>NC_089230.1:67144942-67812442 GCF_963924675.1 Phocoena phocoena | reverse complement strand
GTTTTTCATGTGCTTAAGTTAATTATCAGCTCTTCCCTACAGAACTTTTGTATCCTCATAAGTCTAGTTTAAGCGTGAACTGCTTAAATCCAAAGACTGTTTCTGTTTTTCTCCTATAAGTATCATTGGAGATAGGAAAACTAGTTCAAGACTTTACTACCTACTATTTGTATGAACTTGGTAAAGTCTCTTAGCCTTTCTGAATCTCTAGTCTGTTAGCTATAAAATAGGGATAGGGCCAAACTCACAAAGCCTATTCATTCATTCATACACAAATTCAAATATTTACTGACAGTATGATGTGCAACTCTGTTCTGAAAATTAGAGATAGGAATAAACAAAACAAACATCCTGGGCTTCCCTGGTGGTGCGGTGGTTAAGAATCCGCCTGCCAATGCAGGGGACACGGGTTCCAGCCCTGGTCCAGGAAGATCCCACGTGCCGCAGAGCAAGTAAGCCCATGTACCACAACTGCTGAGCCTGCGCTCTAGAGCCCACAAGCCACAACTACTGAGCCCGCGTGCCACAACTACTGGGGCCCGTGCGCCTAGAGCCCGTGCTCCGCAACAAGAGAAGCCACCTCGGTGAGAAGCCCGCGCACCGCAACAAAGACCCAAAGCAGCCAAAAATAAATAAATAAAATAAACAAATTTGTTTTTTAAAAAAATCCCTGCTCTCATGGAGTTTATATGAAGCAGGAGAAGTATGCAGTAAATGATATAACTAAATAAATATAGATTATGTAAGATGCTGTTACTAGGGAAAAAAATAAATCAGAGAGGGGCATAGTGAGTGCCCAGAGAGGGCTGAAGTATTGCAATTTTAAACAGCGTGATCAGGAAAAGCCTTATTGAGAAGGTACAACTCAAGAAAAATCTGAAGAAGGGAAAGAGGGAGCCATGTGAATACATGGGGAAGAGCATTCCATGCAGATGAAACCATCAGTGCAAAGGCCCTGAGGCTGAAGAATTCTTAGCTTGTTTGAAAAACATCAAGGAGGTCAGTGCAGCTGGAATGGAGTAAACAAGAGTGAAAGGTGGAGAAGATAAAACTCAGAGGTAACAGGGAGCCTGGATAAGTAAGGGCTTCTAAGCCATCATAAGGGTGGTGATATTCTGAGTCAGATGGAGAGCCATGGTGGATTTTGAATAGAAGGGTGACATTATCTAATTTTTATTTAAACAAAATCACTCTGGCTGCTGTGTTGAGAATGAAATGATGTGGGATTAAAGGTTAGAACAGGAGGACAGTCAAAAACAAGGAGGCCAGTTATGAGACGATTGCAATAATCTGGGCCAAGATGAATTGGTGACCCCATCCAAGGTGTCAGGAATGGAAATGGGGAGATGTGGTGGTGAAGAGTTGATGAAAAGATTTAAATGAAATGATGCATAGGAAAAGAAATTTGAAGCCTATGAACTCCCATAAGAAGAACAAGAATTATTTTTACATTGCACTTTGAAGGAAACTTCTCAATATAATCATCCCAAGAAGTGGCGTCATCAATATAAAGGTCTTTGGCATCCCCCAAAGAAGACATTTGAACTAGAATTCAACAGGATAACTTGAAAGAGTAAAACAGAGAAGGAGGGAAATCCAATTCAAGGTACGTTACTGAGCTACAATTTATCTGTGAGTATTTTCTATACTTTAGTTTCCTTTTTTTTCCCCTTTTCTTTAGTTTACCTTTTCTTAATGTATATTAATTTCATAACTAGAATTTTCCTTATATACGAACCCACTGGGGACTGCTCAGGAGCCATGTCGAGTACGCCTCAGGATGGTCCACCCAAGAGATGGGAAAGGGGAATATTTATCCATGTGCTCTGCCCCAATGGCCCATGGGTTGCCCTTGTGTGTTAGCTCCCTTGAGCACGTGACGAACGAGCTCCTGCTGGCACCCAGGTGATGTGGCAGAAGTGTGGCTAGTCACTGCAGCCCCAACTGCATGAACAGATGGTTAGAGAAGATGTAAACTATGGCACAGGCACCTGTGCATTCATAGCACGGAGCACACTGGAGTTTGCAAAGTTGAGTGTAGAAATATTTTCCAAGCCCAGAATCAGGAAATAAAATGGTGATTCCTTATTAAATGTAGCTGTGATTTTGTGGCCAGCGCCCCAGACTTGGTCAAGAGATTTTGTTTCTAGGGGGCTTCCCTGGTGGCGCAGTGATTGAGAGTCCGCCTGCCTATGCAGGGGACGCGGGTTCGTGCCCTGGTCAGGGAGGATCCCACATGCCGCGGAGCGGCTGGGCCCATGAGCCATGGCCGCTGGGCCTGCGCGTCCGGAGCCTGTGCTCCGCAACGGGAGAGGCCACAGCAGTGGGAGGCCCACGTGTCGCAAAAAAAAAAAAAAAAACAGAGAGATTTTGTTTCTAGCATGGCACGTGCCTCAACAAGCTCATGACATCTCCACGTGTCAGATGCCTTATCTGAAAAAGAAGAGCAGTGGTAACTTTACCAGATAGTATAAAAATTAAATTAGATGACACTTACATACATATGTATTATAATAACATCATACGTACACATATATCTAGTGCTAACTCATAGAATTTTTTAAAACGTGAATCCCCATGCGCGACGTTCCTGTCACTCCCCATTGCAGTGCTGAGCAGAGCACAGGCAGGGTCAGGGTCCTGGGTGAGGCTTGGACACACACAGCCAGCACAGCCAGCTTCCTAGCTCCTCAGGAGCAGCAGAGGTCGGTGGGGGCACCCGTTTTCCCCACTCCGTTGTCTTTCCTCCTCCCCAGCATCTCCCTTTTCTGACACTGATTAGTGAATGTGCCCATCACAGAATCTGAGTGTGGCCACTAAGATGTTCCTTTACAACAAGATGCAGGGTAGCTCTGCCAAAGATCTACACACCTATACTTATTTTGTCCAAGAAAACTAGTGATGGTGTCCAGCCCCCTCTAGGGTATGACATTTTTCACTCCTGAGATCCACATTAAGTGAAATCTATAATCCATACCAACTGAGAATGTTAAATTGTTAATAGTCCCTTAGAAGTTTCACTTCTTCCTTTTTTTTGGGGGGCGGGGGTGGGTCGTGGGCCTCTCACTGTTGTGGCCCCTCCCGTTGTGGAGCACAGGCTCTGGACGCGCAGGCTCAGCGGCCATGGCTCATGGGCCCAGCCTCTCCGCGGCATGTGGGATCTTCCCAGACCGGGGCACGAACCCGTGTCGCCTGCATGGGCAGGCGGACTCTCAACCACTGCGCCACCAGGGAAGCCCACTTCTTCCTTTTAATTAGCTCACTGCACTTGAAAAGAGGCAAAAGATTGTCATTTGTGGTTGTAAATTTGTGTCCTTTTACTTGCTTTTTGTAAGTCTATTTCCTTAATTTGATTTTGATATATTTCAAGCTATATCTTATATACTGTATGTGAGGAGAAAAAACACATTCAAGTTATAAAAGTATGTTTGTCGTTTAAGAAAAAAAGGGAAACTAGAGAAAAGTGTAAAGATCAAAATACTCTCAATGACTACTAATACGTTGATGTATTTTCTTCCAACATAGTCATTTTTTGTATCTTTGGGATATTTTTCAAAAGTACAATTTTGTATTCTGTTTTTTTTAATTGAAGTACAGTTGATTTACTATGTCATGTTAGTTTCAGGTGTACAGCACAGTAATTTGGTTATATATATATATTCTTTTCCAGATTTATTTCCTTTATAGGTTATTACAAAATATGGAGTATAGTTCCCTGTGCTATAGAGTAGGTCTTTGTATATTCTGTTTTACTAAACAACTTTATGGTGAGATCATTTTTATATGTAAGTGTTAAATATCAGAAGTTAGTGGTAGAAACGTGAATAAAAGGGGAACGTGGTCTGCTGAACTCAGCACCTCTGGCTGGATGCAGATGGGTGCTGTAAGACATGGCCATAGAATAGGGGTGGCAGCAGGGGGTGAATAAAGATGGGCCACAGGGAATAACCAAAGACATAGAGGCTTCTGAAATAGACAGAAGGGATGGGAATACTCCCCCAGTTGTCCATCACACATGGTTCAATTCTAGCCAGGCTCAGAGCAAAATCCCACATACCCACTTGGTAGTCTGATGCTGTTTCTAAATGAGTCTGCTGTCCAACTTTTTCCTGTTGGCTGTCCAGATAAGGTTTTATTGTTTATTGCTATACAGACCTCCAGAAGTCAGATTTATGCTTTTGGCTTCACGTAGTACCTCGTGTGAAACTCAAAATAAGCTAGAAGATGTGGGAGGGAAAACGTGATAAGCTAAGGGAGTCTCTATTCAGTGAACAGTACCCTCATTTTCATTGACTTCAAGGTTATATTGACTTTCAGAGACCAAGACGCTGGTCTTTACATTGGAATTTCAAGGAAGGCTGCACTTATAAATTAGTAAAATGTATGAGTCATTGCAAAGTTGAGTTTGATCCAAGATTCAGCTACCAGCCTAGCATAACACTCGGCATCTGTCCTAAATTCAGTGGGTCCTTCATTAAAACACCATTCCTGGAATCCAACCAGTCTTGGGGTTAAACTACAGAATTTTCGGTGATGTCCACATCAATGTTTAATCAGTTAAAATGCTGGGTTTTGTTAGAGGTTAGTTGCTACCTGAGCATGTGTATTAACGTAAATGCATGGTTGGGTTATAAGGCAGTGCTACTCAAAGGACCACAGCAAGTATAGTTTTTTTAAAAATGAACTTTGGATAATAACCTTGACCCCTGTGTTCCAAAGACATTAGCAAGGTGCGAACCACACTGATGTGTGGTTGTGGCTTTTGGAACGTAATCAATCTATTGGGAATTACAAGGTTCGAGAAAGAAAATCATGAAGTACTGGATAACTCAGTGAAAAAATATTCAAAGGTGGGCTCCATCAAACCAGTAGAAAGTTTATTTTGGTGACAACTAACCTCACAGATCATAAAGGTTATTAAGCTGAATTGTTTATTCAAAGGATAAAATTCTGAAAGGAAAGGAAAAAGATCTTTAAACGGCACTGCTTTGCACAGATTTTAGGCACTGAACCAATTTCCCAAACAATTTCACTTATTAATGGGCTCAATTGTGTTAGATTATCAAGTCAAGGGGAAGACGGCACATTCCACATTTGGCACCCAGAATGTATGTCCATTACTGCATTCATGCGTGTCTCTGCTGGTTTAGGAAGGGAAGCATATGTTTCGCAGGTCGAATAATTTTCCAGCTTTTAGTCCAAAACTGACACAATGCTGACACGAAGAAAATAGGCAGAATATCACTGAAGCTTAAATTCCGTAAATATGAATCTAAACGGTGTGTTCCTTTTGCATCCTGTGCCAAAAGAAGGGCTTCTTCTCAGAGATTAGGGTCTGCAGCAAGGGACGATGAGCGAGCCTGAGATTGGCAGTTGTGTGCTTTTATGCAATCAATATTGTTTATGGATTTCTCTGACATGGCTGCATCCATTTGAAAGGGAGAAAAAAGAAACTACAAACACACACACTTGAGAATTTCAGGAAATTACCCAAATGCTCCAATCCTTCCCAGGGGGCAATGGTTTTCAATAGGAATTTACGTGATAAATCCAGGCGGTGAATACATTTAAAAAAAAAATAATCTGGCAGCCACACGGAACAATAGAACACCCATATCGGCTGCTTATTTTGAAAAGAGTCCTTAGAATGTGTGTGAAATTAGGCTATCAAAAAGGAAACAAGACAAAGGAGGCCCAGAATGACTGAACCAGGCAAGGCGGCTTATCCACAAGTCGTTGACAATGCCACACACACTGCGGAAACTACTCAGAGCAGGGCTTACAAAGAGACACACAAAGCCAGCATGGAAATGGATGATAAGCAGAGCTCTGCAGCCATCAAGAGGGGGAGAAGAGGAGGCAGCTGCAAAGAGAGGAGGCTGCAAACAGTAGAGTCAGGTTGTCAATAAATGCACCCATAGGAACCACCCTATGAGGGCCAGGATTTGCTAGCTGGGTGTCACTGCCATTAGTTGGCTTCTTGCCATCTCCGCAGCATATACACTTCTGACAAACAAGGTCACCCCTTATGGCCAAAGCTGTGTTAGAGTTTTGATCAGGTGAGAAAAGCTATTGCAGATTCCAAGCGTGGTCCTAAAAAATATCATGTCTGAAACTAGAGTAAACAGCAAAGACTAAATTTTCAAAAACAAAAAAACTAGGGCCAGCATTTGTGAGAAAGCCCGTCCACACCCACGCTCTGGCTGGCACCAAAGATGTGGGCATAACTTGCAGGGAAGTTGCTTCCAAAGTGAGAGCCCACTGACAACCGTCATGACTCTCCCGGCACAACCTTGCGGTTTCAGCTGCATCTTCTCTGAGTGCAAGATCACCACGTTTTCAAGAACTTTCTTTTTAACACACGAGTCATTTCTTTACACAAGGGACAAACGTTCCCACAAGACAAGTGTCACTCGAGGTATAAGCCAAGAGAAGATATTTTTTAAAACATTAGGAATGTGCAGGAATCCTATTTCCAAAACCTCCCCTCTGTATTGAAACTCTCCATTTGCATGCCTGCAATTTTCTAAGGGTGGCTTGAATGCTCCATTTAAAGAAACTTGCTGCTGTGAGGTAGGGGGATAAATTAGGAGTTTGGGGTTAACAGATGCACACTATTTTATATAAAGTAGAAAAGCAACAAGGACCTACTGTAGAGCACAGGGAACTCTACTCAATGTCTTGTAATAACCTACAAGGGAAACAAATCTGAAAAAGAATACATATATATGTATATACCTACACCTACATATATATGTATATATGTAGGTATATGTATGTATGTGTGTGTGTGTAGATATAGATATAGATATATAACTGAATCACTTTGCTGTACACCTGGAACTAACACACATTGTAAATCAACTATACTTCAATTAAAAAAAATAAATATATTAATAAAAAAAGAAACTTGCCAACTAATCGTTTGGTTTTTTTCCCCACTACTGTGGATGAACGAAAAAGCAGGTCTAAACCTGAGAAATCAACGCTGTCGTGCCAAACTGAGATTGGTACAACATAAACCATGCCCTCTGGATTCTCAAATGGATGTCAGCCTATTTCAAGTTACTTTATATTTTCAGCAGTAAAGGAATAATTTAACAAAAGCACTGTCAGTAGCACAGTTCATTCGCTGGTCAAAAGGTTAAGGGAAAGGAGTAAAGAACTTGCCCTGAAGAAAAAATACAAAGAAGTCTTCCTGATTCTGGTTTTATAAACCACTCCTTAGCTCCAGCACGAAAGAATGATGGTGGAAGAACGTACAGAGGGCATTGTTTCCTCCCCATTACGTCTCACTCCTGGCTCTTGGAGCAAATCTCATGTTTTATAGCTCCACGCTGAGTCAACATCAGCAGAATCACGACTTGTGCTGTGCTTTCCCGGCTCAGAAGATGCCCTGGGCATTGAGAAGGGGTGGGGCATCAGCCCTAACTCAGCAAGGTGGCGGTTTGGGGGGGTGCAGCAGTTGGGGGAGGCTTGTGACTGCGGCTTCATGTGTGCAGGGTGAGAATTGCCCTTTGAAGCACAGCCTTCTTTTTCAAGTGAAAGGCAGTCTTTGAGAAAAGTGTCTGTGGAAGGTGGGCTCCTAATAACAGCAAGGAATTATTTCCGCAGCATTTGGGGCTCTGATGATTCATACGACATCTCCCAGTTCAGCAGGCTCCATCCCTCGTTTAGATTACAAAAAGGTGAGAGCAGGTCTGGGGGCCTCATTATAACAAGACCCCAGGGCGGGGGGAGGAGAGAGGTTTTCTCCAGTCTATAATAATTGTGTCAGCTGTAAAAGCTGTGCCCGACCCCCCTTTTTTATCAAAGATCATATTGTGATGAAGAGGCATCTTTCTTTCTTCATTGTCGATTTCTTCCCAGTGCTGGAAGAAAAGACTTCCCCGTTGTTACCTTGAGGGAGACCAGTGCTGTTAATGACAGGCCAGTCCAGCCCAGATTCTAAATATTAATAGACCGACTGGCCTGGGGGAAGCAGTTTTCGCTGGCCAGGCCAGGAATGGAGCTGGCAACGGCCCATCTAGCAGGGTTGACTCATGCCTGAATCACAGCCAGGCTGGCAGGATGTTGTTTTGGGGGAAGTTCGCAGGCCTGTCAAAAACCTGCTGTTGCCATTGGTTGATATTATGCAAGATTCCAAATGATATTTATTTATATTCTCTTTTTGGGTTTGTTGTGTGTGTGTGTGTGTGTGTGTGTGTTTCTCTCCCCTTCTACACAGGCACTAGAGCTTCAAGTGACCAAAAAGCAAAAAAAAAGAAAAGAAAAGAAAAGAAAAACACACACATTTAAGAGATAGGCAAGAACCCATTAAAAATAAAAAGCACTTTGCCCTGAGCTCTCTTCAGCTTTCAGGTCAGAGCAGTGCCAAGCAATTTGCTCTGATTCACTAAAGCCTTCTCCTCTCTCCTCCAGATGGATGCAGTTGGGAGACAGGGCTGGTGAATGAGGCCCCGTTTAGAATTCCAGTGATGGCAAAGAGCAGCTCACAGCTCTATCCAAGCATATTCCTTTCCACACTTGTAGAAATCTTTCCAACTTGCTGGACTGACAGTGTCTCACATTAAACATGTAACTTCCCTGATGAAGCTGGGCTGAAGACTAGGGGGATTTCCTTTGCTTTTTGTCTGACTGATGATGGGGTGGGATGGGACATGCAGCTCTGAGAAGATTCAAGGAGACTGAAGCTTTTTCATCTGAGTTTCTCCCACTCCCGGAGTCCGTAGGAGTTCAACTGTAGAGCTGAGGAAATTCTCCCAACTGTATCCTGTAGCGCTGAGAAGTTCCTCTGCAGAAACTTGGTAGGCAGAAAGAGTGTGAGTGAATTCATTTATGTGCCTAATTTAAGACACAATTGAGAGGCACAGTGTTCTAATAGATGGAGTTCTGGCTGAGGAGGTAAGAAGCCTGAGTTCTATTCTTGGCTCCGATGATGGCTCAAGCTTGGTGACACGGAGGGTTGGCACTTTCCAGAAGAATGTGAACTCTAGAGACAGTCAACTCAGGACAAAATTATATATAAATCCATTATCTAGAGCTTTCATTGTTCTGATAAAACCCAAATTTTGCTCTCCCTAAATTCTCAGAAAAGTCCTAATGAAAAATGTTCTTTGAGTTGAACCTCTAGGGGGAAAAGGAGTTGTTTAGCATTCACCGTGCGAGGGGGAGATTTCTTTGGAACGTTGTTCAAAGCAGGCCTGTGGGGCAGGGGAGGGGCACTTCCCCAACCCTGGCAGTGGGGAGACAAACAGGATGCTTTCAAGTCCTGCCTAGGGCACTGAACACA
The DNA here is from genome assembly GCF_963924675.1 of Phocoena phocoena. Classification (NCBI taxonomy): domain Eukaryota; kingdom Metazoa; phylum Chordata; class Mammalia; order Artiodactyla; family Phocoenidae; genus Phocoena; species Phocoena phocoena. The sequence continues at coordinate 67,803,150 of NC_089230.1, read as the reverse complement.
GCTGCATCGCTGACTTGCTAGAAAAATGACCTTGGCCATTAGTTTGAGTGCTTGGTGGTTGTTTCCCTCTGAATAGCACACTCTGGGAAGATTTTAGATTTAGAAGACAAAACAATCTATACCCATAGTTCCACTGACCTTACATCCACTGCTATCTGCTCATTGGCTAAAGTTTACTTTCTCAGGCCTCCATGATGACATAAAAATAGATCTCAAGTGCAGTTATAACCAAATTACATCACCTAATTTTCCCCTCAAAATAATGATCTTTCCACCAAGTAACACAATGTCCCAATAAATAATACTGTAATATATACAATGTTCCACTCAAAGTAGTCTTTCCCCCTCTGACACTTAGAACACCTTTTGATTCCTTTTTCCCCACGCATTCTAATTTTTCTCAACTGTCAAAAAATCTGTGTTTGTATCCTGTTTGACTTTATCAATGATAAACAGTTTATTTTTGTTATAATTAATTGATTTGATCATTCAATAAATATTTATCAGTGCCAACTATGGGTCATGCACCTTGTTAGGTATTCGGGATACAAAGACAATGTCTGTCCCTGTCCATAAGAGCTGACAGTCGAGGTGGGAAAACAGACCGATCCGAATAGACTGGGTCACAGGTGCTCTGATAAAAATCTGTGCAGGCTTGGAGGGGTGCAAAGGCGGGAGAGGATGGGAAAGAGGCTCAGAGAGAGAAGTTAATGAAAAGGTGCTTTCTAGGTGGAGAAATAGGTATTTTCAAGGGTTTGGCTTCCTGAGAAAATTCAAAGCAGAGCATAGTATGAGGTGTTTGGAGAATCTCAGTGGTTGAAGCCAAGGTAGAGTATGAGACGTAGGCAGAGGTCAGATCTTGGAGTGTCACTCATGCTTTCCCAGACTTTATCATGTAGGCGATGAGAAATTATGGAAGGATTTTAGTAAGGGAAGGATGTGATTCAATGTGCAGAAAAAGATCGATCTGGTCCCTGGGTAGAGCTTGGGTTAGAGAGAGTTTTACACCCAAGTATGCATTCTCTCTTCTGCTAACAACCCCTGTATTTTTCTTGAGGAACCAACTGTTCGCCATGCCCAATGAATGCGGTTTGTGTGGGCTCCTCTCCTGGCTCAGTTGGGCATTAACATGGTGAGAGTCAAGAAGAGCTGATCCCAGGACGTTTGCTAAAGCACCTAAGGAAGAGGCTATCTCTGAAGTGAGACTGGTAAAGGAACGGGCCTCGACCTGAACTGCCAGCATGATCCACGTTGGGATCATGCCTGACAGCCAGCCTGAAACGGGGCCACAGAGAGGAAAGGAAAGTATAAGAACGGAATGACACAGAGCCATAAATAATTTTTTTTAGACCCTGAATTGAGCTGTCCCTGAATCTTCTGACTTCCATGTTATATAAGCCATTAGTTTGAGTTTTCTGTCACTTGCAACCAAAAGATTCCTAACTAATTCAGTGAGGCAAGGAGATCAGTTAGACGATTAATGCAATAGTCCTGGTGAGAGATGAGAAGAAACCGAACTAAGGCAGTAGAAGCAGATGTGAAGAATATAGTGTAAAGAGTGAATTAAACTAAAGAGGTAGAATTCTCTCCCAGAATTTAGTGACTGATTAAATGTGAGGGTGAGGAGAGGAAGGCACCTAACTTGACTTGCCAAGGCAGTACCATTCGCCAACACAGGGGGTATCTGAGATGAAAAGGATTGAGGGAGAAGAGGATGAGTTTGATTTTTGGGTGAGCTGAATTATGGCCTCTGGGATATCCAGATGGAAAGGAGATGTACAGTAAACAGGTGGATAATGATTCTGGAAGGCAGAAAAGAAGTCTGGATGATCTTGAGATCTGAAATATCAAATGCGGTTCACAGATTCCCACAACTCACAACAATTATTAGACACCCGAAGATCCCAAGATGGGAACAATCAATGGATATGAACCAAAAAATAGCTGCTTCTCGAAGTGAGAGCAATTTACATTTTTGGCATGACAATTCTTGTTTGTGCAGAACGATTCAGGATGTTGCTGAATTTTTAACATCTCTCTAAGTTAGGCACTAAATGCTAGAGCACCTTCCATCCTTCAGTCAATGTGGCAACTGGAAATGGCCCCATAGGGTTCCAAGCATCCCGCTGGAGACGCAGTGTCATCCTCCGTAGCCCCTGTGAACCGCTGTATTTGTTTGTGGACCTGTATGCTAGCATGTGGGTAGTAGTCTTCCACTACTGTATCATTCACACAGATACAGGTGAAATGGCTTATCTGCAAATACAATGGAAAAGCTACACAATGAACCTAATTCTGAGAAGGTAGTGTACTTCCCCACTGTATCATCCTGCTTGTCTGTTCTGCTCTTCTCAGGATTTCAGTCTTCTCAGACCACTCAGAAGTTCTATCTCCAGCCATTCTCATCCCCTGCACCGCCTGAAGTGCATCATTTTCAAATGCAAAAATGACCATTCGTGTAAAAGTGCACGAGCACTGTTACAAACTGCATCTGACTTTGTACTTTCAGATGGGCATCCATATATGACCTACTTGTACCATTGCTAAGTTTTGGGAACTGGTTAATATCTTTCAAAGCCAGACAATATGGCAGTATGCTTTGAAAGTGAGATTCTAGTAACGTAAAAGTCACTTACCTGCAAATGAGCAGGTTTCCATGTGTGATAGTAACGTACTTATGTGTTGGGAATGACATGTGATATGGGGATTATGAAAACCTCCAATGATGATGAATATATGAAAGATATTACTGAAGTATGCTCTGATTGGCTTCTTGATTCAATGAATAATAGGTGTCTCTCAGACTAATTTGAAAGCCTTCAGTTTTTTGACAAGCCCTTCAATTTGCACAGTACCATGAATTAACTTGTATGTAAACATTGCAATTAGATGAATTCAGTAAAATGCACCAAATGCATCCTATTTTATACACTTGCTCTTGGAGTAAGAGTCTCAAGGAAATTAAGAGGTCTTTATCTTTTAAAGCAGAAATGGTGGGAGGTTAATTTTTTCTCCATTTCTACTGGGATAAAAGAGAGCCTGAGAAAAAAGGAGAAGAGGAAAAGTAAGGGGGTGATAAACTCCTGCCAGTGTAGACCACACCTCTGGGTTGACAGTGGGGGAAGTGTCATTGTCTGTCTCTCCCATGTCTACACAGGCTAAAGGACAGTTTTCAGGCCCAGAGCCTGTGCAAAACAAAGAACACCAAGGGGGAGAAAAAAAACCCTAACCCAATATGCTTGTGAACAACCTAACATCTGTCTAACATTTCATGGTGTCTTCACTTAACTACCAAATCGAGTCACCTGTGTAAGTGGCTAGTTTAGACGTTCCTTTCCAAATCATTACTACTGAAACAGAAGACAATGGAAGGAAACAGAATGAACTAGAAAATGTCTTCTCTCTGCCATATTTGGTAGTGGGTTCTATAACGCAGTGGAGAGACTGGAGCCGAATACACTTACTTCTGGGTATTTAAAGGAAGAGAGGAAGAGCAAGGCATTTCCTCTGGTTCTTTGTTTCCAGCTGGGGAGCTCTCCAAGGGCAAAGCCCTTTACTAGGAAAGAGAACGGCTTGTAAGTGAGTAGTGGAGAGATCTGGCAACTCTTTGAGTCTTACATCTCCTGAAGCATGAAAGAAGGCCAAAAAGTAGGGATGAAAAATGTTTTTGATGCATGCTCAGCCATTTTCTTCAAAGAATCGCCCTTTCTCTTTATTCAGTGGTTTCATCTTCTAAGTCCCAGGATATGGTATTTGTCCTGAGCAGAATTTTATTCAGGAGAAGCTGCCACATGGCTATGCTCTCATCAACAGGAAAACCTCCTATGAATGGACAAAGCCAGCAATATTTTTAAGTGTGCTTCATAACTAAACAAATGGAATCAAGACCATTTTTGTGATATCACATGGACCAAGGAAAATTCTTTACTTCTCATTATTTCAGGGAAAATTAGATTTCTAAATCTCATTTTATTTATAAGATGATTAACTATAGGGATTGTTCTTCCTATTTATTGTTGAGAAAACTCAACATTCAAAATCAAGGGACTTGCCCAAGATTACCCAATTAGGAAGTAGCAAGGATTAAGGCTAACTCCGAAGACAACGTTTTTTCTGCTACAAAGCTTCCTTGTGCCGGTGGTTATCAAACTTCAGCATGTTTCGGAATTACCTAGAAGACTGGTTAAAACACAAATTGCTGAGGCCACCACAGAGTTTCTTTTCTCAGTAGGTCTGGATTGGGGTCCAAGAATTTGCATTTTTAGCAAGTGCCCCAGTGATGCTGATGCTTCTAGTCCAGAGGTTGCACTGCACTTTGAGAAATTCTGACCTATTACCTGTGTATATTTTTTGTCAGCCTTTGGTTCTTTGTAAGCTGGCTGCCCTTGTATCCAGAAAACAAAAGTACTAATTACTACCTGGCATTTCTTTCTCCAATGTAGTCTGGAAACAGGTAAAATATGGGTTCATACTAAAGATGGAAAAGTATTTGGTAATAAGGCATTACCAAAAATGTATGCCCCTGATGTTTAACAAGTACCCAGACTATGAAAGGCAATTGGACAAATACCATATGATGTCACTTACATGTGGAATCTAAAATATGACACAGAGGAACTTATCTACAAAACAGCAACAGACTCACAGACTTCTGGTTGCCAAGGGGGAGGGAGGATGAGGGGAGGGATGGATTGGGAGTTTGGGATTAGCAGATGCAAACTATTATATGTATCAATAGAATGGATAAACAACAAGGTCCTACTGTATAGCACAGGGAACTAGATTCAATATCCCATGATAAACCATAATGGAAAAGAATACAAATAAGAATGTATGGGTAACCGAATCACGTTGCTGTACAGTAGAAATTAACACAATATTGTAAATCAACTATACTTCAATAAAATAAGTTTAAAAAAAGAAAAGCAATTGGATACGTGAGTCTCAATGAAGTTGTTCTTTCAAAGATTTCCCTTGGGAAATACATGCTAACTCCAAAGATAATTTATGATACTAAATTTTTGATACTAAATCTTTATCCTTTGAGGAAAAAAACCAAAAGCCACTTGAAGCCTAATGTAGCAAGCAAACAATCAGAATAGAATATATTCTTTTGGATTTTTAAAAAGGCATATTTCCTTTACATGCCCCTTAGACTAATCATGAATAAAATTGTGAAGGAAGAGGTTCATACACTCTTGGAGTTGTACCAGATTTCCAATGAAACTGCTTTTTGTATGTGGAAGGATTTTGAACTGTATGGAAACTGTAAGTTTCCTTCAAATGCTGAAATCCTATACAATTCAATAGCAGTCTGGATCAAAATTCTTGATTTTTATTACTTTTCTATTGATAATTGTAGGATCCACAAATTCCAAAGGACATCAGTTTTATGGAACATTTTTAAGTAAGCAGGTATTGAAGCATAACATACATATGGAATGTAAATGAATTATAAGTGTGCAGGTCAATGCATTTTCAGAATGAACACATCCATGTACTCAACAGCAGGTCAAGAAAAAGAAGATTACAAGCATCCCAGAAGTCTCCACCTTTTTGTTCACTGCCTATCACAACTCCTCTTAAGGTAAACTCTCTCCTAAAGTTTATCACATTTGACTAATTTTGCTTATTTTTGAACTTCCAGTACACTTTTGTGTCTGGTTCATACCACTCAATATTATGCTTAAGAAATTCATCCACCTGTATGCAGAAAACTATAAGACACTGATGAAAGAAATTGAAGATGATACAAACAGATGGAGAGATATACCATGTTTTTGGACTGGAAGAACCAACACTGTGAAAATGACTATACTACCCAAAGCAATCTACAGATTCCATGTATCCCTATCAAACTACCAATGGCATTTTTCACAGAACTAGAACAAAAAATTTCACAATTTGTATGGAAACACAAAAGACCCCGAATAGCCAAAGCTCTCTTGAGAAAGAAAAATGGAGCTGGAGGAATCAGGTTCTCTGGCTTCAGACTATTCTACAAAGCTACAGTAATGAAGACAGTATGGTACTGGCATAAAAACCGAAATATAGATCAATGGAACAGGATAGAAAACCCAGAGATAAACCCACGCACATATGGTCACGTTATTTTTGATAAAGGAGGCAAGAATATACAATGGAGAAAAGACAGCCTGTTCAATAAGTGGTGCTGGGAAAACTGGACAGCTACATGTAAAAGAATGAAATTAGAACACTCCCTAACACCATACACAAAAATAAACTCAAAATGGATTAAAGACCTAAATGTAAGGTCAGACACTATAAAAGTCTTAGAGGAAAACATAGGCAGAACACCATATGACATAAATCACAGCAAGATTCCTTTTGACCCGCCTCCTAGAGAAATGGAAATGAAAACAAAAATCAACAAATGGGACCTAATGAAACTTAAAAGCTTTTGCACAGCAAGGGAAACCATAAACAAGATGAAAATACAGCCCTCAGAATGGGAGAAAATATTTTCAAATGAAGCAACTGACAAAGGATTAATCTCCAAAATTTATAAGCAGCTCATGCATCTCAATATCAAAAAAAGAAACAACCCAATCCAAAAATGGGCAGAAGACCTAAATAGACATTTCTCCAAAGAAGACATACAGATTGCCAACAAACACATGAAAGAATGCTCAACATCACTAATCATCAGAGGAATGCAAGTCAAAACTACAGTGAGGTATCACCTCACACCAGTCAGAATGGCCATCATCAAAAAATTTACAAACAGTAAATGCTGGAGAGGGTGCGAAGAAAAGGGAACCCTCTTGCACTGTTGGTGGGAATGTAAATTGATACAGCCACTATGGAAAACAGTATGGAGGTTCTTTAAAAAGCTAAAAATAGAACTACCACATGACCCAGCAATCCCACTACTGGGCATGTACCCTGAGAAAACCATAATTCAAAAAGAGCCATGTTCCACAATGTTCATTGCAGCTCTATTTACAATAGCCAGGACATGGAAGCAACCTAAGTGTCCATTGACAGATGAATGGATAAAGAAATGTGGCACATATATACAATGGAATAGTACTCAGCCATAAAAAGAAACAAAATTGAGTTATTTGTAGTGAGGTGGATGGACCTAAAGTCTGTCATACAGAGTGAATTAAGTCAGAAAGAGAAAAACAACACCGTATGCTAACACATACATATGGAATCTAAGAAAAAAATGGTTCTGAAGATCCTAGGGACAGAACAGGAATAGAGATGCAGATGTAGAGAACGGTCTTGAGGACACGGGGAGGGGGAAGGGTAAGCTGGGACGAAGTGAGAGAGTGACATGGACATATATACACTACCAAATGTAAAATAGATAGCTAGTGGGAAGCAGCCACATAGCACAGGGAGATCAGCTCAGTGCTTTGTGACCACCTAGAGGGGTGGGATAGGGAGGGTGGGAGGGAGACACAAGAGGTAGGAGATATGGGAATATATGTATATGTATAGCTGATTCATTTTGTTATAAAGCAGAAACTAACACACAATTGTAAAGCAATTATACTCCAATAAAGATGTTACAAAAAATAAAAATAAATTAAAAAAAAAAAGAAATTCATCCAAATTGTTGGTGTAGCAATAGTGGTTCACTCTCTTTGCAATATAGTATTCCACTGTATGAATATACCATAATTTATTTATCCTCTGCTGTTAAAGGGTATTTGAGTTGTTTCCAGTTGGGGGCTATTACAAACAGCACGTCTATGAATATTTCACATACATATGCCACCCAAGAATGAGGCTGTTGGGTCTGCATATGTTCAGCTTGAGTAAATACTATCAAACAGTTTTTGAAAGAGTTGTATCAATTTACCCTCCTTTCAGCAATGTGCAACAGCGGTCCCCAACCTTTTTGGCACCAGGGACTGGTTTCGTGGAAGACAATTTTTCTACAGATGGGGGCGGATGGGGGGTGGGGGGATGGTTCAGGCAATAATGCGAGTGATGGGGAGCAATGGGGAGCGGCAGATGAAACTTTGGTTGCTTGCCTGTCACTCACTTCCTGCTGTGCCGCCCAGTTCCTAACAGGCCTCGGACCAGTACCAGTCCATGGCCCAGGGCTCGGGGACCACTGGTGTGCAAGACACCACTTCAGGGCTTCCCTGGTGGCGCAGTGGATGGGAGTCCACCTGCCAATGCAGGGGACACGGTCTTGAGCCCTGGTCTGGGAAGATCCCACATGCCGCGGAGCACCACGGCTGCTGAACCTGCGCTCTAGAGCCTGTGCTCTGCAACAGGAGAGGCCACGACAATGAGAAGCCTGTGCACCACAATGAAGAGTGGCCCCTGCTTGCTGCAGCTAGAGGAAGCCTGCACACAGCAACAAAGACCCAACACAGCCAAAAATAAAAAAAAACAAAAACAAAAACAAACAAACAAACAAAAAAGACACCACTGCACATCCTTGTCAGCACATAACATTGTCTACATTTTTAAGTTGATTCTTTCTGGTAGGTGCATGGTGGTATCTTGTAGTTTTCATTTGCACTGCCCCATTGACGAAGGACTAATTACCCTTTCATATGTTTATTGATACTCTTGGTTATTCTCTGTTGTGAAGGATCTCTTTAAAGTCTTTTGCCCATTTCTCTACTGGCTTGTATGCCTTTTTCTTATTTACTTTTCAGAATTTCTAAGTATATTTTGGATATGAGTCCTATGTCAGATATATGTTTTGAAAATCTCTCTCCCCTGCTTGCCTTTTCACTCTCTTAATGGTGATTTTTAAAAATCAGAAGTTTTAAATTTTAATGTAGTCCAATTTATCATTCTTTTCCTGATTTTAAGACGTTCCTTGTTTTATCTGTATATGAGCCAATAAATTTCTCTTCAAACAAGCTTTAGGCTCATACTACAAATTTTCACATGTCATATTTTATTACCACTTAGCTCAAAAATATTCTCTCATTTTCATTTAATTTCTTCTTTGGTCCATGGATTGTATAGAAGTATGCTGCTTAATTTCAAAACTTTGGGGGATATTCTACTTGTTTTATTGTTGTTTTTATTGTTATTTATGTCTAGCTTAATTTCACTGTGGTCAGTAAGCATATTTTTAACTGCCCCTATCTTCTAAAGCTCTTACATCTTGCTTTATGTCCCAGAATGTAATCAATTTTGGTTAAATGTATCTTAAAAGAATGTGGATTCTATTGTATGGCTGTTTTCCATATATTTCATTTACCTCAAGTAATTGTGTACTTCAAATTTTTTATATTTTCACTTTTTTCTCCTTTTTTATATCAGTTATAAAAGAATTGTGTTATTGTGCTCTTTTCAGCATTTTCCATCCTTTTTTCTCTCTGTGCTTTAGTTTATATGTTTCTTATTGTCCTCTCTTCCAGTTTGGTAATCCTCTCAACTGTATACATCTGATACTGGGTGTTTTATTATTATTGTACTTTTTAGTTCTCAAAGCTCTACTTTATCTGTTTTAAGAGCTTCCAATTATCTGGTGAAATTTTTCGTCTTGTAGCCGGTTTTCTTAGACCTATCAATCATAATTATTAAAAGAAAAATGTATGGCTGATAAATGTAATAGCTTGGACATCCATAAGTCTGTATCTATTGTCTATTTCTCTCTTTGTTCTGTTCCTTTATATGAATGCCAAAAATTGTGATTGAAATATTGTAGACTTGCAATGTTATCTTCCTCCACAGTGAATTTATTCTATCCTTTGCTAGGAAGTGAGCAGATGACTTTTGCACTCTTTGACAGCTTAGTCTACTTAGCCGTTATGGTGTAGTCAACTCAGAGCCTAGGGTATTGACTAGTGCCCACATCTTTGGCAGGTCGTGGACTCCAATTTTTATCTTTTTAGCATCATGAAACAGCTAAAACAAAAACAAACAAAAACTTTAGTCTGCTTTTTATCTGCTTTCTGCTCAACTTCATAGCCTCTGACGCTGCCTAGTTTAAGAATCATTAAATGTCTCAAGGGGAAGATTGGTGCCAAGTGTGAACTTACTTCCCTGTACCTCCTTTCTCTCTGGGACCTTGGCCCTTCAAGACCTAGCTGCTTTAGCAGGCCCAAAATCCAATTGGCCATCCCAGCTCTTTGAGATTGCCCATAACTCTGTTTAGCAACTCAGCCTCTTTCTCTAGCCCAAGAAATGGAAAAGTGCTCCAGGAGAAAACCAGCATGCAGAATACCTGGCTCACCACAGTAAACTTGTCTTCTCTCTTAGATATTGGTCCCTCAGATTTTCTGTTCGTGCAGTTGTCTTATAATTTCTTTCTAAGCCACATCCCCCGACTGCCCTGACTGTGTAATTCATATCAGAATCATCAGAACTGGCTAGATGTTGTTGTTTGATAGTAGAAAGAAGCTGTCTTGGCTGTTCCTAATTCTTTCAAACACCTACTTTTGCTTTTTACCCCTCTCTGACTTTTCTAGCTGTTGTCAGTGGAACCATTAGTCTTTTATAAACCACGCCATCACTTCCAGAAGCAAAGTCCTCAGTTTCATGGAACACTTTTGTTGTATAACACCTGCCCTCTTTCCCATGCTAACTCCAACACTCTTATATATACCTGTGGGACAGGATAATGCTCTCCATATCTCCTCTAACAACACTATTACCCCAAATTTATTATGAAATGACTCTAACAAAATAAATATAGTAAACTTTAAGACTGGAACTTGCATAAGAAAGCTGAGTTTCACATGAGGCAACCATGTAAGTGTGTCTTCAGGATCTACTGTAGTATTTGAATTAAGGACACATGCAATCCTGGTCAATGACAGAGCATGGCAGAGGGTACTACATCCTGGCCATTTCTACCCAACATGGGACTCTTCTACAGGGAATCTTATATAGGCCTAGACTCTCTTAGAATAATACCCATGTCTTAGGCACTTCCTACACAAACATCCTTCCTTTCTTGTCTCCTTTCACCTGTGTCAAACCTGCATTGCCGTCTAAAGACTTTTCTTGTCTGCTTCTGGTCCCTCTCCTTTTATCCTTCCTAGGAGTTCCCCAAAAAAGCTTTTGTATCAATACTTCTGACTCCATCGTGGTGTCTGCTTCCCAGGGAACTTGAACTGACACACACTCACATAAATCCCATTCTTTTAGATATGTCTCCTTAAATTATTCATGATGGCTAAAAAAGTAGAAACCTTCTTGGTTGTGCTTCCCCACTAGTTTTTGTTGCACGTAATATGGCAAGATTTATGTCACTTCTCTGGGAACCCAATAGTACAAGACAAAACTTACCATCCAGTAGGTCAAGTTCAACCCCTTTTTGATGTCTCTCTTACCCATCAGACACAGGCTCCTCTATACACATTGCAGATTTGTCATCCTGAGGTTTTAGTCTGTGAACAGGCTGTCTGCTTATTATCTATGGCCCAGCTGCAGCCATGTTTCAGAACAAACACCTAGTGCAATTTTGGTTAAGCTATGTGAGTGGCTGTGGAAGTTTGAGTATCACTTCTTTCTACTATCAACAACATCCAGCCAGTTCTGTGTTCCTTTGAGTTTCTGATTCTGATATGAATTACACAGTCAGGGCAGTAGGGGGATGTGGCTAGGAAATAAATTATAAGACAACTGCACTAACAGAAAATCTGAGAAAAAGCCTTGCCAGGAAGCAGGACTTAGGCCTTGCCAGGAAGCAGGCAAACACCACAAAGCCAATCATCTCCCAGGGACCAGCGTTTTCCCTGGAAGTATGGCCAGGGAGCAGACTCCTGATGGCCTGTGTGAAACTCATAATGACTTCCTTGTTCCCTTCCATTACCCAGGCTAAAATGACTCTCATTTCAGAAAACACTTTTCTCCGTCATTCTCCTAAAATCCATGGAAATCAAGCTGAACAATTTCATTATCATTACATGGCAGAGAGGAAAAATAGGTCTCAACAAATGCCTGCTCAAAGGCAGTCATGAGCACAAATGGAACAGTGACAGAATTGAAAAGAGAGGGATATTATTCTAACACGTTTTACATATCGAGGCTTGTCATTCCCTTCCATGGTCTCATGGCCAACTCTGCACTGCTGAATAATTTTAAAGAAAAAGCTGGGCCCTGACAACTAGAGTCAGATGAATTTTCATTCCTTCACAGTGTCTGACACCAGAGTTCCAATTTTGATTTGCTTACATGGATCAGTAATTTTCTTCCTTCTTAACAGGGACCCCACACTGAAGTCTACTAAGTTGTATGTGGTGAAGTGTGCAATAAAACACAAGTATAATAAACGCCAATGAGAAGACTGAAAATACATAACTGATAAGCTGAAGGATCGCAAGATAAGGAATTGAAATACCACAAAGAAATGATTACAGAGGGGCTAAGTGTTTAGAAGACAAGCACAGTTTAAAGCTCACTGATTCATTTTCCCAGACCTAAAAGGACAAAAAACCAGAAATATTCCAGCCTTGGGCTTCCCTGGTGGCGCAGTGGTTGAGAGTCCGCCTGCCGATGCAGGGGACGCGGGTTCGTGCCCCGGTCCGGGAAGATCCCACATGCCGCGGAGCGGCTGGGCCCGTGAGCCGTGGCTGCTGAGCCTGTGCTCCGCAACGGAAGAGGCCACAACAGTGAGAGGCCCGTGTACCGCAAAAAAAAAAAAAAAGAAAAAGAAATAGTCCAGCCTCTAAAGATGAAATGATACTGAAGCAATTTTGCAATCTTCATTACAGTGAATCCTTTCTTTTTGACCTTACATCTCTCTGTGGGTGAGTCAATGTTTCTTCTTCCTTTTAAATTCAGTAGGAAATTTATGGTTGAGCTAGATAAGGAAAATGTGCAGGATTCGTCTGCTCTAGTTTACCACTAGTGTCTGCCCTTACTGGAAAGCGTGTGTATGTGAGGAACTATTCCTGACCAATCTGTGAGGTAACCCTTTGTAGCACCCTTTACCACCCCTTTTGGAGTCCCTTCTGGTGAAATATCCAGATGTTTCCACCCCAGGGAACCAATTCTATGTACTCTTCTTACTCTTCACTCCCTATCATCCTTGACCTACTGAGGTGTTAATTCTACCGAGGTGTCAGAACACAGCATGGCATTTTGGCCTCCAAACCTTGGCATGACTCCTTCTCTGCTTAGAATTCCCTCCCTGCCCTTCTCCATCTGTTTAATTTCTGCCTTTTCTTAAAGGCACACATATTGGCTTGGACTCTTTTGATCATAAGTAGCTAAAATCATACTCAGCTTAAGCCCAAAGGTACCCAAGCCACAGGCAGTATAGAATCTAGGTGGCCACAGGATATCTGGAACCAGGCTCTCAAATGCTGTCAAGACCTACTACCTCCATTTTCTTTCGTTGATACCTTCAAGAATTCAGCTGCCTTCTCTTAAAGAAGCTTTTACATAATGTTGGAAACATGGTCTTCTGTAGCCCAACTCTTCCCAGCTTTGCCAACAGAGAATAACTGCTCCCTTTCCTTACGTCAATTTTTTAAATTCTTTAGAAGTTTACCAGGTGGCCTAAGTTAGATCACATACTCATACTTATATGCGTGGGAACAGGTCAGTAGAGTTTTCAACCCTTGTTAGGGCTACATGGTTGGAGAAGATTAGAGGAAGAATTCTCTAAAAGAATTTCCTGAAAAGATGGAGCTTTTTATTTCCAGAAGAAAAATGTGATGGGTGGACCAAAAAATGAGTGTCCTCCTGTATCTAGTTTAGTTCTGCCTCTGTTCAAAGTAGTAGCCTCACACACTTGGGAAAGTCACTTGTACTTTCTTGGCCTATAAAATTAGGAAGTTGAGCTGAATTGTCTTCAGGACGCTTTAAGATTTAAAATTTTATAACCCTTCATTTCTAAGTCCCTTTAGACTTTCTTGAGCATCTTATATTACTCTCTACCTTCTCTGAATCTAAGCATTGCTGACATAATTTTTATGGGCTATATTTAAAAAGTTTAGGTTGAACTTTATAATAAGCCTGAGTTAACTATTTAGACTGCTAATTTAGGATACTGCGAGTGTCAAATGTACATGACTTCTGAAAAATAAGTTGATAAATTACTCACTCAAAGAATCTATGGAGGCAATAGGGGCCAAATAAAAACAAGTAAGATAAAGTTACCACTATGAAAGGAAGGAGTTAGAAAGACAGGAATTCCTCTTGCAATCACAAGGTAAGAAGGTAACTAAGCCCAGGTATTAAATCTCTCTCCAAATCATCTCCATGTTCAGCCTGGAATAACCAGTGGAATGGAGGGGATAGGAATACAGGAGAAATTTCTTGGAAATGGAAAAATTAAAAAGTGGACCATCTATGAGGCACAAACTCCAAGGAATTTTAGCTAGACATATTGTGGATAGAAAGAGAATTCTGAAAGGTATTAAGATACCTTCCCAAGAAAGCAAAGCCTAATTATAAGAAAAAAAAAGAAAAATATCAGAAAAGCCCCCATAAATATGTTATAATGGGATTTTGGCTAAAGGCAAATAGAAAACAAGAGAAAGATAGAAGCCAATTCTTTGAAACTTATGTCAACAGTTTGGATCAAGAATATTCAGTAGTATTACCTTCACATGCTACTGAATAAAACTGATGAAATCTAATAAGAGGACTTCTTAATGCAACAAGGTTTTCCTGGGAGGGAGCTAGTGGAACTAGGATACAGGCAGACATCCTTTTTTTTTTTTTGCGGTACGCGGGCTTCTCACTGTTGTGGCCTCTCCCGTTGCGGAGCACAGGCTCCGGACGTGCAGGCTCAGCAGCCATGGCTCACGGGCCCGGCCGCTCCGTGGCATATGGGATCCTCCCAGACCGGGGCACGAACCCGTGTCCCCTGTATCGACAGGCATACTCTCAACCGCTGCGCCACCAGGGAAGCCCCAGGCAGACATTCTTATCCTGACTATCTGGAGTGGAGACTGAGACAAAATTGAAAATTAGATGCAATGAGCCTGTCCCCAGTGCAGTAGCATCACTAACAGAGAAGCTATGCAGCATTAAGTTTACCCTTTGAAAATGCAGAGAAAGTGGAATTAGAGATGAAAAATACAAAAAAAGACCTTAATAGATACTGTGGGCAATGAACTGAAATCAGGAAATAGGTACAAGTGCTCATGAGAATCCACCAGAAAAAAAGAACAAAACAATTATTAAAGATATAATAAAAACAAACTTAACTAAAGTGGAGAAAGTTGAACTTAAAGCTGAAAGAATTCCATCAGTACCAAGCAAAATTCAATGAAAGGGGAATCATATTTAGACATATCCTGGTAGATTGTTGAACAAAAGAGAGAAAAAAATATCTCCAACTGTCCAAGACAAAAGTGACCAACAAAGGCAAAAAATGTCTTTTTTTTTTTCAGATTTCTTTCCTGCCACATAAAATGAAGGAAATTTTGTCAGACTGAAAGGAAAAAGTTGTAGCCACGAATTCTATACCCAAATCTATATCTGAATAGGAAAAAGAAATGTACTTATAAAGAAAACAGAGAAACATTTTCAAATGTTCAAGGGTCAAAGAAGTTATAATTGGCAATTGAAAAAAGTCCAAGAAAAGGGGAAGCAATAGAATTAAGAGTTCTGAAATGAACAAAATAAGTTCCAAATAACTGTTGTTATTTGGAAAATATGGTAACATTTGGTAAAATTCAAATATCACAAATAATTTTTAAAAATAAAGACACTTATCTAAAAATGCTAATTTAACAATGTCAATTTAATACCAATAATAAAGCAGGCAAAAATCTTAAGGTATGCCAACCCAAATCAAGATGTGACAATGGAAAAGTGGGATGAAGACAAACTCATTAAATAATATACTAAAATTGGTGAATTGTATTATATGTAAATTATATGTCAATAAATAGAGCTAAATATATATGCAAGAACATATACATACATATAATTACACATATATACGGAGAATATTATGGACAACTTTATGCAGATAAGTTCAGCTATTTAGATGTAACAGACACTTTTTTGGAAAAACACAACTTTGCAAATTTGATGAAAGTATTTAGAAATAGATAGTAAAATTTGTCATATATCTACTAAAAAAATTGAATCTGTAATTCGAAACTTTCCCATGAAGCATTTGACAAAATTCAATGCTAATTCACAATAAAACTTTCAATGAACTGGGAAAAAATAAGCTTCAAATAATCTGATTTAAAGTATCTCAAAATATCCAGCAATCAAAATCATATTAAATAGTGAAAATTGGTATCACTCTGAGATCAGGAATGAGACAATGACGCCCACAACCAGCACTGCTATTCAACATTGTACTGAAGGACCAAGCCAGCTCAATAAGGCAAGAAAAATAAGTAAAAGATTTAAGGACTGAAAAGGAAAACATATTCAAAGTTGTGTACAGATAAATTGTGTGAATCAAAAGTAAATTCAGGGCTTCCCCAGTGGCGCAGTGGTTGAGAGTCTGCCTGTCGATGCAGGGGACACAGGTTCGTGCCCTGGTCCGGGAAGATCCCACATGCCGCAGAGCGGCTGGGCCCGTGAGCCATGGCTCCTGAGCCTGCGCGTCTGGAGCCTGTGCTCCGCAAAGGGAGAGGCCACAACAGTGAGAGGCCCGCGTACCGCAAAAAAAAAGAAAAAAAAACGTAAATTCAGCAAAATTGCTGGATACAAAGTCAATATACAAAGATCAGTTTTACTTCTATTATCAACATAAAACAATAAGAAAATGATATTTGAAAAACAATAACATTTATGATAGTGTCAAATAAAAACATCAAATACCAGTAATACATATAACAAAAAACATGCAAGATTTCTACCCAGAAACTAAAATCTTTTATTGAGACAAAGTGAGAAAACCTAAACAAATGGACAGATATATCATATTTGTGAACTGGAAGATTATATATGGTAAAGCTATCATTTTCTCTGAATTAAACTGTACATTCAATTCGATCCTAATAAAAATCCAACTAGGTTTTTATTGTTTCAGTTGTTGTTTCTAAAACAACATAATTCTAAGCTGTAGATGGACATTTAAAGATCTAAGAGTAGTAAAGTCATTCTCAAAGAACTAGTATGGAAGACATAACATTAGCTATCAAGATTTATTATAAAGCTACATTCATGATACAAAGGTATGCAAATAGACCAAAGAAACAGAATAGGGACCACAGAAACAAACCCACAGTTTTATGGTCATTAAATTTATGATAAAAGTGACACTGCATAAGAGCATGTTGTTTTCAATATAGAGAAAACAAATAAATCATGACCTCACACCATACTTAAACGTCAATAAATATTATTCCCAGATGAAAGTTAGATCTAAATGTAAAAAAAAATTTTAAAGCCTCCAGATTATTGTATTGGAATATAATGTTATGACTTGGAATAGGCAAACCTTTTTTCATGACATGAAAAGCCATAACAATAAAGGAAATAGTTGAAAATTGTGTATATTAAAATTCAGGACTTCTGCTCATCCAAAGACACCTATAAAAGAGTCAAAAACAAGCCAAGGTATACAAGAAAACATTAATATACATCTATCTGACAAATAACTCCCACCCAAAATATATTAATATTCCTAACAATAAATTTTAAAAATATTTCCCAATAGAAAAATGAGCAAAATGCTTCAACAAGAACTTCACAAAATAAAGTATCTAAATAGTCATAAATATATATATTTTTAAAGTGCTCTGCCTTTTCAATCTCATGAAAATACAAATAACCATGAGATGCTAATACATACCCAGCATAATGATTAAAATTACCAAGAATTGACAAGTATGTGCAATGACTGAAAATCTCATACACCACTTCTAGGGGTGTAAACTGGTACCAACACTTGGGAAAACTTTCCTGGCATTATCTCCTAAAGCTGAACATATGCATACCCTGTGACCCAGCAATTCCACTCCTTAGTATACAGCCAACCAAAATGCATACATATTTACTCCAAAAGACATGTATGTTCATGGCAACACTGTAACAGCCCCAACTGGAAATAAACCAAAAGCTCATTCATAGCAAAAAGGAAAAAATAAATGGTGTAGTCAATGGAATACAATAAAAATGAACACCGCTAATAACAATGACATGGACGACCCTCACACATACAATGTTGCACAAGAGAAGCTAACAAAAAAGAATATAGAGTGCATAGCTCGCTCACATCAAGTGTGCAAATGGTGAAAAATTAATGGGTAGTACAGAAATCAGGAGAGTGGTCATCCAGGGGAGGGAACTGGTAGTTCAGGGAAAGGTTTATGGGAGGCGTCCAAAGGGCTGGTGATATTCTCCTTTCTGCTCTGCATTGGTGGTTACCCAGATGCGTTCACTTCATGAAAAATTAATCAAATTTCACACTGATGATTGGTGTACTTTTTTATATACATCAATAAAAAATTACTTAAAATCGACTTATAAAACATTGCAGTATAATATCAATTTTAAGGACAAAATGGTGATGTGTATATAAGAAAAAGTCAAAATGCGGTTGTTCCTGTGTATTAGAAATACTTAAGAATTAATTACTTCAGAATTAATTGCTTTAGGATTTATTTGAATGTTACTAATTTTTTCATTTTATTTTCTGTGTTGTTTTCTATTTCCAATTCTTCCACAGTGCCCAAGAATCACTTTTCTATTATAAAAGAAAAATAAAAATAGTTTAAATACAGGAAGAAGGCCCTCTTTGGGCTCGACCCATCAGATGGCTTGACCAGGAAGGCTGTAGTTAACAGATGGATCTAGAAGAGAAGTTGCTCCTTTAAAAAAGTTACTGAGCTGAGCAGGAGTGACTGATGAGCAAATAAAAAATGAGTCCAACCAGACAAGTATAAAACATTGTACTTCAGGTTAAAGTCAGTGAGAAATGATAACATTTCATATTTCAGTGGCTCTTTATGGTTTCAATGTACTTTCATGTCCATTTTCTGATTTTAGCCTTGCAAAATTCTGTGAAATAACTGGGGCAAGGTCTATTATCATCATTTCATAAATAAGAAGTGAGCTCTAGAGAGACAAAGTAGCATGCCAAAACCTAGAATTGGGTAAGTGACTGAGGGAAAATAATAGTGACCTAGCAATTTTTGTCCCAGTTAGGTGGTCTTTTATGAGCAATGGTGATCAAAACTTTTAAATATTCAAAGACACCCAAAATATATCCCTCAAGTAACCATTTCAAAAAAATCACTCAAACGCCCTTCTACACAAAAAAGCAGTAAGTAATCATTAAAAAGCAATAAATAGAAACAAGAATTCAGGAATTAAAAAGAAAGCATGTGGGCTTCCCTGGTGGCACAGTGATTAAGAATCTGCCTGCCAATGCAGGGGACACAGGTTCCATCCCTGATCCGGGAAGATCCCACATGCTGCGGAGCAACTAAGCCTGTGTGCCACAACTACTGAGCCCGCAAGCCACAACTACTGAAGCCGTGTGCCACAACTACCGAAGCCCATGCACCTAGAGCCCATGCTCTGCAACAAGAGAAGCCACCACAATGAGAAACCCGCACACCACAACAAAGAGTAGCCTCTGCTCACTGCCCACGTGCAGCAACAAAGGCCCAACGCAGCCAAAAATAAATAAATTAATTAATTTTAAAAAAAGAAAGCATGTGAAAAGATATACATCAGCATTATAACCAAATAAACTTATGGAGTTAAATATAAATAATGATAATAGATATTACCAAATTGAATCTAGAAAATTTTTTTAAATCTTAACGTCTTATATTTCTAAGTATATAATAGTCTGAGTCCAAAGTCATTAATATAGCTAATAGTGGCATGTGTTTGACATATCAGGAAACCAAAATTTATTCCTTTATTTTTAAACTTTGAAAATTAAAGATATGCTTAAGGTATTTAAAAAAAATTTTTTAAATCACCAGAGAATGTGAAACAAGACATCCTCCAAAAAACGTGCTCCTTACTATATTTTTTATAAAGTATATAAAAGAAAAGCAAATGCAAAAGGCAAAACAAGTAAACATAAAACAAGGTGACAGGAATAAGAACTACTTGGATCAATACAGATGATGTAAACTTTAATCTAAAGACAAAAATTCTAAGATTGAATTAGAAAATAAATTCTACCAGATGATTCTTACAGAAAACACTCAAAAGTGAGGCTGAAACTTTAAAAAATTTTCAGTGGGTTTATATCAGGTAAAAAGAAAGAAAAGTCAAGAGCAGAATATTAATATCAGGCTAAGTAGATCCCAAACCAAAGACACTGAATATGGTAAATAAAATAAAAGAGAATTATTTTATAATGAAGTATCTTCATAATGAATATAGAGTACAGCAATTTAAAAATATATAAAATGAAACAAGAAGTATATAAAATAAAACCTTTTTGAAAAGATTATCAGAAAAGCAATTATAGTGAAATGTTTACTACAGCAGTCTCAGTCTCTGACAGGTTAAAGTAGATAATAAATAAGGACATGAAGCTTTAAATAATTTAAATATTAGCCCAGAATTAATAGATTTATAATATGTATTCCCTACAGGTAATATACCATCTTTTTAACTGTCTATGGATCATTTACAAAAATTGACTACAAACACAACTTTTGAATTCAAACAGTAGACATTCTATGACCCACATATTCGGGAAGTCAGAAAAGGCAATATGTCCACGGCCAGCAAGTAACAAATGGTAAAGCCAAAAATCTCAAACAACCTGAACATTTTTTTAAAACTGTCCTAAATAAATATTGGGTCAACGAGGACATCAAAATTAAAATCACAGGCGCTTTTTAAAATACTAAAACTGAAAACATTACCTTTCAGAATTTTGGAAATGGGGCAAGAGCTGTACTCAGTATTTTAACTTAAAGAATTTTTTCTCTATTTCCAATAAATGGGGTAAACATTTTTTTTAATCTGCATCTTTCTGATCATGTTCTCTTAGTTGATGAGATTTAAACTCAATCATCTAATTGTCCCTTATAAAAGTTGAAAAATGAGACTACCTTCTCTCAGGGTTTCTGGATCTGCAACTGATCTGAAGAACCAACTGGACTTTTGCAGTTGGAATTTTGCAGGTGCTGGAAATGACCCTGTACAGAATTTGTGTCCAATGACCAGAATAGTCATCCCTAATAACACCACCCTGTGCTCCTTGCACAGGCTTCTTAAGCTGCCTACAAAACTTGAGAGAGTGACACCTGCCTTTCTAGAAATGATGCTCTTGGAAGACATCGTCAGGGAGATAGCAGAGAGGACAGGAGAAGGGGAGTATTGTCTAGCTGAGGCAAGTTTAGCATCTCTGGTACCAGATTAACCTGAGCAGCGGGGCTGCAGTGGCCCATGGGGTCCCACTCTGGCCAGGCAGTGATAATGCACTTGGAGCAGAGAGGAAAGATGGCACATCCAGCTGGACGGATCTGATAACTGGGGAAGTCAGCTGTCGCATGTGGCCACCCGTTGACAGACATAACAGTCCTATAATGAAATTCACTAAGTACAATGATAAGCAAGTTTCATCTGCTCCATTTCAAAAGAGGAGTTAAGAAATGTGAATCTGAGGGACTCTTTTATACCCCACTGAAGGCAATAATCTCAGTATCAGACAGGGCCAAATTTTCTCCATACAATTTGGAATGAGAAAACGCTTCTGCTTCTGGAATAGCTAATATCCCTATGCTGCTTAAAGTCTGTAAAATACAGGTCACTGGGTACCATTTTTATGGTGATCACAGCAAGTAGGTGCCTGACTCCAGAATGCTCCCAGCAACTACCTCTGGTTCTCTTCAGGCGACAGCTCAGCATTATCTCCTGGTGTAACAGAGAGATTTGCAGAGTAGAAAAGAGTCTGGTCATGTTCCCTAAAATGTGACCTGCCTTGGAAACCCTGGACCAGAAGTCAGAAACCAAATTAGGGTAGTGGCCAAATACCTTTAGTTATCTAACAAAGCAGATGGTAAGTACAGTGATTATGTTTGCAAAGTGCCTCCAAATATTAAAATGTGAATGTAAATCAGTGCCCCTTCACTGGGGAGAGGAGAGGCAAGGGTGTTTTTGCAGAAACCCCTAGTTTGCTGTCCAAACATTTAACCAAGATTCTATCCTTTCAAACCTCGCTTATTACCTGGTGCTGCTTAAATACAAAACCAAACAAATCTTAGTTTCCTGTCTAATACTCTTACCTCTTAGCAAACTCTTTCCCATTTACTTGTTAAATATATAATTTGTCATTGATAAACAGCGTTACATCATGCCTTGGATTTTCCTATCCTTTTTATCCTTGATTTTTACAGTTGATATGAATTAAGAATTGTGCTGTTCCCTTATCTCCCTTGAAAACAAGTGTTTTGAGCCATGCACATAATTTTGCTGAGCCCACTGGGAGTAAGGGCCCACAGTTTTGAGGTGATTAGCTGGAGTTGGGGGTGGGGGGGTTGGATTTAACCTTAGGGCAGTTTTTCTTCCAAGAGAAGTCAATGGGCTGGTGTGGCCCTGAATGAAGACTCTGACCCGCAGATTTCTACTGTTGCCTTCTGACTTGTAATTTTTTTTTCATTGCTTTTTCTATTACACTTGGAATCCTGTAGAAAGTGCTTTATGGCTCATAAAGCTGAAAATTGTAAAATTATATTGCAAAGTAAGGTAACCGTGGCTGAATCAAAGTTTTATATATTCTCATGGCATTGAGAGAAAATATATTTATGTTATGAATTCTTAGAGACAGCCACATTATCTAGCAATAGCCATATGGACCTCTATAACTTGTGTGTGAAAAGTGCTGGACTCCTGTAATGTATTTGCAAAAGCAGCTCTATTTTTGTCTTCAACTGTCACTTTAAATTTACTCTGTAGAGAGTTTTCCCTTTCTTTTCCCTTAATTACCATTGGGACAGACCCCCATGATTTTTCTGTTCCTTTTTTAAAATAGTTTCATTAAAGTATTATTTACACACCATAAAAAGACCCACTGTGAATGTACAATTCAGTGATATTGTTAGTAAGTTTTAGTAAGCTATACATATATCATAACAATCCAATTTTAGAACATTTCCATGACTCTCCCCAAATTCCTTCAAGCCCGTTGCAATGAATTTCTGCTCCCTCCCTAGCCCCAGGAACCACTGATCTAGTTTGTCTCTATAAATTTGCTTTTTCTGGACACTTTATGTAAATGGAATTTTACAATTTACTGTCTTTTGTCTGGCTTGTTTCACTTGCCACAACGCCTGTGAAATTCATCCATGGTGTAGCATGTATCCGTATTTCATTGCTTTTTATTACTAAATACTATTTTATTCTATGGGTATGCCACAGTTGTATTTATCCATTCAACAATCATTGGACTTTCAGGTTGTTTTCATTTGGTGCTATTATAGATAATGATGCTATGAACACACATGTACAAGTCTTTATGTGTACATAGATTTGCATCATCACTTGACCAAAAATAGAAGGTTAGTTTTTGGACTCCCAATTCTGTCTCATTGATTTATATACCTATCTTTCCACCAATAATACCAAACGGTCATAAGTACTGTGGCTTTATATTAAGTTTTGAAATTGGGTTATGTAAGTCCTCCAACTTTGTTCTGTTCTAAAATTGTTTTACCTAATCTGGATTCTTTGCATTTCCATATAAATTGTTATATCAGTTTGTCAGTCAGAGTTAAATAAGAGAAATACAACCAGTAGGACAGATATATATGAAGAGATTTATTATGAGAAATTGGCTTATGGGATTGGAGGGGCTGACTCGGCAAACCTGAAACCATAGGTAGGCAGGCAGGAAAGTCAGCCTGGAACTCATGGATATGGGCTGAAGCTACTGTCAGCAGATAAGATTTTTTTTTTTTTCTCAAGAAAGCATCAGCCCTGATTTTAAGGCCTTCCAACCAACTGAATCAAGCACATTGAGATTATCCACCTTAATCTCTCTTACTTAAAGTCAAAGGGTTAAGACATTAATCACATCTGCACATTTTCTTCACAGCAACACCTAAATGAATGTTCTATTTGAACAGCTGGAGACTATAGATTAGCAAAGTTAACACAGCAAGAAAAAACAAAAGAAAAAACCTATAATCTGGTTGGCAATTTCTACAATAAAAGTCTGCTGGGATTTTGAAAGGGATTGTGTGGCTTCTATAGGTCAACTAGGAAAGAACAATGTGTCTTCCAAACCAAAACGCAAAATGTCTCTCCATTTATTTCTGTCTTTGTAAATTTATCTTAGCAATGTTTTGTAGTTTTCCATATGGAAAGATTTTTTGTTTGTTTTATTTTTGTTTTAATTTTTATTGATTTTAACATTATATAAGTTTAATGTGTACGGTATTATATTTCGACTTCTGTATATACTACAGCGTGCTCACCACCAAAAGCTGAGTTTCCATCATCACCATACATTTGACCCTCTTTACTCATCTCACCCTATCTTCACTCCTCTCATCCTCTGGTAACCAGTATTGTGTTCTCTGTATCTATGCAGGTTTTGGGGTTTGGGTTGGTTTGTTCATTTATTTGGGGGGTTTTAATTGTTGTTTTATTCTTGCCTAATTGCTCTGTCTAGGGCTTCCAATACTAAGTTGAGTAAGAGTGGCAAGAGTGGACATACTTGTCTTGTTACTGATCTTAAACGGGTAGCTTTCGGATTTTCACGATTGAGTATGATGTTAGCTGTGAATTTGTCATATAGGGCCTGTATTATGCTAAGGTACATTCCTTCTATACCCATTTTATTGAGAGTTTTTATTATAAGTGGGGATTGAATTTTGTCAACTGCTTTTTCTGCATTTATTGAGATGATTATATGATTTCTATTTTTTATTTTGTTAATGTGGGGTATCACGTTGACTGATTTGATGACGTTGAGACATTCTTGCATCCCCCAAAGATATCACATTTGATCATAGTGTATAATCCTTTAACCATGTGGAAAGATTTTGAATTACTAATTTAATTTCTTTACTTATCCTAGAACTATTCAGATTTCCAATTCTTCCTGCATCGGTTTTAGTAATGTGTCTTTCTAGTAATATGTCCATCTCATGTAAGTTGTCTAGTTTATCGGTATCAGATATTTCATAATATTATCCTGTAGTCATTTTATTTTATGTAGCACCAGTAGTGGTGTCCCCTTTTTCGTTCCTGATTTTGGTGATCTGTGTCTTCTCTCTTATTTTTTCTCACTCTAGCTGCAGGTTTGCCAATTCTGTTCATTTTTTAAAGAACTGGCTTTAGGTTTTATTAGTTTTCTCTACTATTTTTTGTTGTGTTTTGTTTCCTATTTCAATAATTTCTACTATGCGCTTTGTTATTCGCTTCCTTCTGTTTGCTTTTAGTTTTCTCTACTATTTTTTGTTGTGTTTTGTTTCCTATTTCAATAATTTCTACTATGCGCTTTGTTATTCGCTTCCTTCTGTTTGCTTTTAGTTTTCTCTACTATTTTTTGTTGTGTTTTGTTTCCTATTTCAATAATTTCTACTATGCGCTTTGTTATTCGCTTCCTTCTGTTTGCTTTTAGTTTTCTCTACTATTTTTTGTTGTGTTTTGTTTCCTATTTCAATAATTTCTACTATGCGCTTTGTTATTCGCGTCCCTCTGTTTGCTTTTAGTTTAGATTGCTCTTCTTTTTCTAGTTTTTAAGGTAGGCATCTATATTTGTCAGTTTTCTGCTCAGCACTACTTTAGATTCTTTCCATGTTTTTTATGTGCTGTGTTTTTGTTTCATTCGGTTCCAAGTATTTTGACTTTTCCTTTTGATTTCTTCTTTGACCCAGAGGTTATTCAGAAGTGTGTTATTTAATTTCCAAAGAGATTGGAAATTTACCAGATAACTTTATGTTGTGAATCTCTAATGTAATGCTGTTTCGTAGCAGTGTATGGTCTAACCTAGAGAATGTTGCATGTGCACTTGAAAATAATCTGTATTCTGAAGTCTTTGGATGTTCTATAAATAACAGTTACAGCAAGTTGGTTGATAGTGTTGATAAGTGCTGAAGATTTATATAACCCTGTTGATTTTCTGTCTGGTTGTTCTATCATTTATTGAGAGTGGGCTGCTGAAATTCCAACTATTACTGTTAAATTGTCAATTTCTCCTTTCAATTCTGTCAATTTTTACTTCATGTATTTTGAGGTTCTGTTTTGAGGTGTGTATGTACATTTATTTTCTATCACAAACTTTTTTTATTTTTTTAATTGAAGTATAGTTGATTTACAATATTATATTAGTTTCAGGTGTACAGCGTCTGATTCAGTATTTTTACAGATTATACTCCATCAAAGGTTATTATAAGATAATGGCTATAATTCCTGTACATTTTTAATTGTTTGATATATTGATCCTTTTATTATAATGAAATATCCCTTTTTCTTCAATCATATTTCAGCCATTATAGCCACTCCAGCTCTCTTATAGTTAGTTTCATGATATATCTTTTCCATCCTTTTACCTCCAAACTATTCATGTCTCTGAATCTAAGGTGTGTTTCTTGCAAACAACATATAGTTAGATCTTGCCTTTTTGTCCAGCCTGACAATCTCTGCCTTTTGAGTAGGGTATTTAGTTTATCCATATTTAGATAATTATTGATATCACTGGATTAAGTAGACAACTTTGCTGATTGGTTTCTATTTGTCTCAGGTTGTTTTTATTCTTCTGCTTTTCCTTCGCCAACTTCTTGTGTATTAAATAAATATTTAAGTGTTCTAACCCAAGAGGAAGAATATTCTGAGCATAGAGCTAGGTTAAGAGTACTAGACATGAATCCAAAAACACAATTTCTAAGAGAAAAAAGTAATAAATTGGACTTCTTTAAAATTAAAATCTTTTGTTCTGTGAAATACCTTTGTAAGAGAATAGGAAGATAGGTTACAGACTGAGAGAAAATATTTGCAAACTATGTTTTACAAATAACTTGTATCTGGAATGTATAAAGATATCTCAAAATTCAACAGTAAAAAAAAAATTTAATTAGGAAATGAATGAAAGTCATGAACAGACATTTCACCATAAAGGAGTTATGGATGACAAAAAGCACACAAAAAGATCTTCAACATCATTAGCCATTATGGAAATGCAAAGTAAAACCACAAGATATTACTACATGCCTATTAGAATAGCTAAGCTAAAAAATAATAATACCAAATGCTGACAAAGATGCAGAGAAACTGTATCTCTTATACATTGCTGGTGGGAATGTAAAATGATATGACCACTCTGGAAAAGTTTGCCATTCTCTTATAAAACTAAATATGCACTTTTCATACAACCCAGCAACTCTTGGGCATTTATTCCAGACAAATGAAAACTTATGTTCATACAATAACTTGTACATAATGTATATAGCATACATGAAAGTTTATGTGTAATGGCTCAATACTGAAACAACCCAAATATCTTTCAACAGGTGAATGGTTAAACAAACTCTGGAACAATCATACAATGGAAAACTACTCAGTAATAAAAAGAGACAAACTGTTGATATAGCCATCAATTTGGATAGATTTTAAGGGCATTATGCTTAGTGAAAAAAGGCAATTTCATAATGTAACATACAATATGATTTTGTTTATATGATATCCTTGAAATGACAAAACTGTAGAAATGGAGAACAAATTAGTGATTTCCAGGGAACAAGGATGTGATGCGGAGAGTCTGACTGTAAGTGTATAGCACACAAGATTTCCTTCATGGGGTTAGAGTAGTTCTGTATTCTGATGTACTCTGATTATGATGGTGGTTACACATTTATACTTGAATTGCACAGAACTACACACAAACACATACACACATGAGTACACATGAAACTCAGTGAAAACCAAATGTAGTCTGTAGTTAACATTATGCCATTGTCAATTTCTTGGTTTCTCATATTGTTAAATAGGATGTCACTATTGGGGGAAGTTGAGTGAAGGGTATAAGAGGCTCTATGTACTACTTTTTGTACCTTCCTCTGAGTCTAAAACAATTTAAAATAAAGAGTTAAAAACAAAACACACTCGAACATATGCATACAAAACGTGTCTAGTCCAATGTATTAATTTACATTTCAGTTTTCATCTGATGGTAACTGGTCTCTTCCTCCATCAGAATCAAAGTTGGGGATACAGAGTAAGGAGGAAAGCAAGAAGAGAGGATAGGACAGTTCCTATGTGATTGGTATTGCATTGGGATGGCCTCATGTTCTTCAAGGCTGGAGGGAGTTTGAAAATGGATACTCTCTCATCAGAGCTTTTGACTTCCTGAGTAAAGGTAGGGCATCTTCACTGGCCTCTGCTCCCATGCTACACCCACAACTTCTGAATGCTGACCCTGGTGTCTCCCTCCTTGGGAAGAATCCCTTTTAGAGCAATCTTATGCCAACATTCTCTGTGATTTCTACCTCTGGTAACTGGGACTCCTATACCTTTGATCTGCTGAGAAAAGTGGGTGAAGTTACTGCCCAAAGGCAATATCCACTGTGTGGCCACAGGCCACTTGAGCTTTCTCAGAAGTGAATTGGTCATCAGTTCTTACCACCCTGGTAAGATTTTTCTAGAACACTCATGGAAAACTCATAACAACATGAACATGAAATACCACCAGTACCTCAGCAAACATCGAAATTGCCTCTGAAATCACTGCAGCATTCGATTTTAAAAACAAAATTCAATGGCTTGGTTGAATTAGTGTTAATTGCAAATTGTCTGATTTATTTCTCATACCTAATCAAGAAATAGGGCAACATCTTGAATTTAGATGGAGCGGGTCATTTTTATTCATACTACAAAACATGCCACCAATCCTGAAATGTGTTTCTGGATCATTATAACACTACAGTTTAGCGACCAATTAAACACACGCACACACAAATCAACTTTAACCAGACAAGCTGTACATAAGCATAGATCTTTGCAGAGCCTGCAGATGGCATGAAACTCTAAGGTCTGAGCAACACTCTGTAAAATGACACACTAATAAGCAAAAAAAAAAAAAAAAAAGAAAGAAAGAAAAAGAAGAGGGAGTTACAGCAAAGATCCAGCAGAGCTTGTGAGAACTAACAGGCAGAATCCTAAATTGGATATGTCACATTTAGAAATCAGGCGCTAACCTGCACTACAAGGCCCACATTAAGCCAAAATAAGTGGAAAACAAATGAACCTCCAACAAAGGATGAAAATGAAGACAACTCAATCACTGCAGGCTTCCTTTTCTTATCAACAGCTACATGACTCCCCAGTATACAGATGTGAGCTCGTTTTTTTCATTCTTTCCTCACCTTCACACCGTGCAGTCTTTCTGTGCCCTGAACTTACCTCCTCAAGCCCACCTTCTGCCCCTCTCCTGGGGCTCATCCTTGCCACCTTGGTCCCTCTGTGTTCCACCTGCTACCTCTGGTTTTCCTGCACCAATCTACAAAACTTCCTCAAATGCCACTTTTTCCTCATCACTCCGGGGTCAAAGAACTTACTGTTTTCTCATTGGTTACCTCACTCTTACAAACTCTTTAACTCAATTTTAGGAGTAAAACAGATTACCTCTATGAGAGTATACCTTTACATTAAGGCACAGACTCATGGAGAATACATAAAAACTCAAGCACATTTTAATGCTGTCTGGTATTTCCAAACACCCAATCAGGGAGAAAAGAAAGATCTCTAGCCAGAGGGCGGTGGGAGGTTAGGGCCTCACCACCACCCAAAGCAATATGCAGCTCATGCTGACGGCATAGAAGGGCACAGACATGGTTCTGACCATCTGGGTCCTCCCCTATGTGGACTGAAAGGACATATTCCCACCTCATCCTTGTACTTTGGCACCCAGCTTCAGCAGTACAACAGGAGCAGCCCAAGTGGCCAATGCATGTTCTACTGTCTCAAGATGTCCTCAAAAGTTGGCCATCTTACCCTCCTTCTTATGGCTAGAGAAGCTCTGAATACAGATAACCATCCAATGCAGAATGTCTAAGTATTAACATTAATATATGACCAAAGCCACCTGGGTTGAATTGTGTCCCCCAAATAGATATGTCCAAGTCCTAATCCTCTGTACCTGTGAATGTGACCTTATTTGGAAATAGATTCTTTGCAGATGTAACTAAGTTAATGATCTCCAGGTAAGATCATCCTGGATTTAGTGTGAGCTCTAAATCAAATAACTGGCATCCTTATAAGAAAAAGGAGAGGGATATTTGAGGACTTCCCTGGTGGTGCAGTGGTTAAGAATCTGCCTGCCAATGCAGGGGACACAGGTTTGATCCCTGGTCCGGGAAGATCCCACATGCCTTGAAGCAACTAAGCCTGTGTGCCACAACTACTGAAGCCCAAGCTCTCTAGGGCCCCCGTGACGCAACTACCGAAGCCCTTGTGCCTAGAGCCCATGCTCTGCAACAAGAGAAGCCACTGCAATGAGAAGCCCATGCACCACAATGAAGAGTAGCCCCCGCTCACAACTTCGTTGTGCAGCAACGAAGACACAATGCAGCCAAAAAAATTAATAAATAAAAATTTAAAAAATAATTAATTAATTTAAAAAAAGAAAAAGGAAAGGGATATTTGAGACACACATGCAGAGAAGAAAGCCATTTGAAGAGACAAGCAGAGATTGGAGTTATGTAGCTACAAGCCAAGGAACACATGAAAGCAAGACCAAAATGTACAGATTTTAAGTGTACATTTGATGAGTTTTGACAAGTGTACACACTTACGTAACTATTACCAATCAAGGAATATTTCTGTCAGTCCAAAAAGTTTTCTCATGCCCCTTTCAAGTCAAGCCTTATCCACCCATGAAAGGTAACCACTGTTTTTATTTTTTTCACCATAGAATTGTTTTGTTTATATACTTCAAATAAATGGAATCAAAAAGTATATACTCTTTTCCATGAAACTTCTTCTGCTTGGTAGTATCTCCTGGATCCTTCCATGTTGTTAAATGTATCCATAGTTCATGCCTTCTTATTCCTGGCTAGTTTTCTACTGTATGAATATACCACAAATTGTTCATTCATTTACCTGTTGACAAACATTGGGCGACTCTAGTTTGTAGCTAATATGAATAAAGCTCTTATGAACACACTCATACACGTTTTTTTGAGGACATATGCTTTCATTTCTCTTGGGTAAAAACTAAGGAGTTTATTTGCAGAATCACTGGGTAGATATATGTTCAATTTTATTTTTTAAATTGCCAAACTCCTTTCCAAAGTGACTGTACCATTTTACACTTACATCAGCAATTTTTTATTAGAATTTTATTTGCTACATATACTCACCAACATTTAACTTTCCATTTTTAAATTTTAGCAATCTGATGGATAGGCGGTGGTATCTCATTGTGGTTTTAATTTGCATTTCTCCAATGTCTAATGTTATTGAGCACATTTTCATGTGTTTATTGGCCATTTGTATATCTTCTGTGAAGTATCTGCTCAAGTCTTTTGCTCATTTTTTTAAAATTGGTTTGCTTTTTCAATATTGGCTTTTGGCATTATTTATATATTCTGGAGAGGAGTATTTTGTCATATACATAGATTGCAAATATTTAATCCCAGTCCATGGTACACTTTTTCATTTTCTTAATGGTGTATCTTTATGATAAGCCATTTTGATAAAGTCCAATTTATCAATGTTATGCTTCTGGCTAGTGCTTTTTGTGACTTAACTCAGATTAAGTTAATCTCTCCCAAAATTGCAAAGATATTCTCTCATGTTTTCTTCTAGAATCTCTATAGTTTTGGCTTTTCTGTTTAAGTCTGTCATCCATCTTGAATTACTTTTTGGTGTGTGGTGTGAGGTAGGGACTGAGGTACATTTTTTTTCCTAAGGACATGTAGTTCTTCTAGCAACAGTTATTGAAAGTGTTTTCTTTTCCCCTTCAAATGCTTTGTACCTTTATTGAAAATCAATTGTCTATATGTGAACCTATATCTGGTCTCTCTAGTTCATTCTGCCAATCTATTTGTCTAACCTTATACCACTAGTACACTGTCTTGTTTACTATAGCTTTACAGTATATCTTAATAAAACTTGATTTTAACACAAAATAATACATCATGAACATCTTCCCAGGACAACAGTTCTACTGTGATACCTTCAGCTTTTATGAATACACAGATTCTGTTCTATGGATGAATTACAATTTAGTAAAGAAATTCCTCATGGTTGTAATTTCTTAGCCTTTATATTTTTATGAATCACTTAAAATACTGCAATGAACATCCTTGGCATTGTTCTAAATTATTTCCTAAGAATAAACTCCTAGAAGTGGAACTGCTAAATTAAAGTGCGTGTTGATTTTTAAAGATTTTCATATGTATTGCCAAACTACTCTATAAAAGCTGTGTCAGTTTACAGCTGCCACCAGTAGAGTATGAGAGAGCAATGCCGTGTATTATCATTTAAAATAAAAATTACTGTGTAATTTTAATTGATAGACAACACTAGTATATCACTGATGCTTTAATGTGTATTTGTAATTCGTATTTCTAGTAAAACTGAAAGAATATTTTATGCATATTGGCCATGCAAAAGGCCATGCAAATACATATTTCTTCTTTTTTGAATTGCCTGTTCATGTCATTTGGTCATTTTCATATTGCTTTTACTTCCTTCATAATGGACTTATGATCAAAGCTAATTGCAGCCTTAGTGTAGAAGTCCTTTCAGGCCATTAACAGGATAAATAATATATCATTTTTTTCTAGAAATAGTATAAATGAAATGAAATCAGAGGAGAGATTTTATTAAATGTAGCTATTAAAATAATTTATTCATTATAACTATATGACAACCTTGTCCCAAGTACAAACTCATTTTCCTTAACTTTTGAGTGAAACTATGCTACTTCAGGGCTTTGGCACCACACTCAGTCTGTCCAGATGGCTTCTGACTTCCTATTTCATCCTTGCTTTGCTCTGAAAACTTGTCTTTTTTGTACTCTTGGCCTATTCCTTCTAGGTGTGTTTCTTTGCTACTCCCTACTTGTCCCTTTCAAATTTCTCCGAAAAATTATTTTTTTACCCAGTGAAGGTTTTGACCAATATAGCCTTGCTGCCAACTTTTTGTTATTGAAAAACAGAATGGAAAAAGAAATACTAAAAAAAACCCTCAAAAACATTAAAGGGGAGAATTTTATGTCACTTATTCAACTGCCGTGCCTGCTTCTCTTAATCACTTGAGTGTCATTGTTGAGAAAAGGAAATTTCCCTCTGATCTTAGTACCAAGAATAGTTATGCTTTGGAGCAGTTCGTTTGTTTTAACGTATGGGCTTCGTGAATCATTTAACCGATCATGCTCTCCTGAGCTGGCTGCTAGAAATCTCAGAGTCAGATTTGCAGTCCATCTGTAGCAAGTGAATTGCAATTCTCAAGACATACTTTCTGTCTGTTAATTCCACTCTTATTTTTCATCGTCTTATTTTTTCTACTTTTCTCTTATTTTTTCAACTACTTATTTACTCTTTTTTTAACTCAAAAAATTGAAGTCTTATATGTTTTGAACACTGACTTAAAACTATTTTTTTCAGAATTAGATTGATTATCTATAAATAAGCATGTCCTATTTTCTAAGAGAGAAAAAAGGGAAATTTTGCCATAGCCTAATGCCACAATTCACGTCTCATCTATCATAGGCTAAAAGCTCCTAAAAGCAGTACCTCTTGTACCCCAATCTTATCCCCATTTGCAAATAAAGAGGTGGATATCAAGAAGTTAAGTGAACTGCCCAAGATCACAGACTGAGCCAGTAACAAGGATTCATAATGGGCCTTTGCTTCCTCACCCAGCATATTGTTTATGAGTCCAACACTCCACATGCACTCAGGTCATGACTATTGGGGGTAGTTAATTACTTTGAAAATTTATTCAAAGAATACCAGTCCATGGCTTTTACATCTATGGGTTTTAGGTCTATGGAGATACAGCCTAAGGTTATTACAAAGTTAATCATTTTGAATTTTTTTTTTTTTGGAACAGCTATGGTGGAGGCAAAAAATCATTGTATCTTGACTTTTCCAAAATCTGTAACTCAGGATTTAAAAAATTACTTTGATTTTGTTAGTCCTCACTGCTCAAAGAAAAATACAAAGTACTGATATTCCAAAGGAAAATACTATTATATTAATGAAAGTATAATCCGGAGTGTTAAAACATACAGAGATGCTTAGGAAATTCAAAGGTTAGGCCAAAGATGATTTTGGTTAGTTGTCAGGGGAGAACGAAAAGCATATTTGAGTTCAGATTTGAGAGAAGGGAAGGAATTGAAATGTTTAAGTCGGGGGGAAAGGCTTCCAGGAGACAGTGAGGGTACAGAAGCAGGAACGAGGCATCATTCTGGAGACCAACGAAGAACGTCATTTGGCCAAAGTGGAGGGACCCTTTTGGGGATTGTGGGTTTAAATTGTACTTCTCACCTTCATAGGGCAAAATGAAAGCCCAAGGGAGATTTTTCATTTTCTCAGAGGCACCTGGAATCACCATAGGTTCCTGAATAAGACAGTAATGGGCTGACCTTTTCCTTGTTTGGAAACACAGCTGAGAGCAGAATGTGGACATAGTGTTGGGACGGGCTACGTCAGTTAGGGTTGCCTCACAGTGACCCTGTGAATGGAAATGTTCAATTTCAAACTCATTTTCCAGTAGAACTAGAGAGGACTTAATGATTGATCAGATAAGAAGAAAGTGGAAGAAAGATCATTGTAAGACCTCATATGTTGGCAGTGATACAGTTCTGAGATGTTCAGAAAGCATTTGGAGACAGGGGCCTGGGCCCTTGTT
This sequence comes from Phocoena phocoena, assembly GCF_963924675.1. Lineage (NCBI taxonomy): Eukaryota > Metazoa > Chordata > Mammalia > Artiodactyla > Phocoenidae > Phocoena > Phocoena phocoena. Next base: position 67,768,488 of record NC_089230.1, on the reverse strand, counting down.
ATGAAGTCTAAACTGGAAGTGATGATGTGACAGTTTTAAGTCATTCAGTTTGGTAACTCAGCTACTGAGTTTCCACTTAGTATATAATCCTAAGTTAGACACTACAGAAGATAAGGAAGAAAGGGAAGACATGGTAATGGCAAGCTTAAGAAGGTGTGCAAAGGAGAGTGAGTAACATGGATCTAAATTAGGAGCCCAACTGAAGTATGAAAAAAGTCATAAATAGAAGAAACCTCTGGGCAGCAAAGAAAATCTAACAGAGTGAAAAGGCAGCCTACAGAATGGGAGAAAATATTTGCAAACCATATATTTGACAAGGGGTTAATACCCAGAATATATTTTAAAACTCCTACAGGTCAACGACAACCAAAAAACAAAACAAAACAAATAACTCAATTTGAAAACGGGCAAAAGACTTTTAATATAAATTTCTCCAAAGAAGGTATACAAATGGCCAATTAGCATATGAAAAGATGCTCAACATCAGTAATCATAAGGGAAATGCAAATCAGAACCACAGTGAGGCTCCTAGGCTCCCTCCACAAAGGAAGCTGTTTCTGGACTCTCCTCAGCCTTCCTTATGAGTACCCATTAGGATCCAGAGACAATAACGCTTCAGGAGTATGACCTGCAGCCCCCAGGAGCTTCACATGTTCTTGCCTGCCTGAATCTACCTGTCTGTCAACTATCACAGCTGAATTTCTCTTACCGGTGTTCAATAGCTTCTGTCCCAGAGACATACAAGAGAAGATGGCGGAAGAGGAAGATGCGTAGATCACCTTCCTCCCCACAGAGACACCAGAAACACATCTACACGTGGAACAACTCCTACAGAACACCTACTGAACGCTGGCAGAAGACCTCAGACCTCCCAAAAGGCAAGAAACCCCCCACGTATCTGGGTAGGGAAAAAGAAAAAAGAATAAACAGAGACAAAAGGATAGGGACGGGACCTGCACCAGTGGGAGGGAGCTGTGAAAGAGGAAAGATTTCCACACACTAGGAAGCCCCTTCGCGGGCGGACACTGCGGCTGGCGGAGGGGGAAAGCTTCAGAGCCGCGGAAAAAAACACAGCAACAGGGGTGCGGAGGGCAAAGCGGAGAGATTCCCGCACAGAGGATCAGGGTCGACCGGCACTCATCACCCCGAGAGGCTTGTCTCCTCCCCAACCGGGGCGGGCGGAGCTGGGAGCTGAGGCTCGGGCTTCGGTCAGAGCGCAGGGAGAGGACTGGGGTTGGCGGCGTGAACACAGCCTGCAGGGGATTAGTGCGCCACGGCTAACCGGGAGGGACTCTGGGGAAAAGTCTGGACCTGCCGAAGAGGCAAGAGACTTTTTCTTACCTCTTTGTTTCCTGGTGCGCGAGCAGAGGGGATTAAGAGCGCCACTTAAAGGAGCTCCAGAGACGGGCGCGAGCCGCGGCTAAAAGCGTGGACCCCAGAGACAGGCATGAGACGCTAAGGCTGCTGCTGCCGCCAACAAAAAGCCTGGGTGCGAGCACAGGTCACTATCCACACCTCCCCTCCCGGGAGCCTGTGCAGCCCGCCACTGCCAGGGTCCCAGGATCCAGGGACAACTTTCCCGGGAGAACACACAGCTCGCCTCAGGCTGGTGCAACGTCACGCCGGCCTCTGCCGCCGCAGGCTCGCCCCGCCCTCCGTGCCCCTCCCTCCCCACGGCCTGAGTCAGCCAGAGTCCCGGAAGCAGCTGCTCCTTTAACCCAGTCCTGTCTGAGCGAAGAACAGACGCCCTCCAGCGACCTACACGCAGAGGCAGGGCCAAATCCAAAGCTGAGCCCCTGGGAGCTGTGAGAACAAAGAAGAGAAAGGGAAATCTCTCCCAGCAGCCTCAGAAGCAACGGATTAAAGCTCCACAATCAACTTGATGTACCTGCATCTGTGGAATACATGAATGGACAACGAATCATCCCAAATTGAGGAGGTGGACTTTGAGAGCAAGATTTATGCTTTATAGCTTTGCTTCCACCATTTGTCCTAGGGTTCTAGCCGTCCTTTTTTTTTCTTAATAGTTGTTTTTTTATTTTAATAACTTTATTATATTTTATCTTACTTTATTTTATTTTACTTTATCTTCTTTCTTTCTTTCTTTTTATCCTTCCTTCCCTCCTTCCTTCCTTCCTTCCTTCCTCCCTCCATCCCTCCCTCCTTTCTTTCTTTCTTTCTACTTCTACTAAATCTTTCTTTCTACTTTTTCTCCCTTTTATTCTGAGCCGTGTGGATGAAAGGCTCTTGGTGCTGCAGCCAGGAGTCAGTGCTGTGCCTCTGAGGTGGGAGAGCCAACTTCAGGACACTGGTCCACAAGAGACCTCCCAGCTCCACATAATATCAAATGGTGAAAATCTCCCAGAGATCTCCATCTCAACACCAGCACCCAGCTTCACTCAACAACCAGCACGCTACAGTGCTGGACATCCTATGCCAAACAACTAGCAAGACAGGAACACAACCCCACCCATTAGCAGAGAGGCTGCCTAAATCATAATAAGTCCACAGACACCCCAAAACACACCACCAGACGTGGACCTGCCCACCAGAAAGACAAGATCCAGCCTCATCCACCACAACACAGGCACTAGTCCCCTCCACCAGGAAGCCTACACAACCCACTGAACCAACCTTAGCCACTGGGGACAGACACCGAAAACAACGGGAACTACGAGCCTGCAGCCTGCAAAAAGGAGACCCAAAACACAGTAAGATAAGCAAAATGAGAAGACAGAGAAACACACAGCAGATGAAGGAGCAAGATAAAAACCCACCAGACCTAACAAATGAAGAGGAAATAGGCAGTCTACCTGAAAAAGAATTCAGAGTAATGATAGTAAAGATGATCCAAAATCTTGGAAATAGAATAGACAAAATGCAAGAAACATTTAACAAGGACCTAGAAGAACTAAAGATGAAACAAACAACGAGGAACAACACAATGAAATTAAAAATACTCTAGATGGGATCAATAGCAGAATAACTAAGGCAGAACGGATAAGTCACCTGGAAGATAAAATAGTGGAAATAACTACTGCAAAGCAGAATAAAGAAAAAAGAATGAAAAGAACTGAGGACAGTCTCAGAAACCTCTGGGACAACATTAAATGCACCAACATTCGAATTATACAGGTTCCAGAAGAAAAAGAGAAAAAGAAAGGGACTGAGAAGATATTTGAAGAGATTATAGTTGAAAACTTCCCTAATATGGGAAAGGAAATAGTTAATCAAGTCCAGGAAGCACAGAGAGTCCCATACAGGATAAATCCAAGGAGAAATATGCCAAGACACATATTAATCAAACTGTCAAAAATTAAATACAAAGAAAGCATATGAAAAGCAGCAAGGGAAAAACAAAAAATAACATACAAGGGGATCCCCTTAAGGTTAACAGCTGATCTTTCAGCAGAAACTCTGCAAGCCAGAAGGGACTGGGGGGACATATTTAAAGTGATGAAGGAGAAAAACCTGCAACCAAGATTACTCTACCCAGCAAGGATCTCATTCAGATTTGATGGAGAAATTAAAACCTTTACAGACAAGCAAAAGCTGAGAGAGTTCAGCACCACCAAACCAACTTTACAACAACTGCTAAAGGAACTTCTCTAGGAAAGAAGCACAAGAGAAGGAAAAGACCTACAATAACGAACCCAAAACAATTAAGAAAATGGGAATAGGAACATACATATCGATAATTACCTTAAATATAAATGGACTAAATGCTCCCACCAAAAGACACAGATTGGTTGAATGGATACAAAAACAAGACCCATATAATACTGTCTACAAGAGACCCACTTCAGACCTAGAGACACATACAGACTGAAAGTAAGGGAATGGAGAAAGATATTCCATGCAAATGGAAACCAAAAGAAAGCTGGAGTAGCAATTCTCATATCAGATAAAATAGACTTTAAAATAAAGACTATTACAAGAGGCAAAGAAGGACACTACATAATGATCAAGGGATCGATCCAAGAAGAAGATATAACAATTGTAAATATTTATGCACCCAACATAGGAGCACCTCAATACATAAGGCAAATACTTACAGCCATAAAAGGGGAAATCGACAGTAACACATTCATAGAAGGGGACTTTAACACCCCACTTTCACCAATGGACAGATCATCCAAAGTGAAAATAAATAAGGAAACACAAGCTTTAAATGATACATTTAGAGAAGAGCTAACACCTATCCCTCAAACTCTTCCAAAATATAGCAGAGGGAGGAACACTCCCAAACTCATTCTACGAGGCCACCATCACCTTGATACCAAAACCAGACAAGGATGTCACAAAGAAAGAAAACTACAGGCCAATATCACTGATGAACATAAATGCAAAAATCCTCAACAAAATACTAGCAAACAGAATCCAACAGCACATTAAAAGGATCATACACCATGATCAAGTGGGGTTTATTCCAGGAATGCAAGGATTCTTCAATATATGCAAATCAATCAACGTGATACACCATATTAACAAATTGAAGGAGAAAAACCATATGATCATCTCAATAGATGCAGAAAAAACTTTTGACAAAATTCAACACCCATTTATGATAAAAACTCTGCAGAAAGTAGGCATAGAGGGAAATTTCCTCAACATAATAAAGGCCATATATGACAAACCCACTGCCAACATTGTCCTCAATGGTGACAAATTGAAAGCATTTCCACTAAGATCAGGAACAAGACAAAGTTATCCACTCTCACCACTCTTATTCAACATAGTTTTGGAAGTTTTAGCCAGAGCAATCAGAGAAGAAAAGGAATCCAAATCAGAAAATAAGAAGTAAAGCTGTCACTGTTTGCAGATGACATGATATTATACATAGAGAATCCTAAAGATGCTACCAGAAAACTACTAGAGATAATCAATGAATTTGGTAAAGTAGCAGGTTACAAAATTAATGCACAGAAATCTCTGGCATTCCTATACACTAATGATGAAAAATCTGAAAATGAAATCAAGAAAACACTCCCATTTACCATTGCAACAAAAAGAATAAATATCTAGGAATAAACCCACCTAAGGAGACAAAAGAACTCTATGCAGAAAATTATAAGACACTGAGGAAAGAAAGTAAAGAGGATACAAATAGATGGAGAGATATACCATGTTCTTGGACTGGAAGAATCAACATTGTGAAAATGACTGTACTACCGAAAGCAATCTATAGATTCAATGCAATCCCTATCAAACTACCACTGGTATTTTTCACAGAACTAGAACAAAAAAGTTCACAATTTGTATGGAAACACAAAAGACCCCGAATAGCCAAAGCAATCTTGAGAAACAAAAATGGAGCTGGAGGAATCAGGCTCCCTGACTTCAGACTATACTACAAAGCTACAGTAATCAAGACAGTATGGTACTGGCACAAAAACAGAAAGATAGATCAATGGAACAGGATAGAAAGCCCAGAGATAAACCCACGCACATATGGTCACCTTATCTTTGATAAAGGAGGCAGGAATGTAAAGTGGGGAAAGGACAGCCTCTTCAATAAGTGGTGCTGGGAAAACTGGACAGGTACATGTAAAAGTATGAGATTAGATCACTCCCTAACACCATACAAAAAAATAAGCTCAAAATGGATTAAAGACCGGGGCTTCCCTGGTGGAGCAGTGGTTGAGATTCCGCCTGCCGATACAGGGAGCGCGGGTTCATGCCCCAGTCCAGGAGGATCCCAGATGCCATGGAGCAGCTGGGCCCGTGAGCCATGGCTGCTGAGCCTGCATGTCCGGAGCCTGTGCTCCACAACGGGAGAGGCCACAACAGTGAGAGGCCCCCTACCGAAAAAAAAAGCTAAAATGGATTAAACACCTAAATGTAAGGCCAGAAAATATCAAACTCTTAGAGGAAAACATAGGCAGAACACTCTATGACATAAATCACAGCAAGATCCTTTTTGACCCACCTCCTAGAGAACTGGAAATAAAAACAAAAATAAACAAATGGGACCTAATGAAAGTTAAAAGCTTTTGCACAGCAAAGGAAACCATAAACAAGACCAAAAGACAACCCTCAGAATGGGAGAAAATATATGTAAATGAAGCAACTGGCAAAGGCTTAATCTCAAAAATGTATAAGCAGCTCATGCAGCTCAATAACAAAAAAACAAACAACCCAGTCCAAAAATGGGCAGAAGACCTAAATAGACGTTTCTCCAAAGAAGATATACAGACTGCCAACAAACACATGAAAGAATGCTCAACATCATTTATCATTAGAGAAATGCAAATCAAAACTACAATGAGATATCATCTCACAGCAGTCAGAATGGCCATCATCAAAAAATCTAGAAACAATAAATGCTGGAGAGGGTGTGCAGAAAAGGGAACACCCTTGCACTGCTGGTGGGAATGTGAATTGGTACAGCCACTATGGAGAACAGTATGGAGGTTCCTTAAAAAGCTACAAATAAAACTGACATATAACCCAGCAATCCCACTACTGGGCATATACCTGAGAAAACCATAATTCAAAAAGAGTCATGTACCAAAATGTTCATTGCAGCTCTATTTACAATAGCCCGGAGATGGAAACAACCTAAGTGTCCATCATCGGATGAATGGATAAAGAAGATGTGGCACATATATACAATGGAATATTACTCAACCATAAAAAGAAACAAAATTGAGCTATTTGTAATGAGGTGAATAGACCTAGAGTCTGTCATACAGAGTGAAGTAAGTCAGAAAGAGAAAGACAAATACCATATGCTAACACATATATATGGAATTTAAGAAAAAAATAATGTCATGAAGAACCTAGGGGTAAGACGGGAATAAAGACGCAGACCTACTAGAGAATGGACTTGAGGATATGGGGAGGGGGAAGGGTAAGCTGGGACAAAGTGAGAGAGTGGCATGGACATATATACACTAACAAACGTAAGGTAGATACCTAGTGGGAAGCAGCCGCATAGCCCAGGGAGATCAGCTCGGTGCTTTGTGACCGCCTGGAGGGGTGGCATAGGGCATAGGGAGGGTGGGACGGAGGGTGATGCAAGAGGGAAGAGATATGGGAACATATGTATATGTATAACTGATTCACTTTGTTATAAAGCAGAAACTATCACACCGTTGTAGAGCAATTATACTCCAATAAAGATGTAAAAAAAAAATGCAAACAAAGAAAAACAAATAAAACCACAATGAGATATCACCTCGCACTCATTAAGATGGCCACTATCTAAAACAAAACAAAACAAGACAGATAATAAGTGTTTGATAAGGATGTGTAGAAACTAGATCTTTTGGGCACTACTGGTAAGAATAGACGATGGTGCAGCGGCATGGAAAACAGTATGGGGATTCCACAAAATAATTACTGTGATCTAGCAATCCCACTGCTGGGTATATATGCAAAAGAATTGAAAACAAGATCTTGAAGAGACATTTGCACACCCATGTTCATTGCAGCATTATCCACAAGCCAAGAGATGAAAGTGACTTAATTGTCCATTGGCAGATGAATGGATAAAGGAAATGTGATATATACACACACACACACACACACACACACACACACACACACACACACATGATGGAATACTATTCAGTGCTATAAAAAAAAAGAAGGAAATCCTGTCATATACCACAACATGGACAAAACTTGAAGATATTATGCTAAGTGAAATAAGCCAGTCTCAGATGACAAATACTGCATGATCCTACTTATATGAAGTGTCTAAAGTAGTCAAGCTTGTAGAAAGTACAGTGGTGGTTGCCAGGGACTGGGGGAAGGGGGAAAGGGCAGTTGTCGTTCAGTGAGTATAGACCTTCAGTTTTGCAAGATGAAAGAGTTCTAAAGTTCTGTTGCACAAGAAGTGGCATGCCGTGAATACTACTAAACTGTGCACTTAAAAATGGTTAAAATGGTAAATTTTATGTCTTTTTAAATTACAGTAACAAAAAGAAGAATAGAAGAAGTCTCTGAGGATGTGAACACTGAAAAAGAAGTTTCTATGGCCCAGAACTGAGCCTTGGAGGATGCGGTAATTTTAAAGAAATTCTTGGAGAAGATAGGTGAAGAGCATTGGGAGGTTTGAATAAAGAGTCAAATGTCACAGAAGTTGGAAGAAAGGATGTGTTAAAAGAAACAACACATCTCTGGTGGCTTAGTGGTTAGGATTCTGGGCTTTCACTGCCATGGCCCGGGTTAGATCCCTGGTCTGGGACCTGAGGTCCCACAAGCCGAGCGGCCAAAAACATAAGGAAGCAAGTGCAACAGTGGGATGAGCAGGACTTCAGAGAAACAGGGGAATCATTACTGAACTTAGACGGGGCACTTTCGACATTCATTAATTGATTCAATCCACAGATACTTCTTCAGCTCCAACTATGCACTATTCTAAGAGGGAACAAAAGGCACAAGGTCTTCCTTTTTTATTGTGTTTGCAGACAATCAATAAATATATGGCACGTAGTGAGAAATACTAGAAAGAAAAATACCCAATCTAAAGAGGCTAGGGTGGGAGGGGGCTCTATTTTGTTATTTGGGTTTTTCTTAACACAGTGACCAGAGGGTCACCTGAGCAGAGACGTGGAGGAAACTATGAATATATGGGGAAGAGCATTGAGGCAGAAGGGGGACCAAGTGCTAAAGCCAGAAACAGGGGCGCCCTTGACAGTGAGTAGCAGTAAGGAGACCAGTGTGGTGGAAGCCCAGTTTGAGAAAGAAAGAGATGAGGTCTGACAGGTGGCCAGGTGGGCTGTGCCCCGAGATGAAGAAGGGAGTGCTATGAAGTTTACAGTAATTCAGAGGGTTTGCTAGTGAACCAAAGAGAGATGGAATGAACCGGAGTTGAATGGCTCATTGGTGTCACAGGAAGTTTTTATTGTTCGGTTTTTAAGAAACGTGATATGTCAATATTTGGGGAGTAGGCTTTTTTTTTTCCTCTCTGGGGAGAGATAGAGGGAGCTATGAAGTGGGAGGGAATTATTTTAGAAAGGAAGGAAAAAAAGGAAATTGAAAACAGAGTTCAAGATATTAGGGAAAAGGTAGAAATGCCTTCCTTCCTCCAGAGACCCTGGGTTAAGTCCAAGGATAAAACTGTAGCCACTGATGCCTGCTCTCAGCATCTGCTTCTATATATAAATCTATATATAAAGTCAGACAGTATAGATTTAATTCAAATAAGAGACAGATGGTCCTAGAAGTCTGTAGGCATAGACAGATATTTGAGGTGATTCAATAGGACCAAGTAAAGGAAGCTTTGAGTGGTTGACTTAATAAATTACCACAGAATCTTTATAAAACCTTAGGCTTGACTAGATACAGGTTTAATAAGTGTGGTAACTATCACAAGAGGAAGAGAAATGGTTTGACCTTCTTTTCCTTAAGGCTTCTAAAATGATTGAAATCATCTTAAAGAAATTTAAAACTAATACTTTATAATAATTTAGAAAGTTCACAGACACACCAGAATACATGAGCAGCATGATTTTTGGGGAAAAATCATGCCAGATAAAACTAAAAACTCTGAAAAACCACAGTGTGACTAAAGAAAATGTTTAAGAGATTTAAGTAATACTAGACCATACTATTCAGCATTAGGAATGTTAGTTTAAACAGTCTTAGGTTCATGGCTCTTCTGTCTTGAAAAGTTTTGCAGCAAACAAGGTGTTTCATATTTGTGATCAATAGGCAATACACGTCTTGAAATTTAATGTGCAGGGTTGGTTTAATTGACTAAAGCTCAGGCCGGTAGAAAAAGCACAGAGAAGATGAGAGACAAATTAACAGCATAATGACTTTCTGTCAACCATAACACAATACCTACCAAGTATCAGAATGACTTTTGGTATTAGCTGATATCAGCCTTTAACTTCATTCATATTTTTCTTAATTGGAAAATATAGCACCCCTACAAAAGGATGTACAAACCATATATGTGTAGTTTAATAAATGATAACCCTCATCCTTCCTTATCTTTCCCCTCAAGGATAACCGCCATCCTGAATTTTGCATTTCTCATTCCCTTGCCCTTCTGTAGAATGTTCCCAGCTACAGAGGTGTTCCCAAATAGCATATTGTTGCACTCCAGCAGTGGATGAGGGATCCTGTTTGATCTACACCCTGCACTGGTATTGACCAACTTTTAGATTTTCACCTTTCCCTTCCAGTGGCTGTAAAATTCTACCTCATTGTGGTTTTAATTCACATTTCCTGATTACTTAGTTTGAGCAACTTTTCATGTGTTTAAGGGACAGTTGAAATGCTCTTCTGTTAGTAACTTTTTCTCACTTTGTATGGGCTGCTTACTTTTTTCCCTGTTGATTTCTGGGAGTTCTTTACATAATCCTTTGAGTTATACATCTCCTCCTAGTTTTTGACCTGCTTTTTCACTCTCTGATATATTTCAGTGAACAGTCGTCCTTAATATTAATGTAGCCAACATTTACCAACTCTCCCCCTATAGTTTTAGCCTTTCCTATTTCAAAATTAATTTCGTGATGATCAGAGAATGATTACAAATTGTTGGGCTGCCTCTTGTCCTAGTAAGAATTCAGTTTTTATAAATGCTTCATGTGGGCTACACATTAGTATGTAGAATTTGTATTTTCAAACCATTAAATGTTCTGTTTTTTTAAATGACCATTAGATCAAACTTAATTGTTCAGTTAATATCTCCTATATTCTTACTACTTTTTGTCTACCTGATCTATTAGTATTTTAGAGGGTACTGTTGTAGTAGATTTGTCAATTGTTCTCTGTAGTTCTGTCAACTTTTGATTTACATATATTGAAACTGTGTTATTTTGTGCATGTCTTAGATTCATTATAATTATAGGGTGAATTAAAATTTTTAATGTTATGTTGTGGCTCTCTTTATTTCTTATTTCCTTGAGTTGCTTTTATCTAATATTAAGATAGCTGCCCCAGGTTTCCTTTGATTATTTAGTCAATATATCTTTTTGCTATCTTTTGGTTCTAAATATTTATGTGTCTTTGTGAAGTGTGTGGTCTATTGTAAATAGTATACGGCTGTATTTTTTTAAACCTAACCTAGCCATCTTTATATTTTACCTATAATGTTTAATACATTTACATTTATTGCAATTAAAGATATAAAAGATCTGTCTATCTATAATCTATCTATGTTAAGATATTTATTGTGAGGAATTGGCTCACACAATCATGGAAGCTAAGTTCCATGATCTGCCCCCCACAAGCTGAAGACGCAGGAAAGTGGATGGTGTAATTCAGTCCAAAGCCAAAGGCCTAAGACCTGGAGTAAGTCTCAGTCCAATGGCAGAAGACCAATGTCCAGCTCAAGCAGTCAGGCAGGAAAGGCAAATTCTACCTCTCTCGGCCATGCTGTTCTATTCAGACCTTCAACAGGTTTGATGGTGGCCACCTTCATAGGAGAGGGCTCTACTCCGTCTCCAAGTTCAGATGCTAAGGTCATCCAGAAACACTTTCACTGACACACCTGGAAATAATGTTTAGCCAAACATCTGAACACACTGTGACCCCATCAAGTGGACACATAAAATTAACCATCACACCTTCTAATGTCAAAAATACATTCGTAAAACATCAGATATTTTGCATGAAAACACGGAAAGTCTATTTCCTGGTAGTTTAAATGAGAAAAATGTATAAAGCATTACATGTTAACCCTAGCTCCCAACCAATTTTCTTAAGTAAAATGCTTAAATACAAAAAACAAACTATCATATCTGGATGTGAAATGCTTAAAGCATTGTTTTATGATTACCAAACATGAAACTCTACATGCATACCACGAACATTATGTTTCCAATATGGCAAAGCAAATAACTACAATAAATAAATTTGTTAGAAAAAAATGCAGTGAAAATTTTCCTATAAAAACAAAGTAATTACCTGCAATAAACTGTAATTCACTGAGTGAGGAGAAAACTTGATACTTTGAAGAAAACTGAGAAGGGTGCAGGACCACAGGAGGAATGGTCCCTCGTTGTAGAAAGTGCTGATATGCATGAGTGGGTTGAAAACTGGTCATTTCAAGCAAACTTTCCAACTCAGAAGCTGATAGAAATCCTCTATCATTTGGAACTGCTGAAGAACCTCCTGAACAAGAAAGCTGTCAGAAATTTTCAAAGGAGATGACTAACGTATAACAATGAAAAAATTTGTAAAACGGAGCTTGGTTCAAACTCCTATTATTTACATTTGTTTTCTCTATCCTCCACACTTTTCTTCAATGCTTTCTAAGAGAGAGAGAGAGAGAGAGAGAGAGTGTAACTCATTCATCACTACTCCAAAATGCGAGCTAAACTTGACAAGCACTTTGGAGATGTGTTCTGGACCAGCACACCAGGGCAAAGGGTGGTTTCCACTGAGTGTAGGTTGTGATGTTTCGCTCAGAACCAGCATCCCCATTGTTGGAACTCTGCATGCTTTTCCAAAACTCTTCATGTGATCCTGATGATTTATCCATTGTATTTGGAATGTAACCTGATACCATCCCAGCACATCATTTTGTTAAAAATAGATTAATTTGGAATGTAATTAGACATTGCTCCTGTATAACCACCGGCTGATAAAGAATGTATTCAAAGGTATGTAAATTCTATGGTATTTGGTTATTAAAAACCAAGAGGTATTCTATTGGAAAGATGTTAGCTGAGGAAAATTCTACAATGTCTACCTGCATTTTAATTCACTTTCACAATCTTATTCTTTTTCCATTTGTATCTCAATCTTCTGTTCTCCTCCCTCCCTAATTCTTTCTTGCCTTCAAAACCTAAATGTGGGGGAATTCCCTGGTGGTCTAGTGGTTAGGGCTCCATGCTTCCACTGCAGGGGGCACGAGTTTGATCCCTGGTCAAGTAACTAAGATTCTGCAAACCACGTGGTGTAGCAAAAAAAAAAACATGGGCTGGTTTGTGGTTATGAATTGTCAGGGGAGATAGTAAACATTGTTTTTCTTATTCCCAGCATCAAATTCGAGGCAGGCAAATCCACCCTCATACCCCTTCTACATGGCGGAGGACTTCATTTCTCATTTTCCACTGTCTTGAGAGAGTAGCCTTTTAAAGTCCTGGCTTATTTGACATCACCTCTGAAGGCTTCCCCAGCTTCAGTCTGTTCCCTGCATCCATGCCTCTGCCAAAACACAAGTACAGAAGCCAGCCTGGGTGCTTCCATGCACCCAAGGTTTTACATCTACTTCAATTCTCACCTCTGAGAAGCCCTTACTTTCATGCCAGCTTAACAATGAATTTATAAGATTTTTAAAACTATTTAATATTTAACTTGTTTCCATCAAGAGGGCTGTTCAGTGCATCTAATCTGCCTGCAGTGCTGGAAACAGAAGATGCGCCTCCTTTTCTAACATTTTTATTATTGCCCATAGGGAGTCAGAAGGCTGTCAATTAACTTCTCAGCTCATGCTAACTGAATGCAGAAAATAAACCAAACAGGTCAAAAAGTGCCATAATATTTTAATGTGACAAAATGTGACTTAAATCATAAAATTAAGGTGAATCACATATCCAGCGGTCACAGATGGCTTGCATACTTAGAGGGAATACCACTCACCAATCTCAGCAGGTTTACTGCTATGGGGATGTGGAATAGGGCTATTGGTATTTGGGGATACATGTAAAGAAATGTTATCTTGTGTTTATTTAAAATAAGAATCCTATGGGCATAGAAAACAGGCTGGAAAAAAAAAAGTGATTTGGGGTTGATGGGAACTATGGCTCAATAGTTATTTTATTTCTGCTTATCTTTTCCCCCCTAAAATATCTATAATAAACATGTTTTATTTTGTTTTAAAAATGGCAATAGGGCTTCCCTGGTGGTGCAGTGGTGGAGAGTCCGCCTGCCGATGCAGGGGATACGGGTTCGTGCCCTGGTCCAGGAAGATACCACATGCCACGGAGCGGCTGGGCCCATGAGCCATGGCCGCTGAGCCTGCGCGTCCAGAGCCTGTGCTCCGCAACGGGAGAGGCCACAACAGCGAGAGGCCCGCGTACCGCAAAAAAAAAAAAAAAAAAAAAAAAAGCAATAAGTTTTTTAAAGGCAAAGATATATGAAATACAGCATTTGGGGACTAGGAGGCAGGGGCTGCAGAAGGTCAGTGCTTGACTATAGACCCCGCTGTGAAGACAGGTGCCTTTGATCATAAGGAACAAAAAAAATGATAAAATGACTTATGGGAGTAAATGGTGAGGATAGGTTTAAGTAGGCAAACATGGCAGGGAACAGTTTCTAAATGCTATGGGTCTAAACACTTAGCAAGACATATTTCTTTAACTCACAATAAAGTGCTATCACTAGAAAATGAAAGCAGTTCTTTTGAAGGCTGACACTGAAAAAAACACTTCCTGAAATTAACTAAGATTAGAAAATACATTTAAATTTTAATTAGGATGATTAATCAGCTCAATATTCTTACACACACAGGAAGGTACAAAAAGAAAAGCAGCCTTTTAAGGATGCCCATGCTGATGTCAGCAAAGAAGGTAGCTTACACAGTCCACCCGTTCATTTGATGAGCAAACGTCACTGAATACCTACTATGTGCCAGGTACTACGATGGCTCCTGGAATCCATAGACAACTGGTCTACCATTTATGCCATTTATGCCCTCAACATCTGAAGCTCTTTCAGGAAGACAGATTTTTACATGAGCTACAGTGTAGCATGACAGAAGCAAGTTCATTGGGGACTGAATCCCTTTCTGAGTTTGCCACAGCACAGTGACCCTTCTTTACCTATCTCTTACCAGGCTACCAAGGGACCGGTGTCTGATCTTGGCATTTGACTTATATCCTCCCATCCAGACCCACAGACTTCATTTTACTTTGTATATATTTGCTGAAAGCAGTAGAAGCAATCCCAGTCACCTATCTCCTGAACAAGAGACCTTAACAAAATTTGCATTAGGGGAGCTAGGGTCCCAGGTTGTGGTAGATTTGCCAGGTCCAAGCCCTGCCCTCCTAGCTATACTGCACTGTCATTAATGGTTAAAATATTTGGCCCCCAAATGCGGCCAAGAAAGAGAACTCAGGTAGAGAACATACAGATTGACAGCCCCTGACCTAGAAACTTCCAGAAACTGCTTCAATTGTATAGTTTCTGCAGAATTGGAAAGCCATAACTCAATGGCAGTTTATTCAAGTACAGACATGGGGCTTCCCTGGTGGCGCAGTGGTTGAGAGTCCACCTGCCGATGCAGGGGACACGGGTTCGTGCCCCGGTCCAGGAAGATCCCACATGCTGCGGAGCGGCTGAGCTCGTGAGCCATGGCCACTGAGCCTGCGCGTCCGGAGCCTGTGCTCTGCAACGGGAGAGGCCACAACAGTGAGAGGCCTGCGTACCGCAAAAAAAAAAAAAAAAAAATTACAGATATGTGATATAATTGCTCCTATTTCCAAAGCAGCTTGAAGAAGTAATTACAAGACAATAGAGTGAAGTCAGAGCACGATGGGAATCTTAGTAGGATTTGTTGGGTTTCGTGGCCTATGCTTCTTAGGGCCCCTTCTAGAGAACCCACTCTATCCATGGGCCTTGGAAACTGTATCCCAAAGATGGCAGCCCCATGAAGAAGGTAGACCAACCAGATTCTCAGGAAAAGAGTTTGAACTTCGCAGTAGAGACCGTAGTGAGGCAGAGGTCATGATATAGATTTGGAGCTGTGGTCTTATTGGGTCATGGGCAAGATGAATAAGAGAAGAAGCTGACCAAAAGAGAAGAGGAGACAGATGAGAGGAAAGCAGAGAGAGCCAGATATAAGAGAGATTATATGTTCCTGAGATACTGGGGAGTATTGGCTCTTCATGTCAGCCCCTGAACCCATACATAGCTATGAAATGACCTGACATTTCTCCATAAGAGCTCGCTTGGGTCGGTTTGTTTTCTCTCGATTCTAAAGAGCCTTGACTAAGACAAATCAGAACACAGTTGAGCAGAACCATTTTATTACTTGGCAAAAATAACATTCAAATGCTTCAGTGGGTAAACAAGCTCTGTTAGTGAAAATCAACAGGAGACTGCAAAGCAAATGGTGAAAAATGCACTACTCGCTTCCATGATACCTAACCATGAGAGGGCGAAACGGATTGCATGTTCAACTTGAGATTCAATGGGAAACCAAGAGACATGCCCCAGTGGATATTTTAAGCCCTCATCTCTGATGGCAGTAACAGCTTGAGTGCCTTGATCGACTCCTGGGCTTAAAAATGGTATGAAATCAGGTGTTTCCAATAACAGCCATAGTGATATGAATTTAAGGGTCATTCATAACTCAAGACAACAGGCTGAGGCTTCATGACAGGCCTCTGGATTTTCCAAATCATGGTATGGTCTGATGGACTGAATACATTAGCGTTTGTTTTCTACGCAGCAATATCAGAACAGCATTTATGTGCCTGAGTCACAAATACATTTACCCAATCTTTCTTGATACTTACAACTCATCCATTAAATGGTAGTGGCCTATTCCTCCAATAAAGACAAATTACTCTTTCGTTTACAAGATAAACCTATAAACTGGTTTCTTGTCTGCAACACTCATCCATTATAGAACTTGTGGCTTCTGAAAGATGAATAATTAGAGTCTCTGAGGAGATCTGCTACATATATACGTAAATATATATATATTTACATATATATATATATATCTTGCTGTGGTAGTCATCAAATTGGAGGGTAGGTTGATAGGCGTGGGCAACAGTGATAAAACAAACAGTCATCTTGTCTGTCAGGCAGCAAAGTAAATCGGCGAGGACAGCCCTCATTACCGCAAATGGTGGCAGGAGTGTGGTGAGGCCATCCAATTTCTGCGCAGGTACTCTCTCTCTCTGTGATAAAATAGATCCTATGCCATAAAGCCTTACTTATCATAAATACACTCATCCAGTGAGTGAGTGAAAGAAAAGTCATAGGTGACTTATGGATGAGTTCGGGGGGACCCATTTTATATAAATAGGCTGCCCTTTAAAGCAGCCATATTATTTTTGCCACACTGGAAGTCTATATTCCTTGGGGGGAAATGGCAGATCAGAAATCAGGATCTAACAAGCTGTGCATAATAAATGTGTAGCATATGTTGCGGCTGAATTCATCCCTACTGTTTGCTGTGTATACATTCTCCCTGGAGTTGCAGAAGTGCTTGTTATCCTGATGACACTGAGGCAAGGAGAGAAGATGACAAGAAGAATGCCATCTATAGCTCAAGATATCGCCTCCTGGGACCATGTCAGGATTTCTAGCAATAAATCCACAGGAATAAATTCAGGAAACACTGGAGTTTAAAATTGTCAATCCTAATTATAGACTGTTTTTAGCAGTCCCATAGGTTCTGTGGATTCGTTTTACAAATTATGCTGATCTCATTTAAACATATATCCTTTACAAAACATAGGTTATAAATGACTTGCACCTCCAGTTAATTCAATATATTCTTTGGATGATTCTGTCCTACCAATTCTTACTGGTAAAGCAAATCCTTCTCTCTCCTGCTTCAAAATCCCCAGTTTCTTCTCTTTAAAATGTCTACATGATTTATTATCCTATCCTTCATTCAGCAAATATTTATTAACTGTCAACTCTGTGTATAACATTATGCTAGACACTAGGAAAAATGTAAAGTTGTAAACCACATACTTGGAGCTCTCTAGAAAATTCATCTTTTTCAGGACAATAGGACATGCACACATGAAAAGGGCAATATCAACACAGAAGTTAAAATAGTGCAAGACAATAAAAGAGATATCTCAAAGCAGTACATTTTTAAAAACATCTTTATTGGAGTATAATTGCTTTACAATGGTGTGTTAGTTTCTGCTGTATAACAAAGTGAATCAGCTATACATAAACATATATCCCCATATCCCCTCCCTCTTGCATTTCCCTCCCACCCTCCCTATCCCACACCCCGAGGTAGAGACAAAGCACCGAGCTGATCTCCCTGTGCTATGTGGCTGCTTCCCACTAGCCATCTATTTTACATTTGGTAGTGTATATATGTCCTTTCAAAGCAGTACATTCTGAAGTGCCAAATAACTGGTAAAGACAAAACATAAAAGAGGACAGTAAAAGAAACAATAGTCTTTCTGTGCTCAGTGGTTGGAAAAGGCTTCCTTCTGGAGCAGAGAAGATTTGAATCATTTTAAAAGAAGCATTTTAAAACAGGGGCGTGGGTCAACGCACAGAGGAGAGGGAAGCATAGAGGAGAGGGAGTCCGCCTGCTGATGCGGGGGACACGGGTTCGTGCCCCGGTCTGGGAAGATCCCACATGCCACGGAGCAGCTGGGCCCGTGAGCCATGGCCACTGAGCCTGCGCGTCCGGAGCCTGTGCTCCGCAACAGGAGAGGCCACAGCAGTGAGAGGCCCGCGTACCGCAAAAAAATTAAAAATTAAAAAAAAAAAAAGGAGGATATTGTCAGAAGGGTGGGGTCTCAAAAACTGATTTCCTGTGCACCCTTTCTTAAAATGTAACCGCAAGATGTTCCCCGTAGAAATAAGGAAAACTATCAAGATGGTGGAGGACATAGAATACAGAAAATATGAGAATTCAACAGGAAAGTGGTGAATGAAATTCCCAAGATGGTGTTCCAGCTGTGCAAGAAGTCTAAAGACCAGCAAGTCCAGAGTGGGTCAGGAGCGCCAATGGTTCTGGGAGGGGTTCTCAAAGGAAAAAAAAAAAGGAATTGATGGACTGGCCGAAATGTTGAAATGTCTTATAGAAAATTTTATGAGGAAGAAAAGGAAGCAGTTAATAAATTCAGGTAGGGGGCACAGCAAGTGCAAGTTAGAAATAAAAGTGAAATAACCAGGTGAAGGAGGTTTTAAATAAAGCGATCTGAAGTGAACAGGGAGTGGGAATAACAGGGGATGTAGGTGTGTAAATGTGCACGCACACATGTGCAGACGAGTGTGTGTGTGTGTATGTGTGTGTCACAGGAGAGGGAAGTGAGGGGAGAGCAAGAAGAAAGAGACGATACCGTATTCAGAGGTTTATTGCTGACATAAATCTCAGGCTCCTTTATGGAGATGTCTTGAGGTGATTTGTTTGTTTTTCAGTTTGTTGTAAGGTTAGAGGTCATTGCTAATTCTGCCAAGTGACCTGTGGTGTGCTGTATCTTCTGGGAGCTGCAATTTCCCGAGCATGCCACACACACACAGCACAGCCCTGACCGAGGACTGGAGGAGCCTGATGGCCTCGTGAAGTCTGTGGCTATGAAAGGGTTTCCTGGGGGGGTTTGGAGGATGGATAGCCCTCATGCGGAAATCTGTTGTCACATCCTAGGACTGAGTTGTGCAAAGGACACTAAGTCAAATGCGTCTCAAATGCGAGCTTTTCAAGCCTCCACGTGGTGCTTCCGCTGTTTAAAAGGATTTCAGCAAAGAGTACAAGAGACAGGGAGGCTTCCTGCTGATTCTGAGAAAACAGACTCTGACTTTTAAAAGCCTGGGTAGAAGCCACAGTGGGAATGCTATTCTGCAAAAATGTTTTTTTTCTTTTAAACTCCCTTGGCTATTATTACTGATTGTTGTTATCTGTCATTGAGATCTGGGACACACACACACCAAATTTTAAAACTATTCTTTATTTCACAAAGCATAATCTTATGGGGATGTTGGAGATGACACTAGGATGGAGGTGGGAGAGCTGCCTGGCTAAAAAGCACAGCTGATGTGTCAAGGGCTTTGGCCTGGGGGCCGCACCAGATCTTTGAGGAGGGTCCTAAAAGGTCGTGACAGTTGAGCAGTGGCCCCCGGAGCATGGGATCTGAGACCTGGGTTCAGAACCCGGTTGTGAACACTGGCAAATGAGGCTTGTGCCTCAGTTTTCTCATCTGTAAAATATAAATAATTATTCGTCCCATGTGATTATGTCAAAGATGGCATATGTGAAAGATTTTTAAATGTAAGGAGTTATAAAAGTATAACATTATTATTACAATGCATAGCTTCATCATACATTATGTAATATATAATTGGTATGCTATGTGATATATAATTATGGTACATTTTATAACAATATATATTGAATATATATTAAATGTCTTTCCTTTTTTCAGAATTACTGTGACACAGGGTTCTCAAAATGTAGACAAACTGCGACGGTATAGAACTGGAATCGCTGCGACGACAGTTCTCTCATGGTGCATTTGATGCAAAGACCAATTTCTCAGCTAAGGCAGCTACCAAATAGTGCACAGAGCACTGGGTGTCCTCAGGATCCAGGACCAGACACCTTGATTTTGCCATACAGCCCGGTCAGGTCAACCCCCCTTCTCTCAGCCTGTATCTGTGCAAGGAAGGAGTTGGATGGCCTCCAAGGTTCTCTACCTGCTCAGGAATTCTGTGTCTCATGTGAGACATATGGATTGTGAGCAACTGTGTTAATCACCTGTTACTGCATAATAAGTTACCCTAAAACTTAGCAGCTTCAGAACATTTATTATCTCTCAGTTTCTGTGGGTCAGGAATCCAGGCTCAGCTGGGGGCCTCTGACTCAGGGGCTCTCACAGGCTTCAGTCAAGCTCTTGGCCAGAGCCGCCGTCACCCCAGGGCTCAACGTGGGGAGGATCCACTTCCAAGCTCACTCCTGTGACAGTCGGCAGAAATCGGTTCCTCCAGCATTGCTGGACTGACAGCCCCAGGTCTGCTGGCCAGAGACACCCATCCCTTGCCCCATGGGTTTCTCCATAGCGCCACTCAACAAGGCCACTGGCTTTTTCCAGAGTGAGAGCTCTGAGAGAGAGATGAGGGTGCATAGGCAGAAAAAGAGAGAGAATGTGCCTGAAATAGCAGCCACAGTCTTTTTGTAACCAGCTCTCAGAAGTGACACGTCATTGCGTCTGCCAGCTTCTATTCATTAGAGACCAGCAGTGAGCCTAGCTCACATTCAAGGGGAGGGCGTTACACAAGGGCATGTCAGGTGAGAGACAGGAACCCGTGGCACGTTTCAGAGCTGGCCAACCACAGCAGCTAAGGGAGAATCATCCAGCAATTGCTGCATAGTTGGCATCACATGATACTATTTATCCATTGGTTCATTCCCTCAAGGAACATTCTTCAACCGCCTTCCGTGACAATGCCTTGTGTATATGCCCCGAGGTAGCAAAGACAACAACTCAAAAAGTCCTTGCCCCCATCTACTCACATTTGTTCTCAGTGAGTGGGGGCTGACGCCTGGAGCTGCTTCTCAACTGTGTGTGCCCAGAGGGCCCTCCACCCACACTGATTCTAATAGGCTTTCCTTTGAAGAACTACTGATAAGAGAAAGGTTAAGACTGGTTCTCAAAGGATCAAAGGATAAAGTAGAAATAGGGAAGGACCGTAGGAGAATTCTCCTGCTGCCAGACCCAGAAGTGCCCCTCCCAGCGGCTGCCCCTGAGAGATGTTATTGGAAGAAGCAGATGCTATATGTGTGATACGAGTTCCAATAAGGAACCGGGTGGCTGCTTGCTAACTGAACACTCCCAGTGCCTTCCTTATTTCACTGTCTTCTTTAATCACTTTCTATGCCCGTTTTCTCCACCAGATGGCAAATTCCATTAAGGATAGTGTCTCTGTCATTTTATGTCCTCTCCCCCAACTTCCCCCTACCCGTCGCCAGCCCTTCCCCAACAATTATCTTTCTGGTCAACCTCCCTCTTTAGTTTATTTGGACTAATGTTTCGAATGTGGTACATGTTCAATAAATTGATATTGACTTTAAAGGTAAAGCAAATGGAGAAACAAGGTACTAGAGGAGTTGAGAGCAGGTAAATATACTTAATGGAGGATACTATTTGAAGTCTTTCCAAGAAAGAGATGGAATTGATATTTGATTTTCCTTTAAATTCATTTTTGCTGGTGAAATTTTGTCACAAAGCTCTGTTGGAAAGTGAGCTCCTTGTGAAAAACACAGTGGTGTCAGGAGGGGATGAGGGCTGCTTATTCGTTCAATTTGAAGCATCCTGCTCTTTGGAGTTTTCTGCCTCCCTTTATCTTTCTTGGTACCAAGACCCAAGGGGAAAATGGTGTCTTCAGCAAATGCTGTGGGTGTGGGGCACCTGTTAGCAATCACTTGAGAGGGCTCTGCATGGCACAAATGTCCCTGAGTGAATCAAGCAGTATCCCCCCAAATTCATGTCCACCCAACATCTAAGAATGTGAAATAGGGTCTCTGCAGATGTAATCAGTTAAGGATCTAGAGATGAACTCAGCCTGGCTTTAGAGTGATCCATTGATCACTTGGTGATCCACAGGTGTCCAGTGGATCCCTTGACATGTGTCCTTAAGAAGAGAAAAGGACAGAGACATTAATGAGGACGTTAAGAGGCAGAGGTGGGATGACGCTGCCATAAGCCACAGAACGCCTGGAGCCACCAGAAGCTGGAAGAGGCAAGGCTCCCGTAGAGCCTTCGAAGGGAGTGTAGCCCTGCAACAGCTCGATTTCATTCTTCTGGCCTCCGGATCTACGAGAGAAGAACTTTCTATTGTTTTAAGTCATCAGGTTGTGGTTCTCTGTTACAGCACCCTCAGGAAACTAATACAGCTCCCCAACGTTCACAGATCTGTGGAAACTCAGAAGCAAAATGCATCAATAATTACCTCCCTAGGAATGCTAAGTTTTCAAGTCCTCCTATACCCAGGGTGGGTTGTTTTCTGCTTTGGAGACATCGTGCAAGAGAGGAAGAGGAGCAAAGAAAAATGAATCATTTGAAGGGCTTTGATTTTCTGGCCGAGGTTGTGCCTGGGTGTCACACTGTCCCGCTGCTCCTCAGAAGGCGTCACCACGGAGGAATATGGGTGGATCCTTAGGAGGCGGGGTTTTTTGTAGGCAGGGCAGTGAGATCGGGGGCCAGAGTGTCCCAATTAGACCTAGAGGGTTATAGGTGTTGAGGGAGTTATTCCTTAACAGAAATGGAAAAATTAGCCAATTCTACCAGGCACTGGCTATGATTCTGCTCACAGAGGATCAGAGAAGGAGGTTGATTGGGAAAGATTTTGGAGGGGTGAAGGAGAGGCAGACAGAGCCTGTGCGAGTCAGGCACACAGATCTTGGTGCTAGGTCAGCTCCGGCTTTGAGTCCTTCATTGATTTCTTACTACCTGTATAATCTGAGCCGACTCTAAAACAGAAATTGTCATACTGAGTAAAGTAAGTCAGACAGAGAAAGACAAATATCGTATGATGTCGCTTATATGTGGTAGCTAAAAAAAGGGTACAAATGAACTTATTTACAAAACAGAAATAGGGCCACAGATGTAGAAAACCAACTTATGGTTACCAGGGGGGAAAGCAGGGAGGGATAAATTAGGAGATTGGGATTGACGTATACACACGACTACATATAAAATAGATAACTAATAAGAACCTGCTGTATAGCACAGGGAACTCTACTCAGTACTCTGTAATGAACTAGATGGGAAAAGAATCTAAAAAAGAGTGGATATGTGTATATGTATAACTGACTCAGTCTACTGTACAGCAGAAACGAACACAACATTGTAAATCAACTATACTCCAATAAAAATTAATTTAAAAAAATAATAGTCTCCCCATTTTGGAGAGTAATAGTACCTATCTTACATTGTTATTGTGAGTTGATGCAATAATGTTCAGAGAATATAGGATTATTTGCTTAATATATAGCTTAATAAATCAATTGTCATTATTATTATGGGCTAGGACATAGTATTAGCAAATCAGAGCTAACTTGGTAGAGACCTGACTGATTACATGAGAGGATGCTGCAGGGGCCGAGCCCTTTCAGGCTCAGTAATGAGACCTTCTTTGGCCCCTAAACTGTTCCCTTGAAATTCAATCAGTTGATGCACAAATATATATTTACTTTTGTAAGACTGAAATTCTGCAATAGCTGATGATTCAGAAAACTGTTTTATGTATAAAACAATTATTAAGAACTTTCAAACAGTTACATAGGGACAGTCATTTTATTTAAAGAGAGGATGAGTTAGCTAGCTTATTGTAAAAAGAACGTAATTTTCCCTTTTTTTAATTAAAGATGTTTTTTGATGTGGACCATTTTTTAAAGTCTTTATTGAATTTTTTACAATAGTGCTTCTGTTCTATGTTTTGGTTTTTTGGGCACGAGGTATGTGGGACCTTAGCTCCCCCAACCGGGATTGAACCTGCACCCCCTGCATTGGAAGGGGGAGTCTTAACCACTGGACTGCCTGGGAAGTCCCCGTAATTTTACTTTTGAGCCAACATGTTACAAAAATTAAAATATAAATACAGGCAGAATACAGGGCTGCACCGTCCCACGCAATAGCCACTAGCTACCTGTGGCTGCTGAAATAGTTGAAATGTGACTAGTCTGAATTGAAAGGTGATGTCATTGTAAAATTCACTCTGGAGTTTAAAGACTTAGTTCTTCCAAAGAGAAATTAAAATACTCAACTTTTAGTTTGATTACATGTTGAAGTGATAGTATTTTGAATATGTTGGTTAAATTAAATGTATTGCTAAAGTTAATTTCACTTGTTTCCCTTTCCTTTTTTATTGCAGCTACTAGAAAATTTAAAATTGCATATGTGTCTTGTATTTGCATTTCCCGTTACACCTTTATTGAATATCCTTGCCCTAGGTAATGAGAGGCAGAAGCTCCATCTTCTTACTCACTCATTCACAGATTTATTCTACCGTTATTGTCCATGGTACTGGGAGTGCTAAGATAAATGTGGCAGCCTTTGTCTACTTGACAGGGTTTCGAGTTTATTGAATTAGGGTAAGATGCATGGAGCCAGCAGCCCCAGACACCTGTGTGCTGGGCTGAATGACCCGCCCCTCGTAATATCCCTGCTCTTTGCCTCATTCCACCCACTCTTTGCTTCTAATGTTGCTTTTTATCTTGATCACAGACATTCCTTTCTTTACACCCACTCTCCTACCAATGCCTCTCCCAGCTCCTGTGGGAGTTTGACACTCGGATCTGTACTCACCGGACCATAATACACACACACACACACACACACACACACACACACACACAACCATCTTCGTCCTTCTCGAAACCACTCCCAAAGAGCCAGTGTCCTAAGACGTGAGTCCTGTGTGTCTGGACTCTTTACTGAAAAGTAGCGGGGTCCTTTGTTTGAGGGACTTGTTTTTTAGAAGAAACTATCCCAGATCTGCATAGTTCTCTGCCTCGCTTTCTCTTCCCCCTGCCCCCTTTTCTCTCCTCTTCTGCCCCCCACGACGCTAGAGAATTCCACGGTCTCCCTCTGATAACCACGTCAGTATCTAATAACATAACCTCACACAAGGAAGTGACTTTTCTACACAGGGATCTTCCCTGCTGCAGTTTAGTCCTTATCCTGTAGCTTCTCACTGTGGGGAAAACAGCCTCCCCTGTCAAGCTCTGGTTGCTCCCCTGTGTTTGCAAATAGCCAATGAATTAGCCTTTCTTCTTTTTTCGTTTCAAATAAATACAATGTTTTAATGTTTTCTTTGGCTTTTTGTCTGTTTGATTTTGCTTTCTTACGCCCTCACCTTATTCAACTTAGGTTTTGATATGGTAAATTATTTCATGTACTTTCAAGTTCTTATGTTTCTAAAACTTGTTTATGTTGGACTTTTTAGGGCCTCCACCCTTCCCCCCCTCAAAGGTCTTAATAGTCCATTAAAAAAATGAAAACAGTGCTTTCAAGTATGGCATAGAGAGGGAAAAGAAGGCCTGTTTTCCACTTTTTATACTCTTTATCCTTACCCAGTATTCCCCATCGTAATAGTGACGCCATAGTATTGATTCCTGTTCTACTTCCCGGCCACCCCCATCCCTATCTGTCATTCTTGTGTTATCTGCAATTCCCAGCAGAGTATTTGATTCACTGTTTTTTCCTGTTATCCTGCAGTTTTTTAATCTTTGATTCCATTCTACTTGCTTTAAAGTTGGCAAAGAAAAAATATTAAGAATGGTTGTTTTTAGGTTGTAAGTGAAATTGTATAAAATGGGAGCCTTAGTCTTTTCTGTTATTTTAGTTTATTTTATTCCCTAAAGTGAAAAATACACCTGCTACTTAAACCATAATTCTTTTGGCAGTGGTTTCTTGGTCAGAATCAGATTCCTTCCTTTGCCTTCAAAAATAGCAAATACATCAAGAGTGTTGTTTCGCTCTATATATTGAATTGTGGAATACCCATAGTATTTCCTGGCCCTGCAGATTTCTTGATGTTTGCAGGATGTAGTGCCAGAACACAATTGTTTCCAGACAACTCAGCTAAAGATACTTAAAGAGCATGTGAATTTGGAGTCAGAAAAAGACACTGATATACACTGTGTTTATTTTTAGCAGGCTGATGCATAAGGCCAATTTTTGAGTTGTAGCTTACAGGGTTTTACTGTGACTAAAAATGAAATTGATAATCAAAATAGCTTTGGCTAGTTGATAAGAGTATTTCCATCAAAAGCTCGATTACAGCAATCTGAAAACCATATGTAAAATGAAGATAATTTTTAAAAACAAAATGGAAAAGAAATGAAACCCAAGACTTTAAATCTTTTTTTTTTTTTTTTTTTTTTTTTGCAGTACACGGGCCTCTCATTGTTGTGGCCTCTCCCGCTGCAGAGCACAGGCTCCGGAAGCACAGGCTCAGCGGCCATGGCTCACGGGCCCAGTCGCTTCGCGGCATGTGGGATCTTCCCCGACCGGGGCACGAACCCGTGTCCCCTGCATCGGCAGGCGGACTCTCAACCACTGCGCCACCAGGGAAGCCCAAGACTTTAAATCTTTTAATAACCTTTACTGAAATGTCCTAACGCAAAAAAATAATACATTTTCATTACAGAAAATATAACCATTCAGGCAAAGGCACAAAAAAGAACTAAAATTATTTTAGTGAGTTTTTATATTTTTAATTTCTGAAACGTTTCCAGTGTCTGAGAATCCTTCTTGCTCATAGTTCTTTCGCATGATAAGCTGCTCTTTTTTCAGAGATGTCATTTCTTCTCAACACTCAATGAGGATGCTACTTGGATTTCTTCTCAATCCTTTAATATCTTAATTCTCTTTCCCTGGAGCAATTACTCTGACTGTCCAGCTAGATCTTCTTCTAGACTAGTTCCTGATTCTCCTCAAATGCCCAGTGATTTTTCTAATGACTGTGCATATTCATGGGTTTCAGTACTAGCAGCTGGTATGGAGTGGATCCTGCTGCCCCTCTGCTAACTGTGGCAGTCATGCTGGGTAACTTCCCTTGGCTGGCCTAGGCTCAAGTTTATCTGCACAGGAATATAGCCGACGCCCACTTCAGTATCCCCACTGCCTCTCAAAGCGGACGAGATCTGGGGTCAGATCACACATCCCAAACCACATCATGGCTCTGCTTTTGCCAACCTCCATGTCACTCTGATATGAAATCGAGAATCCGTAACGTGTTGGGCAAGGTGGCAGCAGACTCATCCAATCTAACAAGCTATTAATTTACCACCTTCTCCCTCCCCCACACTGTGAACTTGTGAGAGTCCTAGAAAAGCTAAGATGCTGCCAGGGTGCCATAAATGCATATATATCAGTCCACCAGCTACCATATGATATGACTTATATGTGGAATCTAAAATATGACACAAATGAACGTATCTATGAGACAGAAACAAACTCACAAACATAGGAAACAAACTTATGGTTACCGAAGGGGACACAGAGAGGGAGAGAGATAAATTAGGAGTTTGGGATTAGCAGATACAAACTATTATATATAAAACAGATAAGCAACACGGTCCTACTGTATAGCACAGGGGACAATATTCAGTATCCTCTAATAGATCATAATGGAAAAGAATATGAAAAAGAACATGTATGTATGTATAACTGAATCCCTTTGTATACACCTGAAACTAACACACAACATTTTAAATCAACTATACTCCAATTAAAAAAAATTATATGTATCTCAGTCAGCTATACTCTTAAAGAGAAAGCAGAAACTCGGTTACCAATCAGAGATGACACTAGAGTGCTTGAACTCAACCTCACCATCATAATACCCGCTGTACAGCACAATTAATTGGAACCAGCAACTCAGAAGGAAAGTGTGTACTTGTCAGGAAGTCCTTTACACCTTGACGTCCATTGAGGTTATACCAAGAACACAGGCTAAGGCAGTCACTGCCAGAGATAAATTTAAGATGATGTAAACATGAAATTCTGCCTCCCAGGGGAAGAGAAATAGAAATTTTAGTTATAGACAAATAATTTTATCGAAATGGCAACAAACACCCCGGAGACTATATTATTCAAATGTATTTTTGTCAAAGGTACAAAGACCTTATGTCTCAAACCTTTCTTTTTTCCCCCATATCTGTCTCCTTTCTGAAGATACCCTGCATCATCTTCGACTGCATTGTTAGCTTAACTCCACTTTCCCTTGATCTCTGTTCCCATTCTGATCTAGCTTTTGAAGAAATTTAAAGCAAAGCTTGCTTCAGCCAGGCTGACACAGAGCATGAGTTAGGAATTTGACACACGTGGGTGTCCATAGCAGCTCTATCCCTTACCAGCTAAGTCACCTTAGGAAATTACCTGACCTCTCTTATCCTCAGTTTCCTCACCTGTAAAATGTTAATGACAGTGCCCAAGGTATGGACGGCACATTTCCAAAGAACCAAGAATGGGGGCCCAATTAGAGATGAGATTATATGAATCCTCTAGTTTTTAACTGGAGCCTTTAGAAATTGGAGAATTCCAGAAGTTTCTTTCATGTACAGTACCCTGCATGGGTACTTGGAGGAACACAAAATCTCCAGTATAATCACATACCTGCTCTCAAGGCGGGCACAGAAGCCCAGGCTAATCAAGATGGAGCTCTGATTAGAAGTGGAGTAAAAGTTCCTTTTGCAGAGGTAGCTCTCCTAGAGACAAGGCTGACGCTTAACCCCAAATCTTTTCTGTAGTCCTCTGCCGGGGGCAAGGGCAGATGGCAATTTCGCTAAACTCTGAAAACCATTTAATCCCCTTCTGGAAGACATTTAAGGTCGCCTCACTCGGTTGCCCAAGCTCTTCTCTCGGGTACCCAAGGCATTCAAGGATATCTTCTTTCAGTTCTTAAAACTCTTAGGTCTAGAGCACACCAGGACCTTCTTTGCCACAAGGGAAAATTCCAACGATGTATTCTTAAAATTAGACTCAGATCCACCATGCTTGGATTCCTTACCATTACTAATAAAGAAGTTTCCATGCAGAAGGAATTCAAGTACTATATAAGGCAGGGATCAATGGGAGAATTACAGATTTCCTTCTTATTTTTACTCTACTGCTTCTGATTTTTAATTTAATATTGATTGTACTAAAATTAAACTCACATGCGTGCACCGGAACATGCGAAAAACAAAACCCAAATATAAGGCAAAAAGAGACGTTGACTTTTACTAATTACTCTCCTCCTACTTCTTTAAAAAAGATTTTTCTTCAGCACCCTTTGCTATCAAATTGCGACCCTCTCTGTGTTGAGAAACGGGAACACTCTTGCACTGTTGATGGGAATGTAAGTTGGTGCAGCCACTGTGGAAAACAGTATGGAGGTTCCTCAGAAAACTAAAAATAGGATTACTGCATGATCCAGCAATCCCACTCCCGAGCATATATCCAGACAAAACTATAATTCAAAAAGATACAATGCACCGCTATGTCCATAACAGCACAATTCACAATAGCCAAGACATGGAAACAACCTAAATGTCCATCTACAGATGAATGGATAAAGAAGATGTGGTACATATATACAGTGGAATACTACTCAGCCATAAAAAAGAACAAAATAATGCCATTTGCAGCAACATGGATGCAAGTAGGGATTATCATACTAAGTGAAGTAAGTCAGAAAGAGAAAGACAAATACCATGTGATATCACTTATACGTGGAATCTAAAATATGACACAAAGGAACCTATCTATGAAACAGAAACAGAATCAGGGATAGAGAGAATAGACTGGTGGTTGCCAAGGGGGTGGGGTTGAAGAGGAAGGGATGGAGTAGGAGTTTGGGATTAGCAGATGCAAACTAGTATATATAGAATGGATACACAGCAGGATCCTACTGTATAGCACAGGGAACTGTATTCAGTATCCTGTGATAAACCATACTGGAAAAGAATATGATAAAGAACATATATATATATGTATAACTGAGTCACTTTGCTGTACAGCAGTAATTAACACAACATTGTAAATCAACTATACTTCAATAAAAAAGAAACAAATATGGAACCGTTTCACCAGGTTAAAGTCTGAATTAAAAAAAAAAAAAAAGTTTCAAATTCCCCCGGTGCTGGTATTTGGGAGAGTTTTGTGTAGACTC
Source organism: Phocoena phocoena (assembly GCF_963924675.1). Lineage (NCBI taxonomy): Eukaryota > Metazoa > Chordata > Mammalia > Artiodactyla > Phocoenidae > Phocoena > Phocoena phocoena. Next base: position 67,738,212 of record NC_089230.1, on the reverse strand, counting down.
ACATTTGTGGGAGGACAGGTGATTTCAGGGAGGTGAACTTCTGTTCTTATGTGGTTGGCTTGACAGAGTCACCAGCCACTGTCCCCCCGGCTGCCTCAGGTCCTGATAGCCCTTCCTGCCAATTACCATACCGTCCATGCGTACTTCAGTCCCTGCAGCAAAGTCAGTAATGCTCTGTTCTAGTAACACCGACTCTTCTCTGTGCTCCTCTGAACTTCCCAGACATCTCCAGTTATGATGTGATGATGAGTCTCACTTCTGGGCAAAATAAGTGGGCTTCCTTTCCCTCCACCTGCTCCAGTGGTCTGTGGCATTCTAACTTTCCGGAGGGCAGCAGTCAGCCAGACACTCTACGTGACAACAGCCAGCCAAGTCCCCGCAATCACCACAGCCACTTCAGTTCACAATGGATTTGTTGTGTGTGCAAGCAATAAACCTTTGGGATTGCAGGTTATCTGGTTACCACAGCATAACCTAACCTAATCCCACCTAATACATCCTAAAACTCAACCCCTGGTTCCTGCTCCAGACTAGGAGAATTTCTATTCCTTAGACCCAGCAGTCTAAGCCATCCACCCAGAAATGAGAGATGACAGTCACAACGGTGCCAAATTAACATTTGACCAAAGTGCATATTGTGTGTGTGTGCATTAATAGTTGGAAATGTTCACAAGAATTATCTCTGGATGGTAGGATTATGGGCAAATTTTGTTTCTGTTCTTTATGCCTTTCCATATTTTTCCAGTTTTCCTCAATGTATATGCATTCTTTTTATAATCAGAAAATAATATTAACATCATTTTTTAAAAAGAAATTTGTTGCACTGATATCAGCAAAACATATTAGAACAGATAGGCATTCCAGAAAAATGGTCCTTCACTGCCACTAACACAGTTTGCTTGCCCCTTCCCTGCCCTGGCTTGTGTCTCACCCATCCCTGTGTGTGCTCACCAAGGTCACCTATGGCTTCCGTGTTGTCATGGGGTCTCATCGTTCTAACTGTATGTCATGAGCTTGTCTCTGTTCCTGCACTAGACCACAAGCTCCTTGAGGGAGGGTGAAGATCACGTTGAAACAAAGAATCAGCAGGGCTGTACCCCTTCCCAAGACTCTGGGGGAGAACCTGTCCCATGCTTCTCTCCTAGTTTCTGGCGACACCCAACATTCCTTGGCTTATAGCCACGTCGCTCCCATCTCTGCCTCTGTCTACACATTGCCTTCTCCTCTCTCATTAGGTTACGTGTGATTATTTTTAGGGCCCGCTCAGATAATCCAGAATAAACTCCTCCACCCAAGATCCTTAACATAACCACACCTTCTGCCATATGAGGCTCTGGGTGTTAGGACATGGACATATATCTGGTGGGGAGTTCCCTGGCGGCCTAGTGGTTAGGATTCCACTTTCATTGCTGTGGCCCGGATTCAATCCCTGATCGGGGAACTGAGATCCCGTAAGCCGCTCAGTGTGGGGAGGAAAAAAAATGAAAAAAACTAACGACATATTTGGTGGGGCTAACACTCAGCCACTACACCTAGCATAAGATGAAACTGGCATTCCGTAATATTTGTTAAACAGATCAGTAAATTATAAATAAGTGAATGACTCCTGGACCCCTTCCATGAAGTCTGACTTATTCTGTCCCAGGCTTGACTGGGCACATCTTGTCTACTCCAAATTCACTATGCCCTATCTTCCCATCAGACGCTAGGGGAGAAAAGTGCTTTTGGACCTGAATCTGTGCTCCTTGACTGGCTAACCCATTTTTTTAGCACAATTCTCTTTTGGAAGAGGAAAGGTGTTTCTTCCCTTTGACCAGTCAGTTGTTCAAAAAGTCAGTAGCACGCTGAGCAAATCCGCATGGGGTCTGCAGCCCTTTCTCCCAAGGTGATGGGAGGATTAATTGCCCTTGGTGATACTTTTTTCTTCTTCAGTCAAGTCGGTGGGAGCTCTCAGCCCAGACTGAATCTCACCAGATTGGAGGCTGGAGGTCCAGGCGCTGCCTAACATAGAATCAACGCTGTGATTATTAGTCACATTAAAGAATCAAAGTTATTGAGTAGAGAGGTCTGCTATAGAAAAGAGTATAAGAACAACTACTGATGGGAAAGAATGCATATCTCTTAGTTAACATTAAAACTGTTCTTCTCTTCTTAGGTGAGTCAAAGAATCCAGGACAGAGATACCTTTACTTCTTCGGGGACCTTGGATCCCCTCCAGCATTGTCCAAGATCTGCATTTCTGGTCAAGCTGATTTCCTGTATAATGTTAGTGTTATAAACCCAAACCATGGATGGGATATAAGACGTATCTCTCCTTGTATCATTTCTCAAATTATATATCAGTTTGAATTCTCATCATCTTTGAAACATAGTAAGGCTATAAATAATGAAGATGTTTTTGCATGAGCTCAGAAGCAGGAGCCTGCTCCTCCGTAACTTCCAGTTGAGGACAGAATGGCTGAATTTAGAGCGCTGACATTTGACCGTCCTACAAGCACCCTCCTTGTCCAGACAGACATGACACAAAGACACATTTGCTATGACCAGAGTCGTCCCCGAGGAGCCCCTGGTGTTTAGAGATCAAAGCAGAGGTCAGCACTCCTACTGTCAGGGGAGCCAGGACCACCGAGAGGAAAACACAAGCAAAATGACCTTTCAGCAATGAGGCAGCTGGAAAGAGCTGCAGTTCTCCGTGTGTAATGTGACAGCTAGAGCTGTGCAGAGATGCAGGGGACAAAGGCAGTGAGGAAAGAACGTGGGGAGAGAAAAGGGGTGCTCTCCAGTGACTGTGCGTGTCTCTGCTGACTCCAGGCTGGCCCTGGATCCTACCCTCTCCTGAGAGGGTTTGCCAAAAAAGCATCCATGCCATTAAATGTCACTTTCATGTCCATTTCATTACTTTAGCTCCGGCCTTCCTGCACACACTCACCCTTTAAGAAGGCTCCTTTTGGGTTTCCAGTTTCTTGCTTCACCCATCATAACAGCAAAGCCTTGAGCTGCCAAGAGAAAAGAGAGCCATCTCCACTAATCCATTGCGTCAAAACTACTAGTCAATTACGTTAGCCTGTCATCTGAATTTTTAAAAATTAAAATACATATTCTTTTGCATATCAATAGAAAAAAACTAGAAGAAATGCAAACAGTGGTGTTCTGATGAGGGGTCGAGGAGGAAAAAAGGAACAGAGTTTCACAACATTCTTGTTTGGCTTGAATTTTTTTTTTTTTTCTGCAGTCATTCTATATTACTTTTGTAGTTAGAAGAAATCAATAAAGACTGCTTTCTATTTAAAAAATAAAAAAGCTGAGCAGGTTCATTTTTGCTCCCTGCTCGGCCCAGGGAAAATGAGAAGATCTCTCTGAAATTGCAATGTGTGAGGGGACGGGTGTGTTTGGGTGTGTGCGTGCACTTGCACTGCTCAGAATGACAAAGCATGCACACACAGGAGAAGCTCACGAACAACAGAGCCACTGAGGGCTGCTGCCTCCCATCTGTAAGAGCCTAAAGTGTCATCTGCACTCCCCTGGTGGTGCCGAAGCAACAGCCCGACCTCCTCTCCCTCTCACAACCGTGCAGTACGGACTTTTGTGCCAACAGGGAGGAGGGTGTAAGCCAGGATCTTCATGAAAGAGGCAGTGCGTTGTGCCTACCAGCACAATAAAGACGTAAGAAAAATACCGAAGGGGAAAGGGGGAAGGGACAAATCAGAAGCTTGGGATTAACGTATACACACCACTATATATAAAATAGATAACCAACAAGGACCTGCTGTATAGCACAGGGAACTACGCTCGGTACTTTGTAACAGCCTATAAGGGAAAAGAATCTGAAAAAGTGTATGTATATAACTGACTCACTTTGCTGTACATCTGAAACTAATACAACACTGTAAATCAATTATACTCCAACTTTTAAAAAATGGCTGATGAGGATGTATACACACACATACATTTAACTAACCCTGCCAACAAAAATATTCATGGGAATAAACATGAAAACAGGGGAATGTAAAAAATAAAAGTGGGACTGGATGGAATTGATCTAAACGTGCCCTTGTGTTAAGGAGGATGAGAAACAAGGAGGGACAGAATTTCCTCTTCCTCATTTCTTGCCCTAAAATCATGACTTGGAAATAGAACAATTCTAAAAAAGCAATCGATATTTCCAGTTTCACTTTGAAAATGTAGAAAGCTGGAAAGAACATTGCAGTCACTTACAAGAAGAAAAACTGGGACAAAATGAAAATTTTCCTGAACGCATGAGAGAGCTGAGGGCACAGGGCAAACATCCAACCTAAAATCTGGGGAGAGACAGGCACCTGCAGGGAGAAAGGAGAAAGAAAGCCAAGCATTTGCTTACCTGGGGCAAACACTGCCATGCACCAAATAAGCTGATAAGGAGATTTAGTTAAATTGTAAAGAATTACTAAAGGCTGAGCCTGGGCTAGTTGGAGAGTGTAAAGTCTCTGAGAACCACAGATCAAGGGGAGTTCATAACCTTTTGCAGGTTTTACTCCACAAATGCTCCCAGACACTTACAGGGAAAGCTGGGGAGAATCCTGAGAATTGGGGGAAACAACCACTGCTGAAACTCCACCAAGACCCATTTTTCCCATCTCCTCTATGGAACAGAAGCTTTAATTTGCAGAGGGAAGAGCCACAAAATTTGACACCGTAGGTCACTGGTAGAAACTTATTGCGGCTGTGAGAAGGGAACGGATTTTTAATATGCTCTACCCTTGGGAGAACAGCAAGATCACATGCTGGCACCAGCGCTACTGCTGGGAGAAGGACAGGAGCACCTGTGAGGGCCACACTCCTGAGAACCAGCCTCCCAGTGCCTGTCTAAAACAGAGGCTAAATCGAAACATCAGAAAACAGCCCCCATTCCTCACTCTTTCCCTATAGCACAGTAACAAACATTGAGAAAATAATGGTAGAATATTGGTGGAAGAGGTAGAAGTGACAGATTCTCTCTGGAGAGTAGACCCCAAGAAAAATCCTCTGGCAAAATAGCCTACACCTTAAAAACAAGGTATCACTAGAGAAATCTGAAGCCTGTGATACACTAAGGGTAAGCCAGCACAAAGGAAACTTCAAATTCAGCCCAATAACTAACTAAATTAACACAAACATTCACTAAAGGCGTAGAAAAAAGGATGTATTCATCTCCAAGAATAAAAAACAATACTGCTATCTTCTATCCTATAAAACATGTACAGCTTTCTATAAAAAAGAAAAATAAAAGGCATACAAGATTGTAAGGAAAGACCCAATCTGAAGAGAAAAAATGATCAACAAAAACAGACACTCATATATGACACAGATGTTGGAAATCAGAGAATTTAAAACAACAATGACCAAAGTGTTACAGATGGAAAAGGTAGACAACATGCAAGATCAGATAGGTAATTTCAGCAGAAAGCTAGAAACTATACAGAAGAATTTAAACAGATTTTTAAATTTTAAAAAATTTAAAATGCCTTTAAAAGAGTAACAGACTTCTTAAAATGCCTTTAAAAGAGTATCCAGGAGCTGAGACAACTTCAAATTGTCTAACGTATGTAAAATTTGAATTCCACAAGTAGAAAGCAGGAAGAACAGGCAGAAGAAATACTTGAAGAAATAGTGGCTGAGAATTTTCTAAAAGTAATGACATAAACTAATAACAGATAAAAAAAAAATCTCAGAAACATCCAGCAGAATAAACATACACACACACACACACATACACACACGCACACACACACCTAGGCTTATCATATCAAAACTTCTAGAAATCAAAGATAAAGAGAAAATCTTATAGGCAGCCAGATTTACAAATTAAAACCACATAAGATAACATATATTCCTATTAGGATGGCTAAAAAATAAGCTGAGAAGATTTAGTGCTGACAAAGAGGAGAAGAAAATGGCACTTATATTGCTGGTGGAATATAAAAGGGTGCAGCTACTCGGGAAAACAGTTTTCCCGTTACTTATAAAGATAAATATACACTTAACGTATGACCCAGAAATCCCACATCTAGATATTTATCCTAGAGTTATGAAAATGTATGTTCACACAAATATTTGTACTTGATTGCTTATGGTAGCTCTATCTATAATCACCAAAAAACTGGAAGCAATTCAAATATCCTTCAGTGGGTAAATGAATAAACAAATGTGCTACATACATGCAATAGAATCGCTCAACAGTAAAGAGGACTGAACTATTGATACACACAACACACGGACGAATCGCAAAGGCATTATGCAGAATAAAAGAAATCAGTCTCAAAAATTTACATACCATATAATTCCATTTATATTAGAATTCAAGAAAAAGCAAAGCTATGGTGATGGAGAACACATCAGTGGTTGTCAGGATTTAGTGGTTAGGGGAGGGTGTGACTACAAAAGGGCAGCATGAGGACTGTTTTAGGGCAATGGAACTGTTTTGTATCCAAATAGTTGTTCATACATTAATGTGTAAGCGTTTAAGCTTATAGAACTTTACCCCCTAAAAAGTCAATTTTAGAGTATATTAATTTTTTCAATATAATAACAACAAAAAATAAATGAAAAAGATTGGGACAAAGAAACACTGAAATATTAAAACCAGAAAACTCATGCTTCAGCCAATGCGATTTACCCCTCCATGATCTTTGGACTAATTGATCCAAGTTCTGATTTTTTAATAGCATAGGGATAGCTTGATTGCTGGTAAGATTCTAGTTCTATGCTAAGACATCCCCCTTTGCCTTGTTACCAGGTATCATACAATTCTGCACTGAGTCAGAGAAATTTTCCTCAACAGAAGGGCAACATCCTCATGGTGCATTGGAAGGTCACCAATACCATGGTAAAAAAAATACATATTAAAAAGCTGAAATTTTCTCACTTGTTCTGATTTAATTGTGGCAGAATATTTTTGAGTATTAATTTACGTTTTGCTGTCATATTTTTCTTTCCTGTCTCCAATCTGAACAGGTGGACAGACTTTGTTAGCGCTTGTCTCAAAGGAGGTTGGAACAGGAGACCGCAGAAGTAGCCTGAAGTGTCCCTGGCTTTGGTCTGCTGGAGCCTTGAGCCAAATATAAGGACAATGCTCAGCGTTAAGCGTGATATAAGGAGCTGTTAGAACTCCTTTGGAGGGTAGCAGCATCAGTCAGAGGGAGAGCAGCGGATGTAAACTGTCAGGTTCCAACAAATGAGTCCCCATAGCCGATTGCCTTCCAGTGCCCTGGGGTGAACTGGGGGTCTAGGGAAAAGCAAAACTTCCCCAAGCAGGCAAATCCTTAGCGCTGGCAATCCTAATCTTCGCAAAGCTTTCCAGCAAAGCTTCCAGACATATAAGAATCATTCTGATCTAAACGATGGTGGAGTGATGATGAGGGCTACCCACATAGTTTGTTTAGCATTAGTTTTCTGGAAACTTTGCTCAACCTTAAAAGGGCCAGAAAGAACTCTATTAATAGATGGTGTTACAGGGAGCTCTGCTCAATGTTATGTGGCAGGCTGGATGGGAGGGGAGTCTGGGGGAGAATGAATACATGTATATGTACAGTTGAGTCCCTTTGCTGTGCACCTGAAACTATCACAACATTGTTCATTGGCTATACTCCAATAAAAAATTAAAAGTTAAAAAAGTAGTTACAATAGAAGAAATAATTTTTTAAAACTAAATGGTGTTATATTTTCAGGGTAGATAGGTGAGGCTTGAGATAAGATTAAATCACACTTAAGGAAAATGAAGTATTGTAACATTTCTTGAGTATCCTCAGTGCCATCAGGACCCCACCTGTATACCTTTAGCACCTACTGCTTCTATACTTGCTTGTTGGCCCAGTTTCCAAATGCCAAAAACCCCAAGCCTATGCCTAAGAGCTCTCTGGCTGCTGGGAACAGCGCTGCCTGAATGAGGCATAGGTGTGAAGCTCCAAAAATTAATGGGCCCTACAGCAACCTTCAACCAATGGCTAGTGGATAAATAACTCAGCTCCCTTGCCTTTCAGGCAGGATAACTCTTAGACATGTCTTTATACTGTTTCTCAAATTTCTCCAGTGAGATTAAATGCCCGTTGCCCACAGTGGTGAATTCCTTGATAAAACAGCCACGTTGCCTTCCTTCTTTTCTCTGTCTCGCTTCCCCGGTGAGTTACTAGTATTTCCTGAGCTCAATTCCTAAATGCTATATATGCTAAAGTTAATATGCCACATGCTAATGTTTGTATGCCCCCCAAATTCATACGCAAAAACCTAATTCCCCATGTGATGGTATTTGAAGGTGGGTTCTTTGGGAGCTGTAGGAGCGTAATTAGTGCCCTTATATATATTTATTTTATTTTATTTTATTTATTTATTTTTTTGCAGTACGCGGGCCCATCACTGTTGTGGCCTCTCCCGTTGCGGAGCACAGGCTCCAGACGCGCAGGCTCAGCGGCCATGGCTCACGGGCCCAGCCGCTCCGCGGCATGTGGGATCTTCCCGGACCGGGGCACGAACCCGTGTCCCCTGCATCGGCAGGCGGACTCTCAACCACTGCGCCACCAGGGAAGCCCTAGTGCCCTTATAAAAGAGATCCCAGAGAGCTCCCTCAGCCCTTCTGCCACGTGAAAATATAGCAAAGGGATGGCTGTCTATGACCCAGGAAATAGGCTCTCCCCAGACACTGAATATGCTGACGCCTTGACCTTGAACTTCCCAGCCTGTGAAATATAAATTTCTGTTATGTGTAAGCCACCCAATCTATGATGCTTCATTTTAGCAGCCTAAAAGAACTAAAACACTACATAAAGCACTTACACTCAAATCCTTATCTCCTGATCTGCTTCTAGACAGCCCAAAATGAAGACTCCCAAGGTCTGGCTGCAAATTAATACCAATTATATACTTTTAACTTAAAAAAATTGTCTTTTTCCTGATTGTTAGTGGGGGGAACATTTATTCCCCGACTACTTCCATTTCAATAAGGGGAAGGCTAGTCAAAACACTTACAGATTCTTATTGCCCACTCACACTTCTACACAGAAGGAGGGAGTTATCTGGTTGTTGAATTCAGGAACTGAGCATTTTCAACTCAGCCCATCTGGGCTTTGTCATCTTTTCAGATCTATCAGCCTTCAGAGAAGGTGACTTTCTGGTCTTCTGGTCAAGTCCTATGGCAATTATCAGGGCAATATATCGCTGCTTGAGTAAAACGTCTCATGCAGAGGTGAAGGATTAATACTTAACCCACATTGGTATTGATCTAAGCCATTCTCTAATCAACTTTATCAGTAATAAATCTCAAAATTTATCTCTATCACCTGTGTTTTTGTTTTCAATTGATTCCAAATTTAGGAGAGGAAGAAGGCAAAATATGATACTTAATTGTTGTTTTAAATGTTGTCCCAACTATTCTTGAAATTAAGCATACATTTCATTTGTTTATTGATTATCTGTATCACTATAGAATTTCTGGTTGACAGAGATTTTTCTTTCCTTTCAGCTCTTTAGAGATGTTGCTTCACTGTTTCATTTCTGGTTAGAAAAACTGCTGTTGTCCTTAATTTGTTGTTCCTTTGTATGTAACATATCTCTTTTCTGGCTGCTTCTAATATTTTCTCTGTTGCTGGTTTTGAGCAATCAGAACAGAATGTGCCTTGGTTGTACTCTTTTCGTGTTTCTTGTGCTTGGAATATGCTGAGTTTCTTGGACCTATGGTTTTATAATTTTCAACAAATTTGGAAATTTTTCAACCATTATTATTTCTTCAAATTATTTTCCTGTTCCTTTCCCTCCTTCAGGACTCTAATTACCCATATATTAGGCCTTTCGATGTTGTCCCATAGCTCACTAATGCTCTTTTAGTGATTTTTTTTGGTGCTTTTTTTTCTTTGTTTGTTTGTTTTAACATCTTTATTGGAGTATAATTGCTTTACAATGGTGTGTTAGTTTCTGCTTTATAACAAAGTGAATCAGCTATACATATACATATATACCCATATTCCCTCCCTCTTGCATCTCCCTCCCTCCAACCTTCCCTATCCCACCCCTCTAGATGGTCACAAAGCACCGAGCTGATCTCCCTGGGCTATGCGGCTGCTTCCCACCAGCTATCTATTTTACGTTTGGTAGTGTATATATGTCCATGCCACTCTCTCACTTTGTCCCAGCTTACCCTTCCCCCTCCCCATATCCTCAAGTCCATTCTCTAGTAGGTCTGTGTCTTTATTCCCGTCTTAACCCTAGGTTCTTCATGACATTTTTTTTTCTTAGATTCCATATATATGTGTTAGCATACGGTATTTGTCTTTCTCTTTCTGACTTACTTCACTCTGTATGACAGACTCTAGGTCCATCCACCTCACTACAAATAACTCAATTTCGTTTCTTTTTATGGCTGAGTACTATTGCATTGTACATATGTGCCACACCTTCTTTATCCATTCATCCAATGATGGACACTTGGGTTGCTTCCATCTCCTGGCTATTGTAAATAGAGCTGCAATGAACATTTTGGTACATGACTCTTTTTGAATTATGGTTTTCTCAGGGTATATGCCCAGTAGTGGGATTGCTGGGTCATATGGTAGTTCTATTTGTAGTTTTTTAAGGAACCTCCATACTGTTCTCCATAGTGGCTGTACCAATTCACATTCCCACCAGCAGTGCAAGAGTGTCCCCTTTTCTCCACACCCTCTCCAGCATTTATTGTTTCTAGATCTTTTGATGATGGCCATTCTGACTGGTGTGAGATGATATCTCATTGTAGTTTTGATTTGCATTTCTCTAATGATTAATGATGTTGAGCATTCTTTCATGTGTTTGTTGGCAATCTGTATATCTTCTTTGGAGAAATGTCTGTTTAGGTCTTCTGCCCATTTTTGGATTGGGGTGTTTGTTTTTTTGTTATTGAGCTGCATGAGCTGCTTGTAAATTTTTGAGATTAAGCCTTTGTCAGTTGCTTCATTTGCAAATATTTTCTCCCATTCTGGGGGCTGTCTTTTGGTCTTGTTTACGGTTTCCTTTGCTGTGAAAAAGCTTTTAAGGGCTTCCCTGGTGGCACAGTGGTTGAGAGTCCGCCTGCGGAAACAGGGGACACGGGTTCGTGCCCCGGTCCGGGAAGATCCCACATGCCGCGGAGCGGCTGGGCCCGTGAGCCATGGCTGCTGAGCCTGTGCGTCCGGAGCCTGTGCTCCGCAGCGGGAGAGGCCACAACAGTGAGAGGCCCACGTGCCGAAAGAAAAAAAAAAAAAAAAGCTTTTAAGTTTCATTAGTGTTTTTTAATCCTCCTTTTTCTATATGTTTCATTTGGGGTAGTTCCTTTTACTATGTCTTCAAGTTTATTAATTTTTTCTTCTGCAATGTCTAATATAATATTAATTCCATCCAGAGTGTCTTTCATCTCAAACATTGTAGTTTTAATCTCTAGAAGTTTGACTCAGGTTACTTTTATATCTTCTCAAACCCCATTTAATGTTTTGAATGTCTAGATAACATATATTTTAATGTTCTTGTGTGCTAATTTTAACGTCTGTGTCAGTTCTCAGTTAGTTATTCTTGGTTGATTTTTTTCCTCTTCATTATTGGTTGTATTTTCCTGTGTCTTTGCATGCCTAGAAATTTTACCTTGTTAGGTAATGGATATTCCTATATTCCTATAAATATTCTTGAGCAAACTTTGTTCTGGAATGCAGTTAGGTTTCCTTGGAAAATGATCCTTTTTTCCCTTAGTTTTACTGAGGTATAATTGACAAATAAAAATATGTATACTTAAAGCATACACTGTGATGATTTGCTATATGTGTGTGTGTATATATATATATATCTTGTGAAAGGATTCCCATCAGATTAATTAACACATCCATCACCTCATATATTTAACTTTTTTTTGGTGAGAACATTTAGGTTTTATTCTCTTAGCAAATTTCAATTATACAATACTGTATTATCAAATACAGTCACCATGATATACATTAGATTCCCAGAGCTCATGCACCATATAACTGAAATTTGTATCTTTTTACCAACTTCTCCCTATCCTTGATCCCTCAGCCACTTTTCACCTCTGTTTCTATGAGTTTGACTTTTTGGGATCCCATATATCGTTGAAACCATGGGAAACTGACCCTTTTGGCTCTTGCTTTTAAGACTTGTTAAGCAGGTCCAGAGCAGCATTTAATTGAGAGCTAATAAATTCCCACCGCTGAGACAAGACCCTTCAGAGTACTCTCTGCTATGAATTATGAGGTTTTCAGTCTGGTTTGTAGGAGCAGGCACTGTATGAGCGATGACCACTGTTCTTGCTTGTCCTTTCAGGTGATTTTCCCCAGGTCTTCTGTTGTTTCTTCACATGCAAATGCTGGTCGGTACTGTGCTGAAGACTCAGGGGCCCTCCTCATGGCTCTAGAGTTCTCTCTCCATGAAGTCCTCCCCTCTTTGGTACTTTGTTCTGTGTACTCAGACCACTTTGGATTCCCTGTTCTTCATGTCAGGGACACCTTCAGGCTCTGCCTGGGTTACCCTCCTGTGCTGTGGCCTGAAAATGCAAGACTGTAAGCTGGGGCAATTGTAAGTTTCATCCAGTTTGGCTCCCATCTGTTGGGGATTACTGTCTTTCCTTTCAAAAACAAAGATGGAACAAAGTCTTTGTCGGGCAAAAACAAAAGCTGAGAGAACTCACCAGCAGCAGATCTTCAAAAAAAAAATTTTTTATTGGAGTATAATTGCTTTACAATGTTGTGTTAGTTTCTGCTGTACAATGAAGTGAATCAGCTGTATGTATACATATATCCCCACATCCCCTCCCTCTTGGGCCTCCCTCCCCCCACCCCCCATCCCACCCCTCTAGGTCATCACAGAGCACCGAGTTGAGCTTCCTGTGCTTTATAGCAGGTTCCCACTAGCTATCTATTTTACATATGGTAGTGTATATATGTCAATCCCAATCTCCCAATTCGTCTCACCCTCCCCTTCCCCGCATCCCCATGTCCACATGTCCATTCTCTACGTCTACGTCTCTATTCCTGCCCTGCAAATAGGTTCATCCGCACCATTAACAAAAAATGTTACAGGAAGTTCATCTGGCAGAAGAAAAATGATACCAGATGGAAATTTGAATCTACCCAAAGGAGTGAAGAATGCCATACATGGTAAATATAAAATCCTTTTATTCAAATGAATAGTTAGTCCTGGTACCACTTACAGAATAGTCTTATTTTCCCACTGAAATGAAATGCCTCCTTTATTTTATATCAAATTCCTCAAATAATTGCGGGTCTGTTTGTATACTCCCTGTTTTATTCCAGTGACTATTTGCCCATAACTATATAGCAGTACCACTCTGCTTTTATCTCAATCACTGTATAATTTGTATCTGTTAAGGCGAGTTCACCTCATTGATCTTCATTTTCAAAATTTCCTTGATAATTTCCCTATGTTTATTCTATGATATAAACTTCAAAATCAATACATCTACTTCTCACCCCCTGCAAAAAAAATTGTAAATTCCTGTCTGGATTTTGACTAAAATTATAATAAATCCATATGTTAATTTGTATGCAACAGTTAGCTGAGAATGAGTTTTCATTAGGAGAAAGAGATTGGGGGATGCTGGGCCCGGATAGAACCATGAGATGCTACATTTCATGCTGAAGCAGTGACAGTTCCTGACAGTCACTCAGGAGATGCTCTGTGGGATGCTGACTGGGCAGGGGCACATCCAGGTCAGCCAAGGGAGCCTGCAGAGAGAAATGTGTGCATGTGATGGTCCTTCTGACTGACCCAGTTCAGTGCCCTCTCTTAGAAACTTGGTCAGCTTTTATTTGACGGGTAATTCTATTGCTGAAAGATTCATCTAAGGAAGAGATGGGGAGGGAGGTTGCCATGGACCTAATTAACTACATAAACCCAACTGGAGAGAAAGGCTTCAATCCTTGGTCATGAACTCACCTGTGGCTCTGCCACTCATGCTTACATGTACTGTTGACATCTCAAGGAAAGGTAAAAGATGCCATGAAACCATGATTTTTAAAAAGAGGTTTAAAAAAAGTACTATAAAAATATTTTTTTAAAAGCAAGCAGCTAAAAGATAATGTGTTCCAAGTATTTATATTTCCCCAATACGCATGGAGGGCTCGTTCAATCGAGGCAGCGGCAGTCTTCCCCATGGTAAGTAAACTGCACTAGTCATCTGCCTGGAGCTCCCTGCAGCAGTGAGAAGGGCAAGTTCTGGGCTACCTGAGCTTCTGATCAGGTGTAGCTGAGATCACTACCTTCCAGGGAGGAGTGGCACCAAAGGTCAACCTTGCCTTAGTCTTAGCTGTGCTGGAAGCTGAAGTTCTCCATCTCTGAGGTGATTTTATTTCCCAACTGAAACTCTAAACCATGAAGGCTCTGAGATAAAAGCTTATAACACTCCCATATAAATGGGCTCATACTTTGCCTGAATCCTTTCATACAAAAATTTCAGAGCACTATAAAACTACAAGGTGTCAGGCAAGTGGAGGAACAGAAAAAAGAGGGAAGCGTTGAAGTTGCTTTGAGCTAGAGAATGACTCGAAGCTAAGAGGGGAACTTTCACTTGGAACGTGCACTTGGAGCCATCCTGCTATGACTATACCTTTCGCTCAGCTTGAGTGGCAGTTCGAAACTATTCTGTTTCATTGGAGCTGTGCCCAGGAAGTGCCTGGTAACTACATTTAGCAAGTATTCCTTAAGCTGAATCCTCAGCCCTACATTAGTTACTGGGCAGATTCAAAACAAGGGAAAGATGGAGTTCCTGTCATCAAGAAGCTTATGATCTACTCAAGGGAGAAAATACATAAACACATGTAAAAATTAGTAAGCAGAAACATCAATTAAGTGCAGCTGGGAGACAAGAAAGGGGAGCTCTCACGCCCTGAGAAGAGAACAGAGCCCAACAGGAAGAGGAAAGACTCCTTTCCTGGCAAGATCGCAGCCACTGGAAAGCCATGGACTCTTTGTTTACTATAGGCCTTCCAACTTCCTTTGCCCCTCTATAAAAGTGATCTCCTTCCATTGGCATGAGGGGAACTTGCACGTGACTCACCATGATTACAGACCCCAAATTATAATTCTCTGCTGATCCCGAATAAATCCGTTTTTTTGCTGGAAAAATATCTGGCCGTCTGTCTGTTTTAGGTCAACATACATAACATGGCTAAATCACACCATGAGTTCCTTGAGGGTGTAAACTTTTACTCAACTTTGTACCCCCAGAACCTGGCTCCAAAAAAAAGATAAGCTAGACTGAACCCTTGCTTAGTACACAAACGAGCAAGATGGATGATCAGGGCTGAATGGTTCCAAACATGGTTCATGATGGGCTAAATGGAGATGGAAGGCTGCATGTTAGAGGAAAGATGTGACCCAAACCCCAAAATTCTTTGAGAACAAATTCCTATATGACCATTGATCTTAAGTCCTTCCTTCTCACTCTGTATTGTGGATTATAAGAGGGAAATTGGTGTCCCAATTAACTCTTTTCTTCATCCAATGAGAACGAGCTCCTTCATTCATTCTACCAATGATTTTGAGCACATACTATCTGTCTGGTGCTGCCCGAAGGCCTAGACATGTAAAAGTGAGAAAGTCAGGCAGTCCCTGTCCCTGATACTCCAGAGAGCCATGGGGGCCATGTGTTCATGTGTTGGCCTCCCCTTGCTTCTGATCTCCCTCTTGTGTTGGGTCACAAGACCATCTTCATATCAGAGGCTAATAGATCCTTTGCTTTCTCCTTCTACCCAAAGAAAAGAGATGGAAACACATAGGATCCCTCAGCATAGTGAAAAGGTTAGCAGTGACTGTAAACAGCAGCTCGTTCCCAGGCCCTTGGGAATCTCTAATGAGAAGAAACTGTCACACTCAAATTCTTCAGTGTCAGTTTCTTTAGAGAGCTTCCCTTGGGAAACATTGACTGGACAAAATGCACTTTTTTGTACTATGCTTAAGCCATTCCTCCCAGAAAAAGGTGCAGTTGAAAATAGTTCCAGAACATATAATTAGCAGCATGATTCGCAAAGCAGCAAGGAAATCAGGTGGGGAATCTGAGTCCAGCCTTGTGCCTTCCTGCTCTTAGATTTCAGCTCCACCTTCACAGCCGCCTCTCTAAGGTAAAATGTGGACTGTCTCCCACAAGCACCTACTCTCTGAGTCCTGTTGTGCCCCCAGATCCATTTTCTGGCTTCACGGACTGTGTACCTGTTCTCTGATCTTGTTCACTGAAGTCCAACATACCCTCAGAGTTCCACTGAACAACATTATCGTAAAGGAGAGATTGGGAAACTATGACACACAGGCCAAATCTGGCCCACTGCTTGTTTTGTAAATAAAGTTTTATTGGAACACAACTCTACCCATTCGTTTATGTATAGCCTAGGGCTGCCTTTGCACTACAGCAGCAAGAGCTGAATAGTTGTTATGGAAATTTTAGGGCCCACAAAACTAAAAATATTTTTTAACTGGCCCTTTGCAGAAAACGTTTGCTAACTCCTGCTATGGAGTGAGAGAAATTTAGGGCACACATTCTGTGTTTTCCATTGTATCTAAAATGTAGTTGATTGTATAAATAAAATTATATATATATATATATATATACACTATATGTATATGGTCTTTTCAGATAATGTGAATTTTATATATAGTCTTTATCTTTGATCATAAGAATCCAGTGGAATTTATATCTGTATTCCTGGTCTGTTTGGTTCCCAGGGTGACTATGGCTAATGATTCATTCCATTGGGCTCAAAGCAAGGCTGGTAAATAAGCAAACATTTTGCGATGGCCTCAGATGAAGTTTCTCAAAATATTATTAGAGAAATGGAATTTGGAGGGACATCTTTTCTTGGCTTGTACCTTCTTCCTCAAGTCAAACTATCAAGTGGTCCATAGGAAATAGAAAAATAGTCGTAGACTTCATAAGATTAGTATCGTTTTCATTTTGGATGGAAAGAGATAATCTCAAATATTGAAAAGAAAAATCTGGAGATGATCTAAAATTAAGCCCTGGTTAGGAAGCAAGAATTCCTGAGACTCAAAGACCTCACCTGTCGTAAATGATCCTTTAGGTTATTAGACTTGCTGAGGAACAATAAGAGCAGGGCCGCCTCTTACTGAGCAAGTAGTCCTTTTGGTTACTTTGATGTAAGATGATCTGTAGTTACAGATCATCTCTTCACAGCTAGTTGATAGTTGATTGGTTCTGAAGGGAGGTCTATATCTTGAATTTGCTAGAAAGAGTTTTTTTCTGTTGGTAGGAAAGTTTACTCAGCTCATCTCTCCAACAGAACTACGGAGCAACAGAGAAGCACAGACATGCTGAGTCACTTGGCAGTGGCTGAACAGAGTAACTGCTTTAACCCTGGGAGGGAGACTCAGCTTGCAGGCTGAAGGAAGTCACAGAAATGGGGCTCAGACAGAGACTTTATTGGCTTTGATCACACGGAAAGTGTGAAACTTATTTGTAGATGGTATATTGAATAAATGAAAAACTAAAAAACTCCATTAAAACCGTTAGAATGAATAAGGAAAGTTGGTAAAGAGGCTGAAGATAGGATAAATATACAAAAATGTGAAGCTTTTCTTTATGCTGGTGGTAACGGATTCAAAATGAAAATGGGAAAATCATCCCATCTGCATTAGCTATGAAAGCGCGGGAGCGCTGGTCTCCTCTCCTCCAGGAAACTTCAAGCCAAGTACTTGGGATTGTGATATTGACCTAAGAGCTTCCCAGTCTTCCGTGAGGCTCTCAGGGCTAGTCCCAGCCTGCATCACATGGCTGTTTTATATCAATCCCCCTCATAAGCGCAAACCTTTCCATTAACAGTTTTGATGAGGTCTCTCAACTTTACACGACAATGAACAAGCACTAACGCCATCCAACTCCCCATCCCTCCCCTTCCTCCTAAATTGTTTCACTGAGCTCTCTAAAACTCTAACCTACAATCAGAAACCTAACCTCTGAATGGTTGTCCACAGATAGCATTGCCTCTCCTGCACTCCTCTGACAAAGAGGCTATTTTTTCTCTCATACTTCATGTTCCTCTGGGCCAGGAAGGAGGTAAGTCTACTTCTTATTCATTATTGCCTCTTTCCACTCTGAGACCACCACTTCATGTCTTCTCTTTCTTCGAGCCTATTATCCTCTGTACTCTCAGCTGATGACCTCATCTTACACCTGACTGAGAGAATAAGAGCTGTCATTAAAGAGGCTTCCTTCCCAGTGTAAATGTATAGACCAGTGGTTCTTAATCAAAGACAATTTAACCCCAGAGGATAGTTGGCATTGTTCAGAGACATTTTGAATGTTACAGCTGGAGAAAGGATGCTACTGACATCTAGAAGGTAGAGACCAGAGATGCTACCAAATATTGTACAATGGGCAGCACAGCCCCCAGCTACAAAGAACCACTTAGCCCAGAATTTCAATAGTGCCAAGTTTGAAAAACACTTGGTATAGATCAATCTGCACGGAAATCTCTTTCTTCTCTTTTTGCAATGGAGGAGTGTCTCTGCCCCCGTCAAAACCAGTTATCTTTCATTCTCAAGGACTTTCCTCTTGAAATAATCACTGTCTTTCCGTATCTTCATCTCTCCCACTGTACTGTATGTATTCAATCATTCAACAAAAATATTGTGAACCCTTACACATGCCAGAAATTCTCGTAAGTGCTGAGGATACAAAACAGATGAAAATTCCTGCCCCTGTAGAACTTACATTCTAGGGGAGAAAAACAAACAATGTTATAAGTAAGTAAAATACACATTAATGGTGAGTGCACAGGGGGGAACAAAGAGGAAGAGGAGTAGAAACTATGTGTGGGGACAGGGGTTCAGTTTTAAATAGGGTGACTAAGAAAGGGCTCCCTGATATGCTGCTATTTGATAAAAGCCTGAAGATATGCAAAATATCTGGGGGAAGAACATTCTAACCGGAGGAAAAAACAACTCCAAAGAGGGAGTGAGGACTTCCCTCGTGGCACAGTGATTAAGAATCTGCCTGCCAGGGCTTCCCTGGTGGCGCAGTGGTTGAGAGTCCGCCTGCCGATGCAGGGCACACGGGTTCGTGCCCCGGTCCGGGAGGATCCCACATGCCGCGGAGCGGCTGGGCCCGTGGGCCATGGCCGCTGAGCCTGCGCGTCCGGAGCCTGTGCTCTGCAACGGGAGAGGCCACACCAGTGAGAGGCCCGCGTACCGCAAAAAAAAAAAAAAAGAATCTGCCTGCCAATGCAGGGGACATGGGCTCGATCTCTGGTCCTGGAAAATCCCACATTCCATGGAGCAACTAAGCCCACATGCCACAGCTACTGAGCCCACATGCCACAGCTACTGAAGTTCGCGCTCCTAGAGCCCGTGCTCCACAACAAGAGAAGCCACCACAATGAGAAGCCCGCGCATCACAGCAAAGAGTAGCCTCCGCTCGCCGCAACTAGAGAAAGCCTGTGCACAACAATGAAGACCCAATGCAGCCAAAATAAATAATTTATTTTAAAAAAACAAAAAATAAAGAGGGAGTGAGCCTGGAGTGGGATTTGTCTGGTGGGTCCAAGGAACAGAGAGGAGGCTGATGAAACTGTAACAGATTGTACCAAGGAGAGAATTGTAGAAGATGGAGTCAGAGAGGAAATGAGGGCCAGATAATTGTATAGTTTGGGCTTTTACTCATCTAAGTGACATAGGGAGGATTTAAGGAAAGGATTTCTTCATCTGACTTATGCTTTGACACAGGGGTCAACAAACTACAGCCAGCAGACCACCACCTGCTTTTGTAAATAAAGTTTCATTGGAGCACAGCCATGCCTACTTCTTTATATATTGTCTCTGGTTGTTTTCAAGCTACAATCGTAGGAACAAGTAGTTGTGACAGAGGCCATACAGTCCACAAAGCCTAACATATTAGCCTTATTTACAGAAAATTTAAAGAGTGGAGAGACCGTAATAAAGTCAAGAAGCTCAGAAATCATCAATGAAAAGATATATTTGACAACATAAATTTTTAAGTTATTTAAGTTATTAAGTAAAAGCATTATATTATATTATAAACAAAGTACAGAAACAAATAAGAGATTGGAAAAAATATTTGTCACAAATAAAGAGTTAATATTGCTAATACACACAGAGTCCCTGTAAATTGATGAAAAAGAGACCAAAATCCAGGGGAAAATAGACAAAGGATATGAGCAAGCAATTCAACTAAGAGAAAATGCAAATAGCCGATAAACGTTATTAAAAGATACTCAATATCACTAGTGGTCAGATAGATTAAATTAAAAACACAGGAAGATATCACTGTAAATTTTAAGAGAGTGGTAACAACTAGTATTAACTGGGAGGCAGGGCAACTGGCCCTTTCATCCACTGCTGGTGGGAATGTGAATTGCTTCAGACTTTTGAAAAGGTAATCTGACAATAGCTTTTAAAATTAAAATCTATAGATTTCTTGAGCAAGTCATCCCACTTTGGGAAACCTATCTTACAAAATTAAAAGCATCAAATATTATATATATATGTGTGTGTGTGTGTATATATATATATATATTCATATATATATATATATATATATATTCTTGTAACATTATTTGTCCAGGCAGACAAGCCTCTAGGATTACCCTAGGATTTTTTATCCTCTAGGATAAAAAAGGGGCCGTGGGGACTATCTAATTATAAACATCAATACTACATAATATTATGCAGCTTTTAAAAAGATTGTATTTCAGGCAAAAGGCCAATCTCCTTAAATTTCTTTAACATACAAAGAGGCCCCATGAATCAACATTGAAAAGGACAAATAATCTAATTTTTCAAATGGGTGTAGAATACAAATAGTTCACAGAAAAAAATCCAAATGCCCTTCAAGACAATAAATCATACTCAATCTCACTCTTAATAAGAAAATTGCAGTTTAAAACTACCTTGAGATTCCAGTTTTGCCTATCATATTGGCAAGGGACAGAAAGTTTGATGTCATGCCATATTATAAAAACATGGAGATTTGGGTCCTGCCTTACTAATACAACTGTAAACGATACAAATGATACAGCCTCTTGGGAGGACAACTGGACTGTAGGTGTGAAAATTAAAATCACATATTTGACCTTACAATTCCATTTCTAGAAACGTATCCTACAGATAAATTTATGCTTGCAAAATGACACAGTTACAAGATCATCCTTTACAAATTGTAGTAAAAGCAGGGGAGCGGGGAAGGGAGGAAATGTGGAGTAGATTAAACTCCCATTGGTAGAGAGTGCATTAAATATATTTTGGTCTATCTATATAATGGAATGCTAAGCAACCATTTAAAAGAATGAAACAAAATAATAACAAAGGAATGAAGCAGTTTTACATGTACCAACATGGTACACTTTTCAAGATACATTAGTAGGTGAAAAAAAAAAAAAAAAAGCAAGTAAAGGCAGTGTGGAAAGCAGGTGTTTTCATGTATAGAAAAGCTCTGTAAGACTGATACCTAACGGTTATCACACTATGGAAGGCAAGTGAGTGGCTATGCGACAGGAGTAAAAAGAACACAATTTTCATTGAATGTTTATTCCTTTCTTAAGGTATGGACCTGGAGACATGTCTACAATGTATTAAGTAAGAATACAAATTGCAGAGTGATACGTGTAATATGATCCTTTGTTAAAATACAAAATAAATGAAGCTATATGTATAGCACATATGCACAGAGAGAAAAGAATGGCATGAACTATGAACATTATCTTGATGCAAATGGATTTTGGGTAGAGAATTGGATTTGGGAAGAGATGGTTAGCTTTTCCTTACCTGTCTCTTTTTTATTTGACTTGTCATAACAAAATAACATCATTTTAAAATTTTAATAATTTAAAAGAGTAAAGAAAAAATGCCTGGGTAGGATTGTGAGCAACGTTTATTTTCTTCATTACACTTCTGTGGTATTTTCTAATATGTGCTGCGATGAGCTCAAAACCACAAACTAACTTTTACATAGTTGGCATCATTTTTCTTCTATAGTCTCCTGCCAAGATGCGTGCACTCTGGCCTATGTGCTCTCCAGTCCAGTACACAATCCCATTTAATTCCACTCTACATTTAAAAATACTTAAGAGGCTTGGTATATACTCGGAGAAAACTCAAAGTCGAAAAGATACACCCACCCCAATGTTCATAGCAGCACAATTCACAATAGCCAAGACTTAGAAGCAACCTAAATGTCCATCAACAGATGAATGGATAAAGAAGATGTGGTACATATATATCAATACAATGGAATATTACTCAGCCATAAAAAAAGAATGAAATAATACCATCTGCAGAAACATGAATGGACCTAGAGATTGTCAAACTAGGTGAAGTAAATCAGATAAAGGCAAATATCATATGGTATCACTTATATGTGGAATCTAAAAAAGTGATACAAATGAACTGATGTACAGAAACAGACTCACATATATAGAAAACAAATTTACGGTTAACAAAGGGGAAAGGGGGAGGGATAAATTAGGAGCTTGGGATTAACAGATACAAATTATGGCCACTAGTATAAGCTACTGCACAAGCAGTGACAGTGCATGCCAAAAATGAAAACCAGTAACACTAATCCTGTCTTTATTTCAAATGTTGATATTTTGTTCATCATGGATTTTTGCATTAATTTTTATCTTTAAAATATTGCATTGCTATCATAAGGAGTTTTGGGTGCCCCCTTACATACTCCACCTCACTCAGCTCGTCCCAGCCTGGCCCTATTCAGGCCAAGACAAAAGAAACAGGGGGATTAGGATCGGCTTCTCCCAGGAGCCCAGAAATTGTGCCAGAGGGTGTATGCACTGCCAAGGGCCACTGGTTGAGTTCAAACACTCCTGTCTACCCAACTAGAGCACAAGCTGCATTTGGGGTTTTTTTTTTTTTTTTTTTTGTCTTTTTTTTTTTTTTTAAACATCTTTATTGGCGTATAATTGCTTTACAATGGTGTGTTAGTTTCTGCTGTATAACAAAGTGAATCAGCTACACATATACATATATCCCCATATCTCCTCCCTCTGCGTCTCCCTCCCACCCTCCCTATCCCACCCCTCTAGGTGTTCACAAACCACCTAGCTGATCTCCCTGTGCTATGCGGCTGCTTCCCACTAGCTATCTATTTTACATTTGGTAGTGTATATATGTCCATGCCACCCTCTCACTTTGTCCCAGCTTACACTTCCCCTTCCCTGTGTCCTCAAGTCCATTCTCTATGTCTGCGTCTTTATTCCTGTCCTGCCTCTAGGCTCTTCAAAACCTTTTTTTTTTCTTAGATTCCATATATATGTGTTAACATACGGTATTTGTTTTCTTCTTTCTGACTTACTTCACTCTGTATGACAGACTCTAGCTCCATCCACCTCACTACAAATAACTCAATTTCGTCTGCATTTGGTTTTCCCTCTTATGCTAGAGTTACTCTGTCCAGTACAATCAATTCTAGCCACAGGTGGCTATTTAAATTTATGTTAATTAACATCACCAACATAGGAGGAGGAGGACCCCGAGGCAGCTCCATGAGGACTGACAGGGGTGCGCGGACCGAACGCAGTGCCCAGTCCATAGCGGACACGAAGTCATTTTTCCTTCATTCATCCATTCAGCAAACATTCACTGAGCACCTACTGTATGCTCTTCTAGGTATCAGGGATGTGGCAGGAACAAAATAGAGCAAAAAGTCTGCCTTCATGGAGCTTACATTATAGTAAAGGGGATAGAGCAATAAACAAAATAACTGAGCAAAGCGTGTAGCACATTTGCTGGTGATCAATGCTAAGAAGAGAAACAAAGCAAGGGAGAGGGAGGGGATGTGTGTGCAAGTGTAAGGAGGTTTGCGGAGGGGAGGCTGCAGGAGAAGTAACATTTGAAGAAAGACCGAAGAGGGTGAGGGAGGAAGCCGTCTGGGTACCTGGGAGACAGGGTCCACGCAGGGGGGAGGCAGCGAAGACCCCGAGGCAGGACGTATTTGGTGCCTTTGAGGAATGAGGCCAGTGGCAGGAGTGGGTCTGAGGAAGGACCACTGATAGCGTGGCCGCCATTGGACTGGCGGGCTTCAGCCTCTTCTGCTACATAGGTCTTGCTACTCTGTGAAAATACCTACTTATTTCTGTCCCCTTCCTGTATTCAGCTACCACAGGAGGCTCTGTCGTCATCCCATCCCTTCCCATCTGGGACCCCTTCTCCGACTGACCCCCCCCCAAAAAAACACCCCAGCTTCCCTTCTGGAGCTTAGAGCCTTCATTGATTTTCCTTCCTTGGGGGAACATATTCCCTTTTCAAAGTTCCATTTCTCAGGCGTCAGTCAATGACACAGGGCAGGTAGGGTGTGTCCTCAAAGCTGACCACTAGCCGGGGCTCTATTATTTAAGTTTACAATTCTCATTACCCTCTCCTCGAGAATCAAAAATGCGGAAGAGGAACTTTCCTGGTGGCGCAGTGGTTAAGAATCCGCCTGCCAATGCAGGGGACACGGGTTCGAGCCCTGGTCCGGGAAGATCCCACATGCCGCGGAGCAACTAAGCCCAAGAGCCACAACTACTGAAGCCCGCGCACCTAGAGCCCATGCTCCGCAACAAGGGAAGCCACTGCAATGAGAAGCCCGCGCACCACAACGAAGAGTAGCCCCCACTCACCGCAACTAGAGAAAGCCCGTGCGCAGCAACAAAGACCCAACGCAGCCAAAAATAAAATAAATAATTTTTTTTTTTTTAATGCTGAAGACCAGGCGTGATATTCCAAATGGTCTATAACAGGTAGGATAGGGCCTGGCAAAGCATGTTAGAGCCAGGGCAGGGTGGTGGACCCCACTGTGCCAGGGTAACCTTTGCTGCTGGTAACAAGATCTGGGAGGTGACAGGAAGGGCAGTGGACATTTGGGGCTCAGGTCAGTGTCTGTTTCCAAGCCAGCACAGAAGCACTGACTATTTAACGACTGGTACAGCCCTACCAGCGTCCGTCAGCTGAATATGCATCCTGCTTAAGGCCACATTTACAGATTGATACAAACAGCTCTGGTTTCCCATCTGAGAGGGTGACTTTCAGTTTACAACCATGGGCTCCTGCAGCAATGATTATCAGAAGAAGGTAACTTTGTCTCTTTGTCAGTTACACTCATCTGCACACGCCTCACAGAAGGGGCTGGAGTTCTCTTCCTAGAATCACCTTCGTGGTGGAGGACAATGTGTGCGTGGATGAAATTCATCCTCTTTAAATTGTTGTTAGAAGATGGTCTGCCGGGTGCACGGCCACCACCAACCGCTCCGTGTTGGATCGGACATTCAGATCACGTCCACAGTCACTGGAGCACAGCACACAGGCTTGCCGAGAGATCAGACAACCAGCATCATCTCTGAAACGAGCAGAAGCCTGTTTGTGACCGCGACAAGCGGAAGCCGTGCGAAAGACGAGAGACTGCCTCCAAGTTCATCCACCTTCGTGTTTCTCATTAAATCCGAAACCACAGTCACTCCCTGAAAAACTCCTTAGCCCAGGCCATTCCCTCTGAAACGTTCCGCATCGCTGAAGATTGTGCCTTTGGTCAGCGTCCAGCACAAGGGGCCGTGTGGAGAGCTGCGGAAAGAGTGGGGAGGGGCGGGGCAAGGGGGGGATGAAAAGGGGTGGAGTTGGGTGGGCGCTCCTCCTACTGCTGCTCAAAAGCCCCGCCCCCTTGAGCCTTTCCCATGGGGGAAACTGTTCACCTGGGAGCAGTAAGGCAAAGGAGGTCACCATGCTTGTATCTGGGTTTTTCATTTGTTTGTTGCGCCACTTGGCCAGCTAAAAAATGTTGGAGGGGACTTCTGGTTTACGAGGGCAGGCTAGACACATATATTTGCCTGCCATCCCTCTTGGGAGACCCCCCTCCCCCCTCCCCAAAGATAACTATGCCAACAGTGCAGTAGAAAACTACTTACAGAGTTTAGTTAGGGAAGGACTCAAGGTAGACATTAGCATGGTCTGGGGGGCGGGGGGCGGTCAGAAGCTGGAAATTAGGCAGTAGCTCCTAGGAGCTCAGGAGTCTGCAGGGGTTTCTAGTAACACGGTTACTGGTGTTCAGTTTGAGCTTAGCCGTACTGCCCTGGGTTTGGTACAGTTCATCTGATTTGCAAGTCACAGTAGGACGGTTCGCTGCAAACAGTGGTTGTTTTTCAAATACAAAAAAAGAAGAAAGAAATCCATAACAGGGAACAGAACAGAAATGGGGAGTAGTCACCAGAAAATGAGGAATTGCAGCAATTTTCTAGAAAATAAGTACAAATGCGAGTAGTTCGATAGATGAAATAGGTCGAGAAGAGGCAGCCTAGACTATTCCGGGGAGAGTTACGTAAGAGGACCCACTTTCGTGAGTGACCAGACATCTGGTAGTAAAAGCTGCTGTGTGGTGGCGTGCTCACTGGGCCGCCTGCTTTCCACACATGATCTCACTTAATCCTTGCGATGACCTGATATGGTAGGAATTACTACCCACATCTTACAGATTGAGAATCTGAAATAATTCCCTAATTTCTCACAGATAGCAAGTGTCAGAACTTGAATTCAAACTCACGGAACTTGACAGCAAGTTCCATAAAGCAAGGATTGCCTCTCGGGTTCATTACCACATCTCCAAAACTTAGTTCCTTAGCTGGCACATGGCAGCCATATATAGAGGGGGTGCGGGGCCGGGGGAGAGAGAGTGTGTGTGTACTGGAGTATTGGATGGAAGGCTGGACAGATGGGTAATTGGACCAACCCAAGTCCAAATGACTCCAAAATCACCTCACCATAGTGCCTTTCCAGGGCTCTGAAGTACCATGAAACTCAGTCTAGAGACTATATCCAGAGATGTTAGTTAAAGCCAGAGGGACCCAGAGACTATGGAACCTTAGGAAGCCAAGTTCAGACATGGAGTCAGGAGGAGGTGGGCAGCAGAGAAGCAGGATACGGGAGATTGTGGTCAGACAACAAGGGGCTAGAAATCCCCTCCAAAATGTTCAAACAAGAAGAAGCAGAGAATTGAGAGAACTCCTGAATGTCAGGCCTGGGGCACCATCTCAGCACAGGAACGAAGCCCATTACCTTGTGCTCGGATTGAGCCAAAAGGCTAAGAAGCAGCGAAGCATGCTATGGAGCCAGAGGCCCAGGGAGCCAGGTGCTTGCTATATTTATTCATGTATTTATACCCTGCCTGGTTCCAGGAAGAGCATAAGGCACCTTACAAGGACACAGAAAGTACAAGGTAACACAAATAAGAGTTAGGTGAAGCAGAAAAAGGCAAATAATAAGGAATGGGGCATAAGAGGAAGGCAGGAAGGATGCAAACGTGCACATCTTAAAATCCCGGGCACTGGCTGAGAGACGGCCACACGTCTGCCTCTAGGCTTTTTGAGGGAAGGATCCAGGAGGAGACCCGATAGTCTCCTTCTTCCCTGCCCAAGTATACAATTACTTAAGATATAGACGTGGACATCAGACAGACAGAAATGAAAATGACAACAGCAGTAGAATGCACGGCTGAGTCGTGCAACCAGATGTTTGCCGATGCTCTCCACAGGCACACCTCCTCCGCAGCCTAGCCTCGGGACTGCCCTCCTGTGGGAGAGTTTGGAACTGCAGCAGGTGCCCTCAGCCAGGAGGTCTGGGGCAGAGGAGAGGGGTGCAAAGAACCCAGGGCCTCCATGCTCAGAGCCCTTTCCAAGGTAAGCGCTGGCCATCCGTCCCCCCACCAGCCAGGGACTCCTCCTACACTACGAGAGAGTGAGAGAATCCACCTGGTCCGTGAGACGGGAACAAACCAATTGCTGAGGAGAAGCCCAACTCTTCTGGTACTAAAACCAGACAAAACTGTATCCCTTGGTTGTTTATTATATAGACACTCTGAACGTCCTCAGACACGTTCTTGTGGAAGCGCTCACCGCAAGCTCCGCATCACCCTGGACCCGGCTCTGGTCTCGAGCACGTGGTCCCCTCCTGACTGGAGCAGCAGACCCACAAGGCAAGATTCCAGGCCATTCTGCACATGGTGCTGAGGAGAGACACGATGGCCCTCCCCCACGCAGCCAAGTCTCCCTAGCTCAGACTAGACCTAACCAGCTTTTCCCAACAGACTCAGGGGCATATTTACTGCCAACAGTTAGAAGGAGAGGAGGTGAAAAAGAACAAAGAGGGCTTCCCTGGTGGCGCAGTGGTTGAGAGTCCGCCTGCCGATGCAGGGGACACGGGTTCGTGCCCCGGTCCGGGAAGATCCCACGTGCCGCGGAGCGGCTGGGCCCGTGAGCCATGGCTGCTGAGCCTGCGCATCCGGAGCCTGCGCTCCGCAACGGGAGAGGCCACGGCGGTGAGAGGCCCGCGTACCGCAAAAAAAAAAAAAAGAACAAAGAAGTAAAGGACAGAAAAAAAAAAAGAAGAAGAAGAAGAAGGGAAAGTGAGCAAGCACTTTCATGTATGGTGGCATGTTGACAGCGAGTACGTAGCCCTGCTCGTGTGTCAGCCCGTGGAGGACCTCCACTGGAAGGATGCTCCCAGCTCTTCCCTCACCCAACTCTCTCGCTCCCTCACAGTGCAACAGGAGTCCCTGGATGGTGCGTGGCTGGAGGATTACCTGGATGTTAATGTTTCTTATCTAGATAAAGTTTACCTTAAGCATCAAGGGTCTGGATTCTTGCCACCCCTCTCCCTGGCCCTCGAGCTCTTGGCTGAGTGCGCCGGCCGCAGTTCCAAACTCTCCCACAGGAGGGCAGTCCCGAGGACTAGGCTGGAAGGGAGGTGTGCCGGTGGAGAGCATTAGCAAACGATTCGGTTGCACACCTTGGCCATGCATTCTATCGCTTTTGTCATTTTCATTTCTGTCTGTCTGATTTCCTCGTCTATATCGGAGGAATTCTATCCTTGGGCAGGGAAGAAAGGGACTACTGGGTCTCCTCAAACCCCTACAGAAAGATACACAGGATTCCTCTAACTGAAAGATGTTAAACCTGAGACTGAGCTACTCCAGGACAGGTGCCATGCTTTATCTTTGTATCGTCATATTGATTATCAAAATGCCATGCACCTAGTAGCGTTCAGTTATTATTCATTTCAATTCCCCTGTGATTTTCAGTGAGCTGTTATACTAGGATTCAAGAAATATGGCATCTGAGAGTTATCCAATTTTCATCATCAAAATCTATGTTTTTGTAAATCTTATCCCAGAAATATCTATAGTGAGGGCGGTAGAGATACAGTGGGTGACAGGAAGCTCGTTCTCAGGTGACAGTCAGAGCTTAAATTTTATGGCTCCTTGTATCATGATACTTTTCCATAAATTCTAACTCAGGACATTAAGGAACATTTCCTAGAGTAAATGCAGGAGCTATACTTAAAATCTGTTGAGGGGGGGCTTCCCTGGTGGCGCAGTGGTTGAGAGTCCACCTGCCGATGCAGGGGACACGGGTTCGTGCCCCGGTCCGGGAAGATCCCACATGCCATGGAGCGGCTAGGCCTGTGAGCCATGGCCGCTGAGCCTGCACGTCCAGAGCCTGTGCTCCGCAACGGCTACAACAGTGAGAGGCCCGCGTACCGCAAAAAAAAAAAAAAAAAAAAAAAAATCTGTAGGGGGAAAAGGACACTGTACCTCTTAAGCATGAGACAAATCTCCCTCTCCCACTAGTTTTCTTGAGTAAACTCAGAGATCCTCATTTGACCTGAGTTTTAATCTATTTCTGGATCCATGTGGAACAGCAAATCTGCTCCTAGGAAGCATTACCATTGTGTTATTTTTAATGTTTTGGCACAAAAACTTCCCTGACTAATCAATTATTTCCAGCTCAGCTAAGCCTTCCACCTAAGACTCAATATTCTGTCAGCACCTCTTTGCTCACCTCAGAGCCCTTAGAGCAGACAGGAAGCGATGGGTACTTCATCTGTAAAGTTCTTCTCAGAATGAGAAGACCTAAGATGAACTTCTGAAGACCATGGAGTAACTTCCCACTCTGTTTACCAGCTTTCTTCAAAATCTTTTCCTAATGATCCCCTCTCTCAAGGAATTATTATCATTAAGCTAATTTAATGAACTGATGTAACTATTATGGGGGGAAGTTAGAAAATATTAAAGTCTAGTCACTTCCTGCTACAATAGAATTGAAAAAATAGCAAATGAATAGCCACATCCCAGGCAATAAATGACTGGACCACCAATTTACATGTAAGACAATACAGGCAGTAAATTGACAAGGATAGAAATGCTTGCCTCGATAGCAATGAAACTAATGCCAATTTAAATAACTTCAGGTTATCATCACTCATCTATTTAAACAATTATTAAACATCCAGCATAGCTCCATTTCTTCCCTCTTTGTGGACATACTATATACTACAATGACATACTATATATCGTTATAGGTATCATATATGCTCACATATAATCACACATAATATATTACATATAACCATATATGAGATATAAGACCTCATATCGAGGGGTGGGATAGGGAGAGTGGGAGGGAGGGAGATGCAAGAGGGAAGAGATATGGGAACATATGTATATATATAACTGATTCATTTTGTTGTAAAGCAGAAACTAACACACAATTGTAAAGCAATTATGCTCCAATAAAGATGTTAAAAAAAATAAAAAGAAACAATTGCAAAAAAAAAGACCTCATATCATAAGTAATCATATATTATATATAATGCATCATATTATATATGGTGCCTCATATATATTATAAAGCCAACAATATAATATTATAATTATTGCTTTAAGCAGTCATTTTTAAAAATTAAGACATGAAAAGAGAGAAAAAAACCTTTTATAGTCTCATATTTACCCACATGTTTAACATTTTTGGTGCTTTTTATTTCTTCCTATGGATTCGAGTTACCATCTGATAGAATTTCATTTCAGCCTGCCTGACTTTCTTCAATATCTTTTTAGGGTAGGTGTTCTAGCAACATATTCTCTCGTCTCTTGTTCATCTGGGGATGTATTTCTTTCACCTTTATTTGTGAAGGATAGCTTTGCTTGACACAGAATCCTTAGCTGATAGGTTTTTTCTTTGAGCACCTTGACTATGTCATCCCACTGCCTTCTAACCACCATCGTTTCTAGTGAGAAACCAATCCTATTGCTTTCTGTTCTGTATTCTTTTGTTCTTCTTGTTTTTAATGTTTCTATATTCAGATCCATTTATCTTGTTTTCCATGATACTTTCATCTCTTTAACAGCGAGAAATTTATTTCATTACCACCCAGAATAAATTTCGTATTGTTTCTTTTCAGATTTTGCAAAGGTTTGTGGTATTGCACCTGCTCATCTAACTTTTCAACCTGTTTGTATTGCTTTGTATGGACGGTGAGTGGGTCCAAGTTCATTCTCCTCCAAAGTCGTAGCTTCTAGTCCTGGTACTGCTTCAAATCTATGAAACATCCAGCTGTGGGAGGTTTAACTGAAGTGTGGATGCAGCAGAACTAAGCATGGAGAACCTGCAGAACGCAGACAAGCAGATGGTATTAGCAAGGTCCAGCAAGAGGTGGCAGGATGAATGACAGATGGGCAGGCCTGTCCACAGAGATCCAGCGACACCCAGAAGCGTAAGCAGGAGGATAACCAACAGCATGGACATCTTCGGTCAGGTTAGCAGAACATAGCCAAGTGCTGGGATCAAAGCAGGAATCTAGTGTGACTCTGTGGAAAGGACTTGGGCTTTGGCATTAGAGAAGCATATCTCTCTCCTGCTTGTGTGATCTGGAGCAAGCTCTTAACATATCTGAGCCCTATTTTCCTATCTATAAAATAGGGCTAATAACACGTATTATTATTATTGCAGGGTTGTTGTCAGGACTAAAATCGGTAGTGCACTACGTGAGACATTTAGGTGTTTCATAAATGGTGACTGCCTATAGCATCACAAAGGAAGGGACTGATAATATAAGAAGGGTCTCACTTCTAGAGGACCTGTCAAAGCACAGATGCAGGGACTGGGTGAACAAGGCGACGATTCAGGTCTTAGAACTCAGAACCAAGATAAGATTCCATTTACCTGCATGAAAGCAAAGAGAGCTGCACTGTGTTCAGAAGTCACCTAAATATAGTATCGGGACTCCTCACGTTCCTATTGCAGCATCTGATGACACTGATACAAAATGAACAACATTTAACAGTTTGTGAAGTTCTTTTTCTGCAATGCGCCAAGACATTAACGTCCTGTTCCAGTTCCCATGACTCAGTAACAAATTGCTCCAGAATTTAGAGGCTTAGACCAGAGACAACATTTGTTTCGCTTACAAATCTTCAATTTGGGCAGGACCTGGTAGGGCGGCTTGTCCATGTACCACTCAGCATCAGTGAAGGTGATTGGAAGCTGAGGGCTGCACTCATCTGAAGACTTTCATTCACATGATGCTGGCTGCCAGCTGAGACCTTCACAGGGGCTGTTGGCTGGAACACCTACTTGTGTCCTCTCCATATGACTCAGACTTGGACCTGGAGTTCCTCATAGTATTATGGCTAAAGGTGAATGGTGAGAGAGAGAGGAGATTCAATGGGAGAAACATAAAACCCTATCCTTGATGGAGGAGTGTCCACATTACAATTTTAAAAGAGCATGTTGGGTGGAATATAGTGATATAACCATCTTTGTAAAGAAAAAAATCTGCCACTCAGCTTTAAAAAATATATATGCAAAAACTTGGAATCAAAAATAAATGAAATTAAATTGAAAAAGTAATTTGATCTAAGTGAAAAGTCATGATTCACAGAATGACATATAATGCAGTTTTGCAGCTGTGCACATTAAATCATTATTTTGGGGGACAGTCTTCTCAAAATAATGACTAACTTTTGAAGTTAAGGCTTCTTAAGTAGACTTTGTCTCCTGGTTTTCATGTAGTTGTGATATTACTATAGCCTCCTTTAGTGTATGATAAATTTCTACAAATATTTGTGCAAGTTATACATTATCACCAACTTTCTTGAGAAACAAAAATTCAATATTTAATATTTCATAAAACATGAACTTTTGTTTTTGGAACTCATCACCAACAAGAGTTTATTGCAAAATTAACAGGTAACCCCAAGCAATAAAATAAAGTGATATATACATACTATGGAATATTACTCAGCCTTAAAAAGGAAGGAAAATCTGACAAATGCTACACAGATTAAACTTGAAGACATTATGCTAAGTGAAATAAGTCAGTCACAAAAAGACAAATATTCTATGATTTCACTTATATGAGGTATATAGAATAGTCAAATCCCTAGAGGCAGAAAGTAGAATAGTGGTTGCCACGGACTGAGGGGAGAAAGGAATGGAAAGTTAGTGTTTAATTGGGTGTAGAGTTTCATGAAAAATGTTCTGGAGATGGTTGGTGGTGATGATTGCAGAGCAATGTGAATATACTCAATGACACTGAACTATACACTTGAAAATGGTTAAAATGGTAACTTTATGTTACATATATTTTGCCACAATAAAAAAATGTAAGAATATAGATAACTAAACGGATGTATATTTATTCCACATACTTAATGACAAGCCATTGTTAAAGAGATATTCAGAGTACTCTGCGTGCCCTACAGAAAGACTGCTCTGCCCCCATATCTTGTACATATTTTGTTTGTTATACATAACCTCTAATTTTCCAAGTTCCCCACTGACCCCACCAACTGGAAGCCTCATGGCTTCATGCAACTTGTTCATATGAGCAGCCAGTAGGCACACCAAGTCGCTGGTCAGAGCCAGTAGCAGCATCAAAGACCTCATCCACCAAACTGGAAAGAAATAGCTATCTGTGGAATCAGGGTGCACTTTGTTTTATTGGTGAGTATGTCCTCATACAGCATGCTACACTTAAAAGGGAGGTGTTAGTAACTTTGCAACAAGAATGCGTTAGGAAAAAGGAAAAGTGTTACCACAGTTCATCTTTCAGATTTAGCACATACGAAGGTGAGAATTATTTTCCCTACACGCTCCTTATCTACTACTAGACAAGACCAAGAGGTGAGAAGTTCCCCATAGAGATGGTACCAACCTATCCTGGATTATTTTAATGCAACTATTAACAATAATGCCCTCTTTAAAAATTAAGACATCTAGGAAAAATATTAAATGGAGGAGGGGCTACATTTTCACAGCATAACACGGGACTGCCCCAGGTATACTGGGACTTATGGTGGCTCTAAAATGGGGATAGTAATTAAACATACCTAATTACAAGAATCATTGTAAGAATTAAATGACATAATGATGTGAAAGCATCTTGTATAATCTAAAGTGCTATATATATTTCTATATATTGATATGTATTCCGGTCCACTGATTATTTCAAAAAGAATGTTACCATCATTTTGTAAATTTCCATAAAGTGTCTTGCTGTGATTTTAATAGGTGTTGCATTAAATCCATGTATTAACCTCGGGAGTATTGTCATTTTCACTATGTTTTACTCTTAAATAAATAGTATGGTATAGCTCCCTACTTACTCAAGTCTGCATTTATTGTCCTCATTAGAGTTTTATAGAGTCTTCAAATAAATCTCCTTGTCCTGAATTATATTAATAGCCAAGGGTTTAATGCCCTGTTGCTATTTTAACAGAATCTACATCTTCATTGCATTTTCCAGCCTTTCATCACTAGTATATAGGAAGATGTTTTTGTCTGTGTGGTAAATTAATCTTACATCCTTTCCTCACATGTTCACCCCACTTGATATCTTTTGCCTCCTGTGGTTGCAAATCTAAAGTCTCTACCCCAAGTTTATTCCCTGAGCATCAAACCCCTCTCTACAACTCCGGGCTGCCCAGACACACCACAGGTACCTCAAACTTATGATAACCTGAAGAAAATTCATCTTCTTCCCAGAACCTCCTCCTCCTTTGATATTTAAAATTTCAGTGAGCCACATATACTGTTGTACATGACGGAAACCCAGAAGTCAACCTTGACCCTGTCTCATCTTTCACTGTCACCACCTATCACACACCAAGTCCTGGACACTCCACACCCTCCATATCTCTCGAACCCAATGTCTTCTCTCTCTTAAGTTCAAGTCTTGAAACAGATCATTTTTGTTTGTTTGTTTGTAACTGCTCTCCCTCCTTCCATTTTTGTCTGACTCTCCCCTTCCCCTCAATCCCTCGCCCTTACACACACTCAAGTTTTTCTTCACACTACAGCCAAAGGGATCTTTCTGAAACCACACTGCTCCTACGATTAAAATCCCTCCAAATTTACCCATAACTTTTAGCATAAAATATAGACTTCATCCTCCTTTGAGGACGATGCACAAGACCGGTGGCTTGGTGCCTGTTTATATCTGCATCTTCATCTCTCAACACTGAACCAGCTGCCCAGCCCTCATCCCCTTTATCATAGTCATGTTGATTCACTTCTGCTTCCCAAAGCAGCCATTCTGTTCTCTGGATTTAGTATGATTCACTTTCTCTCCATTCGGGAACACTCAGGTCCTTCGGGTCTCCTTTAAGAGTCTACCCATGTCTCTCTCTTCTGGGTTAGACTCCACAGTCTGTTTACTTGTCTGTCTCCTGAAGTAAAACTCATGTGTGCAGGAGGTGGGCATCTCTGAAGTGGGCTTTTTTTTTTTTCTCTCTCTCTTTTTGGCCATGCCACGTGGCTTGCGAGATCTTAGTCCCTTGACCAGGGATTGAACCCCAGGCCCACAGTACTGAAAGCGAGGAGTCCTAACCACTGGACCACCAGTGAATTCCCCCTGAAGCGGGCTTATACCAGGGACAACACAAGATGCTCTCTGCTCTTGAAGTCAGAGGAAAAGCAGATCACAACCGAAACAGATCAGACCTTGAGACCTGATGGTACACGAAACCAGGTATCTAAAATGGGAGGTGCGGTTCACTCTTATATTTGTTTGGCGTGCATGGTAAGAAAAGCAAAATATTTGTCACAATGGACTGAAAGCAAAGATCAATCATGGAGACAACTCTCAGCTCTGTGTGTCAGATTAAGACTCCTCCCACTTCTGCCAGGGTTGCTGGTGAGGGGAACAGATGGTCAGTATAATAAAGTGTGAAGTAAGGATCAGAGGGTCCGTGACATACCCTCACCGACATGGGAAACCCATTGTTTGTTGCTTGTTTGCTGGTTTTTAATTACCAACTTAAATAACGAGGTGTATCGCTCTGGGGTTATCATCTCCAGCAGTACAGTGATTCAGAGCGAGTTTTATGAGCCCAAGGGGTAGTCTACTGGATTCCATGGGGGTCGTCATGGACGGTGGAAGTAGCAAAGATGCCAGTGGAAGATGTTTTTAATTTGATTTTTGCAGTAAGCTTCTATATTTAAATGTGTTAAAAGAGGAACGCGTGAACAAACCCTAGTTTCACTGGTTATCTATCAGTTTTCCAGCAAATTCTAGCATAGCGTAGGGGGAGAGGCCACTAACTTGTTACACCGTAATGTTACGTTCCCAGTGGACCATTTACCCTTTCTGTGCCACTGACCTCTGCCGGGACAAAGCAAGGATGGTCAGGGAGGGCAGTGCATTTTATTCACACCACCATATGTACTCACTTGAAATTGCAGTCTAACTTTGAAACTAACAATGTTAGTTTCAAGAGTGTAATAGCAGAAGCTAACACAACATTGTAAAGCAATTATACTCCAATAAAGATGTAAAAATAATAATAATAATACAGAGTATTTCTTGTATTCAGCTACATGCTTGATTCTGATTTTGTCACTGTTGTTTAAACTAGGAATCAGCCCTGCTTTTTCTGTACTAATGGATCCATCTCATTAAGTTTATGTAATATTCCCTATATTGCTCTGTAAATGTCACCATTTTAGTTTGTTTTCTCTTTCTATCTTACATAGATAGAGTGTAAAAATATGTTAAACTCCGTTTTGTTTTAAAAAACCGAGTGGAATATAATCTCTTTTTCTAACCTCATCTTATTACTTTTACTCTTATTAACTAAGTAAACATCTGGCAGAAATAAGACACGAGTCTGTTGGAGTTTCTATCACTTTACTTTCTTTAATTGCCTCTTGTGATTATACCTTCTTTGAAATTTTATCTTAACACCTGGTAGTTCTCAGAGCATGTAATTTAATTCGGTGATTTACAAACTCAATCAGGTGGCAGACCTTTTGTAAGTAGTTACATATTCTTATATTCATGATAATATCTTAACAAATATTTATTGAGTATCCATTATGTGCTGGGTTTGGAGGTGCAATGGTACATCAGTTCACTTCTGGTGCACACCAAATCACCCCCCCCAATTTCGTGGCTTCAAACAACAACTCTATACTGTTGCTCACTGTTCTTTGTGAAGGCAGGGCAGTTCTAGTCTGAGCCAGTGGGGAAGACCTTGGCTAGGCTTGCTCACGTGTCTATGGCCAGCTAGGAGGTTGACTGATGACCAGTTAATCTAGGATGACCTCACTCCAGCAGTTGGCAGGTGCTGGCCGAGGTACCTACGTCTTCTCCACGTGGCGTCTCATCCTCAACACTTAAATGACCGTAAGAATCAAACCGTTCAATGAATAATGATTGTATTTTCCTAAGATTTTCTAATAATATTTAATTCCTATCTATTCTCGCATATAGCAGGAATGGCAGTTTTAACAAAGAATTTGATGAGGGAGGGGAGGAGAGTGTTAAATTGAGGAAGTTACGTCCTTCAACTTATTTTTCTTCATGTTGGGAAAATACTGCGATCATCTTAT
Source organism: Phocoena phocoena (assembly GCF_963924675.1). NCBI lineage: Eukaryota > Metazoa > Chordata > Mammalia > Artiodactyla > Phocoenidae > Phocoena > Phocoena phocoena. The sequence goes on along the minus strand of NC_089230.1, from coordinate 67,700,560 downwards.
TAGTGGGACACCTTTATTTTACAGTAGGGCATTTGAGAATGACATATCTAATTTACCTGTTGATTTCATTTTATAACATTAATCTTGCCCTTTGAGGAAGTCCTGGTCTATTTATCTCTTATTAGTGTCTTTCATCTACTTAAGATCCATAAAATCCCTTGTAATGATCTTGCCAACTGTGAAACTTTGCTAATAACCCAAGTGGGCTTCTCCAGCCCTGGAAATCATTTTCTTCTACTTTAAGAGAGTAAGGTTGACTTAACAAGGCTTCATAATTATGGTGATAACTCTATTTCTCTTCATTTGCAGAGGTCAATTTCCCCTCCAGCCCTTCATTTCTCTGAAGCTGAGGATCAACAAGATTATTCTTATTTTAACGTATTTAGAAGTTTTTCTGTTTTCTTATTAACAACTTGTCAGTGTCCTTTAAAGTTGTTAATATCGCGACAAGGGCGTATCTGCTGAGTGGAATGCTGGGCCTCCTATGAGATATGAAGGTTGTTTTCCACGCGCTTAACAAATGTTTATGGAGCACCTGCAGTTTGAAAGGCATTGTGCTGGGCAGGGCAGGAGTTACAAAGATGTCTTACAGCGTCCTCACCTACAACCATATACTTATTCTCCTGGCTCTTCTATTGCTTCACATGGTCTGGTTATTCACAGATCCTGTCATCTGTGTACATTTTCTTTGTATTAGTTCTCTCTTGAAAACTTAGCTCTGATGGAACTTTGCTGAGTTGGACATCCAGTTCTTTGTAGGGCAGTGCCTCTCTGCCACTTTTATGGATTTTTTTTCTATTATCATTAAGCATAATTTGAATTGCAAATGTCAGTTATGTTGTAACAGGATGGTGTATAGTGTTGACTATTCACTAGACTAGCTGAGCATTGAAATTGGGAAAGTGTCTCCAGCCTTAAGTCCAGGAGAGAGTATAGAGTGTGTTATTCCACCCAGAGACAAAAGCATGACTACAGGTCTTTCCAGGAAAAAAAAAAAAGAAAATGGATGTTTTAAAGTATGAATTGCATTGCCACTTACACTACTAGTTCCAAAGCTGATTGACGTGATGGCACTGTGATCGAACTCCGAGGCTCCGGAGTTCAAATTTTAGTTCCACCCCTTGCCTGTTAGATGACACTCACTTTCTAAGTCTCAATTTCCTTATCTGTATAATGGGGGTGATCACGGAATCCAACTCAGAGAGCCGTGTGGGAAGTAAATGAGATAATCCACGTGTAACATTTAATACTGTACCTATAGTGAATTTAACATTTAATAAATAATAATTACGTCTATGTCCGTCTCCAATACTGGCATTTAATAAATGAAAGTTACTTGATTTTTCAGAAGTGTTTCATTGTAGCTTATGAATTTGGCCTCATCAACTATTCGCATGATGTATTCATACCTCTGATCAGGAAGAAATCATGACCGACCAAGCTTTGGGAATCCAGATGTGAAAAGAAGTCAAGTAAACTTATTCCAGCCCAACTGTGAGCCAATATTTGGTCACTGGTCACATATGTCTTTAACTGTATTTGAATAGTGCTCCAAAGAAAAACTTAAACGTTCATTACTTAATAAATGCTATTTTATAACTCATTAGAAAAGTAACTTCCCAAGAGTCATATAATGAGATGGAAGATTTCAGGACTTCTGATTCACTTACAGGACTTTAGATACAAATCTGAAAAGACCACGACTTTCAAAATTCACAAGAAAACAAAACGATGGTACTATTTAACTTTTAAAATTTGGACTCAAAAGCTTTCTAACAATTCTTTAAAAATAAAAAACATTGTACACAGAGATAATATCCTTATAAAACCATAACAGTAAAATTAAATGGCCAATATAAGTTCTGAGACCAGCCAAAGAGAAAATGAAATGAAATGAAAATTTATATTATTGGGTTTTCTCATTCAGAGCAAAGCTGTTCAGTTTCTGCAATATTTGGAAGCTATGAGAAAGTTTTTCACACCAGTGTTTTATCATTTAAATATGCAAAATGCGTCTGACATATCCTGAGGCGACAGAGAAGACAAAAGTGAGTTTGCTGAGAGATAGAATCCCGCTCCCAGTCAAGTCACTAATCCTGGGGTTTTATGAAGGTCTCTGTGCCTGAGGAAGGAGTTCAACACCGTGTCCCTCTGAAGTCCCCAGAGCAAGTCTGAGGTAAGGCACTGAGCCGTCTGTGTGTGATACCAGGGACAGAGACTCTCAGAGAGCAACACACATGTAGATAAAGAACTTTATCCCCCAGTGGGAGTCTGAAAAAGAAGACTTGATGTTTGAAGACACTAAGAAGATTAAAGCCTAAGATTTTTTTTAAGCTTCAAAACACTATCATCCAGATGGTCCTTATTTAGAGTAGAGAGTTTGTTGGTTTTAAACGTATAAGATAAGAAATCTTTAGACGCCCAGCGCGTGACCCTCACCAAACATGACTTTTATTTTCACTTCTTGGGCAAAGCTCTTGTCTGCGGCCCCCAGTGCGGAGTGAAGCCTCAGAGAAATTCCACACTGAGTCGAGGGCTGTCAGGAGGAAGGGGTGTGGCACCTGGAGGGAGGCTGACATGTCAAGCAGTTGTCAGCGATTGTCAGTGGGATTCGAGCAACAGCTACCGCCAAGTTCAAGGCGTGAAAAATAAACCACATCACCCCTCCCACCAATTCACTCACTGTTTTCTTTGCTGGTTATATAGGCCAGAATGGAGGGGAAAGTCTGGTTTTATTTATGTCCACATAGGACAGGGTTCAACAGCCAAGCTCCATATGCATTTGAGATGGGGCTTCTACCCGAGGAGGTGAGGAAGAAGGTGATTTCAGGTACAGCAAAGAACAAAAGGAAGGTTGGAGGTGAAGGGATTTCAAAAATTAATTCACTGAGGGTCTAATTGAAAACAAGGTGACTATATTTGATAACATATATCGTATCATATAATTTTTTAACCTTTTTATTTTTTATTATTTTTTAAAATATTTATTTATTTAGGCTGCGCCGGGTCTTAGTTACGGCATGCGGGATCTTCGTTGCTGCGTGTAGGATCTTTAGTTGCGGCATGTGGACTCTTAGTTGTGGCATGCATGTGGGATCTAGTTCCCGGACCAGGGATCGAACCCAGTCCCCCTGCATTGGGAGTGCAGAGTCTTACCCACTGGACCACCAGGGAAGTTCCCACATAGTGTTTTTTAGTACTTCATTCAGGTGTCTCCTCAGAGCCGACCACCAGACATGAGATAGCCCCGCCCATCACTCTCTGCTTTTTGCCCTGCTTAATTTGTCTCCATAGCACTTATCACTCTCCAAAGTTGTATTATGTAGTTATTTGTCTATTGATTTTTTTTTTTTTTGTCCATTCATCAGCATTTTATGGATTATTGACTCTGGCAGGCCTATTCCAGGTGCTGAAATTGCAGCACTGAGTAAAACAGACCAAGTGTCTGCTCTTATGGGACTTAATCCCAGTTAGGAGCGAGGAGAAAGATTGACAATGAGCAAATAAACATGCAAATAGACAGTCTGTCAGGTAATGATAGATGCCCTAGTGAAAAAATAATGCGGAAACAAGGATAGGGCATGACAGCATGTAGTGAGTAGCAATCTAGACAGAATCATCAGGGAAGGGCTTGCTGAAATGATAGCATTTGAACAAAGCTGAAGGAAGTGAGGGAGAGAGACACATGTGACTATCTGGAAGGGAGGAGTATTGCAGGCAGAGAGAACAACAGGTGCAAAGGCCCTGAGGCAGGAATGTGCATAGTGTGTTCAAGGAGCCCAAGAGGACAGTAGGCGGGGAAGAGGAGATAGCCAGAGAGGGATGGGTGATGAGATCACAGTGATACAGGCATCAGATCATACAGGGCTGTTACAAGGACTTGGTCTTTGACTTTGAGCGAGATGGAAAATCTTTGGTGTAGGATTGCAAGATAAAATACAGGGCATCTAGTAAATGTGAACTTCAGATGGACAATTATTTTTTCTAGTATAAGTATATCCCAAATATTGCATGGGATATACTTATATTTTTCAAGTATTTATTGTTTATCTAAAATTGGAATTTAATTGGTCATCCTATATTTTTACTGGCTAAATCTGGCCACCCTACACTGGATGGTTTTGAGCAGAGGACTGACATAATCTGACTTAAGTTTTAAACAGGGATTGCTCTGGTGGCTGAGAACAGACCACAGGGGCAAAAGTAGAAGCAGGGGCTACTGGATAATTCGAGAAGATGAGACTTTTCCCAAGTCAAAGGAAAGAACCAATGAATGGATGGATACACAGATGGTACTTTAGCTTGACTAGAATGTGGGCAAATTAAAGTGAGCAATGGAGATCATGCTGGAAATGTCCAGAAGGGCCGGCTCAGAGAGGGGAGCTTTTAGTGTCAGGCAAGGGATTTGTACTTCACATTTTAAAAAATGGGAAGCCCGTAGAGGCTTTGGAGCAGGTAAATGATAGCAGAGCTGGGTTTCAGAAGGACACTCTGCTACCATTGCATTGAAGAGGGGCGATATTAGACAGAGATGTTACAGAGCTGTTCCATCTCTGATTTAGAGATGGCAAGGGCGTGAACTAGGGTAGGGCCTGCAGGACTGTTATTCTTTAACTCTAGAAAGATGTTCTTCCTTACAAATAGGCCCAGTACCAAAAGCGTTAAATATGTCTGGGTTCCTGCAATAAAAGCAAAATTCTGTGGAGAGTCATATATCTCAAGAATTCATTGATCCCAACGATGGGAAGACCTCCCCCAACAAACACACACTGTCCCCTGGGGATACATCCACCTGAACAACCCAAATGCCCTCGTGTCTGCCCCACAAATTCCAACATTCCTTCGCAGGTAACTTCATCCGACATGGAGAAATAGGGGATAATCTATATGAAACCATTTGGTGATTTATCCCTAAAATCTGTTTCAAAACCTCCATGTAAGCAGGCAGTTCTGAAGGCTGGTGCAGAGTGGCTGGAGGCTGTGCATGTGCCCACTTTCTAATAGCAGCCCGGCTCTGTGCAGGCCTCCCCCTTCCCCCGCACGGCCATTGTCTCGGGGAAGTAGCTCTTATCCCAGCCCTAGGCGTGGGGCTGACTGGTCTAAAGGCAATTCCATCCCTGTGTGTGTAAAGGGGGAAAGTGGAACATGACTGTTACTTACTAGCAGATTAACAGGAGATAGGGGGCAGCGGGTGGAGGGAAGTTCTGGACAAAGCATCCCTCTCAAACAGGATTTAGGAAGAGCCACTCTCACTTCTGATTCTAGACAATGTAGGGTCTGGAGGTGATGAGACCAGCTCAGAGGATGGCAGGATGGAGAGAAGGAAAGAATCTGGTCCTTGGCAAATGGCTGAGCCACTGACCCAGCAGCCAGAAGCCAGCCTGCCCCTACATCCCCGCTGGCTGAGATACCAAATGCCTTGCGGTTTATGCCACTGGGTCAGAAGTTCTAGACTTGCGGCTCACCGTGTCTTCACCGCTAGACCCAGCACAGCTGCTCAGGGCTCTGAGCCCAGCAGCTCTCAGATGCTGACCGTGACCTCAGATGCACCGGGACTGGACCATGCTAGCTCATTTCCAGCCCCTGTGCCCACCAGCAGGGCACTGGCCACGTGTGAGGGGAAGCCCCATCCTCCGCATCTAGGAGGGGCCTCGGCAATGGGAAACCTCCTCACTTCTCCCCACCCGCCCCGGTAGACGGGGAATGATCTGATTGCTGAGCTCGGGAGAAAGAAAAGAGATCTGTTGGCTCAGCTGCTTCTCTCCCTCCTGGAGGTACCATCTCTGCCCTTGTGCTCTGCCAGGGATGAGGTGAGCAAGTCAAATTCAAAAGCAAAGTACCAGCAAGCCCACTTGGCCGCAGTTTAAAGCCACTTCTCCAGCCTAGCTGTGTCAGGAACAAACACGGTATTTTGACCCGTGTCTGTCTGAGCCCAGCGTCACCCTCTTCATTGGTTCTAAACTCGGGAAAGAAAGACAGGGCTGTTGTTTCACCCCTTTGTATTAGTTAAGGTAAAAGCTAAACTGCTGTAACTATGTGGCCAAACAGGACAGTGGCTTAAATACGACAGAGGTGATTTCTTCGCTCACACATAGGACAGGTGAGTGCTCTAGATTTTCATTCATTTGGGGACCCACATTCTCCCAACTTGTTACTTTGCCATCCCCGGTGTTAGTGTCACACACGTGATGGAAACTGCATCATTGCCACATCACATTCCAGTCCACGAGGAGAAGAGAGGGTGGAGGAAACAGATGCTCAATGTCGTACGCCATGACCCAGAGGTGACGCACGTCAGTTCCACTTAATTCCACACCAGTGTCATGGGCACCCCGGACTCCAAGGCAAGTGTGTCTCTAGCCTAGTGGCTCTACTCCCTAGACCTCTCATTTCTCTGGATGAGTCACTGACTCCAGGGTTTACTGTCTCCTTCCACAAGATAGAATAATAAAGTCCACTTAGCTACACAATGCTGGGCCATATCTGAACATCGGTGAAGAGCGTGGTCCTTCCTGGACAATGTGATTCCCGGGAAGCAGCTCCTTTGTATCAGTGCTTCTCAGTGGCGCTTCATGGGCTTCTCCTGCCCATTCCAGGAGGGGAAGGAGCTGAGCTTTGTCTGCCCAGCTGCCGTGATTGGGAGTCAGGTGCCTGGTGCGCGGCAGACGCTTAATAGTTTGAACAATGAGTGAATAACTGGGTGGGTGGGTGGGTGGATGGATGGATGAAGGGATGGAATCAGTCCTCTTCACAGTCTAACACTCTCTCCTGTGGGCTAGGCCGGAGCGCCACACCTGTTCCAAAGTGGGCAGTCCCCAGGCAGGAATACTCTGAAGCCTGGCCAGCAAGAAGCAACGCCTAAGTGGAGAAAGCATGGCCGAGAATAGTGACTTTTTTTATACCTTTGTTCTTTGTTTTCTTTGCTGTGATGTCTTGCTATAAAGATGACGCTGGCTGTGATCTCTCCAAAACTTAAAAGTTCCCCCAAACTTCCCTTCTCTGAAGTTTCTGCTGCCTGATGTTGGCTATTTCTCTGGGATTTAAGTCATGAAGCAAGAAGAACGAGGGTCTGTGTGCGCTTCGGGGTGTAGCGGGTGTCTGTGCGCAAAGGCAGGCCCTGGGGAGGGCGGGTCTGCACACCTGCTGGCACTGCTGGGGCTGCAGCCCTGACCAGGCGGCAGGTCAGTCACGGCAGCCAAGAGAGAAGAAGCATCTGTGGACCACAGAGGGATTTTCCAATCCCCAGCATGCAGCAAGCCAGCATGCTCTCTCGTAACAGCCCAAGCTCTGCTAACAAGTTCCTTGCCTCAGTTTCCCCTATAAGAAGGTCAGGTCTCTATATCTGTTTTTGTGTCTTAGATATGTTGATTTGTATCGTATTTTAGACTCCCCATATAAGTGATATCCTATGGTATTTGTTTCTGTTTCTGACAAACCCTATTGGAAAAGACTATGAAAAAGAATATATATATATAAATATATGTATATGTATATCTGAGTCACTGTGCTTTATAGAAGCAATTAACACAACACTGTAAATCAACTAAACTTCAATACATTTTTTTTCAAAAAAGAAGGTCAGGTACCAATTCATCATGTTTTGAGAACAATGAATAAATAAGGAAAAGACGAGTCAGAGGTCACATGAATGAGAAACTGGACTTGGGTAGCTCTCCCCGGGCTCTTTCCCGAGGCCGGTCCTCACGCTTCGGCTCTCTGTCTATACGACCCCATCGTTTACAACACTCGTCTCTCAAACAGCTCAGACCCGTTGAGAAGGAGAAGTTCCTGGAGCCTGCAGGGTGAGCACAGCCCATGAAAGGGCTTTGCAGCCATGGATCTGTCCTCTTGGTGGTGTCCTCTGATAGACTTAAGAAACCTCCTTCGTACAGGAGGACTTGTCCTAGTCAGCAGGTTAGACACCTAAGGAAGAAAGGAGACTTTTCCATGGAAATGCTTTTATCCTCCTGAGTAACCCTCTCCAGGGTGGAGATCAAGCCCCAAGGGCTGCAAAGTGAAGGTAGCATCACCTTGCACTTGGAGACACTCTGACCTGAGTTGAGAGGGAGAGAGGGAGGGAAAGAGGGGTATTTTTTTTAACCTGTTTCTGAAACCTGGTGATCACCACAAATGGCAGCCCCCAGCCCCTCCTTCAGGAAAGGACTTCACTGGAACCTCCTGGGAGCCAGGACGCACGGGGCGCCTCAGCTGATGCCCCATCGGGCCAGCCTGGGAAAGCCCCAAACAAGGGGGTGGCAGGAAGCTGGAGCCGGGAGAGACAGAGGTTGCTGAAAGATCAAGGCAGGACTCCTGTATGTCCTACTGCCTGTTTGTCGTCAGTATCTGAGTGCAGGCTCTCCAGTTGCTATGCAAGGCCCTGATAATTGCCTCAGAAAGCAAACGTTTTGTTCCTTCCCAGGAGAGATTTTTCTTTTTAATACAATTCTGTAGGAGGAAGCAAAACACTCCCTCGCTGAGGTCTGTGGATTACTGTGCCTGTGGAGTCTTGGGTATACAGTGAACACTGCGGTCTGAGGAGGTGCCCTCCCGGGCCCTGGGCTCCCCGCCCAACACGAGCATCTCTGGCTTTCAACTGACAACGTGGGCTTCCGGTCCTCCCAGCCCTAGCAGGTGTGCAGCCAGAGCACACTGTTTGTCACCACCGTCCAGAGCAAGGCCACTCCAGACCGAGGAGACACAGACAGACAGAGCCCCTCAGCCTAGCACAGGTTCTCGGTCTGAGGCGCATGGGAATCAGCTGCGGAAACGCTCACGATGCAATGACCGGGTCACACCATAGCCATTAAGCCAGGATTTCTAGGGGTGGACCCGGACATCAACACCCTAAGTAGGCACTGGAAATCTGAGAAGTTTTTCGAAGTATAGATGCCTGATCCCCAGCAACCAAGTTTGAGAAGCATGTTAGTAAAAGTCTCCCAGCAACCAGCCTACAGACTGCAGGGCAAGCGTCTTCCATTCCAGGCCTGCCCCTCCTGAGGGCTCTCCTCGGCCGCAGCCTAGACCCAGGGGGTCCTCAGGCATGGGCCAGCCTGTAATTTGGGGTTGGAAACACCAACAGTTTAATAATAACGCTAATCACAACTGCCACGTGCCCTGGACCAGGCATTCTGGAAAGAGCTTTTACCTGTATTAGCAAATGCAATCCCCTAACCCATACAGGACTTTCCTCCTGAGACAGGAAACAGTTTCAGAGGAGTTAATTGACTGCCAAGGTCACACAGTTATTCAACGAAAGTGCCAGAATACCAATCTAGGTCAACAGATTCCATGGTCTGAGCTTTTAACCACTTTGCGTCAAATTTTCTGGATTTTATTTGCTGATATCCAATGATCCGAACCCCCTCATTTCTCCAAAAGCCAATTCTCCAAAACACAAGTTTGCCAAAAGCTAATCTGTCAACTTATCATGTCACTAAAAATCTCCACCAGCCATCTAAGGGTTGATAGCCATCCACGGTGCATCGTTGGTTTCAACAGATTTTGAGGATTCCACCCCCTCCCCCCAGGGTTTTCACGTTGCTCTATCCAGCCTGGTGGAGGAAGGTGGGAGGCCTGCCCCTCCACGGCGGCATCATTCCACTCCTGATGCTGCCTCTATGTAGTGCCTGTGTCCTGTCTTCAACAACACCTGCGCACGGGCCCCCGTGCCAGTCGGGGACACCCTGCCTTTGGCCAGGTGCTCAAGACAGAGAGAGAGAGAGAGAGAGAGAGAGAGAGAGAGAGAAAGCCGGGGGGGATGGGGGAATCCCCCAAGCAGAGTAACAGAGAGGTTTCCCTCCAACCAGCCATCCTAGACCAGTCAGAAGCTATTCCTCTGTCACTTTGAGGTAAACTAATCATTCATTCACCTAAGTGATTTTCAATGAGTCGACAAGAGCCCTCCACTCAAACCTCTGTGCATTATCCTGGCATCCCGGCTCACCCAAGGCCAAGCACAGGTCCTGCTGTGTTATGAATGCTTCTTCCCTTCCCTCCTGCAGCAGACTGGGAGTCCTTCAAGGGCAGGGACCCCCTTTCACTTTTGTGCGTCCAGGACCCAACGCAATAGCTCTCTGACTATTAGAGTGGGTGACCTTAAAATTTAACATTCAACCTAGGACATGTTGAGGGTGGGAAGTGGGGTTAACTGGATGGGATAGTAGGGCAAACAGCATAAATCAGGACGGTTCTGAGCAATAGGAATCATGGTCGCTTTATTTGTATAGATAGTAGACAATCAAATATTGGTTGGATTGATCAAGTCACGCAAATAAAAGACATTCATGCAAAAAATTATTAATAAAAAACAATTTAATTTTTTAAATTAAATTTTGATTTAAAAAGTAAAATAAAGACATTCACAGGATTGGCCCACTTCCCGTCAATTGTACGGTTTGGGTGTCTCTCCGTTGAGACAGGGCTTTCCGTGAAAAACTCTGGGCGATAGGAAGCCCGCCTGCACTCAGTGCCGAAGGGGCTTGCACCAAATCTACGCTCTGGGCCCCGGTTCCACTGAAAGGCTGATGGTATAGCACCCAGCACAGAGTGAACACTCCATAGCACCTGCTGAATTGAATTAACACACTTTGTTAAAATGTTCAGGTGGGTGAGGTCGAGGATGGTTGAATTGTGTCCCCTAAAAAGGTATGTGCAAGTCCTAGCTCCCGCTAACTGGGAACGAGACGTTATTTGGAAATAGGATAACAGGGTCTTTGAGGATGTACTCAAGGCGAGATGAGGTTGTCTTGAATTAATCCAATGACTGATGTCCACATAAGAAGAGGGAAATTTGGACACTAACCTCCACCCAGGGGAAAACGCTATGTGAAGACGGAGGCAGAGGGAGGAGTGATATATCTACAAGCCAAAGAATGCGGAAGATTGCCAGCAACCACCAGAAGTTAGGAGAGAGACACGGAACAGATCATCCCTCAGAGTCTCCAATAGAAACCAACCCTGCTGACAGCTTGATTCTTTATTGCCCACCTCCGAATCGTGAAAGAATACATTTCTATTGTTGTCAGCCACCCAGTTTGTGGCAATTTTTTACAGCAGCCCGAGGAAACTAATACAGATGGCACACGTTCATTGTGTATGAGAATAAAAATAGTAGTACAAACATCACCTGGCAGGCACAGCTCCTCACTCTTACCGCCACCCGCCTCTCCAGCCTCCCTTCCAACTACACTCCTCTGAGCATCTTCTACGCCAGCCACGTGGACTTGTTCATGGCTCGAGGACATGTTTTGCCATTTCTTAATTCTGTGCGTTTGCATATGCTGCTGCCTCTGCCCTTGTCTTTCACATCCTAGGTTGACAGCTAACTCTGAAACGAAGCAGGACCCTGTGGTCCTTCCCGCCGACCCATATCCTCTGCCTGCCTTTTGTCTGTGGAAAAACTTTAGCCAAAGAATAAGTCTAATCAGAGGAGTGAGAAAATACAGCAGCAAAGGAAAACAGTCAAACAGGACAAAACAATAATAGTTTAGTCAGTAAGCAAAGTCAAGGACCTTTAGTTCCTTCTCAAGGGCTATAGATAATATTCTGAGCCATATCCTATGAGTTGTCTTATAGATCCTGAAAATCCCACTCTTGTTCCAGAGCTGGGGGAGATAGCTGGTTAGAGACACAATGGTGGGAGGTGTCAAGGTACAGATAGGGGATGGAAGAAGGGGTGGATGAGGTCCTCCAAGGAGAGTGTACACTGCAAAGTCGGCTGTCCACAGAGCTCTGAAGACACCACAGCAAGCAGGACCCCTCTGTCAGGCGCTTCTTGGATGTCTTGCTCTGAACTAGCACTGAGGCTGCCGCATCGTGGTTCTGCATCTGTCTGTCCCCAGAGCCCTCTGGGCTGCCTCAGGAACAGCGCTCCTATGAGGAAGCAGTGTTTCAGTCTGCCGTCTCTCCAAATTATTTTTCTGTTTGCTAATAATATTCAGGCGCAAAAAAAAAATCTGGCTCTCAAGCTGGGGCTTCATGTGATGAAAATCGATATTCACCTTGAAAGGGAGTGTTTCAGATAACAGATATCTATTTGATCAGACTCCATTATGCCCTCAGTACCATCTCTGCTTATGAGAAAAAAGGCTCAGCCCAAGGTTTTAGAGACCATTGTTCAGGGTCCTTCAGTCCCTGGAACACAGTAACCCCAAGAAGAGACAGATTAAAAATGAATGAATGTGCTCTACTAGATGTCTTGCCATCAAGGATATTTACGTAGATAAAAGAGCAAGTGGGGGGGGAGCTTCATTGCTAATGTTTTTTTTAATAATTATTAGGTGGGGAAAATTGGTGAAGAAATTGGGGGAAGGTTCAGGGTGACTGAGACAAAATTAAAGAATTGCATTAAGAAGCAAGGCAAGCAGAGGTGAGGCCGTGCAGACAAATGGTCTTTTTAGGCTGGTGTCCCAAAGGCTGGCAGGCCCCAACTTCAATGATGAGGCTGTTTGGACTAGCCCGAAGCCAGTAGCAGAGACTGATGTAACAAATCAAAAAAGTCTTGGCTTATCTGTCTCCCTCAAAGAAAATATGAGGCTTCCTACACATTGTAATTTTTGTGGCCATGGAGTAATTTTGTGCAGGTGTGCTGGGTTGTGGTTACCACCAAAGAAATGTGTGTTTCCTAATAGGAAATGAATTAAAATGTCAATTAAAAAAAAAAAAGAACCATCCTTCCCCCACTCCAAAAACACACACACACTGAACCTTGAAACAAACCAATACTATTTTTTTCATGATCTTGTAATATCAACAGATTTCCCCCCACACAAAAAAGAGTACATAGTGAATTAGAAGCAAATCTACGTATTTTCTGAAACTGCTGAAGTATCACACACTCAGAATATGAAGATGCTTTTCAAAGCAGGTTTGAAGCAAACAAAGATTGCATTTGGTTCAAGATGTGTTTCGTAAAATATACTTCTATGCTATTTTGAGGAGATAACTAAAATGTTGTCAATTAAATCCTTATAGCAAGCAGAATATACATACCTAGGATGAGGAATTGGTTAAGTGTTAAAACCTATATTATCTGTGAAACAGACTGGCTTTTGGCAAGCTAGATCAGTGGGTAGAGCTTACAGAGCAGCAGAGCCAACATTAGGGCTGTGAGGGCGATAAGGGCCAACCCATCACTGTTTCGTTTGTGACCCTGAGCCAAAGGACCACCAGGGAGACCAGGATTGTGCTTCTCGTGAGATGGAGCTGATATGAGTGCTTTTTTTTAAAGCACATAATCCATCCCACAGTACAGAGCCTGCTGGGTTCCCCAGCAGCATAGAAGGTTACAATGTTCTCTGTTCATCAGAGTCACCAGGGGAGATTTTTAAATCTACAGACATTCAGGCCTCACCCAGAGATCCAGACCCAATGGCTGGAAGCTGCTGTGCAGCTCTGGAGTCGGTGGTTATAAAAGTCCTCCAGGGGGTTCCCATATGAAGTCACCACCAGAGCCCTGCCTTCGCCCTTCCGAGCTCATGGGTGAGTCCCCTCCTTCCATTACATTTCTTCCTGGGTCAGGGAATGCTGCTACTATCCCCTCCTCCAAGTGTCTGCAGATGGCGTAACGCCCAGTCACACTGAAAGCTAAGAGAGACAGGCATTGGTCTCTAAGCGAAGAGTGATGTGATCTGATTTGTATTTTAGGAGCATGACCATGTAGGCAGGATGGCAGAAGGAAAGAAGAGGGGGAGCCTGAGGGCAAGGAGACGAGTGGGCACGTGACCAAAGTCGGCTATCAGGGCCATGGGAGAGGGGGCCGGGGATCGGAGCACATGGGAAGGTGTCTGAGATTGAACCAAGAAATGTGTTGACTGTGTCTGGAAGGAGGAGGGCACGGAAGGGACCGAGGGTAAAAATACAAATGGGAAAATGAGGTTGACTGCTAAGATTAACTAAGAAGAAGACTAACTGATTTGGAGAAGGAGAAAAAGCATCCTTCTGCCTGGAGGGTTTGTCCTCCTTTCTCATCCATGATCTTGGAACAACTGCCATTACACCTGGTGCTCTGGACTCGGATTGCAATAATCTGTGTTTGTGTCTAGACTGTGAGCTGCTGAAGGGCAGGAACTGGTATTGTTCATCTTTTTTTTTTTTTTTTTTTTTTTAGTCTCAGCACCTAGCACGGTAAACATGAAATAGGCACACAATATATTTTTGCTAAAAAGGTGAGTGACATAATGGAATTGGGAACAGCTTCACTGGGAAATCTCCCTGTTATCAAGCCAGCTTTATGACAAAGACGGTTTCACGTAAACAGGAGCCAAAATGTCTTATTCACCTGGGCTGCAAATGGCTTACATGGCGCGATAATTCCAGCAACATCCTTTGGGAGGAGGTGTTAATGAGGAAAGGGTTTTTCAGCTTGAGTCATCATGTTTTGGTGCACTGTGTGTTGTCCAGGGCTGGCAGCCTCTGACAAAAGTTCTTGTCCCTGGGAGGCGCCATCTTTCTGGACGTGGGAGAGGAGGCTGGGGACGGGAAGGGGACACGGGCTGGGGCTGAGACCAGAGGCTGCGTCTGTCCTTTGTCACAGACGCAGTCGGGGTCGGGGTGGAGGTGGCGGGGGATATGGCAGGGCAAGAAGTGAACTTGACCAGCACAATCTGGGGAAACGGGGGGTCGCCACGCAGCTCAGCCGCAGAGAAAACCCTGAGTGGGATGCGTGACAGTGGCGACAGCTACAGAAGCAGTAATTTCCAAGAGCACAGGGAAACAGAGTCTATGGCTGTGTCGGAACGGCTGTTCTTTGCTTTCAGATCTCCCTGCAATACCCATTTCTTTTCCCCAGTTCCCTGAAATGACACACCGAATATGGTTAATTAATCAGTCAATCTATAGCCAGTAATATTCAGACACCTGCTAGATGCCCACCAGAGAGGAATCCACCAGCGTGCAAACCGGGGAGCAACCCAGGCCGGGGCACGTCTGACCCCAAATGTGCCTCAGGCAGCATTTAACCTGATGCTCCATCCCCACCCTCCATACAGATGCTTTCGAAGTAGTTTGATCCCTCCTGTCCCAAGAAATTGATCATGTCAGCTACAGTTCTCTTTTTCACATAAAATCTCCCTGTGTGACCTTTTATTTCGAGCCTTCTCCCTCTCTCCACCGTCACCAGCCCACACCAACCCCCAAGGGGAACAGGACTGCATTGCCAATTAGAAGTATGAGAGCCAGACTTCTCTGTCTGCAGTGCTGTGAAGGCTTCATTTTCACATTTCTCTTTGTCTGGAAATGTTAACTCCCAGTTTCAGGAGTTCAGGGTGAGTTTTCCTTTCCTTCTCTATGAAATTCAGTATAAGTTGGGACTCACTATCACTGCCCTGCAGTTTTTTCTCTTCCGTTTCTTATTTCCTTCATACCAGATGTCAGCAAAATTCTGTGCTGGGCAGTGTCTATGGGTGCTGTTGTTGACAGTTTGGGACGGTAAGACAGAAAGAAAGAGGAAGAAGAGAAATAAAGAAGAGACCCACAGGGAAAACGACTGCTGAGGCCAAAGGGGGTTCTCAAAATGGTTTTGGAAACAACTCCCTGCCTCCTGTTGTCTGCCTGGGGCTTTTGCTTTCAGTGCCTTGAACTCAGTTGCCACTTTATTTATTCGGTTCTGTGAGCCTGATTTAGCTTTAAAATTACCTGATACATGTCTAAGCATACTCCTTACCAAGGCATCCATCGTGGAAATGAAGCTGCCTTACAAGAAAGCACAACTAAAACGGAAGGGACTAGTGTAAGCTATGAGACAGGAAAATATTAACATATAAATATTCAGAGCCTTATACTCTACCCCACTCGAAAGAGTTCTGGGCTTTTTCTATGTGCATAACAGAGGCTGTCAGAGGAGGACCTGGAAGCCTGTCCAGGTTTGCTTTAAAAAGAGCAGAGAGGGCTTCCCTGGTGGCACAGTGGTTGAGAGTCCACCTGCCGATGCAGAGGATGCGGGTTCGTGCCCCGGTCCGGGAAGATCCCACATGCCGCGGAGCGGCTGCGCCCGTGAGCCATGGCCGCTGAGCCTGCGCGTCTGGAGCCTGTGCTCCACAACGGGAGAGGCCACAACAGTGAGGGGCTCGTGTACCGCAAAAAAGTAAATAAATAAATAATAATAAAAAGAG
Organism: Phocoena phocoena; assembly: GCF_963924675.1. Lineage (NCBI taxonomy): Eukaryota > Metazoa > Chordata > Mammalia > Artiodactyla > Phocoenidae > Phocoena > Phocoena phocoena. The sequence continues at coordinate 67,684,451 of NC_089230.1, read as the reverse complement.
CAGAGAATAGGTATTTAAAGGCACAAGGAGTAAGGGACCCAAGCAGTAGTTAGTAGCATAACTGGGGAAAGAGAGATACTGGGGAGATGCTGCTGTACTGGGGGGAATGGAGAAAAAAGAGAATTTTTAGGAATTTTCTGCGCATTATGACTATAACCTGTCTTCAGCATTTTCTCAATAATGTAGTGAAGATTCCAGTTACTTTTAAGTATTTTGGGGTAATAGTCAGATTTTACTCCACGCTGAGAAAGGGCCACGTGGCAGCTCATCTTTATGTAGGTTACAGACAGGTGTGTCTGACAGCACTGCAGAAACTAAGCTTGAGGAAGAGCTGGCGAGGAAGGTGGTTGGTCGAGGAGTGGTGTTCCGGACAAAAAAAAAGCAGGGGAAATAAGACTCTCATAATGGTATGAAGAAGTTAGTCTCAATTTTTCTACCAGACAGGCCTTAAATACTAAACTGGCATTTATGGGGTAATGATAACCATGTAAGAGCCCCAGGGCCCCGGACCTCCTCACGGTAAAACAACCTCCTTGTAAATGTTACTTTGTGGTTTCCTCTGTGGCCAAAGCAGCAATGCTGACACCCACCATCCCAATCGCAGGCTAATTAGAGACGCCACAGGAATGAGGCCAGGACTGGTCTGCTGGAAAGGCTATTAACCACGCTTCACAGGAGATTAGGGGTCTCCTGTCTGCTCTCTCTTGGCAGTTTGTCTGGACGTATTATCCACCCTCTGGGGGGCTAAAGGGAACCTGTGAGAGACCAGCCCCCCTCCTTTAGGTTTTATTAAAATTATTGACAAATTACCATAGGTGAGAAGTCACTTTATAGAAAAAAGAAGTGATCAGTTCCCCGAAATCACCTTTCAGGATATTTGAGAAGAGAACTGTTCGGGAGTTGCAGAGAGGGGGTGGGTAGGATGTTCCCCAGCCCCAATCCGCAGCTCCAACTCCCTGGTTTTGAAAGGTGCACACCTGGGGCTGTACTGGGGTCCACGGGGACCAAAAAGCCTGCCCCCTCCAGGCAGGGAGCTGTGGAAATGCCAGGCTGGACAGAGGGCGTGACCCAGAACATACAGGCTGCAACTCTCACTGCCCGCCTCTCCTCAAGAAGGAAGTGGGAACTCCTCCACTCTGTGGGGTATCATTTTGTCAAAACAGCCACAGCAGTCATACCCCGCACCAATCTCAGCCCCAAGAATGACACAGGGAGCCTTGAATTTTCCCTGAGGTCCAGGATCAAGTCTTGTTGCCCAGTATTCAGAATTAAATAATCACCATGATCTTTGTTAAACTCTGTGAAATAAATAACATAAACAAAAGAGGAGAAATGCAGCTCATGTCTACATTAGAGCTGTTCCTATTTTCTCTATCAAATAAAACTTTTCTATTTTCCAATTTTCAGCCACCATCTAACTTTAACGATCAGAAAATATCTCTTTAATTGTGAAAATAATTACAAGTTACAAGTCCTTGCTCTGCCCCTAATTATCCCAGAGAAATAACATCTCGAAGCCTTGGTTTTCTCATCTGCAAAATGAGAAGGCTGTGTGTGTGACTTGCCCACGAAGGTCCCATTCAGTACCAATACTCTGGAAATCTGTGAGATATTTGATTAGAAGTTACACTAATTTAGCCCCAAGAGAGTACAGTTCTTACAAAACTGTTAGGAGTTCCAGTTATTTGTATCTAACTTGACAGAACAAAATTAAACTTGGCTTGCCATAAGGGAAAATCATCATCTAGACAAATTCTATTTTCTCTTTTGGAGGACTTAATGGTCCAATCATTTATCAGATTTTGGTAAGGGCTTATTATGTGCCAGGAACTCTGCCAACCATTGTTATAATCTTCACAACAGGGCCCGCTTCTATGGGTTTGGTGCATTAGTTAAGGTAATGCTAGCTGCTATAACAGATAAACCCCCAGCTATCAGTGGCTTACTACAAGAGACGTTCGTTTCTCACTCACTTGAAGCCCCAAATGGATGTTCCTAATTGGGGTGGAGGGAAAATGCTCTTCCAAGTAATGATTCAGGAGCCAAGGCTCCCCCATCTTGCGTTTCTGCTGCCTTCAAGACATGGCTTATTGGTCACTGTTCTCAACTACCTTAATCTGGCAGAGGGGTGAAAAGCATGGAGGTTTTCTTAAGGACCAGCATTGTAAACGGTCCTCATAACTCCTGCTTGTATTCCATTAGCTCTCCTCAGTCACGTGACCATGCATCGGTACAGGGGAGGCTGTTTGCCCAGAGGAACAGTTTGGTCATCAGCTGTCAGTCTTTGCCTCAACAGGTGTTATCTCCATTTTGAAGATGAGGAACCTGAGGTTCAGCTAGTAAGTGGCAGCTTCAAATTTTAAACCCAAGACCCTTGATTGCAATGCAAATGCCACACTCCCATAAACAGCAAACGGACTATACTTGTGAATGCTGTGATAGTGAAACGGGAAGAGAAAATGACAGAGGAGCTTGCTGGGGAGGGAGATTAACCTGGCCTATTGGAGGATGTGAGGAACAGAGGATAAGAGAAGTTAAGTAACCCGCTAAGACCAGCCAACCAGGCAATGGCTAAGCTGGGACCCCAAGCCCAAAGCCCTCTTTCTGCTACGCTGCCAGATTGCCTTACATTCCATCCTGAAGGATGCAAAGGTGTTTGCGGGCCCACAGGCAGAGGCACGGCCCTGCAGGCAGATGCAATGACATGGATGAGAGTCTGCAGGTAAGATAAAGCCTCCAGAGGCAGAGCAAGCCACTTCATGTGGTCGGCTATCTGTTACTAAAGCAATCAAATTATCTATAGCCAGCCCGAAAGTAGATGACGTCTGTGGAATATTATTCCTTGGAGAGCCCAATTGTTACATTGCCTGTCATTTTTTATTTTTGCATAAAAGTGAACTTTATGGTAATAAAATCCTTTCGTTTATACTGTGTTCCTACCCACAAAGCTTTCACTAAGGTATACTCTTTTATGTTACAGCTATCTACTTTGATTAAAGCAGTTACAGATTCATCTAATTCCACATTCGAATAACTGCCCTGATCAATCTTTATTTTCCATACGTTCCCTTTTGATCCATTATCTCACTTCTCCAAAATGGCTCTAGGATCATTTGCCATGCCTGGCATTTTGCTCTATGTATATATAGGTGCTGACCTATACGTTTAATAGTTGTGCAAATCAACCTGGCTTAATCTGTGTTATTCATCATTATTTGCAGGCTGATTAAAGTCGTGAATCTCTGAAATATAACCATGTTTTCAAGATTGTCATCTAAATTATGTAAATAACTAGCCCCATAATTAGCTCTCTTCTGATGAACTTCCCTTCAGGTTCAAAGTGTGTTCATCTATATTTATCACGTTCAAGGTGTGTGTATCTCCCAGACAGACCGACCTTTGCAGGTGGTGAGCCTCTCAGAGAAGAGCCATGTCAGCACCCTGACCAGTATGGCCTGCTCACGACCCCTTCTCTTCACGCTCAACTCACACGCTTGCCAGTCCTCAAGTCTGGAAGATTCTTTAAGGCATGCAAATTGCTGAATTTTTATTTCTCCTAACTACTTTTCAGGATCTTAAGGATAACCACCATGTTTCTTTTTCTACATTCTTTCTTAAAGGGTTAACTTTTCAGATCCTTCTGGAGAAATTCTTCATATTTTTCACCTTCACTCGGAGATAAAAAGACAACTAAGTGGGGATTCCCTGATGGCGCAGTGGTTGAGAATCTGCCTGCCAATGCAGGGACACGGGTTCAAGCCCTGGTCCGGGAGGATCCCACATGCTGCAGAGCAGGTAAGCCCGTGCGCCACGACTACTGAGCCCGTATGCCACGGCTGCTGAAGCCTGTGTGCCTAGAGCCTGTGCTCCACAGCAGGAGAGGCCCTCACAATGAGAGGCCCGCGCGCCGCAACACAGAGTAGCCCCCGCTCCAGGGAACTAGAGAAAGTCCGCGCACAGCAACAAAGACCCAATGCAGCCAAAAAAAATTTTTTTAATTAAAAAAAATTTTTTTAAATCATTATTAAAAAAAAAAAGACAACTAATCAACTTCCCTTTAATAATCAGGGACTCTTCTTTCCAGCAGGATGAGGGTTAAGGCTTCCGGGCTGACCTTTGGAAGGACCAGGTCGCTGGTACTGTTCTTGGCAGCATCCCTGTGGAATGAGCACGTGTAACCTGGGTTTGAATCCTGTCTCTGCCACCTGTGAATGGCATGACAGTTCATCTCTCTGAACATCAGGTTCCTCATCGGGAAAATGGGATAATTATATTCACCTTCCAGAGTTGCCGTGAGGACTAAGGCAGGTTAATGTACGTCATATGCCCTGGCAGCCCCCAGGGAAGCAGTGTTATACAACGGTTACACACCCAGGTCCTAGACCAGAATCCCACTCCACTACTTTCAGTGACCTTGAACAGCTTAATTAATTCTTCTGGGTCTCAGTTTCTTCACCTCTAAAATGGGCATAGTGATAGCATCTATCTCATCAAGTTGTTTTGAGAATTAAACATGGACATTTTTCATCCCCACAGAGCACTCTTTGAGGCCCAGGACAGATCAGCCATATTGAACTCCATGACACTGTCCACCAAGTGCTAGCCTGAGTGTGTGATGGGAAGGTGTCTGCCCTGGTAAAATTCTCCTGCCGAAGAACTGCCATGTAGCTCACAGCTGCGATTGGCTCCACAGCTGAGAGGACAGGAACCCTGGGGTGATGATTAGACAATTGGACCAGAGAGGAAACCAAGGAATGCTTCCTGGAAGAAGAGAATCTTGAGCTGGACTTAAAAGCAAAATTAAAAGCACCTAAGGGGGAAGAGAAGTTACTGGGTCAGAGGAAGGGGCTCTATCCATATTGGCTGTTAGGTTTTCAAGCCAAATATCTCACATTCAAGAATGGAGCTCTATAACTCCATAAAGATAGAAAGTAGATTAGTGGTTGCCAGGGACGGGAAATGGGGCGTGAAGGCTTATGCATGTGGAGTTTCTTTGGGAGGGCAATGACAATGTTCTAAAATTAAATAGTGGTAGTGGCTGTACAGCTCTGCGAAATACTAAAAACCAGCGAACTGCGTACTTTAAAAGGGTGGACTTTATGGTATGTGAATTATATCTCAATAAAGTTGTTGTTTTTCTCCTAAAATAGAAGAAAAATGCAGTCCTAATAAGATCCTGTCGTGGAGAGGTCTCTCTGTTCTGCCAGTCGCCCTCAGGTCTTGGGAACTGCCAGGGAGCAGATGTGCTCTTGATACAGTGCCACAAACCATGAGGACATGCACAAGTATTCACTGATGATAACATTGTTTCATCTATAGCTCAGTAATTTTCAACCGTGTGTGATTTTGTCCCAAGGGACATTTGGCAGTGTCTGGAGACATCTTTGGTTGTCATAACTTGGGGGTTGGGGGATGCTACTGGCATCTAATGGTAGAGGTCAGGGATGCAGCTAAACATCCTACAGTGTACAAGACAGCACCCCACCACAAAGAATAATGACCTAAAATGGTACAGATGAACCAGTCTGCAGGGCAGAAATAGAGACACAGATGCAGAGGACAAATGTATGGACACCAAGGGGGTGGTGGTGGGATGAATTGGGAGACTGGGATTGACATCTATACATTAATATGTATAAAATAGATAACTAATAAGAACCTGCTGTATAAAAAAAATAAATAAAATTAAATTCAAAAATTAAAAAAAAAAAAAGAATGATCTAGCCCAAAATGTCAATAGTGCCAAGGTTGAGAAGCCAGATGAATCTAACCAAAATTCTATAGATTCCTCTTACCATCTCCTTCTTAATGTAAGTGGTTTGTTTTTTTTTAAGATACAGAAATGAATATCTAAAACAATTAAAAAGTTCTCTCTCCAAAGAATTTTTCCCTGTATATGATTGTAGCAATAATATTCCAGCTTCAATTTGTTCCAGATTCATAAGGAAAACGGGCTTTTCCTGTAATTTCCTGGTTTGTTCATCTCTTGACAGCAAAACTAGGTAATTTCTTTACAGGAATATGGTCTTTTCACTGAATTAGAAAGTTTGTATGTTCGGTTCAATTATTTTCTCACGTTTCCTAGGTATTTCTCTGGGCACAAAAACACTTTTACTTAACAACAGCAACGAAATATTGCATTTCCCTTTAAAATGAAATTTTAGAAGAAAAATTGGGAAAATGGAAGTGTGTGTTCATCCTGAGAGGGGTGTCAGAAGCAGCTGAGTGGAGGGAGACGCGCAGAAGCTCCGAGTCAGACCGAGTTTGATTCAGCCGAGTGGCCTTGGGCGGGTCACTGTTCTGCTAAGCCTCAGTTTCCTCTCCTATAGATCAGAGATGGAAAGCCCACCCTTCCGGGTTAGCGTGAGGCAGATGAGATCATGCATTGTGGCACTAAGCCCATGCTCAGGGATACCCCTGTGCCCCAGAGCAGCCCTTGCCTTGGGCCAGTCTGGACCACCCACCCCGCAACACACATCACTACCCACCCACGCACCCTCACATCAGTAAATACAGGACCCATTGCTCCTTAGCTGGCACTGGTGGTAGTTTCTAGAAATGGCACCAAGGAAACAGGTTTGCCACCAGCCATGACTCGGTCTGTTGCCAGGCCTGGAGTAGGGGTGGTAGGGGACAGCTCCTGTTACCTCCGAGGCGTGGTGTCTGGGGACGCTGCAACAGCCATTCCTTCTCTGTGGTCAGGCAGGAATCCATGTCTGCTCTGAACTCACAAGCATTGTGTCTCTCAAGATCTTTATTCGGACGCCAGGTCTGCTGGGGAATGCCTTCGGAGGGGTTTCATTAACGCTTGTAGAGCACCTACCAAGGGCTTGCACCACGCTAGGCACTTCACATCATCATCTCATGTGACTCTCTGCAGTACGTAACCATGGTCACGATCATGACCTTTAATGATTGCTTGATTACGTGCTCAGCACTTCACATGTACTGACTCATTTTAATTTTATAACAAGCCTATGTAGCAGCTATTATCCCCATCTTACACGTGAGAAAAATGAGGCACAAATGGGTGAAAGAATTTGCCCAGCAACACAGGAGTTGTGAGTCAGACTTGCACTTTGTACACCAAGGGATTTGACACCACACCAGGAGCATCTATTTCCCTCACCCTGACGCACCTTACTCTGAACCGGCTCCTTTCTGTTTAACAGTGACCTACTTCCAAGGTGGCAGCTACAATGATCCTCCTTTGACTTGTTAGCATAGGTGGAGTACTGTCCACAGTTCTAAGGTTTCAGGACTAAGTCTGCCTGCCTCTAGTTGGACTGTGGATGCCAGGAGTTAAGTGTAGGGGCTTAAACTCAGATGCCAAATCCAACTTAAGTCAAAAGCATACATTTCAAAATTGGATAGTACTATAGTCTCAGCCTTCAAAGTACTTTTAATTTAATTTAATTTTTTATTTTTTTAAAAATCAATTCTTCAGTACATTTTATTACAGATTTATAAATCCTATATCCATTAAAATTGATGATGCAACGATGACATCCTGGGTGAAATACTGTTAACTATAATTTAAGAAAGGTGATATTTCAAAACTTAACCAGTCAAATTACCAATCACCTATTTTTTGACATCAAAGTACTTTTAATTTTAAATGAAGCAGTCATTACTGCTTTTCCATTCTCCTTGGGGTACAGAAACTTTTATAATCCTTCATGAGCCAGTTTACCTCTAGGTTAAAAGAATCTGTAGTACCTTTCTCTGCATATCACTAGAGCCTTTGAGTGTCCTGGTCTGTACCCCACGACCCCAGGAGAGTTCTAAACCTAGGTCTGTATTCAGGTGGACCCAGGGGCTCTGTTCTACTTGGAGCTATTCTTTTCCCTTCCAGTAATTCGTGTTTTCATGGAGAGTCCTAGATCCAATATGGCACCTCTGTACATCCCAGGCCAAGAAAGGACCACACCTTTTAGGAGAGCTCTGGGCTATAATCAATTCCCACACTCAACACAGTCCAGACCCTGAACGCAGAAATGACCTTTAGGAAAATGGAATGTAGGTAATGGGATGCACCCAATATTTCATCACATGTCACAGGAGTGAAAATAAGCACAGTAAATGATACATCACTGATGAAACATCCATCAGAGATCCAACCCAAACGACATCCTCCCTCTGCTTAGAATGACTGTTCCATTTTCCTCCCATCTTCATCTCACAGAGGCTTCAACAGATGCAGCTCAAATGCTCCCACCTCTGGGGAAATCTTCCCATAAGCCCACTGAATTAATCGTTCCCCCTTCTGAATTCCCATACACATTGTACTGACAGCAACTCCACACCTACTGTATCTTAAAATTACCTGTGTAGGTCTGTCTCCTCCACCAATGAGCTGAGGGCAGACCCTATGTTGAATTTTCTTGGAGTCCCCTTGCCTGCCAGTACCTGGAGCAGAGGAGATAGTGAAGACTTTTGGGAAGGAAGGGGAAACAGGGAAAGGGAGAGGGAAGGAAGGATATAAGAGGGAAAGGAAGGATGGAGTGCAGGAGAGTGGAGTACATACAGGTTGAAGTTTCCCACAATGAGAGGATGGTAGTTGGAGATTGTATTAGTGACCCAGGGCTGCCACAATAAATTACCACAAACTTGGGAGCTTGAAACAACAGACATTTATTTTTTCTCAGTTCTGGAGGCTAGAACTCTAAGATCAAGGTGATAGCAAGGCCATGCTTCCTCCAAAGGCTCTAGGGGATAATCGCTTCTTGCCTCTTCCAGCTGCTGGTGGCTCCTGGCGTTCCTTGGCTTGTGGCCACATGATTTCAATCTCTGCCTCTGTTTTCACGTGTCCTTCTTCCCTGTTTGTATCAAATCTCCTTCTCCTTTCTCTTATAAGGACACCAGTCACTGGATTTAGGGACCACCCTAAATCTACCATGATCCCATCTGAAGATCCATAACTTAATCACATCTGCAAAGACTTAATTTCCAAAGAAGGCCACACTCATAAGTCCCAGGGGTTAGGATATGGACATATCTTTGGGCGGGACACAATCCAACCCTGTTGTAGAGGCAAACTCCACATCTTCAACACCCCCTCTCCCACCACCATCCAGAGGTGTTCCCAGAGGGAGGCATTCTATTCCAAGGCTTGGCTCACCGCCCAGCACACACAGAAATGATCAGATTTCAGCATCACACCGGAGCAAGGATACAGCGGCTCATGGCCTGAGGACACCACCAAGGGGATCTGGCTGCCCCAGGCCTGCCCCATGGCCCTGAGTTGAGGGGATCATTATCTCGGTAACCCTGTGACCCATTCCCAGCCGCTGCAGCCCAGCCACAGTGCTCTGTAAACACATAAGAGTCACGAAGCAGGGGGTCCCCACCTCCAATCTCCTAGTATCTAAAGCTGGCAGAAGGCACAAAAGCAACATTTCCCTCTTGGGAGACCCATTCTTCTTCTGCATCCACCCCCCAGAATTTCTTTCTCTCCTGTCTTGGCCTCTGAACTGGAGAGACTTGTCGCTCCCTTTGACCGTGAAATACCAGAAGGGGTCAGGAGCCACCCTCTTTTCCCTGTGAACTTTCTCCTCCCAGGTGGCACAGGTCTTACCTTTGTGGCTGCAAGTCCAGTTTCGAGCTTCTATTTCATCTTCTCTCATTACGCCCACTGGGTTTCTAATTATGTGCAGGGCATGCCCAAGACCACACAGAAGATTGGTGTCCTTTATTCTCTCACTTCTGTGTGTACATCTGGGGCTGTTATTAGCAGTTATGTGGAAAAGAAGGTATGATTTTCCTTTATGTGGAACAGTTCTACCCAGCCCCACTATGGGATCCAAGAAAAGGCCGTTCCTAGATAGAATTCACGCCACATCTCTATTTTGTATGCTGCCAGTGAACGGAGTGTAATCTCTCCTTCCTGAAACACCCTAATCAACTAACTCGGCCAACTTCTTTCCCAAACAAACCCTGTGCAGCGTCCAGTACTTCTTTTGCAAAAACTACTAAATTAGCTGCTTTGTGGTTTGCTGTTGAGCCCTGAGAACTTTATTTCATTAGAAGGCACTCCCTGGCCTACAGGGAGAACTGCCTGGAATATCTAAAACTGTCTATTGTTGAAGTTCATTTCATTTCTATGTCTGCTTCCGTTGGTGATATCGAACATGGGCTGTATATCAAAATGTTACCGGAGGGGGGAAAATACATGAATAAGATGATTTACAATGGCAAAAGAATCCAATTCATTTAAAACACCCCACATTTCTTTTCAGATTTAATCATTCTTTCTTTCATCTGTGCAAGGGTGGTAGTCGATGTTGGCTGATCTTAAGGATAATCAGTGAAAATTTCTGGGAATATAGTCTCAAACGTGCTGCAAAATATACGCGGCTCAGATTTCCAGATTCAAACGGGAAGGTAATTTTTATAAAAGCAATTTTTGCAGAAGATATTCAAATTCTCATTTACAGAGCTGGGCAGGTCATTTTGGTGAGTCAAGTCGGTCTGCACTTCTTGCGCTGGCATCTCAGCAAGGACCCTGACAACCCTGGGAAATTGACAGGGCTCATTTGCAGCTTCAAAGACAGGAACCATTTAAATACACAACGTTCCTAGCAGCTGGAGGTAAGGAATTGTGGTGATGTTGACATTTTGCCCCTTAACTCAGCTGTGAGTCAGAGCACAAACTACCACAGTGCCAAAAATTTCAAGGGATGACGTTAATGTTCCTCCCTGGATTAAGACGGGCCGTACATATGCTTGTCCTACGGCCTATGATCCCTCTCGGGTAACTATATAATTTATCATCCAAATAGGGACACTTCTGAGAATGAAAGGGGCTATATTTTTAATAATTTATAGGGGGAAAAAAGGCATAAACTAAGACTATCTCAGGCAAACTGGGAAGTATTGTCGATCCTTCTTCTCTCCCTCCCCCCTGTCCTGACCTCATTCCCACCTCATCCTTAGACATTTACCCTTCATCCCCTCACCCCCTGTGACCTTGTGGATAGCAGTGGTTACGGGGGTGGGGCTGGGGAGGTATTGGTGGCAGTCATCTCCACAGCACCTCCCCTCAACCTCACATTCAGATTCTGCCATTGTCAATATATGAGACCACATGAAGACGGCTGAATAGTATATATGGACTATATGTACACAGGAATGTATGTGGCTCCCAAATGTCCACAGGAAACTCTTCTCCATCTTATTCTACTCCTCAATTGCCAACACCTGCCTCCTCGCCTGTCTACTCACCTCACCGCCACCAGCTCCTTCAACCCATTTATATCATGGAACCTAGAAGGCAAACAATCTGTAGCAATTCTTCGGGTTCTCCAGCACTTAGCCTTGATGACAGAAATGGATTTAGAATCATAGATTTGGGAGAACCCTGGAGAAACGGCTGCCCCATCCAGTGACCTTAAAGGAAATCATTTCAGTCACATAAGAAGAAATTTCATTGCTAGAATTCATCTAGAGATAGAGTTCTCAAAGCCGATTTCAACAAGTCTGTTCTCCTATTTGCCAACATAAGCAACCAGCATCTCCTTGTGTTCCACATGCTCTGCGTTTTAGGGCTTATTCCTTTTGTCTGCCAACGCAGAGCATCCTCTGTGGGGCGACGCCTTCTCTACTCTTTTCCTTCTAGTCTTTGTCTTTCTTGTTCCAAGTAGTTTCGTGGTCATTTTTTGGTTACACAAACTATCAGAGAGATGATTTAGGAGGGTTGGTTTTCCTATCTGATATTTCTAGACCCTGGATCTCTGACTGATAATGACAACATAACATTCCTGGTTTTCCACAGGGACACCTAAATGTTAGTCCTCACTTGGCCATAGATGCCCCTTCACCACTTATTTTTTAATTTTTATTTTTTTGCAGTATGCAGGCCTCTCACTGTTGTGGCCTCTCCCGTTGTGGAGCACAGGCTCCGGACACGCAGGTTCAGCGGCCATGGCTCACGGGCCCAGCCGCCCCGCGGCACGCGGGATCTTCCCAGACCGGGGCACGAACCCGTGTCCCCTGCATCGGCAGGCGGACTCTCAACCACTGCGCCACCAGGGAAGTCCCACCACTTATTTTTAAATATGGATTTCACATCCGGAGAATTCAAGGCTATCATTTCCTGGGGTTTTTTCCTACTTGGTCTTTGGCTTCTAACCCCTCCTTGGTGTATCAAGGACATTGGGGTTCATTGTTATCTCTCTCTGCCTTAATTAAATCAATTAGGGAAAAGATGTCAGGGAGCTAGTTACAGACAGAAAAGATCTGTAAGAGCCTTGTCTTGGGAGAACACACATTGCCTTGCACTTACTGAGCACTGGGTACATTTGCAGAGCTGAATTAATTTCAAGCTCAAAGTGTCCTTTTAAAAAAATTTTGAGACATATTTGTAATGTCTCCAGTGAAGAATCTTACCCTGAGAGAGAGCTGAGTATATTTCATCATTAGGAAGGTTTTGCTTTGAGGTTACTCTGAGATGTTGGACAGAGCTCTTGGCTGGGGGCCCAGCTCTGTGACCTTAAAAAAAAATCACTTCACCTCTCCGGGCTTGGTGTCCTCATTCATGATATGTGGAGTATAAACTATGAGAATCATACTCTAATCTCTCAAGTCATAAAATTCCATGATCCTATTCTTCTATTCAGGTAAATAATGCATTTCCTTAAATTCTTTTTTTTTTTTTTTTTTTTTTTTTGTCTGCGTTAGGTCTTCTTTGCTGCTCACGGGCTTTCTCTAGTCATAGCGAGCAGGGTCTACTCTTCGTCGCGGTGTACAGGCTTCTAATTGCGGTGGCTTCTCTTGTTGCAAAGCACGGGCTCTAGGTGCACAGGCTTCAGTAGTTGTGGCACGCAGGCTCAGTAGTTGTGGCTCGAGGGCTCTAGAGCGCAGGCTCAGTAGTTGTGGCCCACGGGGCTTAGTTGCTCTGCCGCATGTGGGAGCTTCCCGGACAGGGCTCAAACATGTGTCCTCTGCATTGGCTGGCGGACTCTTAACCGCTGCACCACCAGGGAAGCCCTCCTTAAATTCTTTTTTTTTTTAATTTTTTAAACTTTTATTGGAGTATAGTTGATTTACAATGTGGTGTTAGTTTCAGGTGTATAGCAAAGTGAATCAGTTATACATATACATATATCCACTCTTTTTAGATTCTTTTCCCAAATAGGCCATTACAGAGATTTGGGGTTTTTTTACTTTTTTTTTTTCTTTTGCCACACCATGTGGCATGCAGGATCTTAGTTCCCCAACCAGGGATCGAAACTGGGTCTCCTGCAGTGGAAGCTTGGAGTCTTAACCACTGGACCACCAGGGAAGTCCCCATTACAGAGTATTGAGTGGAGTTCCCTGTGCCATACAGTAGGTTCTTATTAGTTACCTATTTTATATATAGTAGTGTGTATATGTCAATCCCAATCTCCCAGTCTATCCCTCCCCCCCTTACCCCATAGAAAGCATAAATTTGTTTTCTACATCTATAACTCTGTTTCTGTTTCATAGATAAGTTCATTTGTACCTATTTTTTAGATTCCACATATAAGCGATATCATATGATATTTGTCTTTCTCTGTCTGACTTACTTCACTCAGTATGACAATCTCTAGGTCCATCCATGTCACTGAAAATGGCATTATTTCATTCTTTTTTTAATGGCTGAGTAATATTCCATTGTATATATGTACCACATCTTCTTTATCCATTCCTCTGTCGATGGACATTTAGGTTGCTTCCATGTCTTGGCTATTGTGAATAGTGTTGCGATGAACACTGGGGTGCATGTATCTTTTCGAATTATGGTTTTGTCCAGATATATGCCCAGGAGTGGGATTGCTGGATCATATGGTAGCTTTTAAATTCATTTTTAAAAAAAATAGTGTTCATGTGAAACACTTAAAATATACAAAATTACAAGCAACAGCATAACTATTTACCATCCACCCACATTTAACACATCTTAAAATTTTGCCATAGTTACTTAAAATTTTCTCTTTTTAAAAAAAACAAGAGGGCTTCCCTGGTGGCGCAGTGGTTGAGAGTCCGCCTGCCGATGCAGCGGACACAGGTTCGTGCCCCGGTCCGGGAAGATCCCACATGCCGCAGAGTGGCTGGGCCCGCGAGCCATGGCCGCTGAGGCTGCACGTCCGGAAAGGGGCCACAACAGTGAGAGGCCCGCATAAAAAAAAAAAAAAAAAAAAACAAGAAATAAAACAAGACAAATACATTTGAGGCACTGTTTGAAGACTTCCCTAATCCCTTTCCACTGCATCTCCCCAGAGCTTGACACTACCCTAAGACTAGCATGCTTTTCGTTTCCATCTTTGTTTTTATACTTTCGTAATATGTGTGACATCTCACATTTCAAATCCCTTACCCTCGTTATTCATTTTTGTTTTTCTCTTGGGAGTTCATTTTGATTGATAGTCAACTTCATTTACCTATTTCTCCTTCCTTGTCACTATCCAAAAGTATACATTCTTGAAAGGGGAAGAAAAATTCTCATTCAAAATTCCAGAACTTAACTATTAAATGAGAGTAACAATTATAGAAAATTATACCATTTGGTAGTGCAGGTTCTCTAAAGAATCCTTAACAACCTCTGCTAGTTTCCTTGTCCTATGGAGAAACAATTTCTACAGGATGTAGAATAAAGAATACCAGTTTCATTTCATTTATAACCAGTGCCCTTTGGGAAGGCTCAGAAAAAGAGTTGCTAAACACTTGGATGGACTGGTAAATTTCTCACACTTATTCATCAACCTTGTCTCTCTTACAAGGTAAGCACCGGGGAAACCTCTGTCTTGCAGAGTGTTGTAGAAAATACCAGCATGTAATAAAAGATCTGGAACAATAGCGATGACAGTCACTGTTCTGGATATAAGGCACTGAGGAAAAAAGGACTGAGACAAATCATGACAAATATTAAGCTTTATTTGGAATAGAATCACATACCCTAAAATTACAGACCAAAAGAAAATTAGAGTCAGCATTATTAAATCCCCTTCAGCTAAAAATGGTTGGGGTGATAATCATCACTCACTTTGGAACATCTTCCATTAATATCAGCGTACAAAGCAATATTCCAACAACTGGTGGAAAATACAACTTTCTGCATTTTATAAATATTGCTGCTGTGAGGCACTGAGAGTCCAAGCTACTTGATAAAATTATATAAGTCAGTGAATGGTCAAGCCAGGATTTGAACTCTGATGGGGAGAATAATATTAAGCATTCAAAGAAGATCTTGCTGTTAGGCAACAGGAAATATTTCCAAAGCAAATGAACCACTATGCATCTGAAATAAGGAGCAAATTAATTCCCCATTTGGGGAACATCTGTCAGATTGGTAGATGGCCACCTGGGAAAATGGCCCTTGTCTAAGATCCTGAGAGAATGGAGCCATGTAAGAAAGCCACATTAGTATCCAATGAAGTGTGTCAGACTGAAGCATCTTGTTGTGAGGATGTTAAACTATGTGCCGTCCTGCATCTGAGACTCCAACATCAAAACTCAAAAAGAAAAGCATCTTTGAACACTTTTTCTAGCTTACTAAGAGGGTATGACAAAATGCCCGGGGAAATCAGAGATGATGAGGGGAATTTCGTAAGCATGGAAAAACAATCTTTACCCATGAGGCACTGTTACTGAGAATAGCAAAGGAAAAGTCCAACATCAAATGCAGACCTTGGTATATTTCCTCCTATTTTCCCGGTTCTCCGCATTCATTACTGCACAGCTTTTCACAGCTACTCTTAACTGTTGGAAAAACCATCACTTAAAATGTTTAAATACGATATTGATTTCATCTCTGTCTACCATCACTCTGAGAATAGCTAACATTTATTGAGTAATTCCTTCGTGTAAGACACTGTGCTAAGTACTCCATATGCATTTTTTCCATATCATCTTTATAGTAACTTGTATAAAGTGGTATTGGGGGGGTGGATAGATAACCCAGTAAAAATCCATCTAAGCAAAAGAGTATAAAGAAAAAGACCACATAACAAGAAGCCCAAGGCTGGCTTTAGGTGTGCCTTGATACAAGGCTCAATGCATGGCCCACTTTCCTCCCTCACCATTCCTCTACTTCTTCTGAGTTAGTCCTACTCTCCACTTGGCTTGAGTCTCATAATTTCAAGATGGTAGCCAGTAGCTCCAAACTTTTCTTCCTCTCAAATTCAGATCTAGTGGAGGAAGTATCTGCCTCTGATGCAGAATTCTCAGCAAAAGTCTCTGAGTTCTGAGTGGGTCACATGCTGACCCCTGCACCAGTCACTGAGGCCAGGGAAAGTGGAATGCCATTTTCTTAGGCCCAGGTACCATGATGCATCTCTGAGTGGTAAAGTGAAGCCCCACCCAGAGCCCCCAGGGTTGAGAGCAGGGGATGGGGTGATTCCTCAAGGAAAATTCCAAAAGAAGGTTAAATGCAGAGTGGAAAAATACCCGATCCATGCAAAATTCATAAGATAAGACAGAAAGGTTGGAAATATTCTTGGGTGAGAGAAATAGCATGATGCAAAAGTGTGGAGGGAAATAAACGTGGTTTGTCTCTAAGGAGACAGGGTCCATTACCTTGGCAGAATACAGCAGCTGAGCAGTGGAGAAAACACCAGAAAGGCAGGACATATCCAGGGTATTGAAAGCTTTCGATTAGACCTGCGTGTTTAGACCTGATTCAATAGGCAATAGAGTCATTGTGTAGACGTGGAGGAATAAGATGAAAAATAATTGTGAGGAAATGGGTTTTCTGGAATAGCAGAAAACTGGACACAGAGATGTGATTCAGAAACACCCGGCTATTAACTCTGCTTTCATTAATGCCCCATTCTGAAGTCTTGGCCTTATTGATGCTGAGTTTGGTTTAAGAGCAAGGAGAACTTTAGGGATGTTTATAAACATTCCCTTAAATGGAAGCACGTGAACTATTAGTGTGAATTTTTCTGGACTATTGATATTGAATATAATGCTTGAGATTAGAAGAGCAAGGTCTTAATAGAAAACAAATTTACGGGGAGACCTTCAAGATGGCAGAGGAGTGAGGCATGGAGATGGCCTTCCTCCCCACAAATATGTCAGAAATACATCTACACGTGGAACAACTCCTACAGAACACCTACTGAACGCTGGCAGAAGACCTCAGACCTCCCAAAAGACAAGAAACTCCCCACGTACCTGGGTAGGGTAAAAGAAAAAAACAGAGACAAAAGAATAGGGACGGGACCTGCACCAGCGGGAGGGAGCTGTGAAGGAGGAAAGCTTTCCACACACTAGAAGCCCCTTCGCGGGCGGAGACTGCGGGTGGCAGAGGGGGAAAGCTTCGGAGCCACAGAGGAGAGCAGAGCAACAGGGGTGCGGAGGCCAGAGCGTAAAGATTCCCGCACAGAGGATCAGGGCCGACCAGCACTCACCAGCCCGAGAGGCTTGTCTGCTCACCTGCCAGGGCGGGCGGGGCCGGGAGCTGAGGCTCGGGCTTCGGTCAGTTCACAGGGAGAGGACTGGGGTTGGCGGCGTGAACACAGCCTGAAGGGGCTAGTGCACCACAGGTAGCCAGGAGAGAGTCCGGGAAAAGTCTGGACCTGCTGAAGAGGCAAGAGACTTTTTCTTCCCTCTTTGTTTCCTGGGGCGCGAGGAGAGGGGATTAAGAGCACTGCTTAAAGGAGCTCCAGAGACGGGCGAGAGCCGCGGCTAAAAGCGCGGACCCCAGAGACGGGCATGAGACACTAAGGCTGCTGCTGCCGCCACCAAGAAGCCTGTGTGCGAGCACAGCTCACTCTCCACACCCTTCTTCCGGGGAGCCTGTGCAGCCCGCCACTGCCAGGGTCCCAGGATGCAGGGACAACTTCCCCAGGAGAACGCACGGCGCACCTCAGGCTGGTGCAAAGTCACACCGGCCTCTGCCGCCGCAGGATTGCCCCGCACTCCGTACCCCTCCCACCCCTGGCCTGAGTGAGCCAGAGTCCCCGAGTCAGCTGCTCCTTTAACCCCGTCCTGTCTGAGCGAAGAACAGACGCCCTCAGGTGACCTACACGCAGAATGGAGAAAATACAAGAAACATTTAATAAGGACCTAGAAGAACTAAAGAGCAAACAAACAATGATGAACAACACAATAAATGCAATTAAAATTTCTCTACAAGGAATCAATAGCAGAATAACTGAGGCAGAAGAATGGTTAAGTGACCTGGAAGATAAAATAGTGGAAATAACTATCACAGAGCAGAATAAAGAAAAAAGAATGAAAAGAAGTGAGTAGAGTCTCAGAGACCTCTGGGACAACATTAAACGCACCAACATTCAGATTATAGGGGGTCTCAGAAGAAGAGGAGAAAAAGAAAGGGACTGAGAAAATATTTGAAGAGATTATAGTTGAAAACTTCCCTAATATGGGAAAGGAAATAGTTACTCAAGTCCAGGAAGCGCAGAGAGTCCCATACAAGATAAATCCAAGGAGAAACACGCCAAGAGACATATTAATCAAACTATCAAAAATTAAATACAAAGAAAAAATATTAAAAGCAGCAAGGGAATAACATACAAGGGAATCCTCATAAGGTTAACAGCAGATCTTTCAGCAGAAACTCTGAAAGCCAGAAGGGAGTGGCAGGACATATTTAAAGTGATGAAAGAGAAAAACCAAGATTACTCTACCCAGCAAGGATCTCATTTGGATTCGACAGAGAAATTAAAACCTTTACAGACAAGCAAAAGCTAAGAGAATTCAGCACCACCAAACCAGCTTTACAACAAATGCTAAAGGAACTTCCCTAGGAAGGAAACACAAGAGAAGGAAAAGACCTGCAATAACAAACCCAAAACAATTAAGAAAATGGTAATAGGAACATACATACCTATAATTACCTTAAATGCAAAGGGATTAAATGCACCAACCAAAAGACAAAGACTGGCTGAATGGATACATAAACAAGACCCTATATATGCTGTCTACAAGACACCACTTCAGACCTAGGGACACATACAGACTGAAAGTGAGAGGATGGAAAAAGATATTCCTTGCAAATGGAGATCAAAAGAAAGCTGGAGGAGCAATTCTCATATCAGACAAAATAGACTTTAAAATAAAGACTATTACAAGAGACAAAGAAGGACACTACATAATGATCGAGGGATCAATCCAAGAAGAAGATATAAGGATTGTAAATATTTATGTACCCAACATAGGAGCACCTCAATACATAAGGCAAATGCTAACAGCCATAAAAGGGAAAATAGACAGTAACACAATCATAGTAGGGGACTTTAACACCCCACTTTCACCAATGGACAGATCATCCAAAATGAAAATAATAAGGAAACACAAGCTTTAAATGATGCATTAAACAAGATGGACTTAATTGATATTATTAGGACATTCCATCCAAAAACAACAGAATACATTTTCTTCTCAAGTGCTCATGGAACATTCTCCAGGATAGATCATATCTTGGGTCACAAATCAAGCCTTGGTAAATTTTTAAAAACTGAAATCATATCAAGTATCATTTCCAACCACAACGCTATGAAACTAGATATCAATTACAGGAAAAAATCTGTAAAAAGTACAAACACATGGAGGCTAAACAATACACTACTAAATAACCAAGAGATCACTGAAGAAATCAAAGAAGAAATAAAAAAATACCTAGAAACAAATGACAATGAAAACACAATGACGCAAAACCTATGGGATACAGCAAAAGCAGTTCTAAGATGGAAGTTTATAGCAATACAATCCTACCTCAAGAAACAAGAAACATTTCAAATAAACAACCTAATCTTACACCTAAAGCAATTAGAGAAAGAGGAACAAAAGACCACAAAGTTAGCAGAAGAAATCATAAAGATCAGATCAGAAATAAATGAAAAAGAATGAAACGATAGCAAAGATCAATAAAACTAAAAGCTGGTTCTTTGAGAAGATAAACAAAATTGATAAACCATTAGTAAGACTCATCAAGAAAAAAAAAGGTGAAGACTCAGATCAATAGAATTAGAAATGAAAAAGGAGAAGTAACAGCTGACACTGCAGAAATACAAAGGATCATGAGAGATTACTACAACCACCTATATGCCAATAAAATGGACAAACTGGAAGAAATGGACAAACTCTCAGAAAAGCACAACATACTGAGACTGAACCAGGAAGAAACAGAAAATATAAACAGACCAATCACAAGCACTGAAATTGAGACTGTGATTAAAAATCTTCCAACAAACTAAAGCCCAGGACCAGATGGCTTCACAGGCGAAGTCTATCAAACATTTAGAGAAGAGCTAACACCTATGTTTCTCAAACTCTTCCAAAATATAGCAGAGGGAGGAACACTCCCAAACTCATTCTACGAGGCCACCATCACCCTGATACCAAAACTAGACAAAGGTGTCACAAAGAAAGAAAACTACAGGCCAATATCACTCATGAACATATATGCAAAAATCCTCAACAAAATACTAGCAAACAGAATCCAACAACACATTAAAAGGATCATACACCATGATCAAGTGGGGTTTATCCCAGGAATGCAAGGATTCTTCAATATAGGCAAATCAATCAATGTGATAAACCATATTAACAAACTGAAGGAGAAAAACCATATGACCATCTCAATAGATACAGAAATAGCTTTCGACAAAATTCAACACCCATTTATGATAAAAAGCCCTCCAGGGGCTTCCCTGGTGGCACAGTGGTTGAGAGTCCACCTACTAATGCAGGGGACACGGGTTCATGCCCCAGTCCGGGAAGATCCCACATGCCGCAGAGTGGCTAGGCCCGTGAGCCATGGCCACTGAGCCTGTGCATCCGGAGCCTGTGCTCCACAACGGGAGCGGCCACAACAGTGAGAGGCCTGCGTACCACAAAAAAAAAACACAAAAAACAAAAACCCTCCAGAAAGTAGGCATAGAGGGAACGTACCTCAACATAATAAAGGCCATATATGACAAAACCCACAGCCAACATCGTTCTCAATGGTGAAAAACTGAAACCATTTCCTCTTAGATCAGGAACAAGACAAGGTTGTCCACTCTCACCACTATTATTCAACATAGTTTTGGAAGTTTTGGCCACAGCAATCAGAGAAGAAAAAGAAATAAAAAGAATCCAAATCAGAAAAGAAGAAGTAAAACTGTCACTATTTGAAGACGACATGACACTATACATAGAGAATCCTAAAGATGCTTCCAGAAAACTACTAGAGCTAATCAATGAATTTGGTAAAGTAGCAGGATACAAAATTAATGCACAGAAATCTCTTGCATTCTTATACACCAATGATGAAAAATTGAAAGAGAAATTAAGGAAACACTCCCATTTACCACTGCAAGAAAAAGAACCAAATACCTAGGAATAAACCTACCTAAGGAGGCAAAAGATCTGTATGCAGAAA
This sequence comes from Phocoena phocoena, assembly GCF_963924675.1. NCBI lineage: Eukaryota > Metazoa > Chordata > Mammalia > Artiodactyla > Phocoenidae > Phocoena > Phocoena phocoena. Next base: position 67,663,102 of record NC_089230.1, on the reverse strand, counting down.
ACTGTAAGACACTGAAAGAAATTAAAGATGATACAAACAGATGGAAAGATATACCATGTTCTTGGATTGGAAGAATCAATATTGTGAAAATGACTCTACTACCCAAAGCAAACTACAGATTCAATGCAATCCCTATCAAACTACCAATGGCATTTTTCACAGAACTAGGACAAAAATTTTTACAATTTGTATGGAAACACAAAAGACCCCGAATAGCCAAAGCAATCTTGAGAAAGAAAAATGGAGCTGGAGGAATCAGGCTCCCAGACTTCATACTATACTACAAAGCTACAGTAATCAAGACAGTATGGTACTGGCACAAAAACAGAAATATAGATCAATGGAACAGGATAGGAAGCCCAGAGATAAACCCATGCACATATGGTCATCTTATTTTTGATAAAGGAGGCAAGAATATACAATGGAGAAAAGACAGCCTCTTCAATAAGTGGTACTGGGAAAACTGGACAGCTACATGTAAAAGAATGAAATTAGAACACACCCTAACACCATGCACAAAAATAAACTCAAAATGGATTAAACACGTAAATGTAAGGCCTGACACTATAAAACTCTTAGAGGAAAACACTGGCAGAACACTGTATGTCATAAATCACAGCAAGATCCTTTTTGACCCACCTCCTAGAGAAATGGAAATAAAAACAAAAATCAACAAATGGGACCTAATGAAAGTTAAAAGCTTTTGCACAGCAAAGGAAACCATAAACAAGACGAAAAGACAACCTTCAGAATGGGAGAAAATATTTGCAAATGAAGCTACTGACAAAAGATTAATCTCCAAAATATACAGGCAGCTCATGCAGCTCAATATCCAAAAAACAAACAATACAATCCAAAAATGGGCAGAAGACCTAAATAGACATTTCTCCAAAGAAGATATACAGATTGCCAGCAAACACATGAAAGGATGCTCAACATCACTAGTCATTAGAGAAATGCAAGTCAAAACTACAATGAGGTATCACCTCACACCAGTCAGAATGGCCATCGTCAAAAAATCTACAAATAGTAAATGCTGGAGAGGGTGTGGAGAAAAGGGAACCCTCTTGCACTGTTGGTGGGAATGTAAATTGATACAGCCACTATGGGGAACAGTATGGAGGTTTTAGATGAAAAACTAAAAATAGAAGTACCATACGACCCAGAAATCCCACTACTGGACATATACCCTGAGAAAACCATAATTCAGAAAGAGTCATGTACCACAATGTTCATTGCATCTCTATGTACAATAGCCAGGACATGGAAGCAACCTAAGTGTCCATCGACAGATGAATGGATAAAGAAATGTGGCACATATATACAATGGAATATTACTCAGCCATAAAAAGAAACAAAATTGAGTTATTTGTAGTGAGGTGGATGGACCTAGAGACTGTCATACAGCGTGAAGTAAGTCAGTAAGAGAAAAATAAATACCATATGCTAACACATATATATGGAATCTAAACAAAACCCAAAATGGTTCTGAAGAACCCAGGGGCAGGACAGGAGTAAAGACACAGATGTAGAGAATGGACTTGAGGACATGGGGATGGGGGGAAGGGTAAGCTGGGACAAAGTGAGAGAGTGGCATGTACTTATATATACTATTAAATGTAAACTAGATAGCTTAAAAAAAAATAAAAATAGATAGCTAGTGGGAAGCAGCTACATAGCACAGGGAGATTAGCTCGGTGCTTTGTGACCACCTAGAGGGGTGGGATATGGAGGGTGGGAGGGAGACGCAAGAGGGAGGAGATATGGGGATATATATATATATATGTATAGCTGATTCACTTTGTTATAAAGCAGAAACTAACACACCATTTGTAAAGCAATTATACTCCAATAACGATGCTAAAAACAAAAACAAAAACGAATTTATGGCTACCTAAGGGGAAAGGGGGACGGATAAATTAGGAGTTTGGGATTAACAGATACACGCTACTATATATAAAATAGAAAAACAACAAGGACCTGCTGTAGAGCACAGGGAAGTCTAATCAATATCTTATAATAACCTATAAGGGAAAGGAATCTGAAAAAGAATATATATGTAACTGAATCACTTTGCTGGACACTTGAAAACAACACAACACTATAAATCAACTACACTTCAATTTTTAAAAAAAGAGCCAGGTCTTAGCAAGAATTGTGTTTTCATGATCTAGAAAGAACTAGACAATATTGCTGGCACCTCCAGGGCCCCATTAAGTATTTCAGGGGCCAAGAGAAGCTATACCGACATATGCTTTATGTGTTCCTCCCCTGCATGGCCTGGCTGATTGCAAGAAAACTGTGTTTCTATTTAATAGAGGGACTTAATATAACTTTACAGCTGAGAGTAGTGAAGGGGAGTCTGTGGCAGGGGGGATGTATGTGTATGTGAGGAGCGGCTTTCTCCACCAATCCACACCCCCAGAGCAACATCACAGTTGGTGTCAAAAGTAGGATTCGCACAGAGACTCTCCTGTTCCCGTGCTGGTCTTTGGAAGGGACGTTGAGAGGTTGAAGGAAGGAAATAAGAGCAAAAAATACCAGGATACAGACTGCCGAGTCCTTAATATGAGACTGAAAGTTTTGAAGGATATTTTGAGGAAGAGATGGATTAGTGGAATTCATCTATTTCTTTACCTCCAACAGGTCAGCCCCAGTGAATACTTTTAAAAGTCATTTCTCAGGGTAAGATATCCTAGAGCAACATTCTCTGGCTTCTCCTAAATATGCCAGTCCTGGCATTGGGGAGGAGTAAAGATCCCCAAAGCTAAGGAAGGACTATGAACCAGGAGGGCTTCTCTACTCTATCATCTGGGACCATAACCTGAAGGATTCCCACCCCCACCCCAAATTCCCACCTAGCAGAAATTGGAAAATTGCTGAGGTTTTAGACGTATGAATGGGAGAGCATGGGACTGAAAGATACTTTAACTCTTGTGCTCACTTAACTGTTACCATAGGAGGGTTGCCAAAACCAGGGAGGATTAAGTCAATTCAAAAGCTTCTAAAAAACATCTCTACTGACCTTTCCCCCAGAAAATGGCCAAGGAGAACACTGGTTCTGATTTTAAAATCTTAACTGTAAGTCTCTTAAGATCAGATTTGCATGCTAGGGAAACTATTTGCACACATTTTGAGACAGAATTAGACAAATATCCTAGGAACTAATTGGGTTAAATTTTGTGTTCTGAAGTTTCACATTTTTCTTAAACAAGAATATAGCATATTTATTAGTGAAAAGGCGAGCCACTACTTTCTGAAACTTCTGCTTGAAACAAGGATGCACGTGTAAGCTGACACAGCTGTGTATTTGTGTGTCTGGTGAAATGTAGGAGAAGAAAGAAGAAGAAAGCATCATTTTCAGGATGCTCATTGTTTCCAAGAATACTGAATTTAAATAGTCTCAATACAATCCAGCTAAAGCATTAAGTATAACTTCAGTGTTTTAGACGTGATGCTGTTTGGGTCATAAATGAACCTGCTGGACCAGAGCCAATGGAGGTAAGGGGAAGCTGGCATTATGCCCAGCATCTCCAAAGAGATGCTGAAAATAAATTAGGAAAATAAGTGTTTTTCCTTTCTTTTGGGTCACTTAGAATATTGGCTTGCGGCCACAGTCTCTTTGGTAGCTAAGGGGTTGATACGAAGCTGCTCCTCCCTTCTTCCTTCAGTAAAATGTAGGGAAATGCTGTGGAAGTTGAATAGTGTAAAAGTTGGGAAAGGGGGGAGGTGAGAAATGGATACAAATGGACACTGGAAGAGAAAAAACTCCAGGGTCTTTATTAGAAAATATGTCTTTTATGGAGAAAATAATCAAAGGGAGTTGGGAAATAGACAGAGACCCACCGGAAAGACTGTGTGTCCTTAACTTGGAACACTAGAAAGAGAGACAGAGCCAGACAGGGTGACAGGAGCAGTGTCGGAGGGGAGAGGCCGTGGTCAGCTGTCCCCAGTAGAACCCTCATCCACCCAACCTCCCCATCCCAGAGAAATCAAGATGGTGGCCCACGCCCAGCCTAGATCTACACAAGCTGGATGAGCCAATCAGGGGAATGAAAGGAAGTCCACTGAGACTTGACTAAAAGAAGGAGATGAAGAACTCCTCAGCTTTCAAACAAAAAGAGAGTGTGGAGGAGAAAACTGCGTGCTTCCGCAGCACTGCCCTTAACCCTGGGTGAGATGAGCCCGCCAGGGCCCACACTTTAGAGGGCCCCATATACTGATTCACCGATGCATTGTCTGATATACACTGTCTGATAACAGCAAATGCAAAAACAAACAAACAAATAACTGGCTAGCCACCCAGGGTCAAGAGGTGCACTTCAGTCAAATAGATTTGTAATCAAGTCCTCAGACCAAACTGTTAAAAAACCCGGACAAAAAGGGAATATACTCAGAGTCAGAGGCTGGTGGGCTCCATGATTCTGAAAGGCTGGAGGCAAAAAGAACATTCAGGAGCCCCAGGGCCCTGACTCTGTGCCCTGGAAGACAGTCAAGGATAAATGTGACTGTCCCCCAAGTGGAAACGCATGGCTGCTTAAGTAACACCTTCTGGTACGGTGTTGTGAGCTCAGGTCTGAGGTCTGTACAGCAGCAAGAATTGATGGGGACCTGGGTGTGTGGACAGTGTTGCCAGGAGCTGTGTGTCCCACAAGGAAACCCAGGGCCACAGGAGGCCAGCCAGAGGTGTGCCATCTCTTCTGCCCTGTGTCCCGTCACAATTCTTAAGACTTTGTATTCTTGGCTGATCAAACCAGGAAGCTACTGGAACCCCACTGTGAATGTGAGTGTGTTGGGGGTAGGGGTGGGGGTCTCTTTCAGCCCATCTCTAACTCGCTTGACACATTACATACCTTCCCTTGAAAAAAGGTTACCTAAGAAAAATGAGTGTAATTTCTGGAGCAAGAAATCAGAAGTCTTTCGGATTTATCCTCTCTCTAATTCAAACATAACGTTATTCACCACTACCTAAAGTACTTCGGTTTCTTTGCCTGAAAAGTAAAGTTGAGCTTACAAATATTTTTCTCTTCCATCTCAAAGCAGGCTGTGAAGTTGAACTAGAAGACGTTTATGATCGCCGATGAAAGGTACTCATTAAGTATAATTGCTATCATTACCTGAGTCTGTTTTTAGTTTCCTCATTTTTTATATTTAGAGATGGCATGATATGGTCCACAAGAACTCCAGCATTAGCATCCTTACCCACTTGCCTGCATACCTGGGCCTGTCCTGGGCTAGAAGGTGGGTATGTCAAAGCCTTGGATCTCTGGGCACTGGGGCTCATGGCAATGCTAGATCCCATGCTCCGTTCGGTGGTACTTTCTGACAAGCATCAAATTTCATTCCAAAACATATGTACCAATAGTTGGCTTGCTGTGGGTACAATTAGTCACTTTCTGAGAATGAGGAGCAAAGGGCTAATTGTTCTGCAAGTGGACAATTGCTGCTGTAATTATTAGCCCCTGTAATTTTTCATCCATACATAATTGCATATGTAGATGAGGAGAGCTTGGGCTGTCTTCTTGCAGTTCCACCCAAGAGGCCGTTCATTGTTATGCTCAGGGTTTTTTCCACTTGTACCGGTCACGGTTGAGCTTTTCCGTGATTGTCTTTTCTTACTCCGTAAAATATCAATGCAAAAGCAGTTTTTAAAAAGTTTTCCAGAACAATTTAAATACTGAATCAGCCCTCTAGTCGCTGGGTTTGTGTTAAATGTAACTTGAGTACTTAACAAAGGCAAGTCTCTGGCTGAAGTTTATGGAATCATAGAAAAGAATGAAGCTAGCAATTTCCCCTCAGCTCCCAGTACCTGCTCTCCCCTGCAGTCTCGGCTCTTCTCAAAATCTCCAAGAAAAGGAAACTCACAGTCTCTCTTTAGAACTTCATTTCAGTGTATGACTCTAACTTTAAAATATCCAAGCCTTGTATGTTCCCAAACTGAACTCAGGAGTTCTAGAATCATCATGGTGGCAGTAAGTTCATTGTTAGTTTCTTGGAGCATGATGGGACCAAATCTGTTATACCTACGTTTGTAGCCAGAAACCATCTTGAGAGGTAAATGAATCTATTTTAGGTTTCTATGTTAAGTTTTTTTGTTTGTTTTTTGTTTGTTTTTTTGGCAGTACGCGGGGCTCTCACTGTTGTGGCCTCTCCCGTCGCGGAGCACAGGCTCCGGACGCGCAGGCTCAGCGGCCATGGCTCACGGGCCCAGCCGCTCCGCGGCATGTGGGATCCTCCCGGACCGGGGCACGAACCCGCGTCCCCTGCATCGGCAGGCGGACTCTCAACCACTGAGCCATCAGGGAAGCCCCATGTTAAGTTTTAAAGAAAATGCTTTTGGAAGCAGCTGATCTTTTTCCTGAGGCATTTGGCCAAAATCCACCCAGCTTCATTTCACCTATATCTGCAAATCCTCAGCTCAGGGCAGAAATGTCTGGGTGAGAGAGGAAGTTGTGTCGAGGACTTGTCTCCTTCCAATTTGCAAAGCTGCTTGAGAACTCCTTGTACCGAAGGGCATCCCACTGTTCCCCTGTTCCTGGAGCATGGCTGGTGGTCCTAGACAAACACCAATGGTGTGGCAGGCTTCTCTTCAGATGAAAACTCTGAATACTCAGAAAAACTCTTTCCAGCTTTGTGAACTCTCATGATGCAAGCAGTCGCAAAGCTTGGTAATGCTGGGAAAGGCAAGATTGATTTAAAGGATTTGGGGAGAATCGTGCCATTAGGCAACGCTTTTTTTTTTTTTTTAAATAAATTTATTTATTTATTTTTGGCTGCGTTGGGTCTTTGTTGCTGCGCGCAGGCTTTCTCTAGTTGCATGGAGTGGAGGCTATTCTTCGTGCGGTACACAGGTTTCTCATTGCACTGGCTTCTCTTTTTGCAGAGCACAGGCTCTAGGCGCGTGGGCTTCAGTAGTTGTGGCTCATGGGCTCTAGAACACAGGCTCCGTAGTTGTGGCACACGGGCTTAGTTGCTCTGCAGCATGTGGGATCTTCCCGGACCAGGGCTCAAACCTGTGTCCCCTGCATTGGCAGGCGGGTTCTTAACCACTGCGCCACCAGGGAAGCCCTAGGCAATGCTTTGATTTTTCTTTTTCTTATTCTTTCAGTGGTTCCAAATAAAAGTGAAACTCGCTGAAAGATATAATATCTACCTGCTGAAGTTGAGAAAGAGGCTCCGGCGAAGTCATTTGCGATTAAAGGTAAATCTGGGACTTCCCTGGTGGCACAGTGGTTAAGAATCCACCTGCCAATGTAGGGGACACGGGTTCAAGCCCTGGTCCAGGAAGATCCCACATACCGTGGAGCAACTAAGCCCATGCGCCACAACTACTGAGCCTGCGCTCTAGAGCCCACGAGCCACAACTACTGAGCCCCACGTGCCACAACTATTGAAGCCCGCGTGCCTAGAGCCTGTGCTCCACAACAAAGACAAGCCATCTCTATGAGAAGCCCGCTCACCACGACAAAGAGTAGCCCCCGCTCGCTGCAACTAGAGAAAGCCCACGCAAAAACAAAGACCCAACACAGCCAAAAGTCAATAAATAATAATACTTAAAAAAAAAAAAAAAAGGTAAATCGGCCTGCACATAGACAGCAAATGTGCACCTACATGCCTGCAGATCCTTCTGGAAGACTCAAAATAACATTCAGCTGCTCCCTACCTCATGACCCCTAAGAGCTGTGACCTGAATCACTTCCCCCCATCTAAGAATGTTAATAACCACTGTGGAGATCATGCATTGCATTTCCAGTGCCAAAATCCCCCTTCTCTCCTGCTCAAAGAGGATCCTAAATGCACCACATTTGCTTTTTTATGAGGATGCATTTGCCAGTCGGTCTCAATGCAAGCCCAAGTGCTTCAAAGGCATTAATAAAGGGGTGGTAATCTCAAGAGCCTTATTTTTGTCCCCAATGTTCACCCCAAAAGGAAATGTGCTTCTTACTAATAATAGAGGATGTGACCAAAAGCATTCAGTGTATTTATCTGTTCCTAGTTCATTTGCCAAGGCTCATGAGCTCCATCAGAGCTCTTTTAGAAAGGCTAAAACAATTAACCTCTTTCTCACTTGCCCTGCCAAACGCCAAGGCCTGGCAGTTCTTGTTCAGGAGATTTAACCAAAGATCAGCCCCTCCTCCCCTGACACATAAACCAAGTTAATGCATAATGATGATGAGAGCTAACATTTACTGAGCTGGGTGCCAGGCACTGTGTAGCCCTTTACATATGTTAACTCATTTAATCCTCATGACGACCCCGTGAGGTAGATCCCGTTCAGATCCCCATTTATCACTGTGGACACTGAGATACAGAAGCATTAAGCAACTCGCCAGAAATCACACAGCTGGTCCGGAGGCTGCTCTAGAGAGAGACACTGCTCTTGGTCACTAGAGATGCACCTCTGAGTGGATGCTGTTGTACGTGTTAAGGTGATGTAGGCTGATGCATTGCCCTCCAGTTGGTATCAAGGACCACGAGACTAAGAAAGGGCCATACTGGCTTCTCCCTATTCCTTAAGACCCATGATCCCCTTATGCTTCCTGCTATCATTTAGCTCATTTGTGGTTTGGCTGGATTTCTGACTTCCAAATCAGATGTGCTAAAAAAATTGTCTTGGGCCCTGGTCCAATACAGATTCTTCCAGATTCACTTAGAAGTCTCTGAGTCAGTTTACAATAGAGCACATGTATTAGACGGACAAGCTCATCATCAGACGATGTGTCTAAAGAAATAACAAGAACCACACAAGAGCCAGTCGCATCGGATTTACAACTATCAGGCATTTGTCAACAATAGTCACCAAGTCTAGGGCTCGTTGGTAATCGTGCATGAACTGTGTAATGCTAGCAAACAGGAAGGCAGTTCCAGATAAGCCTTGCTGACATGTACTTCCATCTCTTGTGATTTGGCCCATCTCCATATACCATATATTACTGACTTTTTTGCTTAATCTATATATACATTTCTTTATTATTTTTAAATTAGTTTTCAGAAGCTATCAGCCCTTGGAATAATCTGATGGGCATTTGTTACTGTTGTTTTGTTTCTTAAACAAAAGCTAAATTAAAAAAATTGTTTTTTTTATCCTGACAAAACTCTTATGCCCTCATTTTTAATGCCTTCAGCAAGCTCTGTATAAGGCAAGGAGCTGAAAATAGAATTTGGCACTGAACAATATTCTGTAACATGAAAACTCTTCCCTTGTGTAAAAAAAAAAAAAATTGTCACAGGCAACATTTCTCTACATTCAATTTGATAACCGAAGCCCAAGAAAATGCAAAAGGGGATGCAAATTTCTGTTCCACATGTTTTCCTGGGTACGTATCCCCATCACAACCCCTGTCCTCCTCCTGCAGTCAGTAAAGCCCTGGCCCTGGCCGATGTCCACCCACTCACCCACTCCCAGCTCAAAATCTGATCCAGAGGAGGGATGGGCTCTGCTCTGAGTGAAGAACGGCATCACTCTGGGTTGAATTCATAGTAGTTTTTAATTTTTTAATAGTGGGTTAGTTCGTCGTACTATTTTTGGCCACAGAATGTTTTCCTCCTTATAAGAAGCTTGTAAGCAATATGTAAAACATCTTTGTGGGTCCCCAGCCTATAGCTTTGCAAGCTTCCTTCTCATAACTAGTACTGTTTCTCTTCAGGGTAGTTAATTCAATGAGCAACCAGCAATCTACCTTTAGCTTAAACTTCATTGGTTTCCAACTAAAAACAAAAGAAGAATCCAACGTTTGGTGAGTGGCCCAGTCAACCACTTCCCTTGCCAGGAGAGTTTTCAACAGGTGCAGCCACTCTCTGAGGGCCCAGAGATGCAAATTTTGAGTAAAAAAGCCTGTTTTCCTTCTGCCTTTGGCTCCCTCTGGGTCCTGAAATGACTGTGTTTAACCAGAGACTTACAGATCACGGAAGATGATTTTTTTTCTCCACTGCAGGCAGAAAAAAAGCACAAGCCCAGGTTTATCAAAAAGGCAATTTCCCTCAGTACTTTAATTAAATGTTAACCTTTCTGTGAAGAGTTATAAATTGCATTAGAACATAAACGTCAACCGACGACATTTGAGACCTGAACAGAACTTATGTAATGTTTCCAATAATTAGTGTGTCTATTCCAGACGTCAGTTAAAAGTTCAAAACCTTGATATGTGGGTGCCATCAAAGAGAGCCACACACTGGGGTCCTCGGGGAGAATTTCCAGAAAGGTAACACATTTTGACCAGAATTAAAGCAGACTTCTGGCCTAAAGATCTGTTTTCTTTCTGCTCTCCTGGGCCTCCCAGATGCTTGGGGAAATCTTCATAATACTAGACGTGTTTACAAGTCAGACTCAGTCCATTTTTAGAGTGAGTCAAGATTTATAATGCTCTTTTCCTTTTCCTTATCAATCTGAGAGCCCCGGACTGACACCCTTCACCTCGGAGTGAGGCTATCGCTTGTTCTAATCTCCCCCATTCCTCCCAGCCTGCTGACTGGTACACAATGGCTTTTCCCTTCCATCTGGCTGACAGATGCCATAAACTGCATGTGACTGTGTCAGCCCCCAAGTCAGGGCATCGATAACTTCCATGAGACAAAGTTGATAATCACCTCTTGGTATAAAATGGTCTTTTAGAGAATTAGATAAATGTGAAACTCTCCGCGAGGTCAAGAACATCTTTCAAGGCCACCTCCCCCATTTTGACGGCATGATGGTCTGACGTGGACATTTGTTTTCAGGCCTGTGATTCCGCACCCTATGTCCCTCTGCTTTATCCCAGGCAAAAAACTGGGCTGCAGGAAGGCCTGTTGGTCACACCCTTAAACCTGAGCAGGACAGTGCCCTGGGGGCAAGGCCTGCCTCTCAGGGTCAGGCCTTCATGTCCTGTTCTGAAATCTGCTGACCCCGAGGAATAAATAATTCATCTCTCTCCAGTAGTGTCTCTTTTTACAGAGATCTCTGTGACAGAGCTTTGACGGTAGCAATGTTCATCATGATTGCTCATCCACAGAAGTAAGGAGAAGACCTGGGGAGGGGAGAGGGAAGCCCCAGCATGACTCCAGAATATCATTCCACACCTTCACGGTCAACGTCGGAAAGTGTTTGAACAAAGGAAATAAATGAAGGCATAAGGTCTCTGCACCGGCAGTTGCTGGAAGAGTTGGTTTGCTCTAGTCTAAGGCTCGGGCAGAACCACATCCTGGCTCGTCAGCAGAGATCCTGGTCTTCTAGACATTCTTTCAGCTGGTCCCGTCAAGAGGGATCCTGGCCTTCTAGGACTTTTTTTTTTTGCATTTTCCCCTCCAGGCACACCTCTGCTCTTCCTGTTTCTTTTAGCTTAGGCAAAACAGGGTGGTGAGTGGGAGGCATGATTCTCTGGGCTCACGTAACTGGGAGGAAGCCAGAAGAAGCCGAACAGGCCAACCAGTCCCTCTCCCCACAGCGCAGCTCACCCACCGGCCGGCTGTAGGCTCTTCTTCGGCAGCCCGGCCTCTTCCCTGAAAGGAGAGCCTGATTTGGCCTCTGATTTTACAGTTACATCCTCACAGCTTTGGTCCTGGAGCCTGCCCGGAAATGGTCTGCTCTGACTGTCCCCCAAGCTTTTGGAAGCAGCCCTGCTGCCCAGCTAAACGAATTCACAGTGACTGGGGAGCAGTGGGGTGATGCTGGACAAGAAAGGGGTTGGCCATTTTTCAGCTCAGGACAGTTTGGGTATTTCAGCTGGTGTGCATGTATTACTACAATAAAAATTGAAGTAAAATAAAATGCTTCCTCTCGACTGGCAGACAGTTAAAAGACAGCGTAACTCAAAAGCATGGCCAGCTCATCGTTCCTATTTTTAATGGTAGTAAACTACCCATGACGGAAAGCTGACCATCTTAACCACGTTTAAGTGTACAGTTTGGTGGCATTAAGTACATTCACAGTGTTGTGAATGTCACACGTCACCAGCCACCTCTAGATCTTTTTTCACCTTGAAAAATGGAAACTCCATACATCGAACAATAATTCCCCATTCTCTGACCCTCTCCCTTTCAATCACCATCCTACTTTCTGTCCCTATAAATTTTACTATTTTAAGTACCTCATATAAGTAGAATCACACCGTATTTGTCTTTTTGTGACTGTCTCAGTTCACTTTCCATAATGTCTTCAAGGTTCATCCATGTGGTAAACATTAGAATTTCACTCCTTTTTTAAGGCTGAATAATACTCCATTGTATGGATATACCACACCTTGTTTATCCACTCATCTGTCAGTGGACACTTGGGTTGCTTCCACCTTTTGTCTGTTGTTCATAATGCTGCTATGGACATGGGTGAACAAGCAGCTCACCTTTTAAAACTACATTTTTAAGAGTTTCTCTGGATTTTAGTATGAAGACAGAAGCAAAGGGAGGCCGGGGCACCTGGGAAGTAAACTACCCATCCCTCACCCCTGGCCATCAAAGGGCTCCATCCTGTGTTCTTTGAATGTCCTATGAAGCAGAGATTTTTATCCCCATCTCATACTGAGAAACTGAGGCTCAGAGGGTTAATTAAGTTGCCCAAGGTAACATAGCTAGACAGGGGCTGAGAGTCAACCCAGGTCTGACTCCACGGTCCCTAACCCATCTGCTGTCTCATGCTGCCTCCTGAAAGTGGGGCAAAGCTGGACCCGGTGTGTGTGAAGATGGGGGGCAGGCAGGAGGCTGAAACTCTGTCCCTCCCTTCCCTGTGCCTAAGGAACAAACATTATTATTATTAATTATTTTTAGAGCCAATGGAAAACAAAGAAAAGTACAGCAAATGGAGCCTACAGGATGCAGACAGGCAGCCTGACTCTCAGATGAGAACACACTTAGCTATTTGTAACAAGGCTGAAAGCGGGGACAAAATCTCAAAGTCTGCAAGGAACCGTGGCGCAAAAGGGACCAAATTGCAGGAAGTATTTCAAGGTCGTGAGTGGACAGCAAAATGGCAGATGAGTTTTAGGAGGGAAAATGCCGGGAACTGCACTCAGAGAAAATCACCCAAACCAGACTAACAGGGGATTGCTTTGAGCAAGGAGGTCAGGGTGTGTGTGGGCTGAGCTGCCCAGTGCCCCTCAGCAGGGGAAGGGAGCAAAAAATACCAACATCTTGGGCTTCCCTGGTGGCGCGGTGGTTGAGAGTCCACCTGCCGATGCAGGGGACACGGGTTTGTGCCCCGGTCCGGGAGGATCCCACATGCCGCGGAGGGGCTGGGCCCGTGAGCCATGGACGCTGGGCCTGCGCGTCTGGAGCCTGTGCTCCGCAGCGGGAGAGGCCACAGCGGTGAGAGGCCCGCGTACCGCAAAAACAAAAACCAACATCTTTGAAAAAGACATCATTCACAAAGCAGAAAAAAATAAAACAACAATAAACACCCTTACCGAGGTGGAAAATAAGGTTTGCACTGAATGAACAGATCCCGCAAGGGAAGGAGTAGTTTTTCTTCGGAAATACCAGGGCTGCCTGTTGCAGGCACCGAAATGGTCAGTAAAATTTTGAGCATCATCAAAGCAGCCTGAGAACACACCTCCTCCCACACCCCTGGACCACTGCATGTGCCTTCCTGTGGCATCTCAGGAAAGCAGCGTAGATATGAGGAGGTGCAGGGTTGAAACATGGGAATGAGTGCAGGAGCCTGGGGTTTTCTCACAGACCAACGCCCTCCCTCCTTGAAGGTCTGACCATGAGATCAGGGAAGATAACGCTGTCTCTGTACAGGTTACATCCAGGAGCCCCCTGGCCCGGTGTTTGTTTTGTGTTGCTTGTCTGTTCATTGTGAGGGCACAGGAAAGGGAGGGGATGAGAGGAGATACTTTGCTATTAGGTCTTCAAGAATCTTTGTGGAGTTTCTCTCTGAGACCAGGGCCAGGATGTGGCCGGACTCCCAAGTCATATTAAAAAACCCCCCATGCCGTTCCAACCAGACCTGGCCCTGGCTCGTGGGTCCACAGCTGCCGGGTGAGGGGTCCTAGGCTGAGCTCAGAGAGGGGAAGGATCTCCCTGCATTCTCAGGATCTGACCTTTGAGACATTTTACTGAAATTTCTAAAACCACAGCAACGCCTCTGCTGCCTGAAACAAGAATCTCAGGTAAGGACAGTGGTGGAGCCTGTGATTTCTGGGTCTCACTGGGTCCATGCGTTGGGACCACCACCGTCCTCGCCACCAAGCACTCAGAAGCAGGGCTTCCCTGGCCCCCAGGTCTGGCACACGAGCCCCACACAGCCCTGATCCAAGGACCAGGCCCTAAGCTCAGTATTGGGTGGCCTCATTCCAGGCTCCCAAGGGCCACTCCGATCTGTACTCAGCTCCCAGGGAAGGGGCTGCTCACGACCTGGGTGGGGAGTGGTGGGGGAGCAGGGGGCTCCGGTCTGGGGAAAGAGAGGGAGTGAGGACAGGAGATAGGCGGGCATGAGGGCCCACTGGGGAGTGAGGAAAGCATATTGTGGAGGTAAAAAGCTAGGCAGCCATTCAAGCTCCCTCCGTGCTAGCGGGGACTGACGGGGGTCCCAGCGCAGTAGTGCGGCTCCCGCACTGCGCGAAGGCGCCCCCCAGAGGCCGGGAGTGGAGGTGGAGCTGTGCACAAAGGTTGCGTGCCGGGCCCCCGCCCTGCCCAGGGCTGTGCTCAGCGGGAGGGTACAGACGCTCTCGTAATCACGCAAAGACGCAGCAAAGGCAGGTGGACAGCCCTGGGCTTCTCACCAAAGGGACGCTCAGTACATGTCGCAGGAAGGACTGTGAGTCGGTTGATGAGAACGCATGCACCCCCCTCCCTCTGGGGAACACATGGGTAACACACAATAAGCGGCACCTCTGCCTGGGCTTTGCTAGGCTAACTCTGGCTCAGCAAAGCCACATCCTTGGCTGGCAGTTGGAGAGAGTGTTCTACGTGTGCTGGGCTCATTATCCACAGGGCAGGTACCCACCTGTGGGGCTGGGCATCAGGCCTTTGCCTTCATCCCAAGTCTAGCTGGGCGGGACCGGTGCATGCAGAACAGAGCATCCTTTCCCTGACCGGGGCAGCCAGCTCCCTTCTCTCTCCACCCATAGCATAAGATTCCCTCCCTGCCATTAACCAGCCGGCTCCCAGGGGGCAGGGGGCAATCCCCTCCCTGTGGCCGCTCCACAGGGATGACATCTAAGGACCATTCAAAGTGCAAGGGGATTGACCCCGCTCCGCAGTGCACTTTCTGCTTAATAGGAACAGCTGGTCAGTGAAGTGTTTGCTAGCAATTTAACAAGGCTCAAACAGCAAGAGGCATCTGCCGATAAATCAAAAGCAGCGCCCGGCTAAATGAGGTTTAATTTAAATTCCCATCTCGAGCGAAAGAGGAGCATAATTGTGCCTTCCAGTTGTATTAGTACCAGCAAGGCCCGGGCCAGATTGGCTTGGGCTGGAGCTCGCTGCCCACCCCCGGCCGCCCTGGGGTGTGATGGCCCCAACAAGACTAAACTGTAAAACAAAGCCAACTGCCGAGGGGGCAGGGGAGGGGGGGCAGGGGAGGGCGAGAGGAAGGAGATAATATGTCATTTCTTGCAGAAACAAGCCAAACTTTACTGTATTTGGAAGCCATAAAACTCATCACGGCCAGAAGCAAGTCCGCTGTGGCTGCCCCATTAGAGCAGAGGGCAGGGGCCCAAGGGCAAGGGGGCAAATGAGCCTGGCAGGGAGAAGGACTCATTCCATGGAAGTGTCACCAGTCAGAGCCATGATGACACCCAGGAAGAGAAGAGCTGCTTTCTTCTCATTGTTTCCTGGCACAGAGATCTGGACACAGACTTTGCAACCTACACACACGTCCTCCTCTGCCTCGAGCTGTCCTCAGCCTTGCATGTTCACCTGTAAACCCCTAGCCCCCAATGCATTTGATTCTCCCCTCCCTGCACATCCCATTTCTCTTTAAAATCAGAGCCTGGGCTTAACATCAGGCAAAAAGCTGGCTGCTGTCTAATGCGTCTTCCCTGCGAGTGCCTCAGGAAATCAAGCAGTGAGTCACCAAAGATTTGTCCTTCAAGGAGTCCTATCCCGGCGGCCCTGCTCGCACGTTTCATTTCACGGGGGCCAGAGATGCCTTCCCCACGGGTTGGGTCTGGAGGGTGTTGTAGGAGCTCCGTACCCAGGACCTATTAGGCAGAGGGAGTGACTCAGAAAGCCTTGGGGTGGAGAAGCAGGTGCCCCCATACCCACTGATGCCAAAAGTACGGCCTAAAGTTCATGCACAGTCAGTCCTCACGCCCTCATCCTTCTCAAGGCAAAGTCTATCCTCTCCCTCTGTTCCACACTCCTCTCAGTTACGCTTCCTAACTTTGCTCTTCAAACATGTCAGCACCTGTTTCCTTGAAATCAGCACATGTTCACTGAGGACAGGGGCCCTGCCACGGTGACTTCGTCCCCTTTTGTAATAGGTCCCGAGGCTCATAGGCCAGGGCAAGACCTCACCCAGGAGTGTAACTTTTAGGAATTGTGTATGACAACTAGTAAGAGCAAAGACAAGAAGTTTATTTTTCTCTCACGTTAAAATTCACAGATGGCAGTCCTGGGCTGGCATGGCAATGTGCATTACAAACCAAGGCTCCTTCCATTTCTCGCTTCTGTATCTTTTTTTAAAATTAAACTATAGGGCTTCCCTGGTGGCGCAGTAGTTGAGAGTCCGCCTGCCGATGCAGGGGACACGGGTTCGTGCCCCGGTCTGGGAAGATCCCACATGCCGCGCAGCGACTGGGCCCGTGAGCCATGGCCTCTGAGCCTGTGCGTCCGGAGCCTGTGCTCCGCAACAGGAGAGGCCACAACAGTGAGAAGCCCGTGTACCGCAAAAAAAAAAAAAAAAAAAAAATTAAACTATAGGTTGATTTACAATATTGTGTTAGCTTCAGGTGTACAGCTTCAGATTCTTTTCCGTTATAGGATATTACAAAATATTGAATATAGTTCCCTGTGCTATAAGTAAATCCTTAGTGTTTATTTTATATATAGTAGTGTGTATCTGTTACTCCCATACTCCTAATTTATCCCTCCCCCTCCCCTTTCCCCCTTAGTAACCATAAATTTGTTTTCTGTGTCTGTGAGTCTGTTTAGTAAATAAGTTGATCTGTGTTATTTTTTTAGATTCCACATGTAAGTGATATCATATGATGTTTGTCTTTCTCTGCCTGACTTACTTCACTCAGTATGATCATCTCTAGGTCCATCCATGTTGCTGTAAATGCATGGTTCTGTATCTTTAGCCGCTGGCTTTCATCCTGAAGGTCACCTCATGAGCAGAGATTGATGCTGGAACACCAACTATCATATCTGGATTCCAGGTAGGAGGCAGAAGAAAGAGGGAAGGGATATTTTTTTTAAAAAAGGAAAAAAAAAAGGCACTTCACAATTGCCTATTTCGTAAGTTTTCTCAGAAGTCCCACCCAATAACGTGTCTGTATATTTCACTGGCTAAAACCTAGTCACGTGGCCACACCTAGATACATAGGGAGCTGGGAAACGTGGTCTATTAGCTGAGCACATTGCCACCTCCCACAATCAATAGGGCTGGGCTGCCTCTACAAAGGAAGAAGAGGAGAATGGATTGGGGCTGGCGTTAGCAGCCTCTGCCACCATAGGCTGCATCTCGGTTTTGCTTTACCGTTTGACAGGTCTTCCTGTGAGGTTCTGTGGTTGAGATGGTAACACCCAGACTGGGTAACCAGACAGTCTGGGGGGATTCCATCTAAGCAGCATCTCAAAGGGAGTTGTGATTATGCCAGCTGGGACGGAAATCTAGTGACCATCACAGGACCTAGTCCTGATGGCAGATGTTAACAGTGGCTTGGATGCCGATTTCCAGAAGACAGGATCTTTGCCCCACTGAGGAGGGACACATATAAAAAACCCGAGCAAATGTGACAGCATCTATTCGAGCACAGAGGGGAGAGTGTCCAGGGCAGCAAGGGGACACATAGAGCAATTTGCCCTGGATTCTGAGCCTGGGGTTTTTTCCTGGTCCCTATACCCTCCTGAGCACAGCCTTGACATCTGTTGGTGTTTAAACACATATAGGTGCCAAAATAATACAAAAATAACATTTTTTGCACAAACTTTGTGTTTGGTGAACACATGCTGATTGGTCAAAATTAGGCCTAGGCACCAAGCACTTCCCTGGTGGTGCAGTGGTTAAGAATCTGCCTACCAATGCAGGGGACATGGCTTCGAGCCCTGGGCTGGGAAGATCCCACATGCCACAGAGCAACTAAGCCCGTGCGCCACAACTACTGAGCTTGCACTCTAGAGCCCTCGAGCCACAACTACTGAGCCCGTGTGCCACAACTACTGAAGCGGGCGTGCCTAGAGCCAGTGCTTTGCAACAAGAGAAGCCACAGCAATGAGAAGCCCGCACACCGCAACGAAGAGTAGCCCCGGCTTGCTGTAAGTAGAGAAAGCCCGCACAGCAACGAAGACCCAATGCAGCCAAAAGTAAATAAATAAATTTATTTTAAAAAATTAGGCATCAAGTCCCACATTGGTCTTCAATAACGTCCATGAGAGCAGCAGCTGGAAGAAGCAAGTTAAAGATGCTACAGCACCTGAAAGGGATCCTCCACTTCTCACACACACATATTTTGAGCACGACTGTGTTTGTTTGAACTGCTCTCACAATGTTCTTCCAGAAATTGGGTAAATTTGATGGCCCAAAGGAAAGAGAGGCGGGAAAGGGTCCTTCAGCCCTGAGTTCCAAGCTAAACCAGGGATGCTGCATGTTTATTTGCAGAGCAATGCTCAGAAAGGGTGCCTGTTCGGTCTTTTGTTTTTTGCTTTTTATTTTGAAATAATATTAGACTCACAAGAAGTTGCAAAAATAGTAGAGAGTCCGTTGTGTACCCTTCACCCAGGTTCCTCAAATTATAACATCTTACACAACCAGAGCACGTTATTTTTTTTTAAATATTCATTTTATTTATTTATTTATTTGGCTGCACTGGTCCCAGTCGCAGCATGCAGGATCTTTAGTTGCGGCATGCAGAAGCTTTACTTGCGGCACATGGGATCTAGTTCCCTGACCAGGGATCGAACCCAGGCCCCCTGCATTGGGAGCTCAGAGCCTTAGCCACTGGACCACCAGGGAAGTCACCAGAGCACATTATTAAAACCAGGAAACGGATATTAGTACAATATTATTAACTAAACTACAGACCATATTCAGATTTCACCAAGTTAGCACATGGATATACTCATGTAAACACTACCCTATTCAGGATACGGAGGTGTTCTGTCCCCAGAGTGAAAACCCTTTGCCTATCCTTTTAGGGCCCTCCCCCTGGCACTCACTGATCTGTTCTCCATTACTATAATTCTGTAATTTTAAAAATGTAATATAAACTAAGTCATATAATTTGTAAACATTTTAGGGTTCTTTTTTCACTAAGGATAATGCCCTCAAGATCCATCCAAGTGGTTGTATGTATCAATAGTTTCATTCCTTTTTTTTTACTGCTGAGTAGATCCATGGCATGAATGTACAACAGTTTGTTTAATCATTTACCATTAAAGAACGTCTGTTTCCAGTTTTTGTCTGTTACAAACAAGGTTGCTATAAATATTCGTGTACTACTATAAACATTGGTGCACAGGTGTTTGTGTTTGATAAGCTTTCATTTATCTAGGATAAATACCCAGCAGTGTGATTGCTGGGTCACATGGTAAGTATATGTTTAACTTCACAAGAAAATGGTTTTCCAGAGTGGCCTCACCATTTTATATCCCACTAAGCAACGGGTGAGAGTTTCAGTTGATTCCTATCCTTTCCAACAATTGGTATTGTCAATATTTTTAATTTTAGCCATTCTACTTCGTGTGTAATAGTATCTCCTCATGGTTTAATTTGTAATTCTCTAATGGCTTACGATGTTGAACTTCTTTACGTATGCTTATTTGCCATTCACATGTTCTATCTGGAGAAATGGCCTTCAAGTCTTCTGCCCACTTTCTAATTACAGACAGTCCCCGACTCAGGATGGCTCAACCTAAGATTTTTTGAGTTTACGATGGGGTGAAAGTGACACATGTTCAGCAGGAATTGTACTCCCGAGTTTGAATTTTGGTCTTTTCCCAGGCTAGGGACAGGCAGTACAATGCTGTCTGTCACAAAGCCCCATGGTGGGACCAGGTAAGAATGGCGGGATTGGAGATACACAAACCGTAGCCAGTCTTCAAGTCACAGATCACTCTGTTTCTTACACACAATTAACACGCAGCACAGGTTAGTCAACGTAGAGAAAATAGAAAGGCGTAATGCACCGACCGCTCCAAGGAGAAGTCCCGAAAGGAGGCATCTCAGCACAGGCAGCAGTCTCTGGTCCTTCCCTCGGCTCCAACAGGAACTCGGGCAGGTCCATCTGGAACATCTCTCAGCAGCGTGGAGTCGGGTCCTCCCGTGAAGAGCTCAACTCCGTGGACTCTTTTTAAGGAGTCTGCCAGTACGGTGTACGGTTACACCCCTGGGGGCTTGTCTCTCTAAGTCACTCCTTCCTTTCCTCTGACTTACGTTGCCAAACAAATATCTTATGTAAAGTAACACTCTTCATTTATCCCTCTGAGACGCTCGCGGTCCTACACTGGACGTTTCAAAACAACTAATGTGGAAGTTTACCTTGACCGCTGTGACTCTTTTAAACCACATAACATAGCTTAAAATAGCTTAACTCCTAAAAGTTTCACGCAGGATGAATAGGAATCCTAACACGAAAGGAATCGCACGATAACATATACTGTCTCCTGATGCTGGACAGAGGCAGCCACTCCCTGTCAGCCACTCGATCACTAGGGTAAACACCCCATACACTTAACAACCATTCCGTACCCACACAACCATTGTTTTTTCACTTTTGGGAAACTATTCAATAAGTTACATGAGATAGTCAACACTTTATTGTAAAAGAGGCTTTGCATTAGATGATTTTGCCCAACTGGAGGCTAATGTAAGTGTTCTGAGCACATTTCAGGTAGGCGAGGCTAAGCTATGACGTTAAGTGGGTTAGGTGTATTAAATGCATTTTTGTCTTAACGATATTTTCAACTTGTGATGGGTTTATCTGGATGTAACCCAATCATAAGTTGAGGAAGATCTGTACATTGTTTTACTGTCAAGGTTAACAAGTTCTTGATATATTCTGAACTGTAAGTTCTTTGTCAGATATATGATTTTGCAAATATATGCCCACTTACACCACTTTTATTCAACATAGTACTAGAAGTCCTAGCCAGACATTAGGCAATAAAAAGAAATAAAAGTCATCCAAACAGGAAAGTAGAAAGTAAAATTATCTCTGTTTGCAGATAATATGATTTTTATGTAGAAAACCCTATAAAGATTCCACACACACACACACACACACACACACACACACACACACACACACACACTGTTAGAACGAATAAATGAATTCATCAAAGTAGCAGGATGCAAAGGCAACACACAAAAATCAGTCGCATTTGTATATGCAAACAACGAACAAGCTGAAAAGGCAGCGAGCAAAACCAAATAACAAGAGCAGAGAAAGTTACAGGAGGAAGCGATTCCCTGCAGATTTGTAGGGAGGAGACTGGCTTGAACAACTCAGCCCAGGAGCTCCTCATCACCGCAAAACCGGCTCTCCGGGGAGGCTGGGTAAAGACGCCCAGCCTTCCAGAGACCAGCCCTTCTGACAAAGCACAGCCGCCTTCCCGAGCAGCCAGGCAAACTCTGCAGAGAAAACGCAGGGCAGCCGCTGAGCAGCCTGAATTGCCATTCAAAGGAGAGGTGGTTTCTCTCCTTCTCCTTCTGCCTGAGCAAGTGGATCCGCATTCCCACTGTTTATGTGTCTTAAAAGCCAACATGTTCAGTGTGTTCTGGGTGCGGAAAATGATCAGCCCACAGCTGGCACGTTGAGATTATGTCTTAGGCGAGGCATTTCCTTCGAGACCGAAGCGTTTGTACAGTTTTGTTATTTCAGACCACACGCTGTCTGGCTGCTGAGCAACAGAACAGGAGGAAACTGACCAACATTCTCAGGAACGTGAGAACCAGTTGCGGCGCCTGGTGAGAGTGAAAGCTGGATCTGGGCGGGCGCCAGGCAGAGCACACCCGCCTGCTTCACCCTGCCCCAGGCTCCATCCACGTCTGTGTGGCCCCGGGCAGGGGCGAAGCTTGGGGTGATTGCGTGTCACACACGTGCCCCTTCATCCCCTGCCTGCTTCCCCAAAGGGCTTCCTGCTCCTGCCACGGACAGCAAAACCTGCTTGGAGTAGAAGGGCAGAAAATGTCCTTTTCCTGAGCCAAACCCCAAAGGAACCCAAACTCTGTGTAAAATATGTGGGCGCACTTCCTGTTTTAGCTACCCTAGGAGAGGTTCATGATCCTCTCACACGCTCCTGATGCCTCTCCCCTTCCCGTCGTCAATCTTCATGGCCTTAGAAATGTTTTCCTGAGGGTTAGGCAGTAAGCTTAAAAGTACAGACACACTCATTGGTGAAAGAAATGTAGTTGGCCTACATAAGCTGCAAAATGAACTTCTTGTGTGATGTTTGGTGATTATATCCCTACAGGTGAAGGCTTGAACTCAGGGTATTGGAGAAGTTTTACTCAAAATGGATAGATGTGTGAGTGGGTGGGTGGATGGATGGAGGGATGGATGGGTAGATGGATGGATAGATGGTGGGTGGGTGGGTGGATGGATGGATGAATGGATGAAAGGATGGATAGATGGTGGGTGCGTGGGTGGGTGGATGGATGGATGAGTGGATAGATGGGTGGGTGGATGGGTAGTTGGATGGGTGGGTGAGTGGATGGGTGGATGGGTGGGTGAGGTAAAAAGAGAACCACAGCAGGCTCAATGGCCCCCTGAAGCCCCTGCCCAGTGAGCGGTGGGGGGAACCTACTAGCCTTCCTGTCTTTAGTGTCCTGTAGGAAAGTCTAGTTCCTCCCTGGCCCTGGCCCTGATGACCAATGCACAAGTGACAACCACGACTTGGAGCACCTTTGACCACACTGTGACATCTGTGTCTCTGCCTTAGCAAGGACATGGTCTCTCTCAAGAAAGAAAGATAGTAATAGGAAAAGGACCTCAGCTGAATAAAGACACAGAGCTATTCAGTTTCAAGACCAAAATCAACCAACTATCACTGCCCTATTCTTATTTTTAAAGTGATTTGTCAGAATAAAAAAAAAAATTCTGTTTACTGGCCCTGAAGCATCTCTTCCAATCCCAGCAGGGACAGAACTCGGGTGTTAGAACAGCGTGCCAGGCCGAGCCCCTTCCCAGCCACTGGGCAGCATCCCTGCTCACTTCTCAGACCCTGGCTCCTGCTGGGCTTCCCAGTGCGTGGGAGCCGAGCTGGGGTCTGGGACCTG
The DNA here is from genome assembly GCF_963924675.1 of Phocoena phocoena. Taxonomy (NCBI): domain Eukaryota; kingdom Metazoa; phylum Chordata; class Mammalia; order Artiodactyla; family Phocoenidae; genus Phocoena; species Phocoena phocoena. Next base: position 67,639,752 of record NC_089230.1, on the reverse strand, counting down.
CTTCCAGGCCGCCAACCTGAGGTCGGTGGTTCTGGGGCATCAGCCAGCAGGACCCCTGATGGAAACGGAGCCGTGTAGGAAAGAACTGGACGGCAGGGACTCTGGACAGGGCCCACTCTCCTCTCCCCAGCTCACCAGGGAGCTCTTCGGGCTTCAGATCAGCTCTTCCCCCAGACTTCTTCCAGGTTCTGAGCTGGCAGGTAATGTGGGCTCGTGTCCCCTGGGGGCTGACCACTGAGTCCCATGGGGCCTTCTTGGGAGGAGCTCCCACACGTTTCCTTTACCTTTCTGTTTTCATTAGTTCTCCAACCTTATACTCTGTCTTATGCTCTGGTCCTAAATGCTTCCCTCTTTCCAGCATCTGCTGGATGGTAAGCGCGGGGCTAATCTTCCCTATTAATCTGCCCCTGACTGCCCCTCCACACTCCCAGCCCCTCGGGGGGTCTGCTGGACCCAGCATCCTCCCCTGCGAAGAAGTGATTGGGCCAGATGCTGTCTGAGCTTCCCTCCAGCCCTGGCATTTTCTTCTAAAGGGTGGGTGGTATGTTCTTCCTCAGACTCTCAGAGCCAAAAGCCTGCTCTTCACGCCTTCTGGGCACCATGGGAGACCCTGGACTGAAAGCAAAACAATCCACTGGACCGCAGCTCTGCCCGCACCGTCCATTTCCACCCACGGGAGCCACCAGGCACACGCGGCTCTGGACATTCCCATTGAAAGTAATTAAACTTAACAAAACTTTCAATTCTGTAGTTCAAAGAATCTGAAAAAGAATATATATATAGGGCTTCCCTGGTGGCGCAGTGGTTGAGAGTCCGCCTGCCGATGCAGGGGACACGGGTTCGTGCCCCGGTCCGGGAGGATCCCACATGACGCGGAGCGGCTGGGCCCGTGAGCCATGGCCGCTGAGCCTGCGCGTCCGGAGCCTGTGCTCCGCGACGGGAGAGGCCACAGCAGTGAGAGGCCCGCGTACCGCAAAAAAAAAAAAAGAAAAAAAAAAATATATATATAAAACGGAATCACTTTGCTGTACACCTAAAACATTGCAAATCAACGATACTTCAATAAAAAAATTTGGAACAAAAATTGTTTTAATTCAGTATTTTAGCCATGATGCCCTCTTGCCAGCTACCCAGTAGCTACCTGTGGCTGGTGGCTACTTTATGGGACGGTGCAGTAAAGCGCTTCTGTCGTCAAGGAAGTTTCCCCCAGATAGTCCTGGAGGCAGGCATGCGGTCTGCGGAGGCCAGGCCAGAAGCTGAAGTGTCCTAGGACCTACCTCTACTGCACTGTATTTCTTAGAAGTTAGTCACTCAAGCAAGTCCGTATTCAAGATGGAATAGTGTTAAAGAATTGGTGGGCATTATAAAAAATCTGTACAGAAGGTAATTCAAAATCTGACACCTTCCACTCCCGTGGCCATCTTGATCTACATCCTCCACACACTCTTGGGTCCCCAAGGCAGAGACGAGAGCATCTGTCCAGACTCTTCCCTCCTCACCCTGCACCCATTTGGTACCAGGCCCTGTTGACTCTGCCTCGCAAATTACTCTCACGTTCCTCTCTCTCTATCCCTCCTGGCACTGCCATGGATGGGCCTCCATCGTGCCCTCTGGGTCAACTGCCAACCCTCTTCCTCCTTCCCCGGGGTACTAGGACCACCACTGGAATGCACCTCAGACCGTACCATGGCCCTTCACTTTCCTGAGTAGGAACCTGAGTACCAGAGAGGTAAAGGGACTTGCCCAAAGTCACACAGCTGCCTGGAAGCAGAGGCAGGCAAGAACTCAGTGCTGCTGGCCACTGGGGCTAGGCATCTTCCATTACCTCACTGCCTTGAGGGTAAGTCTTTGGATGTTCTTGAAAGGCATTCTCCCACCAGAGGCCTGGGACAGTCTCTCTGCCTTTTTATTCCAAGCGCAAAATATGGTCTCTGTTGCTGGATTTTGCTAACAAATTATTGCTAGAGAAATAAATGGCCACTTTTATTATTTTCTTTATTCCAAGTTACCACTTAAATAGGCATTGCCAGATTTCTGGGTGTCATCATCTCATGAAGGAACTATTCTTGATCTTAAGGAACTTCCGTTCTAAAATTATACAAGACACAGAGAAGATAGACACACACAGAGAGACACTAGGCTTTTCTTTTTTTGGTAAGGGCTGGGGGAAGCGCAGGGAAGGGAGAGAAAATAGAAAAGGATAGAGAAAGATCAGCACTGTTTGGTGGATGAAAATAGCAGGAGAGACGGCAGAGAACTTGATGGGTTCTGTCCCCAAGAAGAAGGGATTTCGAAGCTGCGCAACTATTTATTTATTTTAGCATGTGGAATCAGCTATTTTATGCAACTGATAAAATCAAGGACAATTAGACCAAATTGAGCTTTAATTTTGGATTGAAAGTGTGATTCTTCCACCAAGAACTCCCTCCCACGACATCTGAAATTACTAACTGCGGAAGGCACCCAGAGCCGTCAGCCTAGATCAGTGCGGGCTTAATGTCTGTCAAAAACATAGACACTAAGACCCACATGCTCCTGCAGGGGCATTAGAAAGTCTAGACGGGGTGCAGATTACGGCCACACCTCAGGCAGCATTATTTAAAGCACTTGCTTGTTTACAGTTGATTTAACTTTGGAACCGAAGGAGGAAAAGTGACCCCAGAACCCCTGGAGGATCTGGGCTGCTGGCTGTGGGTTTGGGAGGAATAGCGGGTAGGGATGCTGGTGGGACACACTCCGATCAAAAGCAAGATTTCCCTCATAATTTCATTCTCCAAAATGTGCTGAGCTTCCCCTAACCTTAAAAATAAAACAAAACAAACAAACAAACAAAAAACCCCACGCTATCACCTCTTTTCTCTTCCCTACATCTCCCTTCCTTTGCTACCCTGGTCCATAGAAGCGTAACATCCAAGTTAAAAGTTCAGAGTCTTTCTCTGAGGTCAGACAGTCCTGGGCTGACATCCCTCCTCACCTATCAAGTAAGATCTCTCTGAGCCTCGGGCCACAGCTGCTGAGTACCAGATGATGGTGGTGTCTTGTCCACAGGGTGTGGACAGGATAATGAGATGATGTGTGTAAGGCATTTGACTGGCACAAAGTTGGGGTTCACAAAACATTCGCCATCATTATAGTTATTCCTGTAGTCACACGGCCTCTAGGCCCCTTTCTCCTGGTCCTGTTAACTGATGCTGACGATTTCCCCCATCTTGGCCGGATTGCCCTTCGGAAGCCTCGGTCCCTGTCGGAAAGCTGAGAGGCAGGGCTGGGAGGCGTGTTCCCGCTGGGAGGAGTTGGGGACCCCACCCGTGCCCCACGTGGGCCCTCTCAGCCGGACAGAGGAGAGGACAAAGCTTTCCCCAAGTGCCGCAGGCAGGGCTGGGGCAGACAGAGCTCATCGCTGGCGTGTCCCCCAGGCCGGACACGACGACGGGTGAGATGGAAGGCTTGCGGGGTCCCCGGAAGGGCTCGGGGAGCATAAGGGGCCCATGTCATGTGAGACCCCTGAGCAGGGGACGCGCAGCCAGGCCTTCAGAGTCTGCTTTCGTCTGGTGTCTGGGCTTAAAAATGGTGACAGAGCCCAATTTCAACTTTCCCTCCACCCCCTCTGAGATGCCTCTGACCCTCCCTCCATCAGTCGACCCTGGGTTTGTCTCTTTCCTGCAGGGGAGGGAGGGCCTGGTTGTCGAGAAGGCTCTTGGTGAGATCAGGGGCCTGGCTGTCGAGTGGACTGGACAGAGGGAGGGACAGGAAGACGTTGGAGGGTTTGCTCTCAGCCTTTAGACGGTTCCTCGAGTGGTTGTATTCATTTGTGCGACTTGGATCGGGCACATCTCCTGCCCAGAGGGGCTCATGAGGGAGGGGAGAAGGGGGTTCTAGATAACGAGAGACATGAGCACAGGGCGTGCTGGGAGCCCACGGGAGGAGGGGTCAGTAAAGGCCTCAGGAGAAGGAAAGGTCTGAATTAGGATGTCAAGGGTGATGAGCAGGGGTTACGGGGTCACCCAGCTTGCGGAGGGTAGGACAGTTGGGCGTGGTGTGTGTGTGTGTGTGTGTGTGTGTGTGTGTACTGCAGGGCTACAATTCATTTGCGGGTGCGGGGAGGATGTTAGGAAGTGGAGAGGTTGGCAGGGGCCACATCACAGAGGCCCTGAAGGCCCATGTCACAGAATTGGGGTTTTCCCAGGGGGACGATGGGAAGCCCCAGAAGACACTGAGACCGGCGAGTGCCACAGCAGGACTGCATTTCAGAGCCGCCCACGCTGACTCTGCCCCAGGATGCACTCTTGGGCCTTGACGGTCACATACCCGGCTGCCACATTTCTGCTTTGCAGAACTGAGGAGACTCAAGGCAACATTTTTTGTTGTTGTCCATGCCATTGCTTAGCAATGGAAGCAAAACAGACTCACCTTCCATGTGATCAGGGGCCCTTTAAAATGTGTTTTTATTTTTTTTTTTTTTTTTTTTTTTTTTTTTTTTTTTAATGCGTTACGCGGGCCTCTCACTGTTGTGGCCTCTCCCGTTGCGGAGGACAGGCTCCGGACGCGCAGGCTCAGCGGCCATGGCTCACGGGCCCAGCCGCTCCGCGGCATGTGGGATCTTCCCAGACCGGGGCACGAACCCGTGTCCCCTGCATCGGCAGGCGGACTCTCAACCACTGCGCCACCAGGGAAGCCCAAAATGTGTTTTTATTTTTTATCAAAGTAGTGCATGTACATAGGTTAGGAAAGCCAGACATGGACACAAGGTGTGTGACAGAAAACAGTTGTCCCTGCCCCCTCTGCCTCCCTCCCAATTCTCATTCCTCAGATACCACAACTTCCTTCTTCTACTCTTTACCTCTGCATCTGCAGATGGCATAGGTAGAATGCTTTTTCTTTTTTTTCTGTTTTAGATTCATTGTGGAAGGCCGGGCCATTGAGATAGGCTGGGACCTGGGACCTGGGACCTGGGACCCTTTGCTGCAGTGCTTATACAAAGAAACTACAAGAGACTAAAAATAACTGCTTGCAAGCACACGCACAGTTGGGGCAAATTATGGACAACAAGATACAAAGAGACCAAAAAAAACCCAACTGCTACTTCTGAAGAGCCGGGAGCCAAAGCAGGGGATCGGGAGCAAAAGCAGGGCGCTGCGCATGCCCCCCACACACAACACCACCTAAGGGGTGGGCAAACCACCTAAGACACCCCTCTGGCCTGATCCCTGGACACACCCCTGCCCTCACCCCATATAAGGAAATAGCTCACGCCCCTGCTGCAGCAGGAACCCCAGTAAAGCCTTGCCTGAATTTCTTGTCTGGCCTCTTATCAATTTCTGTTGATTAAGAACCCTGGTTGGTAACACCATCCCTCCCATTTACACACTCTTGCCTCCTCTCCATGTCCTCATTTCCTCAACATAGTGCGTCACACTTTTAGCTAAATCAGGGGCTAGCATAGTGTTTCCAGCACAGCCGAGCCACCTGGTAAACTAGAGCAACGTTTTCTTTTGTTTTGCTTTTTGGTTTCCTGGAGTTAGTCATTGCCAGTTTGTTTGGTTTTCCCAAACAAACTGATTTACCCCCAGCCCCTTCAGCTGAACCCCAACCTCCTTTCATACCTTGGAGCAAAGCAAGCCTTCTGCAGGATCCTTTCTGCTGAGCCTTTCCTCCTGGACCTTCCCTCTCCTGCTCGGGTGGGAGACACTTCTCTCCAGGCGGCTGCCTAGCTGGCACATAGGGGCTTCTTCTCACTCTCAGCCTGAAAAATCCCTTGGCCTTCAGAGCACCTGGGGACCATTTGGGGATGCTTCCTCAGGTAGAAGAAGCTATACAAAACTTTTCTAAAAACTAGGATAATTTTGGATTCCCCCTTTAAGTACACTGGAAATGACTCTTAACCACACACAGGCCTTGGCTTTCTGAGGGTGCAAAATCGAATCCCCTCTTTGGTTTTAAATGCACTAAAACCCTTGCTCTGCCGGTCTAATTCCTACAAGGGCATGCAAGACACACCGCTGGTAATTTTTCCAGGTGCACACACAGTAATTAAACTGAATGCTATCATAGCCTTTCTAGGTAAAAAGCCTCCTGGGCTTGTTTTAATGAATAGATAAAGCTCATCTGTAATTAGTACCTTTAGTTATTAATATGCAAAGGAGGCCTGCTGGTATCTGTAATTAGCACCAAATTCTTGATGGCTAAGGATGCTGCCAAAATAGGAAAGTCTGTAATCCTCAAAGTCTCCAGCCACTTGAGGACCTCCCAGACCTCACCTCCAACCTAGCCTCCCCCTCTGTGCTCCCCTCCCAGGTGTCCAGCTGCCTGCCAGACCCTCCTCTCTGTATTCCAGAAGCATCTTGAACTAGTCTAACACTGGACTCAAGTTCTATTCCCTCCCTACACTTGCAGCCCCTTCTAAGAAGCCCAGTCCTGGGTCATGGCCCTTGTCTTTCCCTTGCCCTCCTTCCTCCTTCCCAGCAGGCTCACCTCCTCGGGGAATAATACACCACCCAGGCAGTCCCCTGACCCAGAAACCCACGCCCCCTCATGACCTCTCTTGTCTCCTCTGGCCATCCCACTCATGTCCAAGGCAGCTGCCTCTTCTTCCGCGCCCGCCCCCTCCCTGGGTCAGGCCTCATCAGTGCTGCAGGGGTGGAAGGTTGGAGGGGGGAGTCTGCCGTGCCTTCCCACGGTCTCCCCACCTCCTTTCTCGGCAGCCCCATCCATTTCCCATGTTGCAGCTAAGCATGATTTTCCCAAAGCACCTCTTCACTTTCATCTTTCAGGTCTCAGCTTCGACACAGTGTCCCCTGGGAAGACGGCGAAGATCCCCGGCTCCCCAAGTCCGATGTTAGTGCCCTACCCACCTCCTCCCTCGGCACCCCTAACTATCGCGCGTAGCATTTAAGCACTCGTATGGTGTTTGCCTGTTCATTTGTTTGCTTCCCTCCTTAAGAACAGGGATGTGTGTCGCTACCCTCATCAACTGACACACAGTAGACCATCAACAAATGCTTTCAAAAGAATGACTGAGTTAGGCTTCTCAGATTATTTTTTAAAGTTCTCCATCAATTCTTGTTATTTGATTAATTTGCCAGCAAACCGACTCCTACCCGCTGCGTGCAAGGGAAACCTTTGTCTTAACCTTGAGTGCTTGACCTTGAGCACTGAATTAGGAAGGCCTGAGTGAGCTCTTGTACCCGGTGTTATTGTGCCCCCCCCCCCCCCGCCCAGGTAAATGCACAGTCCGCTGTGGGAGGCTGGGTGGTACAGGGGCCAGAGCCCTGCCCCGAGTCAGGAGGGTGGGATCTTCCACTCTCTGGGCTGTGACACCTTGGACCAGCCGGCCTCCCTGGCTGGCCTGGTGGCTTTGGAGTTGCAGGCAGGGGGCCGGCCGATGAAGCCTGAGCCCGCCTCTCCCCACTCTCCCACCCCCAGCTCCGCCACATTGTGTAGGACTCTGTCGCTTCCATCACTCACATCTACAGCCAGCGGCCCCGATGCAGATTAAGTCCTTGGAAGGCAGGCTCTGAAAACACGAGGAAGATATTCTCTTTGGTAGGAACATTCAAAATAACATCTTTTCAAGTGTGTGGAAGATCAGAATATGAATAGGATGGGGGTGCGGTAAAAGGGGTTTGTGAAAGGAGGGGCTGGGTCCTGCAGCTTCCTCTATTCTGAACGGGGGAGCCGGGAAGCTTGCTTTCTTTTCTCGAGAAAATGACAAAATCACTGTGGGGACATTTACAGCCAGAATCTCTTTGACATTTTAAAATCTCCGAAATCATGAAAAAAAAAAAAAAATCATAGCATGTGCATTGGCAAGGGAAAGGCTTTATGTTGTGGGTTGTCTAAAAGACACCAGTGGAGCCTGGGTATCTCTGTCAAGACTGTTCTCTGAGGATAGTTTCCTGGACAGCATCTGCATCATGTAGAAGGTGGGGTGGTAAGGACTGAGCACGTCCTTACAAGTCACTGCAGACACGGTGGCCAGTGTGTCAGGCTCACCTCTTCCCGCTTGGGATGGATGGGAAGGGACAGCAATGGAAATCTTAAAGGTGCAGGACGACACTGAACCCAACGTTCACGGTTGGGTGTTGGAGGCCAGCTGTGGCCCCATAGCTCACCCCTAAGAATCTAGGACCCCCTGGCCCCTTGGGGTGGTGACTTACTGGGCAAAGCTCATGGCCTTCCAGCACTTGGCCTGGAAGGCAAAGAAACAATAACTCTGAAATCCCAGTGAGGAGGTGTTTGGACACCTATAAATAAATCACCTACTTCCCCCATTCTTCGCATTACCGCCCATCAAAGTATCGGCCTCAACATCTGCTGCCCAGTTCATAGTCCTTTAGGAGCCAGTGTGATGCCAAAATCTAGCAACCCACCGGCACTTAATGACAACGTCCAGCAAAGATGCTGACCAGCCTTGCTGAATATGCTATCCTTGTATGGAAGAGGCAAAAAAGGAGGGAGAAAAAGGGCTGGGGCCCTGCACCTGCAACCTCACAGGATGGGCCAAGGTGGGCAGGGCAGCTGGAGCCCGAAACAGACTCCTCAGGACAGCGCGACCCTGGACTGGGCCCTTCTAGGAAGCCCATATCACCGGCTGGCTCTGGGGCAGCAGTGTAAAACTAGCCATGCTATAGCTTTGTATTGACAGACACATCAGCTTCACATCCAAGAGGGGCGCTGTGTGGTGTAACCCTATGTGATGCATGCGGCTTGGTCGTTCCATTTGGAAACAGGAGACAAAGTCAGCTTTGTATCCAGGATTCCTTCTCTGTCGTCTTTACAAATGCACACAAACAGGTCTGACAACTTGCTATGTGCCCAGAATAAGGGAGTCACCTGTGCGGAACTATTTCATGGCAGTAGTCCATGGAACGGGCAGTTCTGACTGCTGGGATGGGTGCACACAAACACCCCAACTCCAAACTTGTCCCCAGACTGCTTCTGGGCCCAGAGCTCTTTGGATTGTAGAACTCTTTGAGAATTAATTAGGCAGGACCTCTGGACCCTCATTCCAGAAAATAATGTACAGCTACACAAATTTTGCCTATAATTTCCCTGGAAAGCAGGGATCTTTGGAGCTCATTTATAGCTTCCTGGTTAAGATCCCGGTTTAGGAGTTGACAAAAAAGTTCCTCCAAGGAGAAGGTTCTTCACTGTGATGGGCTAAATATTGAGTTCTCTCTGAACACGTTATAAACATACTATACATGATCGGTTTTTATCAAAATTCAAATTGTTGACTTCTCAGGAATGTCTCTGCCGATAAAGCAAAATGTACCTGTGGCGTGAAGGAGAAAGGCGGTCTCTGGGGTGAAGGCTGAGAAGGAACTGCTTTTCTCTAGAACACACACCACCCACAGTCCCGGTTGCCCCAGGAGATTGTCTGACTTGGAGCACATCCCTGATATTTTCTTGGGCATCTCGTCTGCTTCTGGTAATTTATCTGAGCAGCGTTCGTCGAGGGTGTGTTGAGTGACAACGCTGGGGATGGATTTTGTGCAGGTTCGTTCACCCGGGCGGTGACATGGCCGACTGGCTGAACTGTGATTTGGTGCAGTGGAAACAAGGCTGCAGGTGAATGGGGGCTGGCTCCTGGTTTCCATCTATTTGGTGGCCACCTTTCCTTCCCCAACACCCCAGAGGCTCTCTCCACAGTGGTCACCAGAGCTAGAAGTTTTAGGAATCACAGTCCAATCCACATTCTTAGCTGGGATGTTGAAGGGCTGGGTGTTGGGGAAACACTTCTCCCAGGACAGCTGAAACAGTGAACCAGTTTGCAGGGTACTGGCTGGCTCCAGGGAGAGCTGAGAGTGGGGGGGACCAGGCCAGACCGATTGTGGGCTGTTGGTGGCCTGCCGGGGCTGAGAGCCGGCGCACTCTCGGCTTAAGAAGCTCTACCGGAAGGCAGTTTCTCTAATGCCCACAGCGGTACCGGAGGGGTGAGCAGGGCCCTGGAAATGGTGGGTATGATGTGGGCCCAGGGCAGAGATGGGGGAGGCTCCTGGGAGTGGGTCCCTGCCTGACAGCTGGCCGGACTGAGGCTCCTCTGTAAGGACAGACAGGACAGGGCCCAGCCATCTGCTCGGCACTAGTATTTGGGACAGGGGTTTGCTGTAGCATCAGAAGAACTCAGGCCTCTCGGGGGAAGGCACTGCTTCCTGCCAGGACGGACTAGGTGAGCTGGTGACAGATGTGAATCAATCCTCTTTCTGTTTACAAGTTGCCGCAAATCATTTTCCAGGGTTTTCCTACTGGGTACCTTATCTTCTCAACCGTGGGGTAAGTTCCAGGAAAAGAACTGTGTCTTTTATTTTTTAAGGTCCACCCTTGGCTCCAAGCCTGGCCCTGAACTTATGGAATTCAGTGTCTCCGGCCACGTGCCTTTGCTCACGCAGTCCTGAGTCCCCCTAAAATGTGTCTCTGTTCACCAGCAAAATCTGAAGTGACCAGAAGATGCCCCGCCGTGAAGACCCACGTCGAATGGCACCACAAGGCCTTGTGGAGAAAGAGAATGAGGGCTCGAGGCCCAGCTGGCCCTGCTCCAGATCACATGACCTTGGGCAAGTCACTCCACTTCTCTGAGCCCCAGTCTACTTCCCTGAGCAACGCGAGTGACGATGATACTCCCAGAGCTGCTGTCGGGGTTCAGTCACAGGTTGGATGCGGTTTGCTCTCACTAGAAATTTCTCACCAGTGTGTGCTCTGGCGTATGGCCTTTCTCCCAGGAAGCAGTTTCCCAAAGCCAACCAGAGACCCTCTTCAGCCTCTCTCAAACCTCCATAGCAATTTGTACCCTCATATCTCACGCTTCTTCTGCCTGGTATCATCACTCAACTGTGCAAGATATGTTAGCTGTCTATCCTCACCCTGACCCTCAGCCCTCACACACGTTCGATGTTTATTTATTTATTTTATTTTATTGACTTTGGCTGCACCAGGTCTTAGTTGTGGCATGCAGGATCTTTTAGTTGCAGCATGCAGGCTTCTTCGTTGCCACATGTGGGATCTAGTTCCCCGATCAGGGATTGAACCTGGGCCCCCCTGCACTGGGAGTGTGGAGTCTTACCTACTGGACCATAAGGGAAGTCCCACACATTCACTGTTTAAATAATATTTATTATTTTCTTTATTGAGGTATAGTTGATTTACAATATTATATAAGTTTCAGGTGTACAACAGAGCGATTCACAATTTTTAAAGGATGTACTCCATTTATAGTCATTATAAAATATTGGTTATATTCCCCATGTTGTACAATATATCTTTGTAGCTAATTTATTTTATACATAGTAGTTTGTACCTCTTAATTCCCTACCCTCCTTCTCTCTCTCCACTGGTAACCACTAGTTCTCTATATCTGTGAGTCTGTTTCTTTTGCATCACATTCACTAATTTGATTTATTTTTAAGATTTCACATATAAGTGATAACATACAGTATTTGTCTTTCTCTGCTGACTTATTTCACTTAGCGTAATACCCTCCAAGTCCATCCATGTTGCTGCAAATGGCATTATTTCTTTCTTTTTTATGGCTGAGTAATATTTCATTGTATATATGTGCCACATCTTCTTTATCCATTCATCTGATGATGGACACTTAGGTTGTTTCCATGTCTTGGCTACTGTAAATAGTACTGCTGTGAACACTGAGGTGCATGTATCTCTTCAAATTAGTATTTTTGTTATTTCCAGATATATGCCCAAGAGTGGTATTACTGGATCATATGGTAGCTGTATTTTTAGTTTTTGTGAGGAACCTCCATACTGTTTCCCACCGTGACCGCACCAATTTACATTCCCACCAACAGTGCACAAGGTTTCCCTTTCTCCACATCCTCGCCGTACACATGCACTTTTGTGAGCTTCTAAGGGCCAAGTTGACAGCTAGTTCAGATTTACACACACCAGAGCCTCCAGCGCATATGAGGATTAAAGGACCGCTGCCTGGATTGAATCATTTACTGCTATGGAATAAATATTCAAGTTCTAAAAAGAAAGTCACACCGAATCACACAGCGATGTTTCAAACCTGAACATTTCCTCTGCAACAAAACTCTGTTTTTCTATCAGCAGCAAGCTTAGCCATTCATGTGAATAATTTCAAACAGCCTGAAAAATCACCATTGATTTCAAAGCATTGATTTTCTGCACCACAGTAACACATTAAATCTCTTTTCAGAAAAAGACGAAAGAGAACTAAAAGAATAAACTTTCAGTCCAAAGGGTGGGCGTAAGGAGGTACTTATACAACAAAATTAATTTAGCAATTTGCCAATCTTTATAGTGGATGACCTGAGAAGGACATTTTGCTTCTATCCAGAATATACTGTTATGTAATAAATGAAAGCTCAGCTGTCCCCCCAAAGAAGGGGGGAGTTGATGTGTCACTGGCCACCAGAGGGACACTGTGTGACACAGGCCACAGGGCCACCTCCTCCACCGGAGGCTCTGGAACTTGGAGGCTGGTGGGGGAGACTTGAAACCGTCTCCCCGGGTCCAAGCCCACCTGGGTTTGCATGCAGTCACCCCTCAAGGCAGATACTGTGCTTCCAACTCTGAGTCCTGAGGGTCAGGTCAGCTCTGCGTTTGACTTGTTTTGTTATTGAAATTACAGGTTTAGAAAAGGAGTGTTGGTTCCCAACTCAGAAGAAGAAATCTCCTCGGGCATATGTGTGATGATCTAAGCACCATTCATAATTTTTTCCAAGCCAACCTTGTTTCTGTGACCTTTAGTAATCTTGTTATTCCCAGCAGAAAATGCTCAGAGCTAAAATAGTCTCGTTATAATTTAGTCTTTACACTGAAAAAATATTTTCCCCACTGTCCTTCACCTCACAATCGCCCAAATGCCCCCCGCCCCCTCCCCAAAAAAGAGACCCCGAAACTCTTATGCTTGGTTTCAAGCTCAAAGCAGATCTTATTTATTTATTTATTTTTAGGACGCATCAGTTAAATCTGTTCATCTTTTTTGAGTTGAGGGACTGGAAGAAATCACACATCGTTTCTGATGTGATATACCCATGGGCGGTTTTGCATCCTACCCAAAGATAGCTCAACTTCATTTTAAGATGTTTTGCCTTCTATGGCAATCAAAATCAAACTTTTCTAAGTAGACGTGTGCTCGTGGGTTACGCAACTGCTGTCAGCGGTGCCTGCGGTCTTTGCTTGACCTTGGATGAACATCTAAGCCTTGGAGGCGGGTGTGTGCCTCAGTGCTGCCCACATGCACACGGGCGCCCCAGGTCGCTCAGGCTCCAGGATGATAAGAGGTTAAAGGGCAGTCACCTCTGGGCTACTTATGGGCTTTGTGAAAGGTCACATCCTCTGCCTAATTGGAGGCAACTTTCTTTCATGCCCATTTTTATCTCCTCGGGGAGAAATGCCAAGTGAGCTGAGAATTAAGGAAGTCAGGGGCCAGCTGAGCAGCCTCATTAAAGACACCTCAGGGGGCTTCCCTGGTGGTGCAGTGGTTAAGAATCTTCCTGCCAATGCAGGGGACACGGGTTCGAGCCCTGGTCCGGGAAGATCCCACATGCAATGGAACAACTAAGCCCGTGCACCACAGCTACTGAGCCTACGCTCTAGAGCCTGCGAGCCACAACTACTGAAGCCCATGTGCCTAGAGCCCATACTCCACAACAAGAGAAGCCACGACAATGAGAAGCCCGCGTGCCGCAATGAAGAGCAGCCCCCGCTCACCACAACTAGAGAAACCCCGCGTGCAGCAACGAAGACCCAACGCAGCCAAAATTAAAAACAAATCAATAAATTAATTTTAAAAAATGAGAGACACCTCGGATTTGGGGTCTCACTTTGCTCATCTCTAAAACGGGACCAGATGCTTTCAAAGGCAACTTTCAGCTCAAACTCAGGCTCTTGCTTTTCTTTTCTCCAGGAAGATCCCAGGAGGTGATCAGGGTCCAGGTGATCACTCCGTTCTCCCCAAATGTCATCCAGCCAGCCTCCTGCATGTCATCACTTTTCTCCTGCCCCATGAATAGCATCTCTGTTCTCACCCCGGGGCAGCGTCTTCCCTTCTGCCCACCCTTCCCTGGGCCCCATCAACAAGATATCTGGAGTAACATATTTTTAACCAGGACAAGCTTTGGGAAAACCTCTGTCACTGTTCCGAGGAAAGTCGATTCTGTTTATTATCGTAAACTGTTGTCAGTTTCCTCAAACTTTCCACTTACCTCTTCTCCTTAAACAAAATTATCTTTCTCCAACTGTAACACTTCCTATGCAGCCCTTTTAAAGGAAACTATTGCATTCATTCAAATAAAATTATTCAGGACCTACTATTTGTTGGGCTCAAGAAATGCTTGTCGAGTGAATAAGTGAATGGATGAATGTATCTTGTTGGTTGCTATAGGAGATTCAGAAACAAGCCCTCTTCCCAGCCTTTAGGGGGATGGTCTGTGGTGGCAGAAAGGATTAAACGCACACAAGAATAGTTGGAATACAAGCAGTGCTAACCTTCATGATATAGTAACACTGCTTGTAAATATTGAAAGCCAGTGTCAGTTGAATACAAGTTGGAAAAGAGACACTTCCCTAACCACACCCTGTAAGCATCTTTCTCCTCCCAGCTATCCTGCCTCTTCCTCGGCACCCCCAGACCTCCCCCAAAACTAGCAACCAGAGAGGGTTAACACCCGGTTTGGCAGGGAACCTCAGGTATGCTGCTCCAGAGCTGTTCTGATTGGTCAGCACCCTTGCCTATGAGTTACTTAATATTTGGACTATCTCTACTGTATGAGTAAAGCTCAGGTAACTGGCAAAAAGAAATAATAAAATTAAGTAAAGAAAGGAAATATGGGGGGAGTTGGTTCCATTCTCCACTAGAGTGATGGGCACCAGCCATAAGAGGACATTACATTACCTGGTCACAGGGACCAGCTCAGGAATGGGCAAATGACCCAACCAGATGCAATGAGATGTAACAAAACTTTTTCTGGAACTGTTGGTAGAGGGATATTTACTCTTTATGATGGATGTGAACTGCGATGTGATTCTGGAGAAACCATGGGCTACCATATGAAGCCAAGTGATGCTAGGAGTTGAGCGATGGGAAAGCTCCTAGATCAAGCCATTCCTGAAGTCATGCCTGCCTTCTGCACTATTCAGTTATCTAGAGTAGGCAAGTTTGTCTTTCTGTCATTTTTTAACAAAAAAAAGTCCTGATACTGGGATGAGGCAGCAAAGGAAATACAGGAGTAAGAGAGATGGAAGACGGTGCCCTGTCATTCTCAGTTCCCTTCTTTCTTAGCATTTTGGAGCCAGGTCTACTTGGGATCTGGTCTCCTTACTCTTTCTCATTCCCCAGGTCATCATCCCCTCCTGACTTTGTTTTTTGATTTCCTACCCAGTCAGGAGTAAAATCCCTCACATTTTCAAACTTCTTCTGTTTTCACCTTGCCTATCTCCAACCCTGGGTCACCAGAACAACACTCCCCAGCCCTTTTCTCATCATGGCAAACTCAAAACATGACACTCTTTGAAGGGTACCCTGGGGTAAACTAGAGATTTAGGGTGTCTTTATGGGTCTTGGGGGGGGAAGTCCATTATATTTTTTAATATTATGAAATTTTGATCTAAAAAAAAGTAAAATACAAAGTCCCAAGAAAGATACAGCTTTGTATGAAACTTCAAAATAAAATCTTTTCAAAATGTTAAACAAGAAATTTGAGCTTTCTTCTACGGACATGACTTTTTTAACATCAGTTTAAATGCTTCAAATGCTGTCCTCGAATCCTAATCAAGACCTTTTATTGATTTAGATTTTTTAAATTAATTTATTTTTTATACAGCAGGTTCTTATTAGTTATCTATCTATATCTATCTATCTATATATATATTTTTTTGGTACGTGGGCCTCTCACTGTTGTGGCCTCTCCCGTTGCAGAGCACAAGCTCTGGACGCGCAGGCTCAGCGGCCATGGCTCACGGGCCCAGCTGCTCCGCGGCATGTGGGATCTTCCCGGACCGGGGCACGAACCCGTGTCCCCTGCATCGGCAGGTGGACTCCCAACTACTGTGCCACCAGGGAAGCCCAGTTATCTATATTTTTATCTTTGTAGTGTACTTTCTTAACATTTATTAATAGTAAGCTTACTTATTTTATATTTAAATTTTTTTTTGAATTTTATTTATTTTTTTATACATCAGGTTCTTATTAGTTATCCATTTTATACATATTGGTGTATATATGTCAATCCCAACCTCCCAATTCATCCCACCACCACCACTAGCCCCCCGCCGCTTTCCCCCCTTGGTGTCCATACGTTTGTTCTCTACATCTGTGTCTCTACTTCTGCCCTGAAAACCAGTTCATCTGTACCATATTTCTAGATTCCACATATATACATTAATATATGATATTTGTTTTCCTCTTTCTGACTTACTTCACTCTGTATGACAGGTCTCTAGGTCCATCCATGTCTCTACAAATGACCCAATTTCGTTCCTTTTTACGGCTGAGTAATATTCCATCGTATACATGTACCACATCTTCTTTATCCATTCATCTGTCGATGGGTATTTAGGCTGCCTCCATGACCTGGCTATTGTAAATAGTGCTGTAATGAACAGTGGGGTGCATGTGTCTTTTTGAAGACTTTTTAATGATAATCTCTTCAAATTCTTGGTAGTCACTATCAACGAGAAACTGCACGTTAGAAATAAAAAAATTAAAACCATTCTTTGGGAAACTTTCAGAATGTCGACAGCTGAAATTATATTTAAAGAACCAACAGTCTCTTCTCTTTTTCATTTCTACATACAAATGTGATTTCTTGCTGATGTTTCTTATGATAAAACAAATGGACTTTGAATCCAATTGGATTATTTTTATGTCAACTATTTCCAAATAATGGGAAGCCCTAATGTGGAGAATGCAGGTGTATTTTTAAGTCTCCTTCTACCTAAAATGAAGACCATGACAATAGTTCATCAGCCATGGGTGAGAGCTTCCCAGTCACTGTCTCAAGACACCCTGCTGTCCCGGCCCGCAGGGTGGCCAGGTGGGGCATAGACTGTGGCCTCCAGCCGAGAGCTGCCTCTGGGCTCCTGCAGGCAAAAGCGCAATGACCAACATCAAGGACCATGATGTACAGATGCTCCACCGTGGAAACTGGGTGAAGCCAGCTGTGCAGCATGACTCCGCCCAGCCTGGACAGAGAGCTCGTGGAGCTGCTGTGCACACGGCTGCTGTGGCTGATCAGGAGGGGCCTCCCGGGAGGCCGGTGAGGGCTTTAGCGGGTGGCGCTAAGCCTCTGCCTTCATGAACAACAGACGCTCGCGTCCACTAGACGTAGCATCACAAAGTGAATGCGCCCTGCGTAACCACCTCTCTTGGGAATAGTAAATTCACCTGTTGACACAGATGACGCCCCTAACCCCAACACCTCCACTTCCTCCTATTTTTTCTTGTTTTTCCCTTCACCTCAGCCACCAGCATCATCTTTCTGAAGGTCACCTAGAAACCCAATTCAAGGCCCTTTCCTCAGCCCTTGACTCCTCTCTGGAGCAACCAGAACTATTTCCTGCCCTCTCTAGCAAGAGACATTTCTCTCTCTCGGGCCAGGACCAGGAGGTTTTGTGTGACTTGTTAAGGAGACTTGAGTGTAAAGCCCTGAAGTCTCTCGGAAAAAAACCAAAAAAACTCATAGATGGGGCTAAATGAATGAGCGCCAGGTTTCAAAGAAGCAGTATTTGTAATGACATTAAAAAGTCAAGGCTGCTACGTTGGCTTTCAGCATTTTTCATCTTTGAATGCTCAATAAAACTATTTTTGGCAAAGGAAAAAAAAGAAACATTTCTCTCTTATCGACTGGGGGCTGTACCGTCTTGAGCCTCTTCTTACTTCTTGATGCCTTACTTTCTTAGTTTTTTTTTTCTTTTCCCCTCTCCTACCCACTATCAATGGGGTTTCTGACCCTCTTGTACTCCAAACCTTCTACACACACTGTTTTCACCATCACTATTGTGTGGACGAATTCAAAATCCTGCTAGTGGTATGACTGTCCAAGCTCCAGTTCTAAATTTCTGCCCTCTCTTTGGACAATTCCATCTGAATCTCCTGACAGCACCTCTCGCTCATCACACCCAGAGGCCCCTTCTTCATCCCAACCCCAAATCAGCTCTTCCTTGCCACCTCTCTGCTTTGTTAAGGGCACCACCATCACTCCACCTCGGCTCAAACTCTTGAAGGTAAACTTGGTTTCTCAACTGATTGCCGAATCTTGATGATTCTCCCTCCTGAATGCCTGTCACATCCAATCTCCTCGATTTTGGTAGATGCCACCCTATCCTGGGTTCTTTACCTCTCACCTGGATTATTACAATAGCCTCCCAACTGGCCACCTTCGATAGATTATTACCAGTTTATTGCACCCCAAAACTCCCTTGTTTAAAAGCTTTCAATAGGGAATTCCCTGGTGGTCCAGTGGTTAGGACTCCGTTGCTCTCACTGCCCAGGGCCTGGGTTCAATTCCTGGTCAGGGAACTAAGGTCTTGCAAGCTGGGCAATGCAGCCAAAAAAAAAAAAAAAAAAGCTTTCAATAGCTCTTTATTGACCAAATTTAGCTTAACTTCTTAGCCAGACATTCAAATCCCTTCATAATCTGTCCCCAGCCTATCTGTGTAACCCAAGTTCATTTATAGATTCTAGAAATATTTACTGAGCTCCTACACTTTGTGCCAGACTGGCCTAGGTACTGGAGATACAGCAATGAATGAAATCGAATTCTCAGTTCCCATGGAATTAACATTCTAAAGAGAGTCAGACAACAGGCAAACATATATGTTAGATCGTAACGCTTGTAGAAAAATTAATTCGGGTAAGAAGGTAGACGGTGATGGGAGTGGCATATTAGATGGGATGGTCAGGAAGTCCTTTTTGATGAGGCGGCATTTGTCCAGAGACTCGAATGAAATGAGGGTGAGACTTATGGATATCGAGGGGAAGGGCATTTCAGGTAAAGGGAAAAGAAAGTTCCAAGTCCTTCAAGTCAGAGCATGCTTGGCAAGTTGGAGAAACTGCAAAGGGGCCAGAATCGATGAGCAGAGTGAACAAGAAGGAAGAGATGAGAGAGAGTCGGCTGGAGGCCAGGTTATGTAGTCCTGGATGGATGACGATGTGCACTTAGGATTTAATCCTGAATGAGGTGGAAGGCCCTGGAAGGTTTTGAGTAGTTGAGTGACATGTTCTAAAAAATACTACAGACAGCTGGGGAGAGACTGGATTGAGAAGGTGATGAGGGAGAGTGAAAACTGGGAGACCAGTTAGGAGGCTATTGCAATAATCCAGGCAAGAGATGAGACGAGCGGTTTGAAGAGGGTAAGAAGTTGTTGAATTCTGGTTACGGTTTGAAGGTAGTGCCTCTGGCATCTGCTGGTGGATTGATTGGATGTGAAGTGTCAGAGGAAGAAAAGAATCAAGGATGATTCTCAAGCAACTGGAAAAGCACAACTGCCATGAACTGAGCTCTCTGAGAAGCCTGTGGGAAGAGAAGGAAGTCTACAGGAGGAGGAAAGTCCAGTCTGGGGCGTGCTAAGCTTCAGGTGACCATGAAGTATCCAAGTGAAGATGTCAAGTTGTCAGTTGAATAGTTGAGTCTAGAATTCACGAGAGAGATCCAGGCTAGAAATAGGTTTGGAAATTGTGTGTAGATGGTATTAGTGTTCAGAGGGTAGGAGAGATCTCTTAGAGAGTATCCACAGAGGCCAGTGGACTGAGCCTGGGTCACTACCACATGCAAAGGTTGAGAAGATAAAGAGAGCTCAGCAAGAGAGAACTGTGGGTGGAAGGAAAGAAAGCCAAGAAACTATGGTGGCCTGGAAACCAAGAACAGAAAGGGTTCAACAAGGAGGGAGTCGTTTGTGATTTGTTTAAAAATAATCGTGTGTGTGTGTCGTGTGTGTACACGCATGTGTGTAATGGAGGGTGGGGGGCTAGTTGGTATATAAAATAAACAGGAACTGCCACATTCATCATTGCTGAATCTGGGAAGATGGGGGAGCTCATTTTACCATTTTCCTTATTTGTGTATATGTAGGAAATTTCCCCTTAAAAAGAAGTGACAGGGACTTCCCTGGCGGTCCAGTGGTTAAGGCTCCTCGCTTCCACTGCAGGGGGTGTGGGTTCCATCCTTGGGCAGGGAACTAAGATCCCGCATAACGCACTGGCGTGGCCAAAAAAAAAAAGTAACAAAATAAAACAGAGAAACTGAAACACTGATGGTGCTGACGGGTCAATTCAGAGAGTGGATGTGACCTGTAGAGGCACTGGTGGTGGTGACGAGCAGTCTCAGCAGGGACGAGAGCCTGTTGGCAGTGGGTTCAAGAGAGATGAGGAAAAAAGGAGCAAGTGAGTGCGATCACCTCCTTCTAGGAATTCCGAAGGAAAGGGGAACAGAGAGAAGTGGGTCAACAGCTGGAAGGAGATCAAGGGGCCGGCGGTGGGTAGGTGGTTGGTGAGCTTAGGATGGGCTGAGGACAGTCATATTTCCTACCACTGCCCTGCACACAAGCTCTAGACACAGCCCCGGAAAGCATCCTCTCCCCACGTTCTCTGTCCACACCTGCCCCTCCCCATTCATCCCACCCATCCACCAAGGCCTAGACCACATTCCACCTCCTGCATCATCCCAACTGTATGTGATGTGTCCAGGTGTCTGGTTTCTACCCACATGCAGAATTTTCAAGAAAATTTATTATATGAAAGTTTTGGTTGTGGTGCTGTTCGGTTGGGGTCTCTGTGGCTCTCACCTCCAGTGTGTGTTTATGCTGTAGATGAAAGCTATACAATGCTCCCCTGACGGCCTTCGGAAGGGAAGCAGAACTTCTACAGAAACAGTAAAGTTTCTTATTCCTTTAGATCTTGGAAGATAGCATTCGATAGTAGCAACGAGAAGAGTATCTTTCACTTGCCTTTCCCACTCTAAACGACAAGGCTAGAAGCACCAATTCACGCTAAGGGATCACAGACTGCTATTTATTTTTAAAACTAACTGAAAAGCCTCAGCTGCTACCAAAGGACTTCTCTTTGGAAACATCAGAAGTCGGGCGGGAGCAGGTGGGTGGGGAGAAGAAGCCTTCTAGTTTCAGCTCCGTGAAACTGCCCTGAAAAGTAAGATGTGATGGAAAACACTGCTTCCCTCACACCTCCCTCAGAGTATATAACAGCGAGGAGACCAGGGCACTGTCTTAAGATTCTTCCTGCAGAGAAGTTTCCCTCAGAAGCATTCATTTTCAGTGCAAAAGGCAAGAACAGACAAGACACTTCTAATCAGGATTAAATACAAGATGCATCAGAGATGGGCTGTGAAGAAATTCTCAAGAAACGAGAGATGTTATCAGTGCTTCTATGATGAGAAGGCTAGAGGGACAAAAAAATGTTCTGTTCCTATATAGCTAAACTGAGGGAGACAAGAGCAAACACATCTTTTTTTTTTTTTAATTGAAGTACAGTTGGTTTACAATGTTGTGTTAGTTTCAGGTGTACAGCACAGTGATACATTTATAACTGAATCACTGTGCTGTACACCTGAAACTAACACAACATTGTATGTATATATATACTTTTTTAGATTCTTTTCCCTTATAGGTTATTACAAAATATTGAGTACAGGGACTTCCCTGACAGTCCAGTGGTTAAGATTCCATGCTTCCACTGCAGGGGGCATGGGTTCGAGCCCTGGTCAGGGAACTAAGATCTTGCATGAGGCCAAAAGAAAACAAAACAAGAAAATATCGAGTCTAGTTCCCACATCTTGACTGAGTCTCAATAGCAAGTACAAAAAGGCACGTGAACCTCCCGCCCTAATTACTGCCGGGTGCCCACTGTTGCCGAGCCCTGTGCTGTGTATGACAGAGTCCCTCCGTTCACGGTGCCCAGGGGAGACCATCACGACACAGCGTGACAGCCAGGAGGCTACCTGTGGCGGGAAGGCCTCCCTGATCCTGGGGGTAAGGGAGCTTGGAGCTTTCTGACAGAAGCAGCAGAAGCACCAAAGGTTCCTGAGTGCAGAGAGCATGGAGATTTGGGACAGCCAGGAGTCACACTGCGGTGAGACCCAAACCTGGATATACAGGTGGAGACCGGGTCACACAGGGCCTCTGATGTCATGGGCCAGGGAGCTCTGACTGGAGAGGAAAACAAGAGCAGCTTCGCAGTTTTGAAAGATCATTCCGGTGGCGGCAATCTAAAGGGAAAATAGGGCTTCCCTAGTGGCAAGTGGTTGAGAGTCCACCTGCCAATGCAGGGGACACGGGTTCGTGCCCCGGTCCGGGAAGATCCCACATGCCGCGGAGCGGCTGGGCCCGTGAGCCATGGCCGCTGAGCCTGTGCGTCCGGAGCCTGTGGTCCGCAACGGGAGAGGCCACAACAGTGAGAGGCCCGCGTACCACAAAAAAAAAAAAAAGCAAAAAAAAACAAAAAGGGAAAATAGACCATGTGCCGACTTCGAAATTGTGAAAACTGGTGACTCTTGTTGGTGTGACTTGCTGTCAAAGCCAAATTCTGTTTTTCTGTGTTATATTCGGTTATGCTTATTTTTGTACCTCAAAGAGGTGAGGGTTTCATTCTATTTGTGTATTTTTAAACATTCAGATAATTTCATTGTTCACCTATGTATCTTCGATCACAAGAGCACAACGTAATCAACCATTGTGAGGTAGCTGGACGATAGTTACTATGAAAACGACCTTTAGCTATGGAACCAGGGGCTGCTTCTTCCCTGGGGTTTTCATGCCCTCTCCCCACTTACAAGCCCCGATCTGGAATTTCACCTATGCAGTGATTCCCAACACTGGCCTATGAAAAAGTTTTCACCAGTTTGGGGTTAAATGTAGAAGCAAAGGATGGTGTAGTGAGACTTTCATAAAACAAAATTTGGTCTGCGTAAAGGCATGTCTTTTCTTCTAAATTATGCCTCACTTCCTTTTCGGGTATTAAGATTCCCTTTTTTTTATGAAACGATGGCAACCCAGTTTTTTGTAAATGACCTTTCATGGCAAAACAGTTGGCTACCCCAGATCTGTGCACTGATTTTTTTGAAATGTGAAATCGTCTTAGAAGCTTGGGAGGTCACCTAACAGTTGAGTCCAGGGAGGGGATGGACACATCTGGAATTGACCAAGGCTGACGATAACCTGCCAAAGCATCAGAGTTGACAGCAAACTATGTGACAATCAGGAAATGCTGGCCCAGTGTGTGATTTAATCACTTATTTCTTGCTAACTGCATCTTTGGAATTTAGCATCTTTATGAGAATTATTAAACTTCTTTTCACAGCCTCTGCGTCACTCACATTTAAATATTGTTAAATAAGGTCCTAAAAATGTGTTTACTTTCCTGCTCCCAACTTCATCTTATTTTGGAGAGAGGTGCTTGGGGCCTATTACCTGTTAGCACCAAAGAAACAGCTTCAATAGTTTGGGACCCTGGCACAGAAGCAGCCCTCCTCACAGAGGCTGTACCAGGGCCTTTCAGGGAGTACCGACTGCACAGTAAATTAGGACCTGGAGTAGAAAGACCTGTGTTTGGGTCTCAGCTCACAACTAACTAGCTATGTTACCTTGGGTCAGAGCTTCCTCAGCTACAAATGAGGCTGATGACGGTACCTCCCTGCACAGAGTGGTTGTCTTTAGGGCACCTTTGGGCTTGGAGACTATTCCATAATGGTCATATTGCTATTACTGTGAATACAGGATGTTTACAAAGCACTGGTTTTTACACAAGAATCATGTCAGACCTGAAAAGCTTCTTTTTGATCATCTGATCCAATCTTGGCATCTTATAGATGGGGGCGGGGAGAAACAAGTTCTAGAGAGGACAGAGAAGCAACGAGAGGCAGAGCCTAGACTTGGTCTTTGGGTTGAGCCCCGGGGTTTTCTCTACCACATTAGTTTTCTCCATCTGGAAGTATTTGATTCTTAACTTCCAAGTTTCTCGGTTTCTCAGGAAGGAAAACGGAAGATTTTCCAAGTCTTCATGCTAATCTCTAGAATGCAACAAAACCAGGTGGATTTTGATGGGTATGGTGGACAGCAGCAGGATCTGATGCCAGCAATAAAAGGGACACGAGTGCGTTGGTTATATAAAGGGACACAAAGGCATCACCAGGAAAACAAAGTAGATACACTTTCTATTATTTTAAATCAGTAGTTTTATTACAATACTGCACTGACACACGATTATTAGAGAAGGAATGTCCTGACATTTTCTGAGCATTTCATGGAAAGCAAATGTAACCAGCCAGGCAGCCGAGTCTTCCACATCTTTTCCAAACACAAAGCAAAGTTGTATGTCGTAGCTCAGGAAAGTAAAGTTTTCTTATTCTCATCTACAAAACTTCAGTGTCAGAAAACAGTTATTATGAAGTGGGCTGAGAAAGAAAGTGTTTCCTTCATGACGTCCCAAATCCTGACTCCAGACTTCCACCACCACCCCCCACCCCGACTTCCCAGATGACTTTTTATGACACTGCAGATGGTGATGTGTTCAGGGGCTAAATGGGATCTCCTTATTATACTTCACTACCATTGAAAGGAAAAGATAAATTAAGGAAAGTAAGTCCTGGAAAATGCACAAAGGCAAGGAGAAAATATCTGGGTGTATTATAAATGAGATGCTCTTTTCACGTAACTCATTTAAAAGGTTACAATTACCATAAACATTTTAACTCCATTAAAGACTGCTGACAAAAGCTTGCTCTTACATCTGCAAGAGCCTTCTGCGTTTACACGGGTTTGGAAGAAAGCAATGCACCTTGTGAAAAGAGCCACCAATCCTGGTGGAGCAGGCGTCGGACTATTTGGAGTTGCATAGGCGTTTTTTTTTAGATCTGCTTTGTACAAGATACCATGAAACCTTGACCAATTTCCATTTTTCAATAGTTAGTGCGGCAGTCAGATGTTTTAATCCCTGTTGTGCTCAAACGCACAAAAGTACTCTAGGAAAGAAACACTAAAATGGCATTTTGAATAAATTCACTATACATTATGTAACTTGGGAACAATAAAGGAAGAAGCCCAAGCATGACTCTAGTATTTCATATAGAAAAGCACTGCAGGAAGAAACTTTGTTTAAAAACATTAAAACTCGGGTGAATATAAATACGTGTTTGGTTCATCTGTGCTATTTGATATAGAAATCCTATCAGATATTCAATCTACTACGTGACCTGTTTGGGTTTCTCACTGTATTAGCAGAAGAATATACACTGCTGCATATACTCACATATATATGCATATACATATATAAAATTCAGATCATGAAAATTTGTTTAAATACACATACTTAAAACCTGTACCTCTAAAAATAAATACATTAGCTTCTAGTAGGCTAATTTTCAAGAGTTCCTTCACAAACCAATCAGAACACAGTTTCCCAACAATGGCATGTGACCAATTAGCCACTCTTTAAATCCATTATCTATCAGTAAATGTGTTTTTTGTTTTTTGTTTTTTTAAATTCAGATGTACAACTGAAATAGCATTCCCAGAATAGAAGATGAGAGAATTCTGGCTTTGAAAATAAATGTCTTGGCTTCCTTGATGCTTAGTTCCTACAGATGTCTAGTCTTTGCCTCTGCATTTATCAAGCAGTGGGAGAGCATTTTCTAGTGACAGCATTCTCTTCCACTGACATTACCTTCTAATTAAAGGAGTCAGCTGGCATTTCCTTTGCTGTTTGGTGCAAGGGAACAAATACAACACTGTCTGTATCTGATATCACTCCCATCACCACAGTGAGTTGTGTGTTTTAACGTAATTTACAACGTGCTACCACTGAGGTACAGCAGAAGTAGCCCTGGCGTTAAAACCAAAAAAAAGAAAGAGAACAAAAGTCTCCCAGGAGAACAACACACACAGGACCGGGTGGTGTGTCTCTAAGTTCTATGAAGTAACTCGGGACCACTGCCAGAGTGGATACATTGGATAGCTGATACTGCAGTTCAAACAACAGAAAGAGACGATGAAAAGATTCAATATACCTCCTTTAGAAAGGATGAAATTAACAAAATTGGAGCTTTACTTTTTTACTTTTCCATTTCCAAAACAACTTCTTAAAATGATATAAGCCAGACCAAGTTCTTTAATATAGCACAATATTTAACAACTTTATCATTTGGTTTTGAATACAAGAATTTCAGAAATGTAGGAAATCCATGATAAATAATAGCAAGAATATTTAATGCCATTGTCTAAATGTTTTAAAAGGAAAATCTATCATAGTTGAAATACAACTTCTAAAAAATACAGTGTTCTAGGCGCTCACAGTTCTAGATTGCTAACTTTATAAATTAAAGTGGAAGTTATCCGTATATAAACAAGGCCTCTTTTTCACTGATTTCGATCTCATTTAAACCTTTGGATATTTCAGTCTTCAGATTCCACAAGGTAAGGCTGAGTTTACCAGATATAAACAAAATGTTTAAGTCCATGATGTACTGTAGCACTGAGGAAACAAATGCATCAAATATTTACAGGCTGGCTACAATACTTTCTTCTTCTTTTTTTTAAAGTCAAATGTGTATCAACATCAAGCCACACTCTGTTTTGAATTTCTCTGGTCGCAAAGAAAACGGGGCAACAGCACTTTTCCTCACTCATCTTTCCTCTCAATCCTGAAGTCAGAGGCAGGTCTTCAAGTCAAACGTCTTTTGGGAGGTGGTGGAGGCATGAACTCCGTGTCCGGGTCCAGGTGATGATGCTTTCGCTTCTGTCCTTGAGAAGCTGCCGCACATCTGTTGATGAACTCAAACAGCATCTCCTTGGTGACAGGGTTTGAGATGCTGTTGCACACGGCTGTGGACAAAGGGAGACGTGAGTCTCGTGTGAGGGTTCATGGAGGCGGCTGACTCGCCCCAGGGAGATGAGGACACGGGGAGACGTTTCCGTCCCAACACGCTAAAACTTTCCATCTTCCCAACGTGGGCGACTTGCTGTGGCTTCAACTGTGCTCCTCCCTCCCCCGCCCCCGAAATGAGTGCATTTCTGGTGGCTGCTCTTTACTATTAATTCTAGACCCAAACTTTAAGTATTTGGGTTTAAGCCTGTCTTCACTACAGTTTTTGATCCCTCCAAACAGTTTGTATAGGATATTGATCTCGCCCAGTGTGTCACACTATGGTCCACATTCAAGCACAGTTTCTAAAGGAAGTGCGCGCTCTAGTCCTCCAGCCTTTCTCTCTCTCAGAGAGAAGCGCACACTGAGGCATGTAAACACGGCACCAGCCACCGTGCCCGCCGAACGGGGAGGCTGCAGTGTAGCTGGCAGGGCGTATTATTCTTTATTTTAGTAACTTGCTTGAAATAAGGTATTACAACAAAATGACTATTAAAGAAAGCACCTTTCCCTATGTGATCAAAATTGTATTTACCCACTTGGTTTTAGGAAAACAACACGGGCTTAATTACTCCTCTTTTCCAAATTAACGCATCCTGCCTGAACACAGACGTTAGTTCCAACAAGAACCTTCGAATGTACAACAGTAACTTTTAAGCCACAAAACTCAAAGTGGCAATTTCTATATTATCTCATAAGCTTATCATACGATCATCATCATCACTGACTGAGCACTCAAAGTGCATAATCCTATTAACCTTTATTCTTGGTTCTTATCTGCCTTTTTCTTTCAGTTCCACTAAAAACAGCAACCCAGAAGTGCTGCCAGTAGTAGTTTACCTTAGAGACCTAATTAATACGTGCTGTTTCCCATGAAAGACCCTCACTACTCTGAATTCCCAAAGCACTCACATTGTACCCAGAGCACACCCTGAAGGACAGCATAGCAGGTTTTACGTTTCTTTTTTTTTTATTTTATGTTTTTTAAGGTTTTCATTGACTTTGTTCTTCATTGTTTGTAAAACTATCTTAGGAGCTGGAAATTACATTTCCCCAGCTCATGCCATCTTTTGCCATCTGGCAGACGATGGCTTCAGCGTTTTGAATGGATCTGCAATTACCATGGCTTTTGTTGTGGCTGTCATTCAACAAATTCATCCTGTCCGCAGCCCGATTTCCTGCCCTTTAACCCCTCTCCTGGGTGCCCGCAGCAGCCCACAGGTGAGGGAGGACAGGAGCCACGCGGGGCACAGGCCTGCCACGAGCCCTCCGCGGTCCATGCGGCCTTCAGCCCCCAAAGCTGAACCACAAAAGGCAGCACAGTTTGGTTCTAACACTTTAGCTTTTGTGTGTTGTTGTGGGTTTTTTTGGTTTTTTTGGGGGGGTGGTTCATGTAACCTCCACTGGGAGGGTGTCACACTCACCCATGGCAGTGTTGTAGGCATTAGGGAAACTTTTGTCTGTTCTCTGTCTCATAAAGACCCAGCTGTTGTTCTCGAATTTGCATTCTATAATTTTGTTGTCATACTGTTTTAGCTCTTTTGTCACCTGTTTTAAAAGAGAATTGAGGAAAACATTTAAATCATCTGACAGGCTTCTTGCCTGCACTACGTGACAGACGCATTAGGGAAATGCCAAAAACACCTCGGTGCCTCTACACACAGAGCTCTTTGTCATCCGAAGCATCTAATCAAGCCCAAGGATGTGGTGCGCACTCCCTTGTACACTTGCTCATCAATCTGACACCTTATAAATAGTCGTGAAAACGGCTGTCAATATATAGCAATTAAAAGAAGCTAAGGAGAAACCAGCCACTTCTGGGCCAAATGCAAATACGTTACCATAGGGACCAATGCCTTCGATATTGTCTGTGTCCCTCTGGCTTTCAGAAACTGAGTATCTGTGAAGGTTTCAACAACTTTTAGAAAGACCACACCACCTAAATTCCTATGTCGGAATCTAAGAAATCCCCTTTACTGGTTAAGATAAAAAGTTACGCATAAAGAGTAAACAAGTAAACATGAGGATCTGATTCAGGCTATGTGCATCCTAACTATTTAGCTCTTCAAGCAGTGATGATTAACTAAAAATCTAATCTTTAGGCTATTTACCCTTTTCATCTCCAAACCGGTATGAATTTAGAGATGACGCTACCTTTGATATTAGCTGGTAGGTTTTTTGGTTACTTCACCTCAGATGATTGAATATGGATTACAACTTAGTCTATCAACGCTAACAAGTATCCATGGCAACTATAGAACCTTTGAAAAGATATTTCATCGGGCTGTGAGGATGGTTTTCATAAATAGGAACCTAAGCTTATCTTCGCAGTTTCAAATCGAATGCCAGTCATGGTAATATTTTAATTCTGTCCTCGTCTTTCACAGCTAACAACTTTTCCTCACAATACGGAAGATTGCAATCAGTTAACTTCATTAGGATTATTTGAAATGCTCTCCTTTTTCTACCCACATATCCACTACCACCTAGGAATATGAAGGGAAGCAAATTTTTAAAAGATGCTTTCAATTCACAGATTAGGCAGTGCGTATCTCCATAAAAACTTTCAAATTGTAGTCCTTTTCCCTTAATGAGTATTACACTTGATTGGACTATTTGCATTTCCAACAAATCTGACAGGACCAATACATTCAGTGTATTGGAATCAGACCTGCCCAAGAAAGTGATGCTCTACTTACTTAGCAAACTTGCTAAATTTATTCTCAAATATTCATTATTCTAGTCTCAACTCCCCTCCCTCCCTTCCTAGGGATCTACCTCCTTTTATTTCTGATACGTTATCTATATCCAAGTGTTAGGCAACTTATTCAGGTAAGGTAACCACTTATGTTATACCATAAGTAGGGTCTAACAGATAAGTTTCTAAACCTTTCAGATTCTCCATTTTCTAATTTCTAAAATGGGCAAAGGAGTTTCTAATACACTGGGACATTGGAGCAATAATAAATGAAAGTGTCTGGCACATAGCAGACAACCACTAAAATTCTTAATTGAATATAAAATTAGGAAATGAAACATTGCTTTTTTTTTTTAAGTGTACAAATAAATTTACTAAAGATACCAAGATGACATGGAAAGGTACACTTTGAAAATACCTGTCAAGAAAATTGTATCACACACATCTACAAGAATGGCTTGCTATCAATAATGTGCAGTCTGCACTTCTACTGACTACCAATCGTAGTACATCTTTATCACATATTTACCATTCTTCTGTTTCTAGTCTCAGAATTGCTATAAATTATGTGTTGCTCCATCTGACTACAGCGATTAGGCAGTATTATTAAGTATCTGTGTATCTACCTGGGTACGCATTAACAATCCGGGAAATAGGGCTTTCCAGAAAATGCATGCACCTACCACTAACCTAAACGTATTTCCATGCTCAAGAACAGTACATTATTCTTCACTGATCACACCAGTTACATTCCCAAGATAGACACGGTGCAAGGTGCTCAATTTGGGTAGGTAATAAAATATGTTTAACTTTTAATAAATGTATTTAGGTAATAAAATAGATTTAAGATATAAAACAATATCTTCCATACGTATACAAACTAAAGACAGTTTTCACTAATGGTCAGATGAAGCGAATGATTAGCATACAGGGAAGGAGTTTAACTTTAGTATCCTAATTCTGATTTGTTACTATGACAATAATCATCCTCGGCCATCACATATTATTATTTACTAAAATAGGATGTGGTTAGGCCTTTTATACTCAGCTCTGTTATCCTATTGTGAGCTAATGAGAGCTTGAAGGTAATAAGAATAAAATATTTATAAATCAAGATTTCACATCTGTACCCATAATTACATTGGATTAATGAGATTCTACTGTTTTGGGGGGAAAAAAGGAAGAAAAGAAAAAGAAAAGAAAATACAGTGTATTTTATATTGAAGAAAACATTTTTTTCATGTATCCATCTTTCTGAATACCACACCTCTGATACCATTTGAGTCTACCAATAATCCGATGTTAAGAGACAGTCAGATGAAACCAGATCTAGTACCTCTGAAGATTTTAGATTAGCAGGTCGATGGTAATACTTGGAACGAAGGGCCCAAGACAGAGGCAGGCAGAACCACAGTTGCTCCTCTCTGCACTTTTTTAAAGGAATACTTTTTGGAACCTAAGTGCTGGACACACGACCAAGTCACAAAAGGCGAACCATCAGCGCTGGCTGAACCGTGCCGCTCAGAGCAGGCAGAGATGCGCTTCCGTCTCTAATGGTGGAGCACAAGCCCCTAGAATTTACTGTCCCTGCTCTGTGAGAGCTGTTTTGTTATCAAGAGCTCATCTTTCTTTTCTAGAGAGACTGTACGAAGCGGAGGGGGATTTCTCTGAACTAATGTGCTCTAGAGACACTTTAAAATAACGAATATCCTTGGATTGAGAAAGACACCAGTAAGCTGGGAGTTTTTTAACTTTTAATTTTGAAACAATTTTAGCTCTACAGAAAAGTTGTAACGATAGTACAGAGAGTTCCAGGATTCCCATTACCCAACTTTCTCTAATGTTCATATTTCGCATATCATGTTACATTTATCAACTCCGAGCGAGAAGTTAACATTGGTACAATACAATCAGCTAAACTACAGACTTGATTCAGACTTCATCAGTTTTTCCACTGATGTCTTTATCTGCTCCAGGATCCAATCTAGGAAACTGCATTCCTTAGTTGTCATGTCTGCTTAGTCTCTTCCAACCTGTGACAGTTACTCAGACCTTCCTTGACACTCTTGAAGAGTGCTAGTGAGATATTTTGTAGAATGTTCCTCAAATTGGGATTTCCTGATGTCTTCTCATGATTAGACTGAGGTTATGAATTTTGGAAAAGAACGCCAGAGAGGTAAAGCGCCCTTCTCATTGCGTAATGTCTAGGGGGTAGATGAGATCAACGTGATTTCTTCCTGGTGGTGTAAACAAACCCTGATCACTTGGCGAAGATGGTATCTGCCAGGTTTCTCTACTGTGAAGCTACCATACTCTTAGCTCCAGGCACTGTGTCTAGCCCTGCTCAAAGATAAGGGAATTAAGCCACTTGCTGGAAGGAAGGGTATCAAAGAATTTGTGGACATTTATTAAAAGCACCACAGAGATCAATACATTTCCTGGGAGAGAGATTTTGAGGCTAGACAAACATCCCTTTTCTTCTTAAAGTTTCGCTCATTAATTTTAGCATTCATCCATGAATCTTGCCTGCAGCAATTATTACTGTGGCGTTCTAATGGAATTTTCTATTTTCTCCATTCCTTCTACATTTATTACCTGGATTTCTTCTGTAAGGAAGATTTGCCTTTCTCCCTCATTTATTTATTTGCTTATTTGTATCAGTAAGAACTCATGGATATTTATTTTATTCTTTGGCTTATGATAAAGTAGTATTGTCATTTATTTTCTTGCTCAAATTGTTCTAGTTTCAGCCACTGGGAACTCTCTCAGGTTGGCTCCTGTGTCCTTTTAACTTGCTTCCACTTTTACTTACTTATGCATTTTTAGCATTTAGTCCCTGGCAATACAAGCTACTACTCTAGGCTCATCTTGTATTTTCTCTGCCTCAGCTCTAGAGTCAGCCATGGGGTCCTCTACCAGGATTTTACAAGAAAAATTAACTCTTCGACAGTCCAGACTATGCTAAAAAAGTACTAACACACACCACTTGTTTTGGTCAGAATTTTCAATTATTGAGAAAAAAGAGAGGGAGGGGGAAAGAGGAGTGAGTGTGAGACAGATAAAGAGTAACAATGAGACTCTAAATATGAATATATGTGTATATATATATACTTAGAAGTTTCCACCCCATCTTTTGTGAACTGCTTTCTGGAACTAAACTACATTGACCATTTTTTCTTTTCTGAATTTAAAATTCTACTCAAGCTCTAACTCTGTAGTGTGACAGAAGGTGAATTTTTAAAACGTATTTCAAGTAGATGAACTCAAACAAAAATCTTGTTTCCACGTATGCAACTTCAAAGTCTAGTACTTATGAATGAGGCAGAGAAAATAAAACAACAAATAAATCAGAAATGAAATGGAATTATAAAAGTTTTCCTTGTGGTGTCAGGACAATACAAATAGCTTAAACCTGAATTATTAGATAATCTTTTAGAACTACTACCATATAGTAGGGCCTTAATATATTATTTTTAGCAAGTGCATCCATCTACTGGAGAAAATAAAACCCTTGATAAGCTACCCTTTTTAAAAATATGCTAGACTTAATCACTTCAAAAAACGTTCCTTCACTAAAATCCATTTGTGTTTTTTGCACCTTTATAATGAAGAACTACTGTGTAAATAACACACTTCACATTTGCTAGGTTAGAAACAGTAGCAGGAAGCCTCTCTCTCATGAATGGTGGGGTCTTCAAGCCCTCCAATCCTGAGTTCAACTAATGAAAGTTGCCAATAAAAAGAAAGCAGCTTGGGTTTCCCTGGTGGCGCAATGGTTGAGAGTCTGCCTGCCGATGCAGGGGACATGGGTTCATGCCCCGGTCCGGGAAGACCCCACATGCCGCGGAGCGGCTAGGCCCATGAGCCATGGCCGCTGAGCCAGCACGTCCGGGGCCTGTGCTCCGCGACGGGAGAGGCCACAACGGTGAGAGGCCCGTGTACCGCAAAAAAAAAAAAGAAAGCAGCTAGAACTTGGTCTTATTTATCCCAAAGGTCATTACAGATGAGTCACAATTCCAGGGTATGAAATCCCCACTAAACTACAGATTATTACCTTTTTATAAAATCACAGTTAGTTATAGTTATTATTCAAAATATAATACATCTTCATATAAAATAACTGGGCAGATAAAGCAATAACATGTTAGTACTGGTTATTGGTAGATGGTGGAGTTAGGAATGACTTAGTTTCTTCTGTGTTTTGCTGTATTGTCCAAACTTTCTACATAATATATGCTTAACTTTCATAATTTTTAATAATAAAAAATTCCTAAAATAAACTATGTTTCATAAAAGATGATAAACATGAGATTGGTTTTTAATGTAGAGATACAAAAACAATAGGAAGAGATAAACCTTTAAACAGAAAACAAAAAGTCTTGGAATAAGGTCCTAAGTCCACAGTTCCCAAACTGTGCAATGAGACAACCTTACAGAGTGGCACTGTGGGGTACTTTAAATTTCCCGGGAAACACAGTGGCACGTGTTGGACACCATGCAAACTATTAGTTGGCAGGAGTTCACATTTTCAACATGAGATTCCTTTGGGTAACATCTCTGCAAAGCTGAGTATTCAGTGGTTATTGTCATTGATAAAAACCAAGTATCACCAAAATCAATGAGGAAAGTAAATGAGGTTGGTGGTGTATAATCTGATTCCAAGGTTTAAGAAATTATGCAGTCCTTAAATGGAATTACATTTTCAAGTTTCTTTTAAAAAAATTCCAACTTTAAATTCTATATCATGACAAAATATGAAACAAGAGTGACAGCAGAACATTTTCATGCATGCAAATTCTTAAAATTTTAGTATTTCATACTTTCTTTTCTAGGAGATTACCAAAATTTTACTTCATCAACATGAGGGCAACAATGAAAACAAAGAGGAAGATGTGGAATCAAGGGAGTTCATCCAGCTCAGGAGAGAAACAAAGGCAATTCCCATCTTAAGGCCGTTTTAGGATGACCACTGAGCCAGTGTGCATAGCAGACTGCTACAAGCTTTATGGGGGCCAGAGGGTAGTGGCTCAAGTAGGAGGAGTTCCACGCCCCCGTCTGCCTTAAATATTGGAACTGAGAAGATGTGTGATGTGACGATATAAAGTGGAGTTTTAAAAAATTCTGTGAGTATAGTATTTAATATAATGACAGATTAAACTAAGAAAAGAAAGAAGAAATTATGCAGTCCATAACACATGCTAAGCTGTTAGGACATAAACATTTAATAAGTAGTTTGGATCAATGCACTTAATAAATGGAATCGTTAGGTATTTCTTTTGGATTAGAAATGTCTATGAGGGAACATGAACCAAGAAAGTTTGATAATCTCTGCCCTATAGCGTTTTCATTCATCCTTCCCCAGATCCTAGTCTCTAAACCCATATGTAGGCTTATATCTAGCACTTAGTGGAAACCAACCAGAGCAGTGAAAAACTTTGCTTGAGGTACAAAAACTAGATGATGGGTACAGAGGAGAATTTCTATCAAGTTAAGTTCATTCGTTGACTTAGATCACTAACATATATATTCCTCATTCATCTTCTCTATCTCAATAAATGATTAACTCCGTTCACCCAGTTCCTCATGACAGAAGCTTTAGTGTCCTCTGCTCCCTTCCCCTTTTATCTTCCCTCCTATTCACTGCATTACCGGTTCTATCTCCAAAATACATTGAGTATTTGTCTACTTTCTTACTACCATCATCACAGCCCAAGCCCTCACTGTCTGTCAGATTCCTGCAACAGCTTCCACACTGGTTTCTTCTTCTACATTTTCCCCATCCAATCAATTTTTTTTTTTTTTTTTTTTGCGGTACGCGGGCCTCTCACTGTTGTGGCCTCTCCCACTGCAGAGCACAGGCTCCGGACGCGCAGGCTCAGCGGCCATGGCTCACGGGCCCAGCCGCTCCATGGCATGTGGGATCTTCCCAGACCAGGGCACGAACCCGTGTCCCCTGCATCGGCAGGCGGACTCTCAACCACTGCGCCACCAGGGAAGCCCCAATCAATTCTTTACAGTGCAGCCAGATTGTTCTTTGACAAAGGTAAATCCAATCCAATCATTCCTTTGCTTAAGAGAAAAACAAATAAAAGACACGCCGGTTGGAAAGGGAGAAAAAAGACTATATTCACATAAGACACGATCACTTACATAAATGGAATCTATGAAGATGCTCCTAGAACTAGTAAGTTTAACAAGGTTGCAAGGTTAATATACTAAAACCAATTGTATTTCTATATATTAGCAAAGAATAGTTGGAAATTTAAAATTTAAGGAGTATCATTTATAGTAACATTCAAAAACATGAAATAGGTATTTAAAAAAAAACATGCAGAATCTGTATGCTGACAGCTACAAAACACCAATGAAAGAAAGGTATCAAAGAGGACCTAAATGAATGGAAAGATATATCATGCTCACAAACTGGAAGATTCAATTTGCTAAGATGTTAACTATACAGATTCAACATAATCATAAGCAAAATCCCCAAAGGATTTTTATATATATAGACAACCTAATTCTAATATTCATAGGGAACGCCCAAGACACTAGAACAGCCAAAACAAAAAGAACAAAGTTGGAGAACTGACACTAACTGATTTCAAGGCTTAGTA
Organism: Phocoena phocoena; assembly: GCF_963924675.1. Lineage (NCBI taxonomy): Eukaryota > Metazoa > Chordata > Mammalia > Artiodactyla > Phocoenidae > Phocoena > Phocoena phocoena. Next base: position 67,603,589 of record NC_089230.1, on the reverse strand, counting down.
TATAAAGCTACAGAAATCAAGACAGTATGGTACCGGGTGATTAGAGAGACACATACATCAGTGGAACAGAACAGACAGCCCAGAAAGAGATCCACAATTATAAGGTCAATTGACATTTGACAAAGGAACAAAGGCAATACAATGGAGAAAGAAGAGTCTTCTCACCAGAAGGTGCTGGAACAATTGGATATTCACATGCAGAATGATGGACCTCAACCCATATCTTTCACCTTACACACAATTAACTCAAAACAGAAAGTACACTTAAACATAAAACCTAAAGCTATAAAATTCTGCTCCGCATCTAAAGATGCTGTTAAAAGAATGAAAAGACAAGACAGAGATTAGGATAAAATATTTGTAAATAACATTTCTGACAAAAGACTTGTATCCAGACTACATAAAGAACTCTTAAAACTCAATAATAAGAAAACAAACAACACAATTTAAAAATGGACAATCTGAACAGATACTTCACCAAAGAAGATATATGAATGGCAAATAAGCACATGAAAATATGCTCAACACATCATTAGTCATTAGGAAAATGCAAATTGAAATCACAGTAAGACACTACTATGCACCTGTTAGCGTGCCTAAAATAAGTATCAAATGCTGACAACAATGCCAAGCAACTGAACTCTTACACATTGCTGGTGGGAATGCAAAATACTATAACCACTTTGGAAGACAGTTTAGCAGTTTCTTAACTGTCTTCCAAAGTTAAACATACACTTACCAAAAGAGCCAGCGACCCCACTCCTAAGTATTTACCCAAGAGAAATGAAAACATACGTTTGCATAAAAACCTGAATACAAATGTTTGCAGTAGTTCCGCTCATAATCACCCCAAATTGGAAATAACTCAAATGCCCTTCAACTGGTAAAGAGATAAAACAAATGTTGGTACAGCCTTGCAATGGAATACTACCCAGCAATAAGAACTATTGATAAACTATTGATAAATGGAATACCATGGATGAATTTCAAATACAGTATGCTAAGTCAAAGAAGCTAGATTTTAAAAGCTACATAGACTATGTGATTCCCTGTACATGATACCCTAGGAAAAGGCAAAATTATAGGAACAGAAAACAGAACAGTGGTTGCAGAGTTTGGGAGTGGGAGAAATGATCGCTTATACCGGGGTGTCATGTGGCATTTTGGGGGGAAGTGATGGAACTGTACTATAGCTTGATTCTAGTGGTGGCTATACACCTGTATGCATTTGTCTAAACTCACAGAACTGTACATCAAAAGGAGTGAATTTATTGTATGTAAATTTTGAAAGATGAATTAAAACAAAAAAGAAACAAGAAAAATGTCAATTAAAAAAAAAAGTAAATCAAATCATGTCATCCCCTTATCAGTGGCTTCTCATGACACAGCACTAAATGACATAGCCCCTGCTTATTTTTCTAGCTCGTATAAGTTGTACAACTTTTCCTCTACCTTGTTTATCATTATTTGTAAATATAATTTTTTTGTTGATTATCTGTTTAATATCTGTCAGCCAGAATGGTTAATAATTATTGAATGCTTACTAGATGCTGAGCACTGTTCTAAGTACTTTACGTGGATTCATTTATTTAATCCTCGCAACAGCTCTAGGAAGTATCCCCGTTTTTACAGATAGAGAAGCCAAGGCACTGAGGAGTTAAGGAATTTGATTAAGAGTCTCACAGCCAGTAAGAGGCAGAGAAATATACTGCATCCCTATTAGGTTTTATAATCTGATTTAATCTGTATATGAATCCAGTGAGATTTCCAGATGTGGACACTCAAGCCCAGAGAATTTAAGTAACATGCATAAGGATACAGAGCTAATTTGTTTTGGTATCAAAATTCAAATTCTAGGTCTTTGTGAGTCAAAAACCTGTGCCCTCCTTTTCCCTAAGAATTTAGGCTCTAGGTTGAAAAAGTATTACAGGAGGCAAAGGTAAACTACACTTGTGGAAGCTTTTACTTCTTGTGTAATAAACTGTAATTTAAGTAAGTATTTCCAAGGATTATATTCCACTTGGGAGAGCCTGTGGGTGGGAGGCGAAGTGATGTGTGACAGACGAAGGGCGGGAGAACATAACATGCTGGTTTGAACCAAGCACGATGTCTTATCAAGTTTCTTTTCCTTTACTTTTCAAACGCCCACCATGTTGACCTGCACCATCTCTGCTGTTTGCTATTCTGGTTGCGTGCGCATGAACCACACATCATGGCAAATTGCAGAATTTCTCAATCATTAAGGATTTACAATAGGTTAATTTTAAAATGGGCTGCACTTCACAGCTGCAAAGCTTTTGTCTGATTTCTCGACCAAATGAGAAGCCATTATTGGATTGAAGACCTTTCCATGGGCAATGACAAACAAAAGAAAAAGGTTTGTGTGGGCAGAACAGGCAGCTCTGCCAGGTAAGGTGAGGTAATGGTTAACAGCTCACTAAACAGACTGCCAAACTCTATGGCACAATGTATCGCACTGTTTAGTACCAAGCATGATGAGAATTTATAAGTAGATCACGGGTTCAGTGCACGCGTGGGATAATAAAAACGATACACAACCAAGGAAAGCTTTACAATCTATAGGCATACCTCGTTTTACTGCACTTCGATTTCACTTCACAGATATTGTGTTTTTTTTTTTACAAATTGAAGGTTTGTAGCAACCCTGCTCTGTCTGATGATGGTTAGCATTTTTTAGCAATAGAGTATTTTTAAATTAAGGTATGTAGATTTTTTTAGACATAATGCTGTTATTGCACACTTAATAGACTACAGTTTGGTGTAAACATTACTTTTATATACACTGAGAAACCAAAAAATTCAGGTGACTTGCTTTATTGCAATATTTGCTTTATTTCAGTGGTCTGGAACCAAACCCGAAATATCTACAAGGTCTGCCTGTACCATTAATGTGGGGAGGAGGCTAAAATGCAATATGCATACCTAATAGTTTTTTCTTTCTAAATAGTTACAAGTACCATGACAGACTTGACTGATGTTGCTTGTTTTTTAAGATGTCTGTCTCAGAGCCAAAGCAAGTAATTCATAAAGTATATCTGTCAGATTGAGTTTGATAAATGGTCTGTCTATTGGCAGTAACAAACACCTAACGTAAAATCGTGTTACCGGTCATTAAATATCCATGCTTAACAAAGTTCACAATACACTGGATCTAATGTTTGAGCTAGGCAGGTCACTAAAATGTCAATGCATAGTTCAAATTTACTTCAACGAGTCCTTCATTTACTCTCCAAGGACTTGCTAACAATTTGGGTCCAATAATGTTCATTTGTTTATTCCTTTAGCAATACATGCTGGTTACATATAACTTTCTCTCTTTCCACTGACCCATTTAAAACCCGTCTAATCTTACAGAGACCTCAAGAGAACTGTCCTCCAGCTAGATCAATGTGTCAATAAACCAAAATGCTACCATAATAACTAAAGATTTCCTTCCTGTTCTGCCTACTATTTAGAGGAAAAAAAAAAAAAGGTTGACACGCTTCCCTTTTGATCATCTTCCAGAGTAAACTTGGTCTTTACAATGTCTTGATTTGCCCTATCAGCATTAATGGGCACAGACCCACAACACCTTTGAATCATTAGCTTAGGGACACAGAACTCCTTAGTTTAGTGATAATGCTCTGTGGTGACTGGGACCCATCTGAGCAAACAAAGCTTTCCAGGATTCCTTTCTCACAACTCAGCACCTCGGGTCAGTGCAGACTCTCACTGAGATACTTGGACTACAGTAGCTGTAACTTTGCCATGCACACTGCCTTCTATTTTTATATATGCTTTCTCAACAACTATATTTCTTCTTCTTTGAGAAAGAAATTCTGGAATTATTGACAAAAGCATTACACAAACACAGAGTGACAGTACGCTGCTCAGAACCCTGGAGTTCTGTTTTGTATCTTTATGTACCTTCTGAAAGACATTCACAATGGATTTATTTAAATCTGCCTCCTTAGCTCCAGGTATTGGGGATATCAAAAACCACTCAGAAGAGGTTCAAAGTTTAAAAATGGTTACAATAAATTATCTGTATCAGCTGTCACAGTCCCTTCCTCAAAAAAAGATCTTTTTTTCCCAAAACACACTACAAATATCTTTCATAAAATCCAATATTCTGGAGTTAATAGGAAACTTGGAGGTCATCAAATCAAACACTTTTATTCTGAAATATCTAAGTACTAAAGTGCATCCTGCATTATCTCTATGAATTAGTGTATCTTTATGGGTGTGAACATTCATGCATTGAGGAGATTATAAAACCAGATGAAATAGCAAATTCATTACTTTGGTAACTTGTACTCAAAGCTAACTTAATGTTTTTACCTATTTATTTTTTTGAATTAATTTTTATTGGAATATAGTTGCTTTCCAATGTTGTGTTAGTTTCTTCTGTACAGCAACTAAGAGATTTATTTTCCTTCAGAGATATTTACTTTTAAAATTATTGACTGAGACTTTTTTCCTTCTTGGGGAAGGGAAAGGGAGGGAATGAACAGTTTTTGAATACCTGCTTTGTAGCCAGCACTGTGCAGGGCACTTTATATACTTTATTATCCTTAATGCTAGAGGAAAAGGAAACTTTTATTGTTGTTCACTCCTAATCAAGAAATTACTAAATAACTAAATGCTAATGGAGTATCCTTTGCAGTCACCATAAACTACAGGCGATGTGCGGATTCCTTTAGGTCATGTTAAGTTTAATGTGATATAATCTTCTAAAACAGAAACGGTAAGAAACACGGGCTGCATAAGAGAAAAACAAACAAAAATGAGCAAACAGACAAAAAACTCACCAGCCTCCAGTGCCATGGGCTGGCTAATACTAGTGTGGAGAAAAGAGGCCTGGAAAGAAGTTAGGAGGAAATCTCTATAGTGGGGAGGGAAAAGATGCGGGAGTAGACAAAGGAAGTTCTCAGTGTCCTAAGTCACATCTGTGAAATTAAAGTGCTTTCGGCTGAGTAATACACAACAGAGGACGATTTCAGTGATGATTAGAGCTATTTAAATTTTTAGTAGGCTCCAGTGATTTAAAACAATCTTTTTTGTCCGGGCAACCGGTTTATCTGCTTTTATTTTCAAACTTGGGGGCGGGGGGGGAATCTTTGCAAAGAATTATTCATGTATGTAAAATGCACAAAAATACTATTATGTAAAGATATCTACATTTAGAAGTATGTGATTGCCCAATTTTTGAGAGATGAGAACTCACATTTGGAACCAGATTAAATCTCTCACTTAGCTCCCTCCCTCCCCCACGCCCACACTCTGTTAGGTTTTCGTTCTAGCCCAGTCCTGGTGAGGATATATGGCAATGTGTCCTAGCGGGAATAAAGAGCAAAAAGTACATGGGCAATCCTCCCCTTACTCTCCCCAACACACACATATCTTACCACTCAACTGCTCTTATCAAGCCTCCAGAGAGTATATTCTGAATAAGGTAGCCATGGTCGCCTATGAGGAAGGAAATTATTCTCTGGACTGTAGTGCTAAACTACGTGGAATTAAGTCTGAAGATTAAAATAAGGTGGGTGGCTTTTCACCTTTCCTCTAAAAAGTACCTAGCGCAATCCTGATGCTTAATAAAAATAACATAGCAGGTAAGTGGCATGCTTGGCAGGAACGCTTTTAAATCACATGTTACAGGATATTCTCATCCTAGTGCGCCTCCCTCGAATTTTGACTAAGTCAGCTCAGCCCCACGACTACAGAAAGCACTGAGTGAGTCTCCGACGATGCTCCTCCCACCAGTGCCAACCTGTGCCAACTTTTAGGCCAGGACACCTGCCACCCTGAGCTCCCATGGCTTCCGCGGTGGTGGATATTGTGCCTCTGGCTCACTGCTTGAGGGTCTGCTCTGACCAAATGACAATACAGGAAGGATGTTTGTTTGGGGGGGTTTATTCAGAATTGGAGTGTTGGAAAGTAACAAGGTGCGAACACTCACAGCCAGCTGCTGGCTGCCACAGAAGACAGGGCGATCACCTCCTGGTACTGTTCTGTGCCCGAGGGCTCCAAATCGTCACCGCTTTAACTTGCTACCACACTTCAGATGTTACCACTCTCATTTCCATTTTTGCTTTTGAAACATTCCAGGAACAAGTGAATCCTACCCATCTAATTGGCGCCAAATTTACATACAGTCATGTCCCCCCCACTACGATGTTCAGTGGACATTCTAGTCACTGTCTGTCCTTAGGAAAGGGCGGGAGCTAAGTCCCTGTTTTAACCATCACACAGTACAGCCTGGAGTTTCACCAGCAGATGAATGCTGGGTAGCCCCACTCCAGAGCCTGCTGATGGCACAGCAAACAGCTGAATTTAACCCCTAATTAATCATGAAATATCAACTCCCAGTTAAAGAGGTTGGCAATGATTTGGTAAGTTAGGGGAAGTGGCAGAGTGAACATCTGGGATTTTTTTTTTTAATCTGACATAATAAAAGGAAAAGTAGCTCATTCTTACATTTCTTTTTGCTGGTTTTTTTTTTTTTTGGCTTAAATAACTCTTTAGAAATCGAAATCCAACAGAGAACAATTATGTTAATAACGCCAGGAAATCTGTTTGCTTTGTTATATTGGGCTTCAAAAGCACTTCAACTGAACTTACATTTGTGATCACAAGTAATGCCTGTTCTTAAATCCATTTAAAATGTTTACTTTATTACAGCTTATTATAAACATGAGTCTGAGATGCAGCGCCATGGCTGCTCAATTTCCAGGCCACAATTTTATGATAATCATATGAAATGTATTCCTGTGTCAACAGCACTGCCTAACAATGCCCCAAATGGGGTTGTTCGCAGCGCTGGACGCAGGGTAACCGCTACAAGCAGAGAGCTCTTCACTGGAGAATTTTAACTGAGTTTGTAACATGTACTCTTTTGCTACACTTAGCTCAGTTTAATTACTATGATCTCAGAATAGAGTTGAGCTCCTACAAGAAAACCGACCCTACATACCGAAACGTGACTGGGATAAATAGGTTCTGTCATTTTATTGTATGGTTGGAGACTCTTTTTGGATAGTCTTCCAATACCAGAGGGGATGAGACTGGAGAATTCTTCTGTACTTGATGTCCCCCTACTGCACACAGTGATAATAAGGTACCTGGAAGATACCTTCTGTCACCCCGGCATCTCACAAAGGAGTAAGGGAACATGTAATATATGCAGATCCAATAACTGGAAACAGAAAATGGGTCTAGAGGTGCCCCTCCCTCTCCAATATTGGCTTCTCCACACACTCATGCCTTCCTCGCTTTCGTGACGAGTAGCCCATGTAACTGCCTAGTTGTTGGAGTTGAGACCTCAAGCAACATTTTCCCAACTCAGCATTTTTTGAGGCTCTATTACGCAGGTACCAGGCCAAGCGTTTTTATGCTCATTATTTCCTTCATAAGATCTATCCGCATGCAGTGGACCGTCTACTTTTTAGAGGGAGGGACAAGCATGTACTGGCGGGAACCAGGATCATGTGGGAGTGAGCCGTACATTATTTTTTGCTTCACTCTTTTGTTTCTCCTCCTAGGACCGCCTCTCTGAATGGATAACAGGTCTGTGCAAATGCTCAAACAACCTTAAGACAATTCACTTTTTACACCTCACTGTTTTAGAAAGAGCACCAAGCCCAGAATCCTGGCTGAAAAGAGAGCACAGGAGCTCACCTAGGCCACCTCTCTTTTTAGACTGAAAACACAGGTTCACAGAAAGCCTACAATTTGTCCAAAGCATATGGCTCTGTAGGGGCAGAGTCAGAATGAGGGTCCAGACACCCAGCATTTCAGTTCCGCACACTGACCCTGTGGTCTACAAGACTATCTTTCACCAGCAAAATGGGTAACTCTGCAGGCCAAATTCTTACTTGTAGTCTTGCAAGTTTCACCAAAGAGGAGAAAAAGGTTTGACCCAGTTTATCCAATGTATTAAAAATAGTTTATATCCCAACCTACTATGGACACACACACATACACGTTTCATTAAACAATTTATATTCCAACTTGGTGCACTTTGCTATTTTTTTCCTTCTATTTCATTTCATGAAAACAAAAACAAACAAAACTGGTTGAGATCCACTAAACTGCTTTCAAGACCAACCACCAAAGTTAGAAAAAAAAAAAAACAGAGGATTCTAAGAATAATAATTTCAAACAACTAACAAGGAAGTAGAGGGAGCATTTTACCTTTTCTAGTGGGAACTGCATAAAAAATGGAGGCAGACAACCCTCAGGACAGCAAGCCAGACCCCACCGGCTGGCTCCTCCACCCTTCCCCACACCCTCGCCCTTCCCAGAATGATACACTGTGCTGAGGCTTCCCTGGGCCAGGCAAACACGCTCAGCTGTTTCTCCAGTTGTCCCTCTCTGGCACAACAAGAAGAGCTGATACTTGACTTTAATAATTTCAGACACTTTTCTCTAGAGAATTGGGTCTGTTTTGTCAGCTCCTGAAATACCACGTGATATATTATTTCAGAGTATAATTTCTTCCTTCTGTTTACATTCTCCCTCATTAGATGGTAAGCTCCTTGAGCAAACAAAACAAGGACCCTTGTTTTGCTCACTGCCAGATCCCACTGAACACAAAAGAGGTGTTCAATAAATATGTGTTTTTAAAAAAACCTTGATGAGCATTATACAAAGAAATTATAGAAGTGACATCAGATTTTGAAACATTCCAGCCACTATTAAATGATTTTCACCCCCTGGACTGGTCAGGCTCTCACATCATCCTCTCTTCCCCTCTGGCTAACCACCTCTCTTTTGTCAGGATCACCTTCTCTGGGAAACCTGCTCTGACTCCACAGACTCTCTGCTTCATTGATGTGCCCTCACAGTACCTTATTCTTCCCTTATCTTAGAAAAACGGCCTAGTGAATTCTCTACGTCTTCGACTTGACAATAAGCTCCATCAGGATGGAGCTTTAATACAGTGCCTTGCACACAGTACATCCTCCGTTAAAAATTTTACATGCAAACATGCATGAAAAGTTATGTACTTCTGGCCTGAAAAACCAAACCAAACCAAAATAGAATAAATCCAACCTAATGACCTGGTTATATGGGTAATTAGTAGTTGACTCAATCACAGCTTTCTGAGTAGAAGTCCTTTTAAACCATGCTGCCACATAAAATTAAGCTTTTCCTTTGTGGATGTGGGTATGACTTCTAGTGAAAGAGGAAATAGGATGTCAGCTACCGGGGAGAACTGAAGGGGGAAACAGGGAGGAGAAAGTAAGCAAACACCATCCACCACGCATTTCTATGTCAAAAGTTTAGGCATCCCATTGCATCATATTCATTATAAACCAGGAATTTTCTGCTTCCTAAAATATTAAAGATAATGATGTATCCATCCACCCAGTATTTATCAATATTGTTCACAGTAGAAAAAAGATAAATGTATCATTCCTTTTTGTATCAAGTATACAAATAGGAGAAGCACTAGAAAAATACACAGTGTAAATATGCAAATTTTAACTAAGTAATTCATTTACATAGCTCCACTCACAGGAACTCTAACATCTTTGTTAACATTAACCCTTCACATTCTTGTGAGCTAGTTTTGCAAGATTCCTATTTTAAACAGTGACTTAGGACCCATGTAAATAAGGATAAATTCAAAATAGTTTCTGCCTTCCTGTCTGCCACTCTAAAATGAATCTACATTTCCTTCTTAAAATAATTTTCCATAATAAATCTTAAGAAAGATCTCCATCAAAATTTCCTACAAAATCTGCAAATAGTAGGGTCAGCAAACTGTCTCAAGAAATATGATTTGCCAAGTTAGTTCAATAAAAATATTCAATAGGACACAAGCTGAAAGGCTACAGACCAAGAAAAGACATATGACAAGACACTGAGAGTCTGCCTTGAGGGTATAAAACGTTGGTTTTGAGTCTCTAATAATTGATCACTTTATTAATGATCCAACAGAGGACTTAATGAATAGCCTACTAATAGGATCTAAATTCAAATTTGAAGCATCTTTTGAATATCCATTAGGAAAAGTAATATAACGAAAATTTTAGAGAAGGTATTTTTGCAGAAAATAAAATGTAACTTGGAAAAAATACAAAAGATGAAGTCCTGGTAAATATTTAGTATGTAAGGGAAAATGGGAAGGCTGTCATCACTGTGGAGAAAGAAATGATAGTAGACAGATTATCAGAAAAAGATTTAAAATAAGACATTCCACTATTTTTATATACTATTGTTATTATTAACAGTTCTCACCCCCTTTGACAGAAAGAGTCATATTACTGTAGCAGGAGTCAGAAGTTTGGAGGAAAGACTTTCTTGAAGGAAGAAGAAATATCCCACTGATGGATGAAGAACTAGGCTTAAGTTTGAGTAGGTTGCTAGGCTCTTTTTTCCATTCTTCTCTCTATATTCACCCAGAAAACTACAAAATGTCTGTATAAAGTAACAGGGAAGAAATAAACACAGAGGCATTCATTCCTTTGCATTTTTTTTTCTGTGTTTGGGGTGTGTGTGTGTGTGCACGCACGTGTGGGTGTGTGTATGATATGTATGTTTATGATGTATACATATTTTTTTCAATTTTAAATAACAAATGCAGAGCTTTTAGAAAGCCTGTAGGTGATATTTGGATACAAAAAAATTTCTAAAATGGAGACAGAGTAATAAATCAAACCCTGCAATTGAGGCTCAGATAGAAACAGAAAGCACCTCTGTCATTTTTTAACCTTCCAAGGCCTAAAGATGAACAAATCCCAGCCCTCAAACACACATATACAACTGCCTGTGCAATCAGAAAATGACAGATTCAGGAGGAGATTCTACATTCTTGATAATCAGCCCTGTAATCTTTCCTCTTCCCTATACCACACTGGCCAACATACAATTTAATTTCATCATTTGGATGTGTGTGATTATTTTTATTTATAGCCTCCAGATCTGCAGATATAGAACTTGTGGTTTCTAGTATTTACTCTACCTGAAGGTGTATCACAGGTACAACACTCTCCTGCTCTTTGGAATGGGAATAGGGGTACTTTCTCCTTTTTAAGAGATACAGGTCATTTGCACAACAAATACTTCTTCAGCTTGTATTACTGTACAGTCATATTCTGATGAGTCCAAAGAGCTTCCCCTACCACCACCTGAGGGGAGGGAGGGAGGTGGGAGGACATTTGTATCAGAAAGAGACCAACCACAATTCCTCTATGGCTGGGGCCATCTTCTAGCACCCGCCCTGCAGAATGAGCAGGAAGGCCTCTTCCGACTGCTATCTCTGACATGTGTACTGCTGAGCTCCTTGGAGTAGATCCAGTTCTTTTAGGAAAGCCAGCATGGTTGTGACATCTTGTAGACCTAACTTATTCTGAATTTTGCTCTATAAGGAAGACTGTTTTAGAGTAATTCCAATTTATTATTACTAATTAATATATCGCCCTTTGGTAAACCAGACCAAATTTATAAGGAAGAGCAGACATATGTTACCATGAGGTCACAGACTGTGTTTACAAAATTCAGACAGCTAGTGACAGAAAATTTCAAGCTTACTTTCCCCTGACTCCAAAGCTCTTAACCATGTGATCTGAATAGAATTCCCAAGGCATTTATTTTGTTTGACTTTGAATGTGTTCACTTTCTTTTATAAATCCTTAAAGTCAAATAATCATAAATGACTGTATTTTAGTTTAAAAAGGATGCTAGACATGATTTACTGAAAAACCGTATTTTTAATTAAAAAAAAAAAAAAACTCTTTTAAGACAAAGACGAGAACCCCAAATCTCATACTCAGTCCTGAGCTCCTTCCAACATACCAGACTGCTTCCTTTTAACTTCTTCAAATAACCAAACAGAGTGCAATTTAAGGACAATTCAGTATTTTCCTCACCTTGCTAGATTACTGAGACAATTTAGGAAAGAGAGTGCTACAAAAGAATATAAGGAACTGTGGAGTAGGTAGAACTAGATTAAAATCTTGATTCCAGTGCTTTTGACACATTTGTGGTGTGCTCTGTGCTGTACAAGCCTTAGGCTCTATGCTACGCCACTCTATGCTGTTCAATTTTTAAGCCATGTAACCTGGAGCACAATGCCAGATGGTTCCTATTGGGTCTGCATGAGCTAACCTATGTAAACCTTTTGGTAGACATAGGGGGCTGCAATTCTGTTAGCCTGCTTTCCTGTTATTTCCTGGGGTTTATTCTGCACTCAATTTATGTTAGGAAAATATGATCATGTATTACAAACAGAAGAATTCTTATTCTACTTCTGTTAACTTCCATTTTAAACGACTATAAAACTGAAGAAACTGAAAGAAAAAGACAAATACCGTATGCTAACACATATATATGGAATTTAAGGAAAAAAATGTCATGAAGAACCTAGGGATAAGACAGGAATAGAGGCGCAGACCTACTGGAGAACGGACTTGAGGATATGGGGAGGGGGAAGAGTGAGTTTTGACAGGGCGAGAGAGAGTCATGGACATATACACACTAACAAACGTAGTAAGGTAGATAGCTAGGGGGAAGCAGCCGCAAGGCACAGGGATATTAGCTCGGGGCTTTGGGACAGCCTGGAGGGGTGGGATGGGGAGAGTGGGAGGGAGGGAGATGCAAGAGGGAAGACACATGGGAGCATATGTATATGTATAGCTGATTCACTTTGTTATAAAGCAGAAGCTGACACACTATTGTAAAGCAATTATACCTCAATAAAGATGTTAAAAAAAAAAAAAAAAAAAACTGAAGAAACTAAAGCCCATGCAGTTCACCTTGACTTATTCAATATATGCTTTACTGAATATGCTTTATAGAGCATATTTATATGCTTTTATATAGCCTAAAACTATTAATGGTAGTAGAGGAAGGCAAACAACTGACTGTTTGGTTTATTTTCATTCTATTCTTTGTTAACCTGAATTGGAAAAGTGGTTATTCCACGAGGTTATTTATAAATTAAAACCAAAGTGACACCTGGCTTTGAAACAATACCTTGAACTCAAAATCAAAATGCCTCCTTAAGTTAGAACCCTGCAGCACAGACAGAAACTCTCAAGCACAGCCACGTGCTCTACGTTTTTAGAAGAGGTGTATCAAGTTTTAGGCAGCCCAGGTTCCCTACAACAAATATCCATGAAGCATACCTGTGGTGTTAGTTATGTACTCAGTTTCTCATGTCACAATTCCTCATATGAAAGAAAAATGTAAGAAGATCAGAAGATCCTAATGTTCTGGATCCCAAGGTGATAAAAGAACAAGGTCCCTATTTGTAATGGCTCATTAAATGCCTTAGAGAAGAAGTGATGGGGGGGTAGAAGGAAACACCATTTTTTAAAATGACTTTTATAAGCCTAGATTTGTGCTAGATGGTTTATCCACACTATTCTATAGAATTCACATCATGATTTTAAGAAGTAGATGCTGTCATTTCCATTTTATAGATATAAAACCAAGGTACATACATTGGATGAAAATCCCACCAGATTCGTCTAGTTCTAAAGTCTATCCTAAGGTTCAGGGATTGGTTTGCTTTTCAACTGAACGGCAAATCATCCTTCTGCAGTTTAATAGATTCATGAAAAAATTTCCATAAAGATCTCTAAAAGCTAATTATGAAGTTAATCCCACACCCCATAAAGGGCATAAACACGTCTCACACACCAGCCTGCCACATTTCTCGCAACTAAATTTCAGCAAAAAAGCACAAGAGCCAAAACAAACTAAAAAACTGAAGGGTTCTATTTTTTTGGATAAGATATACTTTTTCTTTAATCTGCCAGATTTCTCTATTGGTTACATAGCATGAGCAATTTTCTCACAGGAAATCTCTTGTATTTATAGCAAGCTAATTACTCTCTAGAAGTGACTGTCATATGTATGTGGATGGTTCTGGATTCAATTTTGTCAAAAGCTGGGAAATTAATTCATGTCTCATCCCATGCAAGCCTTATGTTTTAAGAGATTAAAAGCCACTGCAAAGACCTATTACCAGGGAATTTCTGAAGACTACCCTTAATTTAAGTACATTAATCTATTTCTTTTTGGATGATATAATCTACGAGCCTGTTTGTTATGGTCAGCTCAATGTTCTACCTAATTCTGAGGGAAATACCTGTTTATTAGAAATAACAGCTTTTTGCTTTAAAGTTCAGACCAAAAAAAAAAAAAAAAAAAGAAAGCTTGCATCTTAATCATAAATGTACTGCATTAAGACATAAAAACAAAAGATTCCAGCAAATAAGAAGCTCACTAATTTTATATACCAAAAGCTACAATATGCTATTTACTACACAATTAACTGTTTTCTCTCAAGAGAGAGATGTAAGTAACATTTTGCAAACTTCATTTTGTTGAAATATATTCCCGTCTGCTGAGCTTCTTATTTTGTACCAGCAAAAGTGAAATATGCTACTTTTGCTACTGTCAAACAAAAAACATTTAAATGATTACCAATTTTGATTCTTGCTCTAATTTTTTTCAGCTGCATATGGTAATACATTTCAAAAAATGATGTCAGGGATGCCACTTTACTATAGCAAAGTATTAAAACAGACACTTGGTGTTATCAACATTTGCTGCACCCCTGAAGAACAATATGGGGAACACTTTTTATTTTAGAGGAGGCGACATCTACTTTTAATCTATATTGAGTCCCTCTAAAGCATGTGCTACTACCATAATAAAGGTCTCCTGCAGTTATGAGGCTTTTGTATAAGTGACCCTAAAAAGTTTAATGGGTTTCCAAGACCACTCATCAACATACAGAGAGCCTACTATTCACCTACTTCAGTCTGTGTGATATATACTTTCTCGATTCAAACATGGAAAGTTTCAGTGGCAAGTAAAGACCTACGCGTGTAAAATCTTAAAAGTTAATCAGAATTCAGGAAAATATTAGATTTCACAGGCAGTATATATTATTTGCCAAGTAAGTGACACAAATCATATACCACTCCCAGAAAGAAAGGATGGCTTCTTCCCAGATATTGGCTCATATCTCCCATACAGTTCTTACTGTATTATTCTTTTTGCTATTAAGCTATTTGTATACATACCTTAAGAGCCTAGAATAGGCAGATTAAAAATTTTTCATTTCTGAATCCCACCACGGTACTGAAAAATACCCAGCACTTGGTACATGCTCAATCAATGTTTACTTGAATACCTGAATAAATGAATGACTGGTGACGATGATAAAGGTGATGAAGACAGCAGCCACACTCAGGGTCAGGTGATGATGTCCTAGGTGCTTCGCATGCATTAACTAATTTACTGTTAGTTTTCTCTTGCTACTTTACAAATGAGGACACTGAGGCACAGAGGGACCAGCTTGCCCCGACTCATCTAACTCCTTCATGCCCTTCAATTCTGGGCTTAAACGTGACTTCTTTAGGGAGGTCCTCCCAACCCATGAGACAAAGCTACAGACCCTTGCCCTCCATCCAAACAACCCCTTTATCTTCCCTATCATTACAGTCGTCACTCCTGAAGAACTGATTTAATCAGCAGTCTTGTACATTACACAGTGAGCTCCATAAAGGCAGGGACCATGTCAGTCTTATTCACTGCTCTAACTCCAGTGCCTATCAAAGTGCTCGGCACATAATGGGTACCTAATAAATTTAAGCTTCATGACTGAGTGATGCAGGTAGCCATTACATTTTCATTTAAAGAATAAGTAACAAACATGAGCAAATCTGAGGTGATCTGAAAGAGTCAATATAACTGCCCAGTAGGCATCTGAAGATTCAAAACTATGGTTTAAGGGAAGAATGAGGTAAATATTTGGGAGGCATCTTCAGGCTATTATTCCATGGCTATAAATGATCACAACAAAACTGTGACACTATGGTTGACCCATTTCTGAATACATATTATTTGTATATTAAGGAGAACCCAACATCTTATGTTTCTGTTGTAAGCCCCCAAAAGAAAAATTCCAAAAGGGGCCTTATTAAATAGTAAAATTAATTAAGATGAAACCATTCTTTAAGAGGTTCCTCTTTTTTTTTTTTTTGCGGTACACAGGCCTCTCACTGTTGTGGCCTCTCCTGTTGTGGAGCACAGGCTCCAGACACGCAGGCTCAGCGGCCATGGCTCACGGGGCCCAGCTGCTCCGCGGCATGTGGGATCTTCCCGGACCAGGGCACGAACCCGTGTCCCCTGCATCGGCAGATGGACTCTCAACAACTGCGCCACCAGGGAAGCCAAAGAGGTTCCTCTTAATAACAGTATAGTGCCTTTATGAGAGTGCCTGGAATCTGCCATTAGCATATTTCTAGTTTGGTAGAAAAGCTTCCAGCTTATATTAAAGCTCCTGTGTGTTTTCTTTTGTTTGTTTTTTGTTTTTTTGCAGTACGCGGGCCTCTCATTGTCGTGGCCTCTCCTGTTGCGGAGCACAGGCTCCGGACGCGCAGGCTCAGCGGCCATGGCTCACGGGCCCAGCCGCTCCGCGGCATGTGGGATCTTCCCGGACCGGGGCACGAACCCGTGTCCCCTGCCTCAGCAGGCGGACTCTCAACCACTGCGCCACCAGGGAAGCCCCCGTGGAATACTTGATCAACGTCTCCAATGGAAAATTTAAGTCAGCAATATTTACACAAAAACAGTGTTGTAAAGAACAAAGGGAGTGGGCTTAGGGAGTCAAGAAAACCTGCGTTCAGATCCAATTATATCATTTACTGGTTTGCATGACCACGGGCAAGTTCTTTAACCTCTCTGTATCTCAACTTTCTCATCTGTAAGTAGAAATAATATTTACTTTATAAGACTTTATAAATATTAGAAGGTATAATATGTCCTGGGCATATAATACGTGCTCAATAAAAATGATTTCTTTGCTCTTTATAAAAATACCTTATTTTTTTCTATTTCTAGTACAATTAAAGTCATATGTTACCATTCCATTTATGCCATAGATGTTTCTGTAAATGATTATTGATCTTAACAAAAACATCTAACTTTAAAAATAATGTCAAAGGTTGTTATTTCCAAAAGAAAGAATACATATCAAACCAAAAAGATGCAAATTCTATTACTGTGTAGTATATCACTAGAGTTCAGGTTTCTGCTTCCAGATTACCACGCAGAAACACTGAAGGAAATGTTTAATGAAAATGGTACACTAGAAGAGCTAGATTTTTAGACCTATTTATGTATTATTTATAAATAATTATTATTTATTTTTAAGTCAATAATAGTCTTGATGTTATGTTTTTAAAGTCACAATTTTGACAGTAATTCTCTAAAGAAGCTGTGAATGCAACAATAAAGGGTCAATTATCACCTTCAATGGGGAGAAAGGTATAATGAACTGATTTCTTTCTCACAATAAAAATCTGCACTGAACAAACCTGAACCAATCAATCTGTTGTCTTTTTCCAGGATACAAATCTCCTGTGAAAACTATGTCTAACAGACTTGGGCTTAATCTTAACTTCTTAAGACACACAAAAAGAGATGAAAATAACTGAAATAACAACTATGGAAAGGCAAGATCTTCCATGACTTGAACTGTCAGATTCAAAAGTATAACTAGTCACATTAAGAAAGGTTCTCTAGGGCATTCATTTCCTGTCACAAATAATAGTTCCACTTGAACAGCAAGAGAATATCAGAAAAAAACAAATAGAAACATTAATTTGAACTATTTTTATATTAGCTCTACTTCAAACAATATGAAGAAGATATAAAACTACCTGACAGTTATGACTTTAGGAATCCAGGACCCTTTTGTCATTGTCCATGGCAGTGAGCATTATTATTAGTTACTTTAGCTGGGTCTTAAGAAGCCATCTGAAATACTGATACAAATCAGCAAGAAAATGTCAGTTTTTGATGGTGAGTTTGGTTCTCAGCTAAAATTCTGGTGTTTCTCTAAAAAGATACTAGTCCCTGCCCAGTTCCAAATTACAAATTCTTAAAGCTGTCTGTATAGTTTTGCTGTTAGTGTGTTTTTTTTCTTTTTAACTCTCTAACACCAATTTACCTCTTCAACCATATCTCGTATTACTTCCTTACATAAACTTTTGCTTTTATACTCAAAGCAAGACTTTATAGTTCCACTCCACACTTCGCATTTTCTACTTCCCAAAAACACCTGTCATTCTCCTATTCCTGCAAGGAGTAAACAGAGAAAGACAAAGTCTTTCTTACACACACACACACCCCCCCTACTATTCACCTAATTGGTAGGACAACACAGTTCTCTCTCTCTCTCTCTCTCTCTCTCTCTCTCTCTCTCTCTCTCAAACACACACACACACACACACACACACACACACACACACACACACACACACACCCTACTATTCACCTAATTGGTAGGAAAACACAGTTCTTATTTCCTTTGTGAATCCCACTTCAACTACCCCAGCCCAGGGTTTTTCCTCAGCTTTGGACATCTATAGCTAATTCCAAGCATCTGACACATCACATCCTACCTTCTGTTGTTAATTATCTTTCTACAAAGAGATTCTTTCCATCTCACCAGTCAGACTATAAATAAGTTAGGGGCATATAAAATAATTTTTTTATTTTACAGTATTTTTTATTGAAATATAGTTGATTTACAATGTTGGGGTAGTTTCAGGTGTACAGCAGTGTGATTCAGTCATATGTATATATATTTTTTCAGACTCTTTTCCCATACAGGCTATTACAAAACATTGAGAAAATAGCTTATTAATCTTTATATCCCTGTCTTTACCAAAATACTTTGTACATATATACCTAATCAATGTTTCTTTTTGACTAGCAGGTAAGTTTTGAGATAAAAAATTTATCAAGAGACTAGTACATATAGTCAAAGGAACAGGGAATTGTCACCATTAGAGGGGAGTGGGAGTTAGGGAAAATGAGGGGACAAGAGCACAGGGAAGCCCGATGGAAGGAATTTATATTTGCTACAGTGGGCAACAGGAAGCCACTCTTGGTGATGATTTAAAAATGAAAAAAAGGGCTTCCCTGGTGGCGCAGTGGTTGAGAGTCCACCTGCCAATGCAGGGGACACGGGTTCATTCCCCGGTCCGGGAAGATCCCACATGCTGCGGAGCGGCTGGGCCCGTGAGCCATGGCTGCTGAGCCTGCGCGTCCGGAGCCTGTGCTCCGCGACGGGAGAGGCCACAACAGTGAGAGGCCCACATACCACAAAAAAAGAAGAAAAAAAAATCAAACTAGTGTGGGATAAACTTAAGAAAGGTTCTGAAGGCCAGAAACAGAGACTGAATTTATGCTAGAGAGTGTCAAGATGCCTAAAATAGAAACTATCAAGGAGTAGAAGGTTTGAAGGAAGAAAGCGATGTGGCTCTACCTCAAGTCCCTCAGAAGAGGTGGCCATTAGTTAACAGCCAACAGGACTGAGTGAAGAAGAGGCCTGGGCTCAAGGGAAGTCAATCTATTAAGGACATTTGGCACTCCACCAAGAATAAGAAGAATTCAAAAGAACGGACTTGTCTTCACTTTTCTCTCCCAAACTATAATTTTTCATAATTGTATTGATTTATAATAAATCATTCAGGCCAGTAAAGGCATTTTAAAATCCTCAACAGGCTTAAGATTTTACTTATTATGGATAAAACTGAGCCCTATAGAGCATGGAAGTCTGTATCTTTTAATAGGATACAACAGAACAGAATAGTTCATCACTGGTAGTAACTTACCCTCACCAGTACAATTTCTACCTTTGCCTTGTGTGGCTCCATTTCACTCCAGAAATCTCCACTTTGTGACATCTAATTACCTTCATCATATGCATGTGGCCTTATTTCATTCATCCTTTTGCTAAACCATCACCACCCTGAGAACATCTCCTTGCTTATTTTCACTGTCACTGCCTTTTACATCGTCCAATTACTCTTGTGCTATGCAACCAACCTACTCATCCTGAAACTTAGAAAACATCTGTTCCTTCTCAGTGCAACTCTGCTCTAGTTCCTTCTGCAGCTAAAATCAGCCCTGAGTCATCAAAATGTGTCCAAGATACACTGATCTTGAAAAACATTAAAATGCTTTAATTCCATCTATGCTCACAAAGCATACACAACTTCGAGTCAAAAAATGAGACTGTTTTTCACTGTATCTAGCAAAACTGCCACACCTGGTTGAAAAAAAAAAAAAAAAAAAAAACTATTGCGGGCTTCCCTGGTGGCGCAGTGGTTGAGAGTCCGCCTGCCGATGCAGGGGACACGGGTTCGTGCCCCGGTCCGGGAAGATCTCGCATGCCCCAGAGCGGCTGGGCCTGTGAACCATGGCCGCTGAGCCTGCGCATCCGGAGCCTGTGCTCTGCAACGGGAGACGCCACAACAGTGAGAGGCCCGCGTAACGCAAAAAAAAAAAATTATATACCTGATTTCTTCCCAGCTGGTTCTTGAAGAAATAGATTTCTAGAGACTATTTCAAATTAATAACCATATAATACTTTCACCCAAATCTCTTGGATATTAAAAAGTAATAAAGGCAAAGTAAAAAGCATTTAATTCAAAAGGAAAACAACTAGGAGGGTTGGGCCTTCTAAAAAATCATGGCTGAGGAGAAACATATGACACAATAAATTCCAAACTAGATGCTTTGGGAACAAAAGGAAAACACTCCATAACTATATCAGAAGATATTTTAATTAGAAGTCTTTTAATATTTCAGCAGTTCACAAATGTTCTCAATACAAGAACTCTCAGCTCTTACAATTAACAACTAATGAACATAAACACTCAACAATGACTAAATAAGCAGTAGAAGTAAGATTAAAACTTTGAGCTCTTTATACTCCCATCTCTTTGTATGTAAATAAACCACAATGACTCTACCTTGATCCTTGTGGTGGAACCACATTTCCTTTGGTCAAGCCATTTAGTACAATCCGTGTCTTAACTAGTATTATATCAATTACAGAGATAATTTTGGCCTGCTATAAAATCAAAACTCAGAAGGGCTTCAAGAATTACAATAATATACTATATATGGTAATGCAACATGAATAGTAATTAGTACACTAAACAGTATACACAAAATAATACTCCATAGGAGGCAATATAATGTAAACTACCTGTTGGCACTGTAACCCTCAGTGTGTCACTAAGCCTTCTATGTTTTCCTGATCTGTAAAACTGAAAATGCTACAAGTACCTACACTTTACAGGTTGTCTGAGAATTAATTAGAGCAGTGCCTGGCACTTGGTGCTCAATAAATGTTGGCTATAATATTTGTTTGCTTAATAACGGTACTAACCATTCATGCTTTTGGTTTTAAACAAGCATATTATCCTGCTTTCCTTTTTCGTGTTAGAAAGTTTTCAAATACTGACAAATAAGAAAAAAAAAAAGATGAGATATCCGAAGAGATATCAATATGGTTTTAACATTTGATAAAATGTAAGATATATATATATATATATATATACACATTAGGGGTACATTTAATTTAAATATTCTTTTATACTATTTGTTTCTCAAAGTCTCAGCGTCCTCTGACCCCCGCAAAAAGAAAAAAGTTTTATACGAAATGAATTTCCGACTAGATAACTGCTTTTATTAAGACTTAGTAAGTAGAATCTGATTCTAAAATATTGCAATCTATTGAGAAGAAATTTTGTATAGTCAAACAACCTAAAATGTCATTTTATGTGTCTAGATTATCTATATAGATTCTGGATAGGCTAATTTTTAAAAAAAGATATATAATGTGTGTTCACTGTTAATATTTTGACTATTACCAGACTAAATCTTAGCAGAAAACAATTAAAACTACTTTAACACTAGAAAGAACATATTATTTTAGCAGATGAATGACCACTTGTGAAGCTATTTCCTGGGTA
This sequence comes from Phocoena phocoena, assembly GCF_963924675.1. NCBI lineage: Eukaryota > Metazoa > Chordata > Mammalia > Artiodactyla > Phocoenidae > Phocoena > Phocoena phocoena. The sequence goes on along the minus strand of NC_089230.1, from coordinate 67,581,786 downwards.
TCACAACTTCTGATCTGGTCACACTGTAGAAAGAACTTAAATATTAATATTTAAAATATTTTAGTAAAACTGTAAATATCCAAATGGTACCTTAATGCTGACTTGTATTTGCAATATTAAATTTATAACAGTTTCTCCAAATCTTACACTTCATTGCATTTAGTAGTTTGCGAATTTCCTGAACGACAAGCTTATCATTTTTACTTACTGGCAAATAATTCTATAGAAAATGGAACTTTGGGATATGAAAAAAACAAATAACCAGCTCACTATTTAGAAAAAAACTGTTTTAAGAGATAATTAGATTTATTTGACTATATTTTTAAATTCCTGTTTTAAGACAATCAAAGATCCTTCTTAATTTAGAGAGATTGGTTCAAGATGGCAGAGTAGGACGTGCTCTCACTCCCTCTTGCAAAAGCACCGGGGATGACAACTAACTGTTGAACAATCATCGACAGGAAGTCACTGGAACTCACCAAAAAAGATACCCACATCCAAAGACAAAGGAGAAGACATAATGAGATGGTAGGAGGGGCACAACCACAATATAATAAAATCCCGTAACTGCTGGGTGGGTGACTCACAAACTAGAGAACACTTATACCACAGAAGTCCACCCACTGGAGTGAAGGTTCTGAGCCCCACGTCAGGCTTTCCAACCTGGGGGTCTGGCAACGGGAGGAGGAATTCCTAGATAATCAGACTTTGAAGGCTGGTGGGATTTCATTGCAGGACTACAACAGGACTGGGAAAAACAGACTCCACTCTTGGAGGGCACTCACAAAGTAGTGTGTGCATCAGGACCCAGTGGAAGGCGCAGTGACCCCATAGGAGACTGAACCAGACCTACCTGGTAGTGTTGGAGGGTCTCCTGCAGAGGCGGGGGACGGCTGTGTCTCATCGTGAGGACAAGGACACTGGCCGCAGAAATTCTGGGAAGTACTCCTTGGCGGGAGCCCTCCCAGACTCCACCATTAGCCCCAGCAAAGAGCCCAGGTAGTCTCCAATGTTGGGTCGCCTCAGGCCAAACAACCAATAGGGAGGAACCCAGCCCCACCCATCAGCAGACAAGTAGATTAAAGTTTTACTGAGCTCTGCCCACCAGAGCAACACCCAGCTCTACCCACCACCAGTCCCTCGCATCAGGAAACTTGCTCAAGCCTCTTAGATAGCCTCCTCCACCAGAGGGCAGACAGCAGAAGCAAGAAGAACTACAATCCTGCAGCCTGTGGAACAAAAAGCACATTCATAGAAAGATAGACAAGATGAAAAGGCAGAGGTCTATGTATCAGAAGAAGGAACAAGATAAAACCCCAGGCAAAAAACCAAACGAAGTGGAGATAGGCAAACGTCCAGAAAAAGAATTCAGAATAATTATAAGGAAGATGATCCAGGACCTCAGAAAAAGAATGGAGGCAAAGATCGAGAAGATGCAAGAAATGTTTAACAAGACGTGGAAGAATTAAAGAACAAATAAACAGAGATGAAGAAGAATTAATGAACAGAGGTGAACAATACAAGAACTGAAATGAAAAATACACTAGAAGGGATCAACAGCAGAATGACTGAGGAAGAAGAATGGGTAAGTGACCTGGAACACAGAACGGTGGAATTCACTGCTGCAGAACAGAATAAAGAAAAAGAATGAAAAGAAATGAAGACAGACTAAGAGACCTCTGGGACAACATTAAACACAACAACATTCGAATTATAGGGGTCCCAGAAGTAGAAGACAGAGAGAAAGGACGCAAGAAAATATTTGAAGAGATTATAGTCAAAAACTTCCCTAACGTGGGAAAGGAAATAGCTACCCAAGTCCAGGAAGCACAGAGAGCCCCAGGCAGGATAAACCCAAGGAGAAACACTCCGAGACACATAGTAATGAAATTCGCAGAAATTAAAGACAAATTACTGAAAGCAGCATGGGAAAAACAACAAATAACATACAAGGGAACTCCCATAAGGTTAACAGTTGATTTCTCAGCAGCAACTCTACAAGCCAGAAGGGAGTGGCATGATATACTTAAAGTGATGAAAAGGAAGAATCGACAACCAAGATTACTCTATCCAGAAGGATCTCATTCAGATTCGATGGAGAAATCAAAAGCTTTAGAGACAAGCAAAAGCTAAGAGAATTCAGCACCACGAAACCAGCTCTACAACAAATGCTAAAGGAACTTCTCCAACTGGGAAACACAAGAGAAGAAAAGGACCTACAAAAACAAACCCAAAACAATTAAGAAAATGGTCATAGGAACATGCATATCGATAATTACCTTAAACGTGAATGGATTAAATGCTCCAACCAAAAGACACAGGCTCGCTGAATGGATACAAAAACAAGACCCATATATATACTGTCTACAAGAGACCCACTTCAGACCTAGGGACACATACAGACTGAAAGTGAGGGGATGAAAAAAGATATTCCATGCAAATGGAAATCAAAAGAACGCTGGATTAGCAATACTCATATCAGATAAAATAGACTTTAAAATAAAGAATGTTACAAGAGACAAGGAAGGACACTACCTAATGATCAAGGGATCAATCCAAGAAGAAGATATAACAATTGTAAATATATATGCACCCAACAAAGGAGCACCTCAATACATAAAGCAACTGCTAACAGCTATAAAAGAGGAAATTGACAGTAACACAATAATAGTGGAGGACTTTAACACCTCACTTACACCAATGGACAGATCATCCAAACAGAAAATAAGGAAACAGAAGCTTTAAATGACACAATAGACCAGACAGATTTAATTGATATTAATAGGACATTCCATCCCCAAACAGCAGATTACACGTTCTTCTCAAGTGCGCATGGAACATTCTCCAGGATAGATCACATCTTGGGTCACAAATGAAGCCTCAATAAATTTAAGAAAATTGAAATCATATCAAGCATCTTTCCTGACCATAACGCTATGAGATTAGAAATCAATTACAGAGAAAAAACGTAAAAAACACAAACACATGGAGGCTAAAAGATACGTTACTAAATAACCAAGAGATCATTGAGGAAATCAAAGAGGAAATCAAAAATTACCTAGAGACAAATGACAATGAAAACACAATGAACCGAAACCTATGCGATGCAGCAAAAGCAGTTCTAGGAGGGAAGTTTATAGCAATACAATCCTAACTCAAGAAACAAGAAAAATCTCAAATAAACAATCTAACCTTACACCTAAAGGAACTAGAGAAAGTAGAACAAACAAAATCCAAAGTTAGTAGAAGGAAAGAAATCATAAAGATCAGAGCAGAAATAAATGAAATAGAAACAAAGAAAACAATAGCAAAGATCAATAAAACTAAAAGCTGGCTCTTTCAAAGATAAACAAAATTGAAAAACCATTAGCCAGACTTATCAAGAAAAAGAGGGAGAGGACTCAAATCAATAAAATTAGAAATGAAAAAGGAGAAGTTACAACAGACACTGCAGAAATACAAAGCATCCTAACAGGCTACTACAAGCAACTCTATGCCAATAAAATGCCAACTGGCAAGAAATGGAGAAATTCTTAGAAAGGTATAACCTTCCAAGACTGAACCAGGAAGAAACAGAAAATATAAACAGACCCATCATAAATAATGAAATTGAAACTGTGATTAAAAATTTTCCAACAAAGAGAAGTCCAGGACCAGATGGCTTCACAGGTGAATTCTATCAAACATTTAGAGAAGAGCTAAAACCCAACCTTCTCAAACTCTTCCAAAAAATTGCAGAGGAAGGAACATGCCCAAACTCATTCTACGAGGCCACCATCACCCTGATACCAAAACCAGACAAAGATACTAAAAAAAAAGAAAATTACAGACCAATATCTCTGATGAATATAGATGCAAAAATCCTCAACAAAATACTAGCAAACAGAATCCAACAATACATTAAAAGGATCGTACACCATGATCAAGTGGGATTTAGTCCAGGGATGCAAGGATTCTTCAATATACGCAAATCAATCAATGTGATATACCATATTAACAAACTGAAGAAGAAAAATCATATGATCATCTCAATAGATACAGAAAAAGTTTTTGACAAAATTCAACACCCATTTATGATAAAAACTCTCCAGAAAGTGGGCATAGAGGGAACCTACCCTCAACATAATAAAGGCCATATGCAACAAACCCACAGCAAACATCATTCTCAATGGTGAAAAACTGAAAGCATTTCCTCTAAGATCAGGAACAAGACAAGGATGTCCACTCCCACCACTACTATTCAACATAGTTTTGGAAATCAGAGCCACAGCAATCAGAGAAGCAAAAGAAATAAAAGGAATCCAAATTGGAAGAGAAGAAGTAAAACTGTCACTGTTTTCAGATGACATGATACTATACATAGAGAATCCTGAAGATGCCACCAGAAAACTACTAGAGCTAATCAATGAATTTGGTAAAGCTGTAGGACACAAAATTAAGGCACAGAAATCTCTTGCATTTTTATACACTAATGATGAGAAATCTGAAGGAGAAATTAAGGAAACACTCCCATTTACCACTGCAATAAAATACCTAGGAATAAACCTACCTAGGGAGACAAAAGACCTGTATGCAGGAAACTATAAGATACTGATGAAAGAAATTAAAGATGATACAAAGAGATGGGAAGATATACCATGTTCTTGATTTGGAAGAATCAATATTGTAGAAATGACCATACTACCCAAAGCAAACTACAGATTCAATGCAATCCCTATCAAACTACCAATGGCATTTTTCACAGAGCTAGAACAAAAAATTTTACAATTTGTATGGAAACACAAAAGACCCTGAATAGCCAAAGCAATCTTGAGAACGAAAAACAGAGCTGGAGGAATCAGGCTCCCAGACTTCAGACTACACTACAAAGCTACGGTAATCAAGACAGAATGGTGCTGGCACAAAAACAGAAATATAGATCAATGGAACAGGAGAGAAAGCTCAGAGATAAACCCATGCACCTATGGTCAACTATTCTATGACAAAGGAGGCAAGGATATACAATGGAGAAAAGACAGTCTCTTCAGTAAGTGTGCTGGGAAAACTGGAGAGCTACATGTAAAAGAATGAAATTAGAACACTCCCTAACACCATACACAAAAATAAACTCAAAATGGATTAGAGACCTAAATGTAAGACCAGACACTATAAAACTCTTAGAGTAAAACACAGGAAGAACACTCTTTGACATAAATCACAGCAAGATCTTTTTTGATCCACCTCCTAGAGTGATGGAAATAAAAACAAAAATAAACGAATTGGACCTAATGAAACTTAAAAGCTTTTGCAAAGCAAAGGAAACTACAAACAAGACGAAAAGACAACCCTCAGAATGGGAGAAAATACTTACCAATGAATCAACGGACCAAAGATTAATCTCCAAAATATATAAACAGCTCATGCAGCTCAATATCAAAAAAACAAACAACCCAATCCAAAAGTGGGCAGAAGACCTTAATAGACATTTCTCCAAAGAAGACATACAGATGGCCAAGAAGCACATGAAAAGCTGCTCAACATCACTAATTATTAGAGAAATGCTAATCAAAACTACAGTGAGGTATCACCTCACACCAGTTAGAATGGGCTTTATCAGAAAATCTACAAACAACAAATGCTGGAAAGGGTGTGGAGAAAAGGGAACCCTCTTGCACTGTTGGTGGGAATGTAAATTGATACAGCCACTATGGAGAACAGTATGGAGGTTCCTTAAAAAAGTAAAAATAGAATTACCATATGACCCAGGAATCCCACTACTGGGCATATACCCTGAGAAAACCATAATTCAAAAAGACACATGCACCCCAATGTTCATTGCAGCACTGTTTACAATAGCCAGGTCATGGAAGCAACCTAGATGCCCATCGACAGACAAATGGATAAAGAAGATGTAGTACAGGGCTTCCCTGGTGGCGCAGTGGTTGGGAGTCCACCTGCCGAAGCAGGGGACACGGGTTCATGCCCCGGTTCGGGAAGATCCCATGTGCCGTGGAGCAGCTGGGCCCGTGAGCCATGGCCGCTGAGCCTGCGCGTCCGGAGCCTGTGCCCCGCAACGGGAGAGGCCACAACAGTGAGAGGCCCGCGTACCGCAAAAAAAAAAAAAAAAAGAAGATGATGTGGTATATCTCTACAATGGAATATTACTCAGCCATAAAAAGGAACGAAACTGCGTCATCTGTAGAGACATGGATGGATCTAGAGACTGTCATACAGAGTGAAGTAAGTCAGAAAGAGAAAAATAATTATCATATATTAACACATATATGTGGAACCTAGAAAAATGGTATACGTGAACCAGTTTGCAGGGAAGAAATTGAGACAGAGATGTAGAGAACAAATGTATGGACACCAAAGGGGGAAAGCAGCAGGGGGTGGTGGTGGTCCTGTGATGATCTGGGAGATTGGGATTGACATATATACACTAATATGCATAAAGTGGATAACTAATAAGAACGTGCTGTATAAAAAACTAAAATAAAATTCAAAGAAAAAAAAAAAGAAGGATCCCTCCTACCCATAACTTACAATTGCCGTATCTACTTATGATGGAATATCACTTACTGCAGTAGTCTGAAACTTCTGAAGGTGCTCAAGGTACCAACTTTAATAGTGCCCATTACAAATCACTGGCAACCTTAATGGATTTGTATTATCTAGTCTCAGAGTTTCATAGTTTGTTATTGTTCTTGAAGGGTTAACAAAGAGAACACCGGTCTGGAGCTTCCCTAGCTGCCTGAATCATGGCCATGATACACTTGAAATGGGTCTTTATTGCCACCTCTGCCATGGGGAGGGGAGAGGGGGGCGGGGTTGCTTTTTCAAATTTTATTAGGCAAGCGGACAAGTAATATTCCTTCCTAACTGACTACTTACTGGAGAAATTATTTTTCTCCTTTTGTGGGAAAAAAAGTGAAATATATAACTTCTAGATGTCTAATGTACAATCTAGATCAGAAACCATGGCATTTGTCAGAAATATGACTTCTACAAGAGTCATTTTAGATATTATCTTTTCTATTTACATGGTTGTCAGTGCGTTTGAAATTCTTTTTAGAAGTAAAACATTGGTAGGGAAAAAACCCAACAGGATAAGAAACACCATGTTATTTCCTTTCACCAAAATAGGATGTCCATTGCATTATAAATATGTAAGTAAGCATGATACCATCTCCTTTCTTGAGAACATTTCAAAATTACAAAAAGGAACTGTTTAGTCTTTTTCTCTCCAAATCACATGTAACAAGAAGACAGCTTGATATGATAGATCTGGTTTTCAAAAAAACTAGAATATGCTAAAATGATTTTTCATATTTTTCTATAAAGTGGCTAGCTCAAGAGAGATTGAAAGTAATTGGAATATCCAGCTAAGAAAAATGCTTTCTTAATTGGAAAATAATTTGAGGACTAGATTTAAAATGTTCTCAGAATAATTCACACAATCTACATTTCAAATAAACTTACTGATGTTAATAACAATTTACAACCACAATCTTAAATTAGAAAGTAAAATTAATTTATATTGCCTCAAAGATAATCCCAGCTCAAGAGATGAGAAAATAAAGTTTTAATGCAGTAAATATGTATGTAATTAGAACCAGAGTTTTAAATACTTTAATAAACTTCATGGTAAATACTTGATGGTTTAAAAAAACAACAACAACAAGCTCACAGATACAGAGAACAGGTTAGTTGTTGCCGCAAGCAGTGGGTGAGGGTGGGAGAAATGGATGAAGAAGGGGGTCAAAAGGTACAAACTTCCAATTATAAGGTAGATACGTTCTGGAGATGTAATGTTAACAGCAGGGTGACTATAGTTAATAATACTGTATCGTATATTTGGAAGTTGCTAAAAGAGTAGATCTTAAAAGTTCTCATCACAAGAAGAAACTGTTTTGTAACCATGTAAGGGGATGGATGTTAAGTAGACTTATTGTGGTGATCATTTTGCAACGTGTACAATATTGGATCATTATGTTTTACACCTGAAACTAATATGCTATATATCAACTATACCTCAATTTAAAAAAAAAAGCAATATTTGGTTTTCTAGGCATTCTTCAATAATAATGTTAAATATTTATTTAGTATTTTTATGTCTCAGGCACTAGGCTAATTGCTGAGGATACAGAAGTACACAAGACACAGCCCAGCCCTATGGGACTCATATTTTTGTAAACAGATAAGTTTTTTAAGGACATGAAGGTAAGAATACTGAAACTGAAACATGTATGACCACTGGCCTTAAGTGTTACTCAGTTTTGGCAATAACACGGCCAAAAGCACCTTGGTAAAAATGGCAGGAAAACTACTGCTATTGAATACTTTCTGGAACCCTAAGTCTGCAGTTTCGATGTGATTTGTCGGTAACAATGCATGATTTTTAACATCCAGAAAGTTACTAGATGGGCTCACTAGAGAGCCCAGCAGTGGTTCTGAAGCACTCTGTCAGCAAGTGTGCAGGATAAAATGCTGTCAGCAACTTAATAGTTTTTGCATATAAGTAAAGAGACTTTTGGCTTCCATGACAGTTTGTGAGGTGTTTTTTTTTTTTTAAGTTTTTTTTCACCTTTTGAATCTGCTTTCAACAAAGAAATACCCATGTCCGCTCTGATTACTGCAACATGAGACACTGAAAATTTGCCTCTCCACTCACAGTACTACAGAAAACTGAGCAATTATTCAATGAATATGGCACACTAATCTAGATCTGCTTCCACTGCTTTCTCTCACTCATCTCCGTTTCTTTCTGTTTTATTCATCTATGGGGATCTAAACTTTGTCTTTCTAGCCTCAAAATACATGAAATCACTTGGAAGACAGAGTAGGCACAGAAGTCTCTCTTCTGTTTATGAGAATTAGGGTCCTTTTGAAATAGAAAATAGCTTTGCTTGGCTCCATGAAACATCTTAAGTCACTTCTCGTTTATCTTTTCTTATACTCTCTTCCTCCTTCTCCCCAGCAACTATGACATCACATCACTTTCTTCCCCTCCAAAGCCACTCCGAGGACTACCATCAACTCAGGGGCAGGTAAGCTTCCTCACCATTGCCTGCACTGCATCAATGTGGCAAATAGCAGCATTAGCTGGACAAGTCCTACCCTGCAGCAGTGTCTGCCAAACTATGAGTCGTGACCCATTTTCCAAACAGAGAAGTTAATTTAGTGGGTTGAGACCCACATTTAAAAACTAAATCAACGGAAAAATAAACTGAACAGAATGGAAAATCATATTTATTTTGAAACTTTGGTTTATGTTGTGTGTGTATAAATACACATATGTGTATGTGTGCTGGAACTCAATGAAAGTACACTTCCGACATTCCTACAGGTCATGGTGGTAAGTTTGGAAGCCACTAAACTACAATATTCAGTTCTAGGCCTGCATCTATATCTGATGTAATACTTCAGATATTTTAGAGATTTAAAATATGGATGTTAAATAATTTCCTTTAGTAAAAAGTGTTGATCTAATGAGCCACACATTTTCTAAAACATCATCAGTCGTGAACAAAACAAATCAGTTTTCCTAGTTTTCTCAGTATTTCCTAAGAGACCCCAAATAAATACTTTATCATTAAATTTAATATACCCTAAAAATTAAAATTGACACATTATTAGGCATTTCAAAGATATTTTTAAGTAACAAATAACAATCCAAGCTCAATATACCTAAAAAGGAAAAGTATTCTACTTTTTTTAATTTAAAAAAGTCTGAGGGAATGGTTTGATGGATTTTCAAATATTTCAAAAATGAAGAGATCACTATTTCTTTGCACTAACAGAATATGTATATGAATACAAACACCAATTTTACACCAATTTTATATTTCCTGGGCTGTAAAGAAACTTAAAAATTGAAGCTCAGAAAGCCTAGAGTATGAGACTGTGACTAATGGCACCCAGTCCCTCAGCAGGGATGGAACCAAGTTCTGAGGCAGAGAATAACCCAGCTGCACTGACTATAAAATAACTGCCTCAGAATAACAGTTATATTCCTTACATTTCACATATGGCTGCTGCATGGAATTCATAGTTAAAATACAAAAGACATCTTTCAGCCATTCCGCAGTGTCAAAGTGAAAACTGTATGTGACTCCGCCTCACAGCTTCACACACTTCTTGGGCTGTCTGAACTGCAAGAGGCAACTAATACCAAGCCCGGTGGAGATGGACAGCCCTGTGGCTCCGAGACTTTCCATAACAATCCTTGAGTTGATTAAAAGTTATGTTGACAAGCTTCAATCCTTCTTGGTTTTATGGATTATGGCTGGTAAGTGGAGCCTCCAGGACCAGAACCCTATGAGAATAGCACTGAGATTTTTACTGCACTGTAAAATGCTTTAGAAAACAACACAGAATAATAGGTATAAAATGTAAACTATTGGGACTTCCCTGGTGGCTCAGTGGTTAAGAATCCGCCTGCCAATGCAGGGGACACGGGTTTGATCACTGGTCCGGGAAGATCCCACATGCCGTGGAGCAACTAAGCCCATGCACCACAACTACTGAGCCTGCGCTCTAGAGCCCGCGAGCCACAACTACTGAGCCCACGCACCACAACTACTGAAGCCCACGTGCCTAGAGCCCGCGTTCCGTAACAAGAGAAGCCACCACAATGAGAAGCCCTTGCACCGCAATGAAGAGTAGCCCCTGCTCTCTCCAACTAGAGAAAGCCCGCGCACAGCAACGAAGACCCAATGCAGCCAAAAATAAATAAATTTTAAAATAAATAAAATGTAAACTATTATTTAAACTTGACCATGTCTATAAAACTAAACTATGAACAATAGAATTATATATGCACTGAATTAAGATAAAGGTATTATGCAAAGATATACAGACATAACCACCCCTCCACCCCAAAAAAGCTTCTGACAAATTGAAAGCATACAAATAAGAATTAAGTAAAATTTTACTGTTTTCAAAACTTCCCTTTTAAATTTCAAAGACTACATATAAAGATATAATGAAACATATCTCTTACTTAAGAAAACCCTAAGTCACACACAGCCCAGTACATCTAGAAACTTATCTTAATCTCAATAAAGTTGAAAGAAGTTAGTCTTGGATGAGGGTGAAATCTACTTCATTTACAGCACTAAACAATAGCTGTGGATATGTGAGGCAATTCTTTTCTTACTCTGTATTACAACTCATTATAAAATGATCAGTGTTGGGCTTCCCTGGTGGCACAGCGGTTGAGAGTCCGCCTGCCGATGCAGGGGACGCGGGTTCGTGCCCCGGTCCGGGAGGATCCCACGTGCCGCGGAGCGGCTGGGCCCGTGAGCCATGGCCGCTGGGCCTGCATGTCCAGAGCCTGTGCTCCGCAACAGGAGAGGCCACAGCAGTGAGAGGCCCGCGTACCGCAAAAAAAAAAAAAAAAGGATCAGGGGCTTCCCTGGTGGCGCAGTGGTTGAGTGTCCGCCTGCCGATGCAGGGGACGCGGGTTCGTGCCCCGGTCCGGGAAGATCCCGCATGCCGCGGAGCGGCTGGGCCCGTGAGCCATGGCCGCTGAGCCTGCGCGTCCGGAGCCTGTGGTCCACGGCGGGAGAGGCCACAACGGTGAGAGGCCCGCGTACCGCAAAAAAAAAAAAAAAAAAGGATCAGTGTTTTATTTAGTTTATCATATTTTAGTTTAAAATAAGAAAATAATCATGTATGTTTAAAATCAAGTTCTTCAGATGACAAATTTCCCATGAAAACTTATTCTGATGACTTTCAGAAGATGTTAAGAGATATAAAAGGTAAAGTTGGGATAACTTCCTCTAAAAATAATGAAACCTGAAACTAGCATGAAGATGTACTGGTCTAAGACTGTAATGAAGTCCCATGTTTGTACACACTGGTATCTTTACCTAGAGCTTGGACAGAAAACTAAAACTAAAAGATTAATCATGGGAGAGGGAGGGAGGGAGAGACAGAGAGAGAGAGAAAGAGTGGCTGTAACAATTCATGTTATATGCTAATAGTACATACATCTATTGTCATGCTATAGCAAATTTTCTGAACTCATTTAACACTAGCCCAAATATCCACCATCCTTTTTGTTTTCCTTTTTCTCTTTTTGATCTTTATAAATTGGAGCTCCTTTTTAGAAATACAAATGTAAAATGCCACTTTAACAAATGTAGCCTCTAGCACCAAGCCACTCACACTTAGTCCTGTGATGTTAATAAATGAGAATTCCTTTTCCTAAATATTCAAATGAACAATTTTCTATCTTGATTTATAAAAAATAAAAATTCAACCAATACTCTCTTAAGAAAGCAAAACAGTTTCCATTTATTAAAGGTCATATCTGATATCTATGCCACACAATACAGTATCATTACATTTAGTTGAACAGCAAACGAATACTGGTATTTCATGTCCAGAAGAAGTCAGATGCAAGGCAAGGGGCAGGGAACGAACCTTAAATTTCTAGCCTGATCTCAAGCATTTAAACTATGATTTTTAAAAATTGTTTTCCAATTAACTTACAAGCATTCTAATTAGGTAGGGATCTATACAGCATTTTCATAAGCACCACAGGAATTATAGAAGAACTTCAACAATTAATGAGGATAAGAAATCCTTTCATAGTACATGAGAGAAACCTTTCCCATAGCAACATCAAAGGAAAAAGATGGCCTAAAATAATGGACTTTTTTCTATTGAGTTGATTATCTAGGCATAAAGGGTTGACAAAGGATTGACCTCTGTCACTGGGCTTGTTAGAAAGGGCTTGGATAAAGAAAATGATATGTTAATGAATCAGGTGAGTGATGGAGGAATCACCCTTATACATACATACACTTATGTTTTTGAGACAACATGTAACACACACACACACACACACACACAAATTCTACCCTTCCTTAAATATATCAGATAAGCCTCTCACTTTTTCATTATCTCAGTTATAATACAGAGAAACAGGATTTTCCAAACCAATGGACAGAAAAAAAATTGGGCTTTTAGAAATGTTTCTGCTGAAACTTATTAGAATTCCTGCCTCTACTGGAGAATTTGGTGAACAGGATAGTGAGGGAGGTTTATGAAGAGACTCTTGCCAACTCCACTTGTGTTCCAGGGATGTTAAAAATAGAATTTAAAAAAATGTACCTGAATGCTTGTCATTACTTAGGAAATCAGAAACGTTCAAGAGGGTCCACAACTTAAGACCCTAATGTGGACTTTTGAGAGTGTCTTAAGTTAAATTAAGGAAGGTACTTAAAGAAGTGCTGATGCTATGGTAGCTAAAGAAGGTTTTTCATTTTAAAATGTCAATAATGTGACTAAATCGCCTCAGTATTAAATATCTTATATGTCCTATTCAGGCTCAGTCTATTCTGAAAAACCTTTGTTTTTCAAAGCATAAAAATATGTCATATATTTAGGGGGAAAGGAATTCAAAATCACATCCAACAAATGAATGTGAGAAAAATAATTAACTCATAGAGCCAAGAAACAAATGTGAGGAAAAATCCAATACTAAACCAAAAAAACAAATCAAATTTTACAGGTCTGTCAGAAAACATTAATAAAGTTAAAATAACAAAGGAAAAGGATGACTGCAAACCTTTCTTTTTATTTACTGCCTTGAATATTCATAATACTATTCCACTTTTTACAAGAAAGCCTAGTTGGAATCTGTGCTTCAACCCTCAACTAATATTGCTATAAAAACAATCTTTGACAAAAAATTGAATGCTTTCCCTCTAAGATCAGGAACAAGGCAAGGATGTCTGTTCTCACCATTTCTAATCAACTTTGTACTGTAGGTTTTAGCCAGTGCACTAAAGCAAGAAAAAGCAATAAAAGGTATCAAGATCAGAAAGGAAAAAGAAAACTGCCTCTTAGTAGATGACATAATCATTTATGTAGAAAATCCTATGAAATCTACAAAAAAGCTACTAGAATTACTAATTGAGTATAGTAAAGTTGTAGGATTTAAAGTCAACACACAAAATTTAATCGTCTTTTTATGTACTAGCAAAACAATCGTAAAATGAAATAAAAAATACTTTTAAAATAGCATCACAAATATAAAATATTTACAGATAAATTTACTTTTAAATGTGCAAGACCAACACACTGAAACAATGGAATACTGCTGAGAGACAAATAAATGGAGAAATATGGGGCTTTGATGAATTATAAGATTCAATACTGTTATGATATCATTTCTCTTCAAATTGATCTCCAGATTCAACGTGATCCAAATCAAAATTCCAGCAGGTATTTTTACAGAAATTGACAAGATGATTCTAACATTCACATGGAAATTAAAGGAACCCAGAGTAGTCTAAACAACTCTGAAAAAGAACAAAGTTGCAGGATTTACACTACCTGACTTCATGACTTATTCTAAAGCTACAAAAATCAAGACAGTGCGATATTGGTGGAGGGACAGATACATAGGTCAATGGAACAGAATAAAGAGCTCAGAAATAGATTCACACACATATGGTGAATTGATTTTCAACTAAGATGCAAAGGCACTTCAATGGTGGAAAGGATACCCTTTTTAACAAATGGTTTAGGAACAACTGGATATCCACGGGCCAAAGAAAGGTTGGGTTGTAGGGGGACAACATTCCTCTATGCCTTGAACCTTGCATCATATACAAAAATTAACTCCACTGGACAATAAACTTAAATGTAAAACCTAGAACTATAAAGATTCTAGAAGAATACATAGGAGAATAATCTTTTAGCCTTTGGACTAGGCAAATATTTCTTAGATCAATAGTAAAAGCAAGAACCGTGAAAAAAGCTAATAAACTGAACTTCACCAACATTAAAAATTTTTGCTCTCTGAGGATCCTGTTAAGAGAAATCCCATATCTGATAAAGGGCTTACATCCAGAAGATATATAAAGAATGCTCAAAACTCAACAGTAATAAAACAAAAAACCCAATTAAAAAATGGCAAGTTTTGAACACACACTTCACTAGAGACGTACAGATGGCAAATAAGTACGTGGGAAGATGCTCAACATTATTAGTCATTACAGAAATGCAAATTAAAACTCCAATGAAATACTATATACCTATAAGAATGACTAAACTTAAAAAGACTGACCATACCAAATGTTGATGATGATATGGAGGAACTGGCACTCACCCTGCTGGTGGGGAAATAGTTTGGTAGTTTCTTAAAAAGTTAAAACATACAACTGCCATTTAACTCAGCCATTTTGGTCTTAGGTATTTACCCAAGAGAAATGAAAATATATGTCCACACAGAGACTCGTACACAAACGTTCACAGCAGCTTTATTTATAATAGTCAAAAAGCAGAAACAACCCAAATGTCTCTCAACGTGTGAAAGGATAAAGAAACTGTGCTAAAACCATATAATGAAATACTACTCAGCAGTAAAAAAGAATGAACTACTGAAGTGTAACAACATGGGTGAATCTCAAAATAATAACACTGAATGAAAGAAGCTAAAAGAGAGAGAGAAAGAAATACAGTATGATCCATTTATATAAAATTCTGGAAAGTGCAAATTAATCTATAATGATTAGATCAGCGGTCACCTGGGGACTGAAAAAGAAAAAGGAAGGGCGGGACGGGGGAGTTAAAAGGGCACAAGGAAATTTTCAGGGGTGATGGATATGTTCATTACCTTGACTGTGGTGATGGTTTCACAAGGGTATGTCAAATTGTACAGTTTAAGTATGTATATTTTACTGTATGCCTATTATACCTCAATAAAGCTGTCAAAAAATTCTATTGGTAAAAAGGGTAATGTGGCTCTAAATTGTACTCTTCTTAACTAATCACTGAAGTGCAATGGTCAAAATTAACGCTACTAAGGGCAAGATTATTAAACTAATCCATTCACTGAAAAACTGAATTACTTTTTCATCAGAGATATACAAAAACAAATGAAATTAATAATTCACATTCCCAAATTTTTGTGATAGTTATTTGCAGGGTTTTGGTGGGTTCTGGACGAGTGAACTGTATCTAGGGAAAATATACTAGAAAATGAACAACCATACCTTGATTTGTGCAAAGGGTCTTTCATAACCTCCAACATAGAGAAGGCCAACATTCTGAGGAAGTAAGCTACAAAGGAAAAAAAGCATTATTTATAAAATACTCTTCCTTAAATATGAGGTTGTATAATTACCAAAATTTGTATAATAGATCCTGACTATGAAAAAATTAATATCTATGCAATTATTCTTGTCTTTTCGCACGATGGAATAGTAACCAGGAAAGGAATAATTCTTATACTTCAGAAAATGATGGGTAAATATTGAGAATGGCAACTTAAATGTAAAACAGTCTAACATACTAGTAATTCTAGCAAAATTACTACATAGGGGAGAATTAAAAGAAGCAATGCACATATTTAAAAATCTATAAAAGTTCAATTCAAGAAACACTCACTGTGTGTCTATATTATGCACTATGGAGATAATACAAACCTAAACGGTTCAGTTCCAAAATTTAACAGGAAAACCAGATACACAATTAACCCTAACAAAAGGTGGCCTCTGATAAATGCTATTCTAGAGGTATTTGCCATTGCAAAGTAGTGGAGTGAGAGATACCTTCTATGGAGGGAGCTGGAGAAGCCTGAAGAGGAATTTAGGCTTAACTTTTAAAGGGTTGGTAAGGCAAAGGGAGAAATTTTAAACTATACCCTGAGAATGCAGAAGATTTGAAACCAAAAGTAAAGAAGTCTGGTTGAAGTAAGGGATAAGTTAGTCAGAGATGAAAACCCGAAGAAGGTTTGGAATGGGCCACGAAGAACGCCAAATGTCTTATCTTTATTTCATAAGTAATATTTATTTTTTTGTACAGACAATAAATGCACATGAAAATAAAAATCAAACCATCTAGAGGGTGGAGGTAAAATGGTTACCTTCCCTGCATCATTCCTTCCTTCCTATTTAAAGAGGGCTATCATTCTTGACTACATTGACACACTGTGAATAGGGAAATACCATCATTAGAACTATGCCTGCGGAGCATGTAGTCGTGCTGGGTATGAGAAGGTCATAATTAAATTAATTACTCTACGGTATCTTGTAATCACTGTCACCGGGTGACAGTGTGAGATGGTTGTATGATTACTGAAGGGGAGAATACACCAACCCAAAATATACCACTTTGACATGTGGATTATTTTAAGCTGAAGGCAATCAAGACCTAAGAGACTCAGGAAAACTTTTTACCTCTCTTGTAACTGCCTAAAAGAACTTAGATAGGGGGCCTGGCCCAGAAAGAGAGCTATTACCATAGATAACGTTTTTATCTGAAAGACCAATCTGCATGGCAGGGCAAACTTCTAAATACAAAATATCTGTTCTTCTCATCATCCTGTGAGTTACCCTCCTCCCCTTTGAAGACCCAGGCCCTTATCCCATTCCTTAGCACAGGATGGCACATAAGCCTCAACTGCTCGACCTACCCTTGAGTCTTGTATCTTTGGGGATCCCGTACATACTAACTCAAATATGTTTTTCTCCTGTTAATCTGTCCTATGTCAATTTAATTATTAGACCAAAGAACCTAGACAAAAAGAAGGGGAAATTTTTCTACCCCTACTTAACCTTCCACTGACTTGGTCTAGTAAGACTAATAAAGTTCACTGTTAAAGCACCTTAGATTTTATGAAATAAGGTAGATAGATATTCCATCTCCTAGGAACACCTCTGTTCCCTACATTCTTTAAAGGCCTATAAAGTACTGAAGGTCACTAAAGGAAAGCTAATAGCTGTCAAACACAAAAATAAATTAAACCAATTTAGCAAAAAGCTACAGTACTTAAGTTCGGCATGTGAGTGATACTTACAGTTATGCCTTTTAGCATGTTGTTGAAGGTTACAAACATGACTAAAGGGATATTTGTTCACTGGATGCAAGTAGAAAGCATAAGAAATATCCCCAAATCTCAACTAGGAAATGGAGAATTTCTTCACCATCATTTGACAAATAAGAAATTAATCAAAGCAACAAAACTTTAAATCTCTCACAAATTGCTAGTATCACAAATTTAATGTTAGTTTTATATAGCAGTGGTAATTTATTTCCTATATAACAAATGATGACAAAAAGCGTCATAAACCTCTTTTAGAAGAATAGTCACTGTTCATACAAATACATGATAGAAAAGGAAGAGAATAAAAGCTGGCTGACATTTAAAAATCAATATGCCTCTAATTACTATGCATATGCATTTTAGGAAGCTTGCCAATATACTATTCAGTGTGTCCTCCCCTTCCTCCAACTTGCCTATCTAATAACTACCTTCTAAACAAGAAATATCTTAAATATGGCAGTTAAACAGCATATATATATTTCGCTTTTTAAATACTGTTCTTTCTCATTCATGTCCATATTATTCCTTACATAAATTACATTACCACCTTCGTTTGAGTGGGTTTTAATAGGTATCATAATTTAAGCGTTTGCTATGTGTAAAATAATTAATACTTTGAGAACATAAATTCCAACTTCTAAGATGGAACATTTCCTAAAATGCTTTTACCTTTCAAAAAAGTATTATGCCAAATTGTATATATAATTATTGTCAAACAATAGGCACCATTTTATTATGACAGGGTATTTGTATGTAATATAGCATTCACACATTTTAAATCCCCAGGGTTAAGGCATTAATTCAGCATTTACAGATGCATTATAAATATATGTTAAAATAAAAAGCATATGTTAAAATAAAAACCATGACGCATTTAGTACCAGATAATTGTTTTGTCCTTCTATTAGGTGAACATTAATATAACCTTTATACAAATGCTAATAACTTCCAAAAAATTTGCTTGTAACTAAATGCTTCTATGGCTACCAAAGAAATTTTTAGAGTAAGAAGGCATTGCTGAGAAAAAGCTAAGAGAATTCAGCACCACTAAACCAGCGTTACAACAACTGCTAAAGGAACTTCTCCAGGCAGGAAACACAAGAGAAGGAAAAGACCTACAAAAACAAATCCAAAACAATTAAGTAAATGTTAATAGGAACATACATATCGATAACTACCTTAAATGTAAATGGATTAAATACTCCAACCAAAAGACACAGACTGGCTGAATGGATACAAAAACAAGACCCATATGTATGCTGTCTACAAGAGACCCACGTCAGACGTAGGGACACACACAGACTGAAGGTGAGGGGATGGAAAAAGATATTCCATGCAAATGGAAACCAAAAGAAAGCTGGAGTAGCAATTCTCATATCAGACAAAATAGACTTTAAAACAAAGACTTTACAAGAGACAAAGAAGGACACTACATAATGATCAAGGGATCAATCCAAGAAGATGATATAAGGATTGTAAATATTTATGCCCCCTACATAGGAGCACCTCAATACATAAAGCAAATGCTAACAGCCATAAAAGAGGAGATCCACAGTAACACAATCATAGTAGGGGACTTTAACACCCCACTTTCACCAATGGACAGATCATCCAAAATGAAATAAATAAGGAAACACAAGCTTTAAATGATACATTAAACAAGATGGACTTAATTGATATTTATAGGACATTCCATCCAAAAACAACAGAATATACATTTTTCTCAAGTGCTCATGGAACATTCTCCAGGATAGATCGTATCTTGGGTTACAAATCTAGCCTTGGTAAATTTAAGAAAATAGAAATCGTATCAAGTATCTTTTGGACCACAACGCTATGAGACTAGATATCAATTACAGGAAAAGATCTGTAAAAAGTACAAACACATGGAGGCTAAACAATACACTACTTAATGATGAAGTGATCACTGAAGAAATCAAAGAGAAAATTTTAAAATACCTATAAACAAATGACAATGGAGACACGACGACCCAAAACGTATGGGATGCAGCAAAAGCAGTTCTAAGAGGGAAGTTTATAGCAGTACAATCCTACCTCAAGAAACAAGAAACATCTCAAATAAACAACCTAACCTTACACTTAAAGGTATTGGAGAAACAAGAACAAAAAAACCCCAAAGTTAGCAGAAGGAAAGAAATCATAAAGATCAGATCAGAAATAAATGAAGAAAACAATAGCAAAGATCAATAAAACTAAAAGCTGGTTCTTTGAGAAGATAAACAAAATTGATAAACCATTAGCCAGACTCATCAAGAAAAAAAGGGAGAAGACTCAAATCAATAGAATTAGGAAAGAAAAAGGAGAAGAAACAACTGACACTGCAGAAATACAAAGGATCATGAGAGACTACTACAAGCAACCATATGCCAATACAATGCACAACCTGATAGAAAATGGACAAATTCTTGGGAAATCACAACCTTCCAAGACTGAACCAGGAAGAGATAGAAAATATAAACAGACCAGTCACAAGCCCTGAAATTTAGACTGTAATAAAAAAATCTTCCAACAAACAAAAGCCCAGGACCAGATGGATTCACAGGTGAATTCTATCAAACATTTAGAGAAGAGCTAATATCCATCCTTCTCAAACTCTTCCAAAAAATTGCAGAGGAAGGAACACGCCCAAACTCATTCTACGAGGCCACCATCACCCTCATACCAAAACCAGACAAAGATGTCACAAAGAAAGAAAACTACAGGCCAATATCACCGATGAACACAGACACAAAAATCCTCAACAAAATACTAGCAAACAGAATCCAACAGCACATTAAAAGGATCATACATCATGAACAAGTGGGGTTTATACCAGGAATGCAAGGATTCTTCAATATATGCCAATCAATCAACGTGATAAACCATATTAACAAATTGAAGGAGAAAAACCATATGATCATCTCAATAGATACAGAAAAAGCTTTTTACAAATTCAACACCATTTATGATAAAAACCCTCCAGAAAGTGGGCATAGAGGGAACTTACCTTAACATAATAAAGGCCATATATGACAAACCCACAGCCAACATCATTCTCAATGGTGAAAAACTGAAAGATCAGGAACAAGACAAGGATGTCCACTCTCATCACTATTATTCAACATAGTTTTGGAAGTCCTAGCCACAGCAATCAGAGAAGAAAAAGAAATAAAAAGAATCCAAATAGGAAAAGAAGTAAAGTTGTCACTGTTTGCAGATGACATGATACTATACATAGAGAATCCTAAAGATGCTACCAGAAAACTACTAGAGCTAATCGATGAATTTGGTAAAGTAGCAGGATACAAAATGAATGTACAGAAATCTCTTGCATTCCTATACACTAATGATGAAAAACCTGAAAGAGAAATTAAGGAAACACTCCCATTTACCACTACAACAAAAAGAATAAAACACCTAGGAATAAACCTACCTAAGGAGACAAAAGACCTATATGCAGAAAACTATAAGAAACTAATGAAAGAAATGTAAGATGATACAAACAGATGAAGAGATATACCATGTTCTTGGATTGGAAGAATCAACACTGTGAAAATAACTATACTACCCAAAGCAATCTACAGATTCATCGCAATCCCTATCAAACTACCAATGGCATTTTTCACAGAACTAGGAAAAAAATTTCACAATTTGTATGGAAACACAAAAGACCCCAAATAGCCAAAGCAATCTTGAGAAAGAAAAATGGAGCTGGAGGAATCAGGCTCCCAGACTTCAGACTATACTACAAAGCTGCAGTATGGTACTGGCACAAAAACAGAAATATAGATCAATGGAACAGGATAGGAAGTCCAGAGATAAACTCACGCACATATGGTCACCTGATTTTTGATAAAGGAGGCAAGCATATACAATGGAGAAAAGACAGCCTCTTCAATAAGTGGTGCTGGGAAAACTGGACAGCTACATGTAAAAGAATGAAATTAGAACACTCCCTAACACCATACACAAAAATAAACTCAAAATGGATTAAAGACCTAAATGTAAGGCCAGACACTATAAAACTCTTAGAGGAAAACACAGGCAGAACACTCTATGTCATAAATCACAGCAAGATCCTTTTTGACCCACCTCCTAGAGAAATGGAAATAAAAACAAAAATAAACAAATGGAACCTAACAAAACTTCAAAGCTTTTGCACAGCAAAGGAAACCATAAACAAGACAAAAAGACAATGCTCAGAATGGGAGAAAATATTTGCAAATGAAGCAACTGACAAAGGATTAATCTCCAAAATGTACACGCAGCCCAAGCAGCTCAATATCAAAAAAACAAACAACCCAATCCAAAAATGGGCAGAAGACCTAAATAGACATTTCTCCAAGGAAGATATACAGATTGCCAACAAACACATGAAAGAACGCTCAACATCACTCATCATTAGAGAAATGCAAATCAAAACTAAACTACAGTGAGTTATCACCTCATACCAGTCAGAATGGCCATCATCAAAAAGTTTACAAACAATAAATGTTGGAGAGGTTGTGGAGAAAAGGAAATCCTCTTGCACTGTTGGTGGGAATGTAAATTGATACAGCCACTACGGAGAACAGTATGGAGGTTCCTTAAAAATCTAAACATAGGGGCTTCCCTGGTGGCGCAGTGGTTGAGAGTCCGCCTGCCGATGCAGGGGATGCAGGTTCATGCCCCGGTCTGGGAAGATCCCACATGCCGTGGAGTGGCTAGGCTCGTGAGCCATGGCCGCTGAGCCTGCGTGTCCAGAGCCTGTGCTCTGCAACGGGAGAGGCCACAACAGTGAGAGGCCCGTGTACTGAAAAAAAAAAAAAAAAAAAAAAAAAAAATCTAAACATAGAACTACCAATCGACCCAGCAAACCCACTACTGGGCATATACCCTGAGAAAACCATAATTCAAAAAGAGCCATGTACTACAATGTTCATTGCAGCACTATTTACAATTGCCAGGACATGCAAGCAACCTAACTGTCCACCAACAGATGAATGGATACTAAAGATGTGGCACATATATACAATGGAATATTACTCAGCCATAAAAAGAAATGAAATTGAGTTATTTGTAGTGAGGTGGATGGACCTAGAGTCTGTCATACAGAGTGAAGTAAGTCAGGAAGAGTAAAACAAACACCGTATGCTAATATATATGTATGGAATCTAAAAAAAAAAGTTGTGAAGAACCTAGGGGCAGGACAGGAATAAAGAGGCAGACATAGAGAATGGACTTGAGGACACGGGGAGGGGGGACGGGTAAGCTGGGACGAAGTGAGAGGGTGGCATGGACTTATATACACTACCAAATGTAAAACAGATAGCTAGTGGGAAGCAGCCGCATAGCACAGGGAGATCAGCTCGGTGCTTTGTGACCACATAGAGGGGTGGCATAGGGAGGGTGGGAGGGAGACGCAAGAGGGAGGAGATATGGGGATATATGTATACCTATAGTTGATTCACTTTGTTATACAGCAGAAGCTAACACAACATTGTAAAGCAATTATACTCCAATAAAGATATTAGAAAAAAAAATGGCGGCATTGTTGGAAAAGAAAAAAAGAAAGGAAATCTATTAGAGCTTTCGACAAAAGTAAAGATAGGCAAATCTAATGTTCATTTTACTTCAATTTCCCAAATACAAATATTAACAAATATCTATTCTGGAAAGAAAGCTGCAAAATTATTTCCAGAAAATTTTCTCACATAAAGGAAAATTAAAACTTGGCAGGTATTAGAAAGATTAATTAAAAGAACCTCATTCACCATCATTCACTGACGATATATCAGGCTTACAAAAAATTGCTTTAAAAGGAAACTGAGTGTATAATTATTTCAAATTAAAAGTTAAAAAAGGCAAAGGGGATCTTTCTAAAAATAAGCTACATAACTCAAAATTAACTGTTCTGTCTACAAGCCCTAATTACATTACCCACTAACTGATACACTTTTCAACTGCAAAAATACTTTGAAAAAACTTTCAGTATCATGAATACTGACTGACAAATAAAATCCCACTTCGAAGCCAATGAGCAAATTCTCCAAAGAGCAGGCTACATCCAGTATATTTCATACTAGAAAAAAAGAGAAAGTAAATGCATCTAATATGGGATCACTAGGGCCCTTCTGAATTTGAGAAAATGCACATTACTGAGAAGGCCTACATTATTCTTTGAGACTTCTAGTAGAACGTAGGTAAAAGCAGCATATGCCATTAGCCCCAGATGAAACTTGAATTAGCAAATGAGTGAGTTTATTATTATCCTTACAGACTTTTCATAGCCTACACTTTTCTGATTTGCTTTCTAAACCCTGGTATAGGAGTAACAAAATGCTCTAGACTTTCATGAAAAAAATGAAAAACCACCACCACCAACAACAACAATCGGATGGTTAAATGAAGAATCTGTGTGCCGGTAGAAATAAATACATTCCTAGCTCTGACAACTGAGAGGGTCTGTAATGACACCCAGCAGCAACAACCGTGCGGAGGACCTAGATCCGTGTTTCCAACCATCAATCTTCACCAATTAAAAAACAAAAACAGGGCTTCCCTGGTGGCGCAGTGGTTGAGAGTCCGCCTGCCGATGCAGGGGACACGGGTTCGTGCTGCGGTCCGGGAAGATCCCACATGCCGCGGAGCAGCTGGGCCTGTGAGCCATGGCCGCTAAGCCTGCGCGTCCGGAGCCTGTGCTCTGCAACAGGAGAGGCCATCCGCAACGGGAGAGGCCTCAGCAGTGAGAGGCCCGCGTACCACAAAGAAAAAAACCCAAAAAACAAAAACACCTGGGCTCTTTGGAGAAAGGGCTGATTTCTGGACTGAGGGGGGAAAAGTATAAGAAGAGCCTGGAAAATCTTGTGGTACTGGGAAGTAAGGAGATACGGAAAAGTGATGAGAGCATGCCAAAAAGACACAGATGTTGAACTGAAGGCGTTCCCAAGGACCGAAGCCAAAATAAAATCATAGTGCTGGATTATAACCCATGGAGTAAAATATTCCTAAATCCTTAATAATATAAATAAGTATATGAGGAAGAGGGGACAGTGGTTCTTTCCATTTCAATCCCTATTAATGCACTGAAAAAGAATGAAGGAGAAACAGTCAACATGGCGGCGGCGGCCGCAGCGGCACCCGGGGCCTTGGGTATCTTGCAGGCCGGCCGCGCTCGCTTGGTGGCCGCTTGCTGTGCGCGGCTCGGCCCTGGGTGGAGGCTGTCCGGCTCCTGGACGGTCCCGCGGGTCGACCCGGCAACCTGGGCTCAGGGCTGGACACCCACGGTCGGGGGTGCGGCCTGGCGGAGGGGCTACAGCTCTGAGGTGAAGACGGAGGACGAGCTGCGGGTGCGGTATCTGGAGGAGGAGAACCGAGGAACTGTGGTGCTTGGAATAAACAGAGCTTATGCCAAAAATTCATTGAGTACAAATCTTATAAAAATGCTTTCAGAAGCTGTGGATGCTTTAAAATCTGATAAGAAAGTACGGACCATAATAGTAAGAAGTGAAGTCCCAGGGATATTCTGTGCCGGTGCAGACCTTAAGGAAAGAGTCAAAATGAATTCCAGTGAAGTTGGTCCTTTTGTCTCCAAAATAAGAGCAGTGATTAATGAAATCGCTAATCTTCCAGTGCCAACCACTGCAGCAATAGATGGACTCGCTTTAGGTGGTGGACTTGAACTGGCTTTAGCATGTGATATAAGAGTAGCAGCTTCTTCTGCAAAAATGGGCCTGGTTGAAACAAAGTTGGCAATTATTCCTGGTGGAGGGGGCACGCAGCGACTGCCACGTGCCATTGGGAATGTCCCTGGCCAAAGAGCTCATCTTCTCTGCACATGTGCTCGATGGCCAAGCAGCCAAAGCAGTGGGCTTGTGATCAGCCATGTTCTGGAACAGAACCAGGAGGGGGATGCTGCCTATAGAAAGGCCTTGGACCTAGCAAGAGAGTTTTTACCTCAGGGACCTGTTGCAATGAGAGTGGCAAAATTAGCAATTAAGCAAGGGATGGAGGTCGATTTAGTAACAGGATTAGCCATAGAATAAGCTTGTTATGCTCAGACTATTCCAACAAAAGACAGACTTGAAGGTCTTCTTTCTTTTAAAGAGAAAAGGACCCCTCGTTATAAAGGAGAGTAGAAGAAAGAGAAATCTTTAAAATGCCAGTGTAATAAATATACTTCTGGAAGTATCTTTCAGATTCACATATGCCTCAGCATCTGGAATCCCAGCGACCAAAGTGAAGAGCGAGTTATCCATATACTGAATTAAGTATCTGGAGTGGACCCCTATGTGTACTTGTTCAAATGTGTATCGTCATTTTCATTCAGATTTATAAAGCTAATAGCGTATACTGTCAAAAACACCAATTCAAAATTAGGTATACATTTTTAAATACCTCCTGCATACGAGGCTTTCTGTTCTTAAATTTTTTAATGTGAATAATTTATATATTGCACACGCTAGGAAAAAATATTGATTGTATGTCTCCTGTGCTACAGTATGAAAATAAAATTATTTCCATGTACCAAAAAAAAAAAGAATGAAGGAAATTGAAATTCACCATATTTGAAATATTTGCCGAACTGAAATTGAAAAACACCACAGTAACGATTGTTGCAGGCAAAAACCATTGAAAAATACTAAAACTACAAGAGGAAGGTAGGATGAGAAACCTGACATCTGCCTAGTCTCAAAATTTCAACCCAGAAAACACTTACTAATCATAAACATAGCAACTTTAAAATCCAGCAGACTCACTTAACCAAATAATCAAAATTACCAACATAAGCTCCCACCTCCGACATAATGCACCTAGAAGAGCACACTGTTGCTTTCGTGGTGTGCCTTCCTAAAAATACACCCCCCCAAAAGATCACACTAAGGGGCGTTCTATATAATAACTAGTAGTCTTCAAAAAGTGTCAAGATCGGGCTTCCCTGGTGTCGCAGTGGTTGAGAGTCCGCCTGCCGATGCAGAGGACACGGGTTCATGCCCCGGGTCCGGGAGGATCCCACATGCCGCGGACCGGCTGGGCCCGTGAGCCATGGCCGCTGAGCCTGCGCATCCAGAGCCTGTGCTCCGCAACGGGAGAGGCCACAACAGTGCGAGGCCCACGTACAGCAAAAAAAAAAAAAAAAAAAAATTGTCAAGATCATGAAAAGTGAAAGTGAGGTACTGTCCCAGATTATATTAAGATTGTGTAAAGGAGACATGAAGCCAAATATAAAAGATCATAGGGTTGAATTTATGTAAGGTTCAAAACCAGGCAAAACCAAACCCTAGTGTTTAGAATTGCATACCTAAGTAATAAAAGTATAAAAAAGAGCAAGGAAGTAAAAATCACAAACTTACAGATAATGGCTATCTTTGGTGGGAGAGAAAAATTTGTGAATGAGAAATAGCATGCTGGAGGCATCTAGGGTGCTGGCAATATGATTTGTTTTTGTTCTGAGTAGTAGTTAAATGTATGTTGGTTCCATGAAATTTCAGTAAGCTGTACATTTATGTTTTATGTACTTTTCTGTATGTATACTTCATACTATAAAAGGTCTTAATATAAAAAGTCCAAAGGAAAAAACCAACATAAGCAATCAGTGAGAGAGTAAGAATGACTCCTAAATGAGGGATATAATATTAATTGGTATATTAACATATTTTAATATTCCTGTAAAAACAGATGAGTATTTTAAAAGATGAGCTTCTAGGGAATCCACAAGTCACTCATCCTCTTTTTAGTCCTAGAGCTACAAATTCTATGGCATAAATATAATATGAAAACACAGAACTCACATATCTGGGCATAATGGTTTTAAATAGGAAGGCAGTAAAATTTAAAAAAACAAAAAAAGGAACATAAGTGCATTAAAAATGTATAGACAAATTTTCCAGTCCCAGCCAAGATAAGATGGTACCTGAGAGAAGGGAAACAAATGAAGTCCTACCACTACCCCTGCCTACCACCTGGAGCCAATAAAGACTAACATATTTACTATCTGATCCTTTGGAGAAAAAAATGGCCAGTCCCATTTCAAGACAAGTGAAAGCATATGTCTACGAGAAGACTTGTTTCCGAGTCTCACAGCAGCTTTATTTATAATAGCCAAAGATTGAAGACATCTCAAATGTCCATCCATACACAGGTGAACGGATAAGTAAATTGTGATATATCTATACAACAACAGGCTGCTGAGCAGTAAAAAGAAATGAACTACTGATACATGTAACAACATGGACGAATCTAATGTTGAAAGAAGGGGGGGCGGGGGAAGACCACCACAGACACATACAGTGTATGTTTCCATCTACATAAGATTCTAGAAAATGAATACCCCAAAGCAGTGGTTGCCAGAAAAGGGAGTGAAGGGTGTGGGAGGAGAGAGGGAGGGAGGGATTAACAGGGGGCAGGAGGAAATTTGGGGGGGGGGGGGGCTGATGGACACGGTCATCATCTTATTCCGGGAGTGGTGATTTCACACTTAAAAATCAAATTGCACACTTTAACTAAGTGCAGGTTATCATATATCAAATAAATAAAGCTGTAAAAGATAATGTACATACTTCCCAATAAAGCTGTAAAAGATAATGTACAAACTTCATCTTCAAAGTTTTGTTAAATATATTAAAAAAGGAAAGTACAAATGTTCACAGGCCATATCACAAACTGGGCCTACAAATAATTCTAAATCAACCCACCCTGATCATTCTAAATGGAGAGTTGGT
Organism: Phocoena phocoena; assembly: GCF_963924675.1. NCBI lineage: Eukaryota > Metazoa > Chordata > Mammalia > Artiodactyla > Phocoenidae > Phocoena > Phocoena phocoena. The sequence goes on along the minus strand of NC_089230.1, from coordinate 67,553,259 downwards.
TTATTATTTTAAGACCTGCCTGTGTAAACATGAAGCAAAAAGTCTGAAAAGTGGTTTTTAACAGGGAAATCATCAAACACATATAGCTCCCCACCTGGTTTATTATCTACTGGTCATAAGAATTATTCTATGGCTTACTTTTAACCTACAAAAGAAGAGAGGGGAGAATGATTTATGTAGGGATTAGCCTCAAATCTAAACATCTGAAATTATGTGAATCATCATCATATCCATAAATTTTCACCTCATTGACTCCAAGATGTATATGTAAAGCATATTTGTTAAAAGATTAATAAATAAAATAAATGAATAAAACTTTCATTTCCTGTATTGGGAAATTCTGAAACTTATTTTATTTTTTCCCTATATTTTTGTTGTACAAGTTCCCCTTGTATACTTCAGACAAGACTCTGTGACATCCTCCTTTTCCCCTGGGAAAATGTAGGAACATTATGCTATGGGGCCATTTCTACAGAAAAAGTACAAAAGATACTGTGGAGACAAGAAACAGGGAAATTTAAGCTGAGTGGATATAATTCACAATTCCATTTTTTTCTGTCTAAATTATAGCACCATGTCACGTTACCAGCTATTTAAATAATAGCTATGATCAATCAAAGAGAGAAATGTTTTTCTAAATCACAGACCCCAGAATGACTGAGACTGTTATATTCCACACTGAAAAGAATTACTTCAAATCTGAATTTCAGCTTCATAGAACTCTCCACAAACTGCTGACACATGAACTGCCAAAACTACAGAGAACTGCCTAAGTGTCTCACTGATAGAATATACATTATATTGATCTTCTCTTTACTATTAATTTTAATTTGAATACTCCTCTAGTAAATATTATATATGCATCCCTTTTTTTAAATATAGATTTTGGTAGGTATTGAATTAGTATTTTTTCATTGCTAGGTACATATTAGCTATCTTTATTTTTTAAAGTACGGTTAAGTCCCCTACATAGGAACCTTCAAGTTGCAAACTTTCAAAGATGTGAATGTGCATTCCATCAAGTCAGGCGTGAGTGAAATTGCAGCTTGCCCTCCCTCTCCTATTGCTGACGATCCTTCAGCTCTACCATCTCCCACCTCCTCTGCCTCCTCCAGTCGGTAACTCTTCTTGCCTGTTCACTCGATGCCAGCCCCTGCATACCAGCTGTTGTCCTGTACTACTGTACTTTTCAAGGTACTGTACTATAAGGTTTAGAATGTTTTCTTTATTTTTTTGTGTTTGGTCGTTTTTTATGTATTATTCGGGTGAAAAGTATTATAAACCTATTACAGTACAGAACTATATAGCCAACTGTGTTAGTTGGGTACCTAGGCTAACTTTGTTGGGCTTACGAACAAATTGGACTTAAAATGCACTCTCGGAACAGAACTTGTTTGTATGTAGGGGACTTGCTGTAGTTAATTCTTTATCATTTTCATGACTCTACTTATAAACATGAATGAGCATATTTTGAGTTAACAGACAATTCCTGCCTTAATTCAATCAGTATATTCTTTTGTTCAAACAGAGTAACTTACTGACTGGTTTAGTTAGCAAAGCCCTTGAAGGAAATTCTTACCTAGCTGAATAGCTCATGTAAAAGAATTTGAACTGTAACAATTCATTTTATTCTTTATTTTGATATCTGTTCAAAACACACTGATAACTAATGATATAGTAGCAGAATTGTTTTTAATTACTTCAAATTTAAAAATGACCAGAATACCATATTGCACATCAATTATTTTGCTTATAAATCATTATATTTACCCTTGACATATGCCTTGATCAATTAACAAAAGTTAACATAATGCATGAGACAGCTGAACCTCAGTAATGTGACAGCTATAAACTTCTAGACGAAGTTCCAGAATCTCATATGCTGGGCTGACAATAGGAAATCATGAGATATCCATAAGAAAGACATCACCGGATAGCGCTGGCAATGCTATAAAGCATGATAATTTTAACATTTCTTAAAGCCGTGAATATAAAGTAAATGTTACCAAGCTGTCTAGGACCACATTTTATAAATGACTGAAAGACCCTCACGCCCTCACGTCCTTATGGTGAAACTAATTCAATTATTTCCAAAACACAAGATGGAGGTTATCTAATAATCACAATACTTTTCCATTCATTTTTTCCACTCTATTAAGTGACTGATGTGAATTCTTGAAGTGGGTTATGGTCATTACAACCTTAGAATGTGCTCAGCAAATCCACGAGGGGTAGTCAAACAATGTTATCTTTTTCCTCAAATAAATTAACCAGGCTTTCAGACAGAATTAAGCAGTGTGGAAGTACAAGCACATAGTTATTTCATACGGTTTTTTTAAGATGTAGTTTTAAAACCCTTTCCTTGTCACCAATGTCAATGTCATAGCAGCATTATTCACAATAGCCAAAAGGTAGAAACAATCTATATGCCCATCAACAATTGAAAAACATAATGTGGTATATATCTTGTTTATGGAATATTATTCAGTCTTAAAAAGGAATGGAATGCTGACATGCTGCAACATGGATGAATTCTGAAAACATTATGCTAACTGAAATAAGCCAGTCACAAAAGGACAGCTATTATATATTCCACTTATATGAGGTATGTAGCAAAGTCAAATTCAAAAAGACAGAAAGTAGAACAGCAGTTACCAGAGACCAAGGTGAGACAGGAACAGGGAGTTATTGTTTAATGGGTACGAAGTTTCTGTTTGAAATGATGAAAAAATTCTGGAAATTGACAGTGGTTATGGTTGCACAACACTGGGAATGTACTTAAGGTCACGGATTTGTACACTTAAAAATGGTTTAGGGCTTCCCTGGTGGCGCAGTGTATAACAATCTGCCTGCCAGTGCAGGGGACACAGGTTTGATCCCTGGTCCGGGAAGATCCCACATGCCACGAAGCAACTAAGCCCGTGCGCCACAACTACTGAGCCTGTGCTCTAGAGACCATGAGCCACAACTACTGAGCCTGCATGACAAAACTACTGAAGCCCGTGCACCTAAAGCCCATGTTCCGCAACAAGAGAAGCCACCACAATGAGAAGCCCGCGCACCGCAACTAAGAGTGGCCCCTGCTCGCCGCAGCTAGAGAGGGCCCACGTGCAGCAATGAAGACCCAACACAGCCAAAAATAAATAAATAAAATAAAAAAATTTTTAAAAAGGTCTAAAAGGTACGTTCTATGTTTTAGAAAGCCCCAAAAATATCCATTCCTAAGACACAGGTCTCTCAACAACTTCAAACATTTTTCTCTTCTTGAATCCCACAGAGACTGTTCCAGACCTCCTCCTTTCTCTAAATCTCCCCAGACCATCCCTTTCTCTTCTCACTCCAAAAACCACTTTTATTTCTCATTGAGTGGAGAAGATCCAGTCTTGAGGTACAAGTTTCTCCATCTTTCAATTCATCTGTATTTCTATACATACATCCTTAGCGTTCCTTCTCATTCCCTTGCTAAAACTATCCAGCCCTCCACTTACTTGATACCTTCCCAACTTCAACACTTATTCTTTCTCTTCTCAAAGACCTGTAATCTTTTATTTTCTCCCACTCTGCCAGTTAACAAGGAGGATTACAAGGGCAGGAATGGTCATTCTGAAGTTGAGTCAACTAAAAATCACTACAGAATGGATAAGATTTGTGGAAGTAATGTACCCTGAGATAGTTGACTCATAGATGAAGATTTCTAGGTCCTTTTTGTTCAGGCTGTTATGGTGCTGTGGAAAGGGTGGCTGGAAATCACACTGTATGTCTGATTCCCAACTGGTGCTTGTTTCCTGTGTAACTTCAGGCAACTCATTTAACTCCTCTGTAGCCTCATTATTTTGTTGGGCAAACGGTTATGACTTAACTCCACAGAAATGTTTTGAGGATTAAATAAAATAATGTATGTACTTAACTAACATTTGTTCAGTCTAAATCAATTGAATACACTGAATGACCAAAGCATATTTCCAAAATACAGGATGTCTTAAAAAGAAGAAAAAATGAATTGCCTTGTATGAAATATTGAAATTTAATGTTAATGACAGATGAGAGAGTTAAAAAGTATAAATCTGTCAGAATGTATATAGTCAATGCATGTCTACATGTAAGAAAAGAGGGAGAAAAAGAGGCAGATAGTCAGAGGAGAGGATAGAGACTGACTGACACAATTAGCAGAGAGGAGTTATCTGAATGCTAGAAAAGCATGTACTACTGTGGAAGACCTAATTTTCCAAGCTCCGGATGAAATATCCCTCAAGATAACCTAACCCTTTTCCTTCGATCACACAGTCACAAAACAATCTTCTAAGGGCTAAATAACTTTCTGAGTAGTTAGAAATGAGCTGCTACAAATAGAGACCTGAGTATGTACATATATGTGTGTATTTAATGCATATGTGTGTACATACACATCTATATGTAATGATATACAGTTGACCCTTGAACAATACAGAGATTAGGGGCACTGACCCTCAGCGAAGTCAAAAAGCCACATGTAAGTGGATCTGAGCAGTTCAAACCTGTGCTGTTCAAGGGTCGACTGTATTACTATAAATTAGTGCTGATGGTTACAAAGCCACGAAAACCGTAATAATTATAGTTGCTACTTACTGAGATCTTCAGTGTGCAAGGCCCCGTGCTAAGCCTAATTCTGCATCATATCGGCCTTCTCTCTGGTATTAATTTTAATTTGAATACTCCTTTAGTGTTAGGAATTTAGGATTGTCATTTAATCTTGTCAAAGAATCCCATGTGTTAGGTACCATTATTATTCCCATTTAACAGATTTGGAGGCTAACAGAAATTACTAATTTGCCTGAGGACACACAGCTTGTAAGAGGTCGAACTGAGAATCAAACTTCTCTTCCTCTGGCTCTTTGTTCTTAAATCTCACTTCTTAATAATTAAGACGTTTGGTTAAAGATAATTACTCCCCACAACATGATCAATGCTGAGTGATAAAATCAGTGTGGGGCTTGCAAAGCTCTGGCCAACCTCTTCAGGTGTGCGGACAACTTCAGCCAGCATGGCCTACTTCTTTAAAAGGAGCAACGGGGGGAAAAAAAGAAAGTCAACAAGGGAGGAAAATTAGCTCAATCTTCTATTCAATCTTGGCTCTTCCTCATCTTCTTTCTCTTTATGAAACTGAATCATTTATTATACATCAATTATTTAGAGTATATGCCAGACTCTAGGCCAGGTATCAGAGACATAAAGATGATCCCTGCCTCGGGAACTCATAGTCTTAAAGAAGCAGCAGGTTTGAAGTAATTAAACTACAAGAAACGGAGACAAACTGGCAAATTCTATAACAGACCCATGGGAATTATGTACTGTAGTAAACTTCTGACTACTAAAGACTTTTAAACCCTGAAAGCAGAGGCTTGCATGTTAAGTGAAAACCCACACACTGTTCTTCAGGGACCTCCTTTAGGCGCATGCCCTCAAAATATGACCCAACACTGGAATCACTGATAAAAGTTTTCAAGACTCTCTTATCAAATGCCGTGAAGTGTAATCTTATAACATTTTATATTATAATCCCAAGCCTCTAGTACAGTGCCTGACACAAGCTGAGTGATCAATGGTTGCTTGGTAAGTAAAAAAATACAGGAAAAAAAAAAAACAGGAGAAAAAGAACAAAAAAAACAACACATACCTCCCTAAGGAAGAACTAACCACTGATATTAAAATACTGAGAAATATAAGGCAGATATTAAAATAAATGGATATTAAGTAAATTTATATGTAGGTGAGTTTGCCATAAAATATTTTGATATGCACAACCAAAACTGACAGCTGAAGTTCTAGCATGATCCAAACAAGATAAAGATTACCTGGTCTTGGGAAATTTAAAATAGGATTTCTATAAATGAGATGACAGATGAGGCATAACAGAAAAAAGGAAGGGCTTAACAGCTTCCAAAAATTCTTCTTCCGTCTAGTTTTAGAAAAATAAACCTGAGGTATTCATGCAAAATTTTAAAATGTTGCCGTATTACATCCTTAGCTAGGACTAATACATCTGAAAGCACTTGTGGCATAATTGTCAACAAATATTGTCTTGTAAATGTTCTGATTATGACTAGTAGGGCCCAAGTTAATTTATTTCTAAGATCAAACCAATATTCCACTTCATTTCCTGATGTCTGGTTATTATTATAGAAGTCACAAGTTCAGAGCCTCCTTTCACTTTCTAGCAAGTGATACTCCAAACAATTTTAATTTTAAAATAGCCTCTTTCTAAGACTAGAATTTCTGCATCAGGAGTGTGATTTGATATGTGAATTACTGCGATTAGATTGGGAAAAATGGGAGAGCAGAGGAGGAAGGAGAAGTCGGGAGAACAACATACGAGATGCCAAGGATAAGACTTCAGTTAACTGGCCAACAGAGATTTAATCCACAAATACTCCTTGTCTCCAAAAACATAAAAGTTGTTCTCGTGACTTTTTTCCTTAATTAAGAAGAGCAAGGCGGCGGCACCAGGCAAGCAGCATGAGGCAAGTCTTCGAATCGAATCGATGTGAACATCAAGTATGTCATGAATGCACTGAGATGCCCTTTTTGGGGGGAGGGAGAGGAATAGTAAGTCTGCTTTTGGTGGTTCTATAAGGTAAAGCAATGTGTTGCCTCTGAGATCAGATTAACTTTACAAGGAAGTGGAGATGTCTTTACAAGGTACAGTGTTTATAAGAATAACAATCTTTACCATCAGAAAAAAACGCACAGCTAATGAAAAGGAAAAGACACTGTGGATTTATCTATTATATGTAAGAAATCTAGAGATGGCTACAAAGAAATGTTACTATATGTGAGCAGCAGCACTGATAGACTTCCTGTTAGATGGCATGTAAGAAGGGCATATTAATATGACTCTGTAATTTAAATGGTTCCAAGCAGCAAATTGAAAGCTAAAAAAACACTTTCAACTACTACTGGTTTTTTTTTTTTGCAGTACGCGGGCCTCTCACTGTTGTGGCCTCTCCCGGCGCGGAGCACAGGCTCTGGACGCGCAGGCTCAGCGGCCATGGCTCATGGGCCCACCTGCTCCGCGGCATGTGGGACCTTCCCGGACTGGGGCATGAACCCGTGTCCCCTGCACTGGCAGGTGGACTCTCAACCACTACGCCACTAGGGAAGCCCCAACTACTACTGTTTTTAAGTAGAATTCTACTACAATACCTGAAAATGGCAAGCGCATTTCAACTATTTTATAAGGTAAAATATAATTTAGTAAGACAAAATCAAGGTAGCTTAAAATAAAGTGAAGTAACTCCATATGTGTACAAGGCACAAATAAAAGTAAAATCTAAAGGCACACAGCTTACTGAGAAAATTAACTCTTCTGTAAGTACTTAAAATTTCAAGTTCGTCACTCATTAGAGGTACTCAAAAGATTAAGTATGGCAGTCTAAAGTGAAGACATACTGAAGAGAAATGGCAAACTAGATTCTATTTATGTGCTACTGCCGTAACTAAAATCATCCAAAATACTTTGCTTCATTTTCTTCTTAGAGTACACATAATATTGTTTATAAACTACCTACCAGTGTTGCTTATAAAGTATCTACCAAATTTGTATTTATTGGAAGTTTTAACCATAGTTGAAAAGCAATCTGACAATCAAAGTGAAACTCAAATGATGTAGTTACTCATAACTATGAAGAGCACAGTACTTTCAATTATAACCATTCCAGGCTATGAAAAACACTATTATAAAAACAAACGCATACATATAATACAGCTTGAAATGAAATTTCTAATGGACCAAGCGTAAACTGACCACAAACAGGATAGTTCACTACGGATTCTTCACACATCTCTCTTAAGGCAGGGAGGGGAGAGTTGGTGGGTGCTAGGGGCACTGTGAAAGGAGAAGAATCCACTGCCACAAGGACTCTTTATGAGACAGAGTTAATATATTAGAAATAACATTATTTATAATTCCTTTATAGGAATATTTAATATTTTAGTGTAACTTTTCTTCTCTTTTAATTAATATTTCATAACTCTTCCTTCTCACTGCTCTTCCCCAAAAGGGTGTTTTGCAGAAATAAATGAGGAAACAGCCATCATGCTCTAACAAAAAAAGGAGGCAGGAATAAAGAAGAGAAATTGATGCTGATTGCAATAACAAACAAATGCAATGAATTAAATTGACAAGAAGTTCTCATGCAGAAATAAAAGTGCAGGAAGACTTGATGCATACAGTGTCTTTCCTCAGAGAAAGTGTCATGTCATCATTCATATGGGAACATGGTGGCAACAAGTTTATATAGTCAGATGTATAAAAGGGAAGAGCTGAAAAAGCTTCAATATAAAACTTTGCTATTAAGGTGCTTAAAATCGAAGACAAGGACTTAGATTTTATTCTCTGATCGCCTTATCACTCGGCAATTGGAGGCCTCTGCTTTCACCAATTCTGCCTCTTTACTCTCTTGTGAATGTGCCAGTCATCTCCACCTGAAATACCCTTCTGTCTTTTTCCAATACTACCCATTTTTCCAGACACAGCTTCAGTGCCATCTCCTGCATGAAGCTTACCTTGATTGCCCCACCCTCACTGATTTATCATTGCTCCAAATTCTTCTGCAGCATCAACAACCTGTGCCACACAGTTTGGTCCTTATTTATATATTGTCATACATAGTTCACTGCTGTTTCATGTGTTTGTTTTATCACATCTATATTATATTATAACTTCTTGTGGAAAAACAACATTTAGTATTTCTTCTATACCCCTCACACTGCTTATCATTGTTCCAGGTAATTAGTAAGATATTCCATAAGCATTTGTAAAATAAATTATAATAATGATCATACTAACAGCTAATATTTATTAAGTTATGTGTACCAGACACTGGACTTCAATTAATTTAATCTTTACAGTAACTCTATGAAGTGTGTTATAATTCATATAAATGATATTAATATTAACCCCATTTTATGAGAAAAGTTAAAGTTTAGTTTAGTAACAAACAGGATCATGGTAGTGAGCATGCATCTCAAAGAAATATGCTATCCAGAAAAGATATGAAAACTAATAAAATCTATGAAAAGTGTCCTAAGCAAAAGAGTAGGGAAAATAGAAAGGCTAACTACCCAGTTAATGCTTCAAATTCTCTAAACTGTTAGGGGTCCTCAAAGTCAATACCTCTATCCCCACCTGGAACTCACAGGCAAGTGCCACACAGTAGGCACACAGTAACCTTGAACAGGTGAACTTCCTGTTATAAAAAATACACTTGATAGCCTCTCTCACATTAAAAAACTAAATAAGTAAACTGTATGGAATCCACCATTCTCTTCCTAATTTTATTAGAATAAAATAGTTATTACTGAAGAAGGAAATGACAGTGGTCTTATTTAAAAAATACTAGAGGGCTTCCCTGGTGGCGCAGTGGTTGGGAGTCCGCCTGCCGATGCAGGGGACGCGGGTTCGTGCCCCGGTCCGGGAGGATCCCACATGCCGCGGAGCGGCTGGGCCCGTGGGCCATGGCCGCTGAGCCTGCGCGTCCGGAGCCATGCTCCGCAACAGGAGAGGCCACGGCAGTGAGAGGCCCGTGTACCGCAAAAAAAAAAAATAATAATAAATTAAAAAAAAAAAAAAATACTAGAACTTCCCTGGTGGTCCAGTGGTTAAGAATCCACCTTCCAATGCAGGGAACGCGGGTTTGATCCCTGGTCAGGGAACTAAGATTTCACATGGTGCGGGCAATGAAGGCCGCACCCCTCAACTACTGAGCCCACAGTGCTATCGAGCCCACATGCTGTAACTAGAGAGAAGCCTGCGCACTGCAACGAAAGATCCTGCTGCCGCAACAAGGACCTGACGCAGCCGAAAAAATAAATATTTTTGAAAAATAAATAAAATTTTAAAAAATAAAAAATACTAACTGTCCCTCTCTGTTAAGCTCACTGCCTCCCAGCAGAATTCAGAACTTGGTCTTAATATTATCAAAAAAAGGATCCCCAGATTAAAACATTAAGTTTTACTTAGATAGAACAGTCCCTTGTTCATTTAGGAAGATAAAGGGTCAAGTGTGATAATTTCAAGAGTCCTCTGAGGAGATGATACTTCAATAAATAAATGTGTAATATATATGTGACATATAACAAATATAAATTATACATATACACAATACATCTATAATATAAAGTAATAAACCATGTTTACCAAATCAGATATATAAAAGATCACTGTTGAAGCAAATATGATTCCAAATTTACCTTTTCTCTCCCTGAATCCTCTTTAACTAACAGTAGATTTAGGCTAATCTGTGGATGACTAATCCTATAATAAAATATCTGCTATATCAAAAGACAGGATGCTACACAGAAAACAATTATGAATAATGAGTAAACAAATTAAAAACATCTAGCTCAAAAGTAATGAGCACAGAAACGCTATCTAAAGAGCCTTAAACAAGACAGAAAGACTGTGATTAATCCCATACATCCAGATTCTATTTCCATCAATCAGTTCACAACGGTTGTTCTAAGAATAGGGAAGATAATAGAGGGCCTAGAAGTATGGCTGATTTACCAGAATCCCATGGGATCAAGAAACACATTTTACATTAAAGATTTTTTCCTCATAAAAGTTTGCTATTCTGCATTTGCAAACTGTTAGACCCAAGAGACAAAACTCCTACCCTCTAAGACTCAATTTTTTTCCTCCAGTTACAATTTATTTTAAAGAATTAAGAATGGGGTTTAGTTTTGAGTGACTATTATTCTATGGAAATAAACTTTTCACAGTCAATTTTTTAAAAATACATGTAGGAAATCAATGATACTCTACTATGATTTGTGAAAATTTAAAATGTAAAATGTCTAGTAGCACAGTAGGCCTTTGCCAAGGATAAAAGATGCCAAGGTAAGAATGTAATCCTTAAAGCCTTCTTAATTTCTAACTTTAAAACTAACTATACACATGCTGTGTGTATAGAACCAGGTAACAAGTGTTTCCAAACCTTGCTACCAATACTCCAGCCAAAGGAGACAATATCAAGCATCTTTCTTTCCTATGTTTGATCTCATAAAGGATATAATATCAGTAAGAGAAGGAAAAAGGCTGCTCTCCATAAACATTACAGGTATTAACTCTTGCTATTCCTCCTCCCTCACAAAATTTGCTAGGTAGAAATCCATTTAGGAAAAAGCGAATCCAGTGGTCATATCCTCTAGGTTCTTCTATCTTAAAAGTTTGAATTATATATTTTCTCATGCTGTCAAATGTTACGACCAATGAAAAATATTTTCAAAGCACTAAGTTAGTCACAGCTATGAAAAAAATTAGGAATTACACCTGACATATAGGACATATAAGATGCAAAAGATCTATCTTATATCTACTATCTTTGTACTTCATAAAGGTGCTGACTGGCTGTGCTAAAAAGAAATAAAGGCTGAACATTGTTCCCACGTTTCAGGGAACAAGCATCACTTGATTTAAGCAGAACTAGATCTACAACAGAGTGATTTCATCAAAGGATTAAGAAAATTATTATAGTGAGCTCTTTATGACTTCTTAGCAGAAGAGAAAAGAGGGTAGAAAGGGTGAGGGAGAGGACAAGTGAAGAAGTCTGAGGGTTTTCATTCTTTCAGGCAAGGAAATGGGTAAGAACTGTTCTCAGAAGAGAGTTAAACAGTTCTCTGAAATATGGAGCTACAAACTAGGTGAAATCCTAGCTGATATCACTTTACCTTAATTTAGAGATACTTTGAAGGCAGTCATTTTCCAAATCATGACAAATGCTATTATCTAAAGCATTCACACCCTCTCCAACGTACAAAAGGCCTTCAAAGCCATAGGTACTATGTTTTACGTTGGAACAATAGACTCTACCCTAAAGAATATTAATTTTTAGTGAAAGACACCAAAAACATCAAGCTCCATAATTCAATACAATACGCTGAATACACAGAAGGACCAAAGGACTCAGGCTCCACGGGTCCACCAGGTAAGACTTCATTTCCCAGTAAAATTTGCTTCTCTTTCTCATGTTTTTTTTTCCTTTCTTTTTTTTTCCAATAGTACGTTGGAATTGACACCATATCAATACATATTGTAATTTAGGTTGAAGAGCTTAAGATTTTCCTGGACCAGGCAGGAGGTTCCAGTGAAGGCAGGGTTGGGGGAAGGAGGTAGCCTTTCAGATTGTGCAGTCCAAGAGCTCTCTCTTCCATGCCACAGTGACAAACTATTTCTTTCAAATCCATTTTTTGCATCACTGAGTACAGGAGGGCTTCTGCAGCCAGCACAGTTCACCCTAGTTGCCTGGTTACCTCAGTGACCACTGTCCCAGGGGTAACAGCCCTGCTTTCTAGGGCACAAACCAAGGAAGGGCATGTGAGGACACAGCCAGAAGAGGGCCCTCACCAAGAACCCAACCACGCTGGCCCCCTGATCTCAGACTTCCAGCCTCCAGAACTGTTAAGAAATAAATGTTGTTTAAGCCACCAAGTCTGTGGTATGTTATAGTAGCCTTTACTAAGACACCCTAAGATTAAATATACTTTCTAAAATGTATTTATAATATGAATTTGTTAAGCAATAAAAGTGAACTCCTACTCAACCTGTGTACAAACTATATCCAGAATTCCAAGAGTCAAATCTAAAGTAACAAGGTTTTATTACACGTGTGTATTTAAATGCACTGTATGTGGTCTAAAGGTTAAGACTACTGCCTTTATTCTTTTCTCTTAAAAAAAAAAATGACTGACAGAAATTATAGAGAATCTAGGATGCACACAGAGTATAGAAAACCCTATAGAAAGGAGGGTGTCATAGAACATAAGCACTATTCTAGGTTTGGGGGACCAAAGTTGAGGCACTTCTTTGATGTGTTAAGAAAAGCCCTTTTCTATGGACCATTTCTAATTCCCTAGCTACACAATAAAGGTTTTAAACTATTTTTAAAAAATGACCAATAGATTTACTATCATAAATGGAACAAAATATAAATAAAAGATGGTATTTGCATAAAATGGCTCTTTTATGTGTTAGACACCGGATTTTAATTGTCCTTCATATTTTCCAAACATAATATTTAAAACTCTTCTCTTTTTTAAATGCTGCCTTGCAACCATATTAATCTCAATAGAAAAGTACAATCTGTGCATGACTGCTGGTAAATAGAGGTCTAGACAGCAAATGATCTCTGAAAGGACGTATTTCCATTGAATAATAAATCCAAGGCACTTTGTACTATCCTATTATATACAAATGTAAGGAGGACAACAAAATAACACGAGTGAAAGGAAAATTTTAAAGGAAAAGTTACACTCTCTCTCCTTGAACAAGTTAGGAAAAAAATTATATAGGTTTCCAAAGACTCAAAATTTTAACCTAAGGAACATACTTCATAGTGATTTTTTTAAGTCAGATTATTCTTAGTGAATTCTTTTGGCTTAAGATAAAAAAACCAGTTATTACTAATGCACTTAAATGTTTTCTTGGGTGGAAATGACACAATACATTTTCATCTAGAAATAAACCATTTTACTTGTTTCCTTCATCATTTCTAACTTAAAAGAAAAAAGAAATCTAGCCTTGTTTTTGAATAATCTTGAGACAAGTTTTAATCTTTCAATGTTCAGCCTTTCAATATTTTGTACAAATAAACCCAAACTACTAATATGTTATCCAAAATGATTTTCCCCAAAGCTTCAATTATAAAAAAAGATTTTATTACAGCTTTGGCATTTGGAAATTTGCTTTCTAATAATCATCTATCAAGATTACATACTATCTACTTAGTTATTTCTTTGTAATTTTTCTATATAATTGTATTTTTTTATTATTTAGGAACACCCAAAGACACTTTGCCAAGAGTAAGATACAGCTTAGTCTGTACCTTGACAATCTATACAATCCAGTATATATGCTCAACTATATATTGCATATTCTGATAAGGGTAGTTACAGTACAGTAGTATTATTTAGCATGTATTACTGGTTGCATTTTAATAATAAAAGCTGCCTAATAAATGAACTAACCTTTGTGTAGTAGTTTACAGTCTATAGATGCCCTTCACACACATTATATCTCATTAACAATTCTACGCAGTTCTGTTCAATGGGCCCTAACCTATCAACTCACTTTGGATAACTATTAATTTGGTACATCTTAATAAAGTTAACAGGCTTCATGTGGCATGTTCACGCAGAGATGCAGTTTTTGGCACTAAGGAGTTTAAATTAAAATTAAAGATTTTTAACAAATTCTTGAACACGGTGATCTTACTTATAAATATCTAAGTGGATAAACTATTAAACAGAAAGGTTATAAGAATCATTTGTTAGTTCTCTCATTCATCCATTTATTTATTTTTTGAGCACCTACTATGTGGTAGGCACTGTTCTGGTCAGACTGGTCATCTAGATGGCATGTATTACAATGCAATTTATATTTTAAAATAATTGATCAGTGATCATCTGATTTTTCACCATGCAAATTAGAAGCTTACTGGGGAAACAAAATCTTAATAATTCTAACCAGGTGAAGAAAACTGACTATGAATAGACAATACTAAAAATAAATACATAATTTGACAGCCTAATGAGAAACAAGCTAAACAGAAACATATCCATATTAAAAACCAGATATCAGAAAGGGGTCACATGTTTGTCTTGTCTTCAGGGAACTGAATTCAACTCAAAACATCTACCTGAGAACAGGCAGTGTAAAACAATTTATGAGGTACTCTGGGGGTCAAGTTAACAGCTCACAATAATGTAAGGCAAAACAAAGCAAATTTCAATAACAAAACATTATGGGACTTCCAAGGTAGAGGAGAATTAGTTTGGAGTGAGGAATAAAGTTTATAATAAACTTGGTTTTGTTATAGGTATTCCTAATCTTGGACAACTGAGATACAGACTTTAATTTTTAACTTGCTTAATATCACCTCAAAAGGAGTCATTTTAAACAAAAACCTACTGCGAAAAATAGAAGCACTGAATTGGAAAGCAATACATTATTACCCAATTTTACCTGGCATTGATTAGAATTTTAACAATAGAATACAAAAGAAGAAAACGTGAAAAGAAAACAATTAGTAGAGAAGAAATCTCCGTGGTGCTACATTATCAATAATGAACTGCTATATGAAGATTCTAATTCCCAAAGACAAATCTGCAAATATGCTTCCATGATCAATATATTTAGCAGAATAAGAGTTAAATCTAGAACCCAGACTCTTAATTTTTAGTAATAAATTCTTCCTAACATATTATAACAAACTACTCTAAAATATTCTACATAAATATTTCAAACTAACAGAAGACTAATATGGAATGAAATTTAATTTTAACAAACCAGTTTCCAAGTTCCAACTTATTTTACACAGTTAGTAGTCTTTAACATGATAAGCACTGACAGTTTGTAAACCTACCATAAATTTTCAATTGCATTTGTGCAATATATAAAGTATAGAAATGTAATATATTTAATGGCAAGGATATGCACTATATTTATATGTTTGTTATACATATCACATTTTTCAGTTTTCCTTTAAATTGTAAAAAAGTTCAAATAACTATCGTATTTCTTAAGGAGAAATTCATATTTTTTGAAATTACTGTCTTGTATTACGGACTTTTTATTATGCTGCATATGAAAAAGGGGATATGATAATGATGAAACATTCCTGATGCATCAGACTGAAAAATTAGACATTTACAGACCATGTCTGAAGCTAAAGTTCTAATTGGATAACCCTTTTCCCCCCTTGGTCTCATTTTGAAAGATATATAAATTTAATTTGGTTACTGGCATGGTCTATTGGACTCAACACAAGATAGTGGTTAAAAAATATATATTTAGAATTCCAATCTTGGTCTATTGTTCTGGTTCTAATCTCAGTTCACTGAATGCTCTTGGATAAGTCATAACTAAATGACATTTTTCAATTTTCCCATCTGTAAAATGGAGATAACTGTCCTACCTCATGAAGACATTACTGACTTTAATTAACTGGGTAAAATACTGTGAAAATCAAAAAATGATGAAAACGTTCAGTCCAATTAAAATTTAAACTTAAGTCATTATTCAAACCGAAGAGTCTTAAAATGTACTTCTTAAAATCTAAATTGAATACTCTAGTAGCATTTGTTGAAAATCACCTGACTCATCTGCACCTTCATCTTTCAAAGGGTGTGGAGTAACATCAAAGTGACAACTTGCAATTCAGAATACATACTTTGACCAGCTCACTAGCTCCAGAGGTGATCTGTGGCTATGTAATAAAAGCCCAGGCTCATTTGACAAACCACAGCACAATTAAAAGATAAATGATCATCCAAGATAAACTGAATGTAACAGAACCAGTTAACAATGGAAATGATAGGAAAAGACTGAAGCTATTGTCAATACAATACATTCAATCTTTCCTCATCTAAATTATAAATTATGTTTATGAAAAGGTGTAGAAATTGATATATTTGAAAACTAACTTGGTAGAAATGCTACAAGTGTTTATTTGCGTTTTCCTTTTCTCGATTCACAAAGCTCTTGGATGGAGACAAACAGCCTTCCTAAAGAAATATGCACCACTTTTAACTCTATTCAATAAGTAATTGGTGAGCAACTACAATATCAATTGTTCTTAAAAGGTTATGCATAATTAAATTTTATAAATTAAATTATATGTTACTGGGACTTCTGCTTCCGGGAAGACAGAGCAGACAAACTTTTCTCTATTCCTCCCACTAAGTACAATTAAGAACCAGGGACGTTGTATACAACACAAACATAAGCTGGGGCGAAGTGAGAGCGGCGTGGACATATATACACCACTGAATGTAAAATAGTTGGCTGGTGGGAAACAGTAGCACAGCACAGGGAGATCAGCTCGGTGCTTTGTGACGACCTAGAGGGGTGGACAGGTACTTATTAAATGTTGCTGATATGCAGAATGATAGATCCTAGGGGAAACAGAACAAGAGCTTATTATTCCAAGGAGCATAAGGACAAGAGAAAAGAAAAAATATTCAGTCTATTCTTGTCATTCACAGTAGTTATGTTCTATAACGTCACCAGGAACACTAAATTAGTGAATACGGAACCACTGCTTCTAGGGGAAATACAGCATTAGGTTCCTGCAATCCTCTGATCATATTTTTGTCAACCAAATAACATATAACCTTGTTTTCTGTGTGTTTCTGTTTAAAGACACATTATTTAATATATATTGTTGATTCATTAACACTGAACTCACAGCCAACAACACTATAACTCATGCCTGAATAAAGCTTATCTAACACATTTTCTCTGAAAGGGAAATCACAGCTTTCTTGCACTTAGGAACACTAGATAGCACTTCAGCGCTACACTTGGAGGCCCAGTGAAATCACCAAAACGTGAAAAACATAGCACCACAAAAAAAAGACACTTGTTTACAGTATGAGAGTTAAAACAAGAAAGCAGAGCATTGCCTTGCTCAACCTCAGCTGGGAATGTGTACATAGGATGACTCCTAATGTCTGTCCCCCTGTGCATATCCACGAATGACTGTGAAAGCACTGCAAGGTTACAAGTAAATTTTAGCTAGTAGGTGAATCTGCAACTGCAGAATCTGTGAATAATAAGGATCAACTGTATATATTCAATCACAAAAATTTAGAGCAGAAAGTGACTTTAGAGATCATCTTTCCAATGTTCTCATTTTTCAGATGCAAAAAGTAAGAGGTGGAAGAGCTGCATGATATAGGTAAGGTCAGAATCTAATTAATGCAAATCCCCGAAGTCAGAACATATGGCACTTCAGAGAATGAAGAATATTCTTCAGTTTTCCTCAGAGGAGATCCACAAAGTTGCATGTATCAGGACGAAAGTCCCTGATAAGGAAAACCACTGTAGTCTACTCTTCAGAGCCAGTGGCCAAGCAGAAAGTCTAGAAATTGGCCTCCCATGAAACGTCAGCTTGACCTTGTCAAAGTTAAGATAGGGGACGATACCTAGCCAACTTAAGTATAGGTTCTGGTACCAGGTTCGAAACACTATATTATTAGAAAATTTAGCAACTAAACTTCAAAACTGAATGACGAGCTTTGATATTTTTCTTTTCTAATATATATTTGGATTGACTATATAAAAAGAAAATAGCCAAAGCCCACAGATGGGGGGGAAAAAAGAGAATTACCTCAACAGACTAAAGTTTGGCTAAGTGATACCCAAAGTGATGGGTGATTATAATTCACTTAAGAGTAAAGTTAGCAAATTAAAAGGACTTTTAATTTGAAATGTTTATGATATTCTTACAAGAAGTAAAGACAAGCGTAATTGGTAACCTGCCAAATTCAAAATTTTAGAGTACAACATATTTCTCAATACAGAAAGATCAGTGGAACAAAATAACTATTCTGGACAGATGTTAGAATATATAAAAATGTGGTACAAAATACAAATTGCATCATACCAGTTCTGAAAACAAGCTGAATATTAAAAAAAAAAAACAAAAAAAAAAAACTAAACTTGAATCCAAAGGTGAATTTTCAATTCTCATTACTTTGGGGCATTATTTAACCAAAGTCATTACTTCCAATTCCTTGCTAAGCTTTTTCCAACAACCTTCTTTGCTGATTCATCTTCTCCCAGCCTCTAAAAATGCTGACAGGCCCCAAAGCTCAATCCTTCATCCTCTTTATCCACATCTATTCCTTTGGCTATATCATCCAGTCTCATAGTTTTAAATTCCATCCATACACTGACAGTGTCCAAAATAAATCTCCAAAATTCTAAATTCATTATATTCATCAGCTACTTGACATATGAAGATGGTTAACTATTACAATATCAAACTCAACATACTCAAAACTGAACTTTCAATCTTTCTTCCTAAACCCACTCTTCCACATTCTCCTCCATTCTCAGATGATGGCAACTTCATCCTACTGCTCAGGCAAAAATCCTCGACTCCCTGACTCCTCTCTCTTTCTCGCACACCTGTCAGCTCTATGTATCAGTTATGGTTTAACCTGGGGATCAGAACCTTCCAGTGATACGGCATCAGGAATTTATTATAAGGATCAGACCTTATACCACTGTAGGAGAAGCTAAGGAGTACAGATCACAAAGGATATGACTGGAGGAGCAGAGAAAAGTCACTAACCAGGGACCATTCAGGGGCACCTGTGAAGAAGTTTGTGGAAACCTGTTGCCTCTATGTTTGATGGTGGCCTGAAAACAGTGATGGCAGGGCAGAGTTGGGAAGAAAAGAATGTACCACAAGCTCCTAAAACAGTTACTAGCAAAGAGAAGGTGCTTAATATTTATTTGTTTATCAAATGAATCAACCTAAGTTCTGGAAGGAGAGAAGAAATGAGGCAACGGTAACATCTGAATAAATAATGGCAAGAAATATTCAGAACTGATGAAAAACAATGTAACGTATTTTCCAGAAGCCAAGTAAATTTCAGTTAGAAAAACAAAGATCCATACCTAGACTCATCACAGTGAATCTAGACTACACTAAACACAATGATTGGCTCTTAAAAGTAAAACAGAGGGCTTCCCTGGTGGCACAGTGGTTGAGAGTCCGCCTGCCGATGCAGGGGACACGGGTTCGTGCCCCGGTCCGGGAAGATCCCACATGCCGCGGAGCAGCTGGGCCCGTGAGCCATGGCTGCTGAGCCTGCACGTCCGGAGCCTCTGCTCCTCAATGGAAGAGGCCACAACAGTGAGAGGCCCGCGCACCATAAAAAAAAAAAAAAAAAAAAAAAAAAAAACAGTAAAACAGAAAGAAAAAAAGGTTATCTTCAAAGGAGACAATTGTACTGACAGCTGACTTCTCAACAGTAACACTGAAAGTCAGAGGACACTGGAATGAAATCATCGATATGCTAAAGGAAAATAACTGTTTACTTCAAATTCAATGTCCAATGAATAGGGTAAACTAAAGACTGCCATAAAAACAATGGAAATTAGCTACTAGCAGAGTCTAAAAGAAATGTTAAAGAATACAACTACTGACAGAAGTTTAATAATTCCACATAAAAGGTATGAGATAATAGAGGGGATGCATAACAAAAGAAGTTGTAAATAAATAAGAAAAGTAATCAAATATTGGCTGTACATAATAAAAACAATAATGTATTATGAGCTTTAATAAAAAGGAAAAAAGTCAGTAATTACACATAAGTTGGAAAGAAGTGAGTAGAATAAAAGTACATTATTTGGAAAGGTAAAAATGTCAACTTTAGACTTACTGAGTTAAATACACATGCTAAAATTTCTAGAGTAAAATTTCTAGAACACAACTTCAAACTGAGTAGGAAAAAAATGAGAAAAAAACTATCAAAATAAAAGAAGGCAAGAAAGAAGAAGAAAATAAATACAGAAAAGGTAGGACAAATAACACAAAATAAGATGGTGAAAATTTTTCATATTTTTGATTAATTTAAGTAAGTATAAAACACAAAATGCTCCATTTAAAAGATAAAATATAACCAAAGATAATAAATACAGCTAAATGCTGTTTATAAGAGATAAATCTAAAATATAAGGAAAGAGAATAAAGTTAAAGGGTAAAACAATATATACAAGGTGTATTTGTTTCCTAGGGCTTCCATAAGAAAGTACCACAAACTGGGTGGCTTAAAACAACAATTTATTGTCTCGCAGTTCTGGAGGCTAGAAGTCTGAAATCAAGATGGTGACAGAGGGGGCTTCCCTGGTGGCGCAATGGTTAAGAATCTGCCTGCCAATGCAGGGGACATGGGTTCAAGCCCTGGTCCGGGAAGATCCCACATGCCGCAGAACAACTAAGCCTGTGCACCACAACTACTGAGCCTGCGCCCTAGAGCCCCTGAGCCGCAACTACTGAGCCCGCATGTTGCAACTACTGAAGCCCGCGAGCCTGGAGCCCATGCTCTGCGACAAGAGAAGCCACCACAATGAGAAGGCGGTGCACTGAAATGAAGAGCAGCCCCCGCTCATCACAACTAGAGAAAGCCCATGCACAGCAATGAAGACCCAACACAGCCAAAAATTTTTTTAAAATTTAAAAAGATGTTGACAGAGCCATACGCCCTCTGAAATCCACGGGAGAGAAATCCTTTCTTGCCTCTTCCTAGCTTCTGGTGGTTTGCTGACAATCCTTGGCATTCCATGGCTTGCAGCTGCAGCATTTCAATCTCTGCCTCCCTCATCACATGGCCTTCTCTCTTCATGCATCTCTATGTCTCTTCCCCTCTAATTATATCTCTCTAATGACGCTAGTCATATTGGATTAAGGGCCCACCCTATTCTAGTATGACCTCATCTTCACTTATACCTTGATTGCATCTACAAAGATCCTATTTCCAAACAGAATCACACTCACAGGTACAGAGCATGCAACATACCTTTTTGAGGGACACATTTCAACCCACTACAGCAGGCAAGCACTAACCAAAAAGAGAGAAGTGGGAAGAAAAAAGCTAACAGAGTTCTAGTAATGTCTACTAACATCAATGTACTACGTGAGAACAAGGGTAGTAAGGTAAGATCAGTTAGAGGTTATTTCGGTAGTCCAGGTAACACAATGCTTGTTTGAATTAAGATCATGACTAGGGAACAAAAGAAAGTCAACATATTTAAGCAATATCTAGGAAGTAAAAACTAACAGGACTTCACTGGATAACCAGGTAAGGTAGACAAAGATGATTTATAGGTTTCTGGCTTGTAAAACTGATTAGAATATGTTATTAATCTCTATCTTCTAGCCAGTTACTTTCTAAAGCACAGATAATATCAATTCTTTTTATTGGTCACTAACTCTCCATGGTTAGTCCTAATTCTCTACTCTGCTTTTCTTGGTCTATCACAATCTGGTCCTAGCCTACTTTATTCAAGTGTTCACTTCCATAAACTCTAATGATTCGATAAACATTTCATGTAATTTCATGACTTTTTTCAGACTATATATCTTGAATGCCATGCCTATGTATTTACAAAGTTCTACTCAAATGAACCTTCTTCTATAGAACCTTCATTGTACTATTATTGACAATTAAAATATTTTATATGTAATATAAGATTGTCTGGGCTTCTATAGTACTTTACTCACACTGAGAGTACAGCATCTGTCACACTGATATTTATCTACATCTGTCCCTCCAGTCAAGCTACTCATACCTTCAGGATAGGGCTTACCCATCTTTTTATTCCCAGCACCTCACAATGTGGTTTGCACACAGATGGTTTTCAAGGAATGGTTACTGAATAGTGATCATTAATCAGTTTTAACTAGCACTGCTACTTACTATGCCGAAAGTCCAAAAGTAAATGGAAGACAAAGAGGATAGTGATTTCCTTTTCATTTTTATAAATTAGATTCTGAAAAAGATGAATAAAGGTCGTTGTTTCTTAGTAATGAATTCATGTAATTTACAGTTAATGTATTCTAAACTCCCTTGAGACTATGTAATACGGTCTATACTTTCTACTATAAATCCATATTTAAATGCTGAAGCAATTTTAAAATCTAAATAATACATAGTCCAGCTCTAGTTATGAAAGTTAAAACATTACTCAGAAGAGGTAAATTTGATGATACTTGAGGAACTCGTGTCACTGTATAATGGTCAGGAAAAATACTTTTGATACTAACATGTTAATTTACTACAATTTAGATCATCAATTCTCAAACAGTTAAATAAAAACAAAATGTACTTTCTTAAAAAGCTGCATAATCTAGACTTCCTCTGATGACTGAAAACATGCGTATGAAACCTGCAATGACTTCTGTTTATCAGCATGAACATGAACTATCTCTGAGCTGCAGATATAGAAAACTTCTAGTTGATAGAGGTTTCTAATTACAAGGTGGTAATGTACTATAAATACAATTGCTAAATCAGCACCTGAACAATGCTGGTATGTATATGTGCATTTAGAAAATCTAAAGCTTAAGCTGTTATTACACAATGAAATACGTTTCCTACATATAATTGAGTATAATTTTTTGAAAACAAAGGTCATATATAACAGGTACCAATATAATAAAAGTAAGATACTGAAAACAACCACTAGCAACACCGCTTCATGAAGCTTTGCAAAAATCATGGATCATAATTGTTCTTACTATCCCATTATTCAACACTTGGAAGTCCAGTTTGCTAAGATAGTTTTCTGATGTACACAAAGAACAAAATGAGCTCCTTTCATACCCTTCCCCCATATCCTTTCCCTTGAGATTCAAAGCTTAATATGAGTTCCATTTTCCAGAGATAAAAGGACTGCATTAACAATGATGTGCCCTAGCTTTCTTCTTTTTACAATAAATTACCATATTTATATTTTGAAGCTGTCATATGCTAGAGGATATTAAATATCCTCTTGTCATAATTAACTCTTTAAACCAAATTAAATGGCTTGGTTCAAAACAGACTGTGAGAGTTACAAGAATATAATTCTATCACTAGTTATAATTATTTTAATAATCAGAGCTATTTAATTTATTCCACAATTTCATTAAACAGAGAAATGCACAGTGGCTAAAAAGCTCAAATTTTTCCTCATTTTACCCATAATATATAAACAAGATTTGAACTTGGGATGTTCAGCAATAAATTTATAGTAACTTCATCAATACTCCAGGCCAAATCCTAATACCGCAAGCTGTAACAAGTTGCTAATTTTTAAAATTCCATCCATAATTATATCAAATATAAGCCACTGGACTAGAACATAAGCATTTCATTTTACTAAGGCTTAGTAATATTTTTGTTATAAACACAATTGTTTCTGCAGTAGACTAATATAATGGCATGGAGAGTGACTCTCCTTTATGATACGATACAAACTCAAGAAGGTCTATAGTAAAATACTATGTTCACAGGCTGCTTGGATTAGTTTGAATCACATTCTCTCCGATGTGATTCGAAGTAGGAACTACACTAGTATTTAATCTATACAATATTCCCCAGGGATATCTCCCAGGTAACAAGCTCCTCATAACGTAAAAGCTAACTTAGAACAATTGCAATTAAGTAAAACATACATTAAATTAGAACAAATGACACAAGCAAAAGGTTCTCGTTGTAATGAATAATTTGAAATGAATAAATAGTTAAATGCCAAAGAACCAAATGACAAAACAAAGGTAATACCAATTTCTCTTCAGTAAATTAACAAGTGAAAGAAAAGTATTTTGACTCCAGTGACGTTACAAGCACAAGTTTGTAAACCACATGTTCCTTTTCTCCTAGGTGCTTTGACTATATTTATTTTTGGTAGATGGCCTGAGAACGATTTTCTGTAGGAAGCAGGGAAGACAAAATCAAAGGTTAAGAAGAATTACTAATACCTCATAGACAGCTGGGCAGAGGAACTGAACAGCCAGCCACAGCTTCTCCTTCCCTCACCCGGCCCACTTGGAAATACAGCATAATCAAGAACTTGATACACTAACCATTCAAAGGACTGAAACCCAAGGAAGCATTTGTCTTAAAAAATGTTTGCATGATGAGAATATGTTCAAATAGGATAAACAAAGCAGGTACCATGGCCATTTGCTAAAAAATAAAAGTAGCCATTGTTGTACCCCTCCGACCAGCTAGCTATATGCCAAATAGCTCAGTTACTAAAAGTACTATGTAATAATATTGGTTATATTAGTGCTCTTAACTCTAATTAATTTCATTTATTTAAAATAATTCTTTTAATAAACTGTAAATAAAAGAGTTAAGCATTTCATTCCAAAATAGAACACAGGGGGAAAAAAGAAAATGGCTCTGTTCAGCAGAGAAATAAGACTCTTTTTCCCCCCTATAGTTTATTAGCTATATTCTTGCTGACTTAATACTTTCTTACGCAAGAACATTTTTTTCAGCAGTCTGAATATTTTACCACTATAATTTCTTTCTTAAAAATAATAACACTTGGGGCTTCCCTGGTGGCGCAGTGGTTGGGAGTCCGTCTGCCGATGCAGAGGACGCGGGTTCGTGTCCCGGTCCGGGAAGATCCCACATGCCGCGGAGCGGCTGGGCCCGTGAGCCATGCCGGCTGAGCCTGCGCGTCCGGAGCCTGTGCTCCGCAACGGGAGAGGCCACAACAGTCGGAGGCCCGCGTACCGCAAAAAAAATAAATAAATAATAACACTTGTTCAAGTAAGCATTAGAATCAGATTATTGTTTTCTTTAAATAAATCTGAGCAGAAGGAAAAAAAAAAAACACTTTAGTCAGCAGAGTTAAGAGGACTTGTTCATACATTTTCAAGTAGAATCATGTAGTTGATTTCACTTACTTCATCGTGCTACTTACTAAGCTAGCATTTCTCAACTTCAAATGCCCAGACCTGAGTTGGTTAAGATGCATCTTATATTTAATCCTACAAAACCTCATAAAGCAATACTATTTTTGCATTTTAGGCCAGTAGCTTGTAATTGAAAAGTCTATAAGGGCAGAACCCATATTTACTTTGTTCACTCCTGCAATTGAATATAGAATATGAATAAATCTTCACAACAAATCTATGAGCTAATCACTATTACTGTAGACATTTTACAGATGAGGAAGCTTAAAAAGATTAAGTAACAACAGCAAGGAAGTAGTGGAGCTAGGATTTGGTTCTGTGCAGTCCTGGCCAAAAATCCATGTTCTTAACCACTATACATATTGTCAACATTATTTTAAGACATTTGTTACCAAAAAATTCTATACATAAAAATTTTGTGATTTCTGTTATTTCTTGCTCTCCAGGTGTTCAACAATTTATAATTAATTACACAAATAAATTGAAGATATATGCATTTTAAAAGGGAAAAATTAACAGGGATTGGAATCAAACAGGAAATGATTCACAAACAAAAGTGAAATTTATACAGTTCAACAAACAACAGAACTGTAGGATCGGCAAAAAGGCAATGTGGACTTTTAAATCTACCTTACTGAAAACTACAAAAATAACAGCAATATATAATTACTATATATATTAATATATATTTTACATATATTAGATCATTTAAACCTCACAAAAGTCTTACAAGGCCAATTCCTATTTTACCAATGAGGAATCTGAGGCACAGAAACAAGGGCTGTGCTCAAGGTCACACAGGTAACAAGAAGATTTAAACCCAGGCAGCCTGGCTCTAGAATCTGGGCTCTAAACTATGCTATACAAATAATAAGTTTATACAGCTCCCTATAAGTCACTGACATCGTACTCAAGAGTTTACACTCTCCAGAATACAGACAACCTTTGTAATCCTAGCTTTTCACAAAGACCACAATTTTTGGTTGGAGATCAGTTAATATAAACCCACAATAATTTTAAAGCAATGTATAGCTTTCAGTTGAAAATCTGAATTGTATGTCTGTAAAGCTCAACACAATGTAAACTGCTAAGATATACACAAGTTATTTTAGGCCATGATAAATCATCATTAAGTTAATATACCTTGAATTTTCAGAAATGGTACTATAAGGAGGGAAAAGAGCAAAGTTTAGATTTTAAATGCCATCAACAGGACAGCTAATAGATTTTTCTATTTGCATTAAATTTTAATCTAACAAGAATCTATACTATAACCACTTTATTACAGCAGCTAAGGGAGATTCAAAACCATACTCTGAAAGCCTAAGACATCATAAAAAAAACTCATTGCAGACATTTTCAAAGATTGGTATTTACATTATACCTTTCAAGACATTCCACTCCATACTAAGCTTTGTAGAAATATTAGGAACACAATCAAGAAAAGAAATTAATTTGCCTCATGGTTTTCTTTTTCTTTTCTTTTTTTTAACATCTTTATTGGAGTATAATTGCTTTACAATGGTGTGTTAGTTTCTGCTTTATAATAAAGTGAATCAGTTATACATATACATATATCCCCATATCTCCTCCCTCTTGCGTCTCCCTCCCTCCCACCCTCCATATCTCACCGCTCTAGGTGGTCACAAAGCACCGAGCTGATCTCCCTGTGCTTTGCGGCTGCTTCCCACTAGCTACCTATTTTACATTTGGTAGTGTATATATGTCCATGCCCCTCTCTCATTTTGTCCCAGCTTACCCTTCTGCCTCCCCATGTCCTCAAGTCCGTTCTCTAGTAGGTCTGCGCCTTTACTGCCGTCTTGCCCCAGGTTCTTCATGACCTTTTTTTTTTAGATTTCATATATATGTGTTAGCATAAGGTATTAGTTTTTCTCTTTCTGACTTACTTCACTCTGTATGACAGACTCTAGGTCCATCCACCTCACTACAAATAACTCAATTTTGTTGCTTTTTATGACTGAGTAATATTCCACTGTATATATGCGCCACATCTTCTTTATCCATTCATATGTTGATGGACACTGAGGTTGCTTCCATGTCCTGGCTATTGTAAATAGAGCCGCAGTGAACATTGTGGTACATGACTCTTTTTGAATTATGGTTCTCTCAGGGTATATGCCCAGTAGTGGGATTGCTGGGTCATATGATAGTTCTATTTTTAGTTTTTTAAGGAACCTCCATACTGTTCTCCATAGTGGCTGTATCAATTTACATTCCCACCAACAGTGCAAGAGGGTTCCCTCTTCTCCACATCCTCTCCAGCATTTATTGTTTCTAGATTTTTTGATGATGGCCATTCTGACTGGTGTGAGATGATATCTCATTGTAGTCTTGATTTGCATTTCTCTAATGATTAATGATGTTGAGCATTCCTTCATGTGTTTGTTGGTAATCTGTATATCTTCGTTGGAGAAACGTCTATTTAGGTCTTCTGCCCATTTTTGGATTGGGTTGTTTTTTTGATATTGAGCTGCATGAGCTGCGTGTAAATTTTGGAGATTAATCCTTTGTCAGTTGCTTCATTTGCAAATATTTTCTCCCATTCTGAGGGTTGTCTTTCCGTCTTGTTTATGGTTTTCTTTGCTGTGCAAAAGCTTTTAAGTTTCATTAGGTCCCATTTGTTGATTTTTGTTATTTCCATTTCACTAGGAGGTGGGTCAAAAAGGATCTTGCTCTGATTTATGTCATAGACTGTTCTGGCTATGTTTTCCTCTAAGAGTTTAATAGTGTCTGGTCTTACATTTAGGTGTTTAATCCACTTTGAGTTTATTTTTGTGTATGGTGTTAGGGAGTGTTCTAATTTCATTCTTTTACATGTAGCTGTCTGTTTCCCAGCACCACTTATTGAAGAGACTGTCTTTTCTCCACTGTATATTCTTGCCTCCTTTACCAAAGATAAGGTGACCATATGTGTGTGGGTTTATCTCTGGGCTTCCTACCCTGTTCCATTGATCTATATTTCTGTTTTTGTGCCAGTACCATACTGTCTTGATTACTGTAGCTTCGTAGTATAGTCTGAAGTCTGGGAGCCTGATTCCTCCAGTTCCGTTTTTCTTTCTCAAGATTGCTTTGGTTATTCGGGGTCTTTTGTGTTTCCATACAAATTGTGAACTTTTTTGTTCTAGTTCTGTGAAAAATGCCATTGGTAGTTTGATAGGGATTGTGATGAATCTGTAGATTGTTTTGGGTAGTAGAGTCAGTTTCACAATGTTGATTCTTCCAATCCAAGAACATGGTATATCTCTCCATCTGTTTGTATCCTCTTTAATTTCTTTCATCAGTGTCTTATAATTTTCTGCATACAGGTCTTTTGTCTCCTTAGGTAGGTTTATTCCTAGATATTTTATTCTTTTTGTTGCAATGGTAAATGGGAGTGTTTTCTTAATTTCTCTTTCAGATTTTTCATCATTAGTGTATAGGAATGCAAGAGATTTCTGTGCATTAATTTTGTATCCTGCTACTTTACCAAATTCATTGATTAGCTCTAGTAGTTTTCTGGTAGCATCTTTAGGATTCTCTATGTATAGTATCATGTCTCATGGTATTTTAGTATCTTAGCCCCACTTCTAATCACATGCTACAATTCTTATGATTCAGAGACATAGCTACTCTCCTTTCAAACTATTACAGGCATACTTCTCATAATGCTCTCTAACATACTGCATCTAACATAAGTATTAGATATAAACTCATTTATTTCGTGAAAACTGCTATAATACATAACATTCTCTCCATGAAAAAAAGCATATTACTCCAGCTAACTGAATAATATGTATTTTATGTCATAATTATCATTTTATATTTCATATTAAATACCCCATTTTTGAAAACTGACACCCATGTTACATAAATAAATCAGGTACCTACACCAATGTAACTTGCATATTGCTATCCAAAAAAAATCACCTTAAATGCTGGCATTGTGGTGTGTTTTAAAGAGGACTAGAATCAAGAATAATTCATTTTTTAAATAAAAAGACATTCAAATAGGTAAAATTTTAAAATATATATATATATTTTTAAACATACTAAGAATAAAAGCAAATGACAAACTACTAAACTGAATTACACTCTGCTATATTTAATTGCAATAGACAAATGGAAGGAAAAAATTAATAATATCATTTCTAACACAGAAAAATGGACATGCTACATTTAGCCTCATGTAGCTTTTAAGTGTTGCTAAGAATTACAATCTGTAAAAAGCAAAACAAAATCACCTTTCAAAACTCAATGAAACAATCAACAGAAACACACAAGGGTTTATACTCCTTAACTAAATATTATAAATAAAGCATTTAGACAAAATAAAAGATTTAGTAATGAGGCAATTTAACAAATTTTAGTTCACCTTTGAAGCCTTATTTCCAAAGAACCATATTCACCCGTGACTTTTAAGAATAAAAAAAAGAAGAAGAAGATGCAGGCGGCACCATCTGAATTAATCCCTCAGCTGCCACTGTTTAGAAGAGTGGTGGTCTTCTCTAAGCCACTTCCAGAAAAACATATAAGCCTACACTCAGCTTCCATGACTTTTGATGTGGAGGTTCCAAAGTGAACCAGCAACCCAGAATATCTGTATACCCAACACTTTGTCAGGAAGAATAATCTTGAGCTTACTACTTAGCAATATTTATCCAAAGATATTTTATATATATGGGGGGAGGGGGAATGTGTTTGGGGGCAGTTTCAAGAAAATACTGATTAATAATATTTAGTTATTCATATTATTAGTAGTTAATAGTGTTATAATAATATAATATTGATAATATTGGTTAATAAAAAATTAATTGATATTAATGTTAATACCAATGCATAGCTAAGATTAAATTAGAGAAATAACATTTTTGGATAAGTATTGATAAGCAGGAAACTAAAGATTATTCTTCCTGACAAAGTATCTGGCATACAGATATTCTAGATTGCCAATATTATTTCTCTTATCTAATCTTTTATATTATTCTATAGAATATACATATTCTATCCAATCCTACAGTCAAAAGTTATCTATCTATCCTTGGATTAAACCAGGCCAATAGACAGTGAAATACCTAAACAACACTATTTGGGGCCCCAGATAATTGTTCTGGCTAAACTGTACTTTGCTATTAAGTCACAAACTCTTATTTAAGGATGTAAAATACTAACTACTCTATTTTTTGAAAACTGATACCCATATGACTTAATAAAATTCTTTTTTTAGTTAGGATTCACCACACTACACAGTACCTTTATTTGAAAATATACAGTCTCTTAAGAGACTTAATCTTCTGGAATCTGGATTCATATAACTCATCGTATATCCTTCATTCCATTAGCTACAAAAAAATAAACCTGTGGTTTATCTTTGGCAAGTAAAAAGAATTTTATGGCATGCATTGGTACACTTTTAACCTCTCTGCCAGCGTTATCTTATTTACTTTCTCTTTATGATTTTCTTGATTAAACATTTCTTGTTTTGTTGTTATGTATTTACTTATATGAGATGCCATAAAAAATTGTGGAACAAGGTAAAATTAAACAAGGCTTTGGAAAAACAATGAAAATATTCATGCTAAAGCATTTTTTACTCTAAAATAGCAATCAATGAAGTCAAAAATGAAGATTAACCAATAAATGAAAAAATTAACACAATGAACATAATGAAAAATTGTAATGTAATTCCACAATTAAAACCCTACCCTAATAAAGTATAGATAAGTGTTTGCTATCCAAATGCAAACATGAAGTAGTTTCCTTCAAAGGAAAAAAGGCTTGTTTCAAAACATTTAATTATAATATTAATGATCATATCTTATATCTGTAATTCACTGAACAGGATTACTTTCAAGTAAAATGTATTTTCACTTTTACAATTAAACACAGTTCATTTTTTTATATTAGAAATAACTTTCTAAAATTAGTGAAGTTTAAAGGATGCTACCAACATGTTAGCTGTGATAGGTCAAAGAAGTAATCTGGGAAAATGAGATCGATTTATGGGTACATACATAGAGTATACGTAAAAGTACTTTACTTTCTTTTTGTAAAGTGTATGTAAAATACCCAGTAAACAGTGAAGCCTTATGCAAACGGTATTATTTCATGTAAAAATCATGGGGAAACAAAGGGGCATACTTACCCTTCTCCTCCCATTCTTGTTATCTTTAGGCGAAAATCCACAGAATTCAAACTGGGAGGCTTCCATTTCAAAATATCATCACATCGACCAGGTTTATATTTCTAAAGTGATAAAATGATGATAATAGTTAATATGAAGCTAAAAAATTAAACATCTGATTTATTAAATATAATATCAATTACTTTTCATTAAGCAAAATCACTACTTTTTTCTGAATATAATTCTTGTTATTTTTAACTGATGAGTGAAGTTAGATATCAACCATCTTACTGATGGCCTCTTTTTCCTGCCAAAGCATGTAGACACTTGTTTGTGAAAGTCTCGAAAAATAATGAAACCTGTTATTCCCTCCAATCCTACTATAACTTAAAGGAAGTTTGATCATTTTTTTTAAATTTTGTTCCTTCTTATTCAATAGCTTTACTGTGGGATAATTCACAATTAATAAAATTAACTAATGAATTTTGTCAAATGGATACAATCATGTAACAATCGCCAGAATCATGATATACAGCATTTCAATCACCCCCAAAAAGTTTCCCCTTGACAGCTGCAGTCAGCTCCCTGTTACCAACTCTCCAGCAAGAGTGACCTTCTTTCTGTCACTATAGTTGTGCCTTTTCTAGAATTCATAAGAAATTCTTACACAAGGTTTTGCTATATGCTGGTGCATATATTAGCTTGTTCCTTTTTATTAAACTGAGCAGGATTCCATTCTATGCATATACCACAAATTGTTTATGCATTTACAAGTTGATGGATATCTGGGTTGTTCCCATTTTTAGGCTACCAGGAATGATGCTGGTCTGAACATTTGTGTGGACATCTGTTTTCATAACTTTTGGGTAAATACCCAGCAGGAGAATGGCTGGGTCACATGGTTAATGTATGTTTAACTTTACAAGCAGCTGTCAAATCGTTTTCCAAAGTGGCAGTGACATCTTCCATTCCCACCAGTAATACATGAGAGATCAAATTGCTCCACATCCACCCTAGGACTAGGCATTGTCGGTCTTTTTAATTCTAAAGTATGTCTCATAATTTTAATTTGCATTTCTCTAAATGACAGATGTTGAAGATCTTCTAATTTGCTTATTTGCTGCTATCTGTGTATTTTCTTTGGTGAAGTGTCTGTTCAAAATTTTTCCCTTGTTTTTACTGGGTTATCTCCTTATAAGTGAACTGGAAGAGTTGTTTACATATTCTGGATAAATAGCCTTGTTTGGATACATGTACTGCAAATATTTTCTACCAGTTTTTGTCTTGCTTTTTCATTTTCTTAACAATTTCTTTTGAATATATTTTAATGAAGTCAAAATCAACTATTTTTTCCAGCTTTATTGAAGTATGATTGAGAAATAAAAAATTTAAGGTATACGACATGATGTTTTGATATATGTATACACTGTGAAATAATTACCACAATCAAGCTAATTAACATATCCATCATCACACAGTTACTTCTTTGTGTATGTTGTAAGAACATTTAAGATCTATTCCCTTAGGAAATTTCAAGTATACTTTATTATTAACCACAATCACCATGCTATACATTAGGTTTCCAGAACTTATTCATCTTATAACTGAAAGTTTCTACCCTTTGATCAATATGTCCCCTCTTCCCCTACCCCCCAGCCGCTGATAATCACCATTCCACACTCTAAGTTTGACTTTTTTTTTAAGATTCCATATATATATATATAAGAGCTTATTTCACTTAGCATAATGTACTCCAGGTTCATCCGTGTTGTCACAATTGGCAGAATTTCCTTCTTTCTTAAGGCTGAATAATATTCCATTGTATATGTATACCATTATTTTCTTTAACCATTCATCCACTGATGGACACTTAGGTTGTTTCCACATTTTGGCTACTGTGAATATCGCTGCAGTAAAGATGGGAATGCACGTGTCTCTTCAAGATGATTTTATTTCTTTCGGATACATATCCAAAAGTGGAACTGCTGAATGACATGTAAGTTCTATTACTAATTTTTTGAGAAACCTCCATATTATTTTTCATAAGAGCTATATCAATTTACAGTCCTACCAACAGTGCACAAGGGTTCCCTTTTCTCCACATCCTCACCAGCAAGTTATCTTTTCACTTTTTGATGATGGCCACCCTAACTGGTGTTAGGTGATATCTCAATGTGGTTTTGATTTCCATTTTCCTGATGATTAGTGATGTTGAACATCATTTCAAAATCACCAATTTTAAACTTTTACAATTTGTGCTTTTTGTGCCCTCTTTAAGGAATCTTTGCCTATCCTAAGGTCACTGCAACTTTCTACTACATTTTCTTAGAGAAATTTTATAGTTTTAACTCTTATTTTTAGGTATATGTCCATTTGAGGTTAATTTATTTATAAGATGTGAAGTAAGGGACTGTTTGTTGTTTGGCAGTTGGATATCAATTTCATCCAGCACTGTTTGTTAAAAGATTATCCTTCTCTCACTGAATTGCCTTGACATCTTTGTCAAAAATCAGTTGTTTATAGATATAGATATATTTCTATTCTTACTAATCTGTTGCATTGATAAACATGCCTCTCCTGCTCATAGCATATTGTCTTGATAACTCTAGCTCTATATTAAGTTTTGAAAGCAGGTTATGTAAGTCCTCAACTTTGTTTTTCCTTTTCCAAATTTTCTTAGCTAATGTAGCATTTACATTTCCACATATATTTTATTTTATTTTTTTTTTTATTTATTTTATTTTTGGCTGCATTGGGTCTTCATTGCTACGTGCAGGCTTTCTCTAGTTGCGGCGAGCGGGGACCACTCTTCATTGTGGTGCGCGGGCTTCTCATCGTAGTGGCTTATCTTGTTGCAGGGCATGGGCTCTACGCACAGGTAGTTGTGGTGCGCAGGCTCTAGAGCACAGGCTCAGTAGTTGTGAAAGGGCTCAATTGCTCTGCGGCAGGTGGGGTCTTCCCAGATCAGGGCTCGAACCTGTGTCCCCTGCACTGGCAGGCAGATTCTTAACCACTGCGCCACCAGGTAAGCCCTCCACATATACTTTAAAATTACCTGGTCAATTTCTATGAAAAATAAGTTTACTGGGATTTTAAGTAAGCCTGCAGTAAATTAATAGATCAATTAAGGGAAAAATAACATCTTAACAATACTGAATCTTTTGATTCATGAACACTTCAAATCTCTCTATTTACTTAGTACTTAGGTCTTCCTAAATTTCTCTCAGCAATGTTTTGTAGTTTTCGATATACAGGTCTTGCACAACTTTTGTTAAATTTCTTCCTAATAATGTAATACTTTGGTGGTATTATCAATACAAAAAATCGGTTGTTTCTATACAACAGCAATGAATAATCCAGAAAGGAAATTAAGAAATCAATTCCATTTACAATAGCATCTAAAAGAACAAAATACCTAGGAATAAATTTAACAAAGGAAATGAATGGTCTATATACTGAAAACTACAAAACATTACTGAAAAAGTTTAAAATGACCTAAAAATGGAAAGATATCCCATATTCATAGATAGGAAAACTGATATTGTGATTTATAATAAATATACATTTGGTCTTCATCCCCACTTCTGTCACAGAGCTCCTAAAACCCTTGGAATTTCCAAAGTGAAGAGAGTAATATGGGTCTTTTATTATGCTAATGAGGTGACTTTGAGGTAACACCTAGGGATGGGGTCTAGTTGCCAGGAGCCAACCAAGTGATCAGAGGGTTGGAACTTTCAGTCCCACCCCTCTGACCTCTGGGGAGGGGAGGGGGGCTAGAAGTTGGATCAATTGCCAGTGGCCAATGGTTTCATCAATCATGCCTGTGTAATCAAGGCTCCATAAAAACCAAAAAAGAAAAATGGGGTTCAGAAAGTTTCTGGGCTGGTGAACACATGGATATTCAGGAAGAGGGGGTGCCTCGAAAGGGCACAGAAGTTCCACACCCCTCCCCCATGCCTTGCCTTATGTATCTATTTCCTCTGGCTATTCCTGAATTACATCCTTTTATAATAAACCAGTAATCTAGTAAGTAATATATTTTTCTGAGTACTGTGAGCCACCCTCGCAAACTAATTGAACCTGACAAGGGGGTCATGAGAACTTCTGATTTATAGTCAGGTGGTAAGAAGTACCGGTAACAACCTGGAATTTAACTGGTGTCTGAAGGCCAAGGACAGGGTCCTTGGAACCTCCAATCTACAGCTAGTCAACTAGAAGCACAGGTAATAACATGAACTTGCAACTGCCATCTGAAGTTAAGGAGTGGGGGAGGGTGGGAAAACTGGAAGCAGTACAGTTTTGAAGAGCCCTCAACCTGTTGAATCTGACGCTATCACTGGGTAGACAGTGTCAGAATTGAGTTGAATTGTAGGACACCCAGCTGGTGTCAGAGAAGTGCTTGTTGGTGTGGAAAACCCCCTCCACACTGGGACTGGTCTCAGGACACCCATTAAGAAGAATTAATATTGCTAAACTGTCAATACTACTCAAAGCAATCTATAGATTCAATGCAATCTCTATCAAAATTCCAACAACTTTTTCTTTTTAACAGAAATAGGAAAGCCAATCCTCAAATTCATATGCAGTTACAAGAGACCCTGAAGAGCCAAAACAATCTTGAAGAAAGAACAACACAAAGTTATAAGACTCACACTTTCCAATTTCAAAACTTACTATAAAGCTACAGTAATCAAAACAGAGGTGTTGACATAAGGACAGATATTTAAACCAATGGAATAAAACTGAGAGTACAGAAATAAACTCATACATTGATAGCCAATAGCCAATTGATTTTTTTTTACAAGGATGCCAAGTCCACTCAACGGTGAGAGAATACTCTCTTCAAAAAATGATGCTGGGACACTGATTTCCACAAGTAAAAGAATGACGTTTGGAACCCTATCTCCCATCATATACAAACACTAACTAAAAATGGACCAATGCCCTAAATATAACAGCTAAAACCATAAAACTCTTACAAGAAAACACAGGGGTAAATTTTCATGATCTTGAATTTGGTGGTGAATTGTTAGATATGACATCAAAAGCACAAGCAATAGGGCTTCCCTGGTGGCGCAGTGGTTGAGAGTCTGCCTGCTGATGCAGGGGACACGGGTTCGTGCTCTGCTCTGGGAAGATCCCACATGCCGTGGAGCGGCTAGGCCCGTGAGCCATGGCCGCTGAGCCTGCACGTCCGGAGCCTGTGCTCCACAACAGGAGAGGCCACAACAGTGAGAGGCCCACGTACTGCAAAAAAAAAAAAAAAAAGCACAAGCAATAAAAAAAAATAGATAAACTGGACTTTATCAAAACTAAAACACTTGTGTATCACAAGATATCAAAAAAGTGAAAAGATAACCTACAGAATGGGAAAAATGTGCAAATCATATACCTGATAAGGGTTTAATATCCAAAATACATAAAGAACTCCTACAACTCAACAACAAAGACAACCCAATTTTTAAAATTGTCAAAGAACTTGAATACACATTTCTTCCATAGAAGAGATACAAATGGTGAATAAGCACATAAAAAGATGCTCAGTATCATTAGCCATGAGGGAAATGTAAATCAAAACCATAATGAGATACTACTTCATATGGGTGGCTGTAATTTTTTTTTTTTTAGAGGAAAATAACAAGTGTTGGAGAGGATGTGAAGAAATTAGTAACCATGTATGTTGCTGTAAGGAATACAAAATGATCCAGCCACTATGGATAATAATTTGACAGTTCCTCAAAAACTGAATTTGAAACACAGAATTACCATATGACTCTGCACATGGTAGAGCAAAAAAAATTGGAAACAGGGACCCAGATACTGACATGTCTACAATCTAGGTTTCCATCACCATATAAATGGGTAAACAAAATGCAGTATATACATACAATGGAATATCATTCTGCCACAAAAAAGAATGAAGTTCTGACACATGATACAAAATGAATGATCCTCAAAAACACTATGCTAAGTGAAATAAGCCAGACACAAAAGGACAAAAATGGTATGATTCCACCTGTATGAAATATCCACAATAGGCAAATTCATAGTGACAGAAAGTAAATTAGCGGTACCAAGGGCAGGGGGTGGAGGCGGGGGGCATTGAGGGGGTGGGCGGAAGGAGCGTTATTGCTTAGCGGTTACAAAACTTCTCTTTGCACTGATGTAAAAGTTGTGGAAATGGTTGTACAACATTGTCCATCTAATCAAAGAGACTACAGCACAGGAAAAAAGTGTTTTAAATTATTCTAGAACATAGTAAAAAGAGAAAATCTTTTACTTTGGTGGCTATGGACTTATTATAGAGGAATGAAGATTGAAAGCTTTGAGTAATGGGTAATATTCACTAATGCAGACTTATACCATGACGTAAATACGAGCAAAACACTTGGGTAGAAAAATATAGAATCTCCTGAAGGAGAGGAAAGTATGTCAATTCAGCGAGGGCATTATGGGGGATGGGGCCATATTATAAGAAAGGTACTCAGGAAGGAAAAACTGCTAAGTGTTCTCATTACTAATATTTTTTTAGATATACGAGTCAAATTGCATTCTAACAGATTTTTATAAATTTGAGGAAAAAATGCAAAAACCCTAGTCATCGGATCTCTTATTTCAAACAGAAGTCCATATAATGACAAATTTAGTATAACAAGTTTTGCTAAGAAAGACAAACGATTGGAGTTGATGGGAAAGACATTTTATCTGTAGCAAATTTAAGAACATAATGCACACTATTTTCCCCCAAGGCTTGTGCTTAAACATGAATGAATATAAAATCAAATATATAATATTTCAGTGGAAGTTTTTGTCCATTTATTTGCCCTGAGAGATTCATTTAGGTAACACATGTCCTTCAGGATGATCACAAATAAACCTCTTTAGACTTACTGAATATAAATGTTTTTATAAATGTTAAAACTGCTAAATTTTCCAGTCGTGACCCCATTAATAAAAATAATAATAAAAGTTAGTCTTTTTTCTAATAAAGTCTATCTGACAGAAACATCACAGACCTTTTAGTAAGAGTGGTTCCCTATGGTAGTGAAGGGTAAAAAGGAGTGAGGGGAGAAAGGAGTGTCAGCATCCCACACCAACCCCACTCACAACAGCTGCCAAGGGACTGTCACATGTACAAACAAACCATCATTTACTTCTGTTCTCTATTCATTTAGATGACTATGAGTATGAGACCACTTCGAAAACCAACACCAATCTAAGTTATTAAATTTAGGAAATATTAATGATTGTACAGCTTTAAAATATTTCATAATGGGTACCTAATAACAAATTCTAAACGTAATTTTAATATAATATTATTTGTAAAATACCTACTAACTATCCTTCACATTCTTCTCTCTGGAAATCATCTAATGGAGAATAGCATATACTGACTCTTCTGCTTTTACACAGCAATAGTTCAAGTACATAAGTCATTCCTCATCTGACTGTACACCAAACCATTTATATTAATCTGAAAGCCTAGACTTGACATGACTGAGAATTTCAAAGCACCTTTATGAAAATCAATGAAATGCCTGACAAAAATTTTCAGGAAATTATATTTTAAAAATACTGTAGTTCTGAATTACCGAATATAAATGCAACAACATAGATCCCATGAGTAAAATATATTTAAATACCTGTTCGAATGTAAATTCTACTTCAGTAAAATCATGTCTGATCATGTGCCTACAAAACAATTAGTTAAATACTTGATAAAAAATTTTAAAAATATGGGCTTCCCTGGTGGCGCAGTGGTTGAGAGTCCGCCTGCCGATGCAGGGGACACGGGTTCGTGCCCCGGTCCGGGAAGATCCCACATGCCGCGGAGCGGCTGGGCCCGTGAGCCATGGCCGCTGGACCTGCGCGTCCGGAGCCTGTGCTCCGCAATGGGAGAGGCCACAACAGTGAGAGGCCCGCGTACCGCAAAAAAAAAAAAAAAATTAAAAAATAAAGTGAAAATTTTTTAAACTTATAAAATATTAGTCTCAGGTATTTTTAAATTTATATGTTTAAATAGAATATTTTAGATTATGAAATGACTTAAATTAGCACTATTCACAAAAGACTATGTATATCAATAATTATTTAAAAATCCTTTTTTCAAGTTCCCCAAAATAATAAGGTCAAAGATATTATATAATACAGGGAATTAAGCATTTTAAATATAAATATTTGTGAGTCCTCAAACTTGAAACACACTTGCTGAATATAAACAAGGGTACAAAAACATCCTTTCAAGCTACATTTTCCAATGTATAATTAGGGGGTAATGCATTTTAATTTCATTAAACTCACCAGCATGTATCTAGAGTAAAATAATTATCAAAGCTATATTTAATTGATACATATAATACTTAGTTCTACAGAAGCAAATCTGATTTTACCAGGTGAGTTGTTCAATAAAAAATTAGAGATAGATTATGTCTGAAAGCAATTACCAATACTACCTGAGATGTCCATTATTATCTTTAAAAAGAAAAAATGTAATGAATGCAGATGTCAGGCAACCAATTAAGATGCTTAAGGAAGTGTTTACCAAATGAGAGCAGAACCTGGCTTAAAGGTACAGGATGGCCATGTGCCAAAGAAGTCCTCTAAAACTAAAAGAAAATGAAATGGAGGCAGAAGTGATATACCTGCTATACAAAACAGTGGTTCTCAATTACAGATTTTACCCCCCAGGGGATATTTGGCAATGCCTACATTTTTGGTTGTCACGCTGGGGAGGGAAGGGTGAGCTACTGCCATCTAGTGGGTAGAAGCCAGGGATGTTTCTAAACATCTTACAACGCACAGGACAGCTGTACACAGCAAAGAATTACCCAACCCAAAATGTCAATGGTACCAAAGTTGAGAAACTGATCTAAAGGAAGCTAGTAGTAATAACAACAAAGAGGACAAGATATCTGGTTCTCCTTTGCCTCTACTAACTACTAACTTCATGATTCAAAGCAAATTCAAAGTGTGGGCTTCATCTATTTCACTTGCAAAAATGCAAGAGCATTTTGCTTGCCTAAAAACAGGATATCTAAACCAGAGATACCTAAAATGCTTTGTAGCCCATGCTACTCTATGATTTCCACTAGTAAAATGTGAGCAGTTATGTTATCGTAATATATATTCCAGGCCCTGCACTGAAACCTGAGACATACTGTCCTCTTCAGAAGGCTCACATCCTGAGGCTAGGAAAGATCCCTGGCCTTACCATATATTAGTTTTATTTTTGTTGTTTGTCTAGAATTTAGTTTTAAAGAAAGCAGAAAAGATCCTCTTTGGTAATTCTACTGGACAGAAAAGTAAAACAACTCTAGATTTATTGACTTGATTATATCCTTTTGCTCATGTTTCACTGAGAAGCAAATAACCAACACCTATTTTGCAAAACAAGACACATAAATATCCTGTATGGAGGGAAAGTCCCTAATCAACACTAACTACCTACTATGTGCCTAGTACCATACTAGTTGGGGAAGATACAAATTCTCCCAAGACAGTGGGCTCAACCACAGTGAGGCTTTTGATATAACCTCCAAGAGAGATTAGAGAAGTACTCAAATGAACACAAACAAAGTTGCTGAGGAAGAACAACAGAGAAACATGAAAATCAGGGGGTAGGGGTAAAGGAAGTTTTCTTGAACAAGAAAAATGCATGAATTGAATTCTGAAGAATAATTAGGCTACAAGAAAGTTCTACACAATGAGAACACAAATATACCTGAGTTGAGGGGAAGTCTGCTCAAGTTTTCTGAGACTAAATTGGCCCAGTGCTCTATGCTGTTCTTGTTGATGTAGAGGAGGTGAAGAGTCGATCTCCTATAAAAATAGCTCAAGGCAACCCCTTGGTATTTCATTTCTAAAAAGTTACAAACTTGGTAAAGATAGTAGGGAGAGGTATCATAGAAAGAAGCAGGGGAAGAAAACAGAGAATTCCCATTTTCAAAAGCTTGCTGACATTTCTCATCTGCTTATGGAAGTTTTACTACTACTTATGGAAAGTGAAGTTGTCATTTGAGAGTAAAATTTAATATTAGAGAATTAATACAATTTCTTGGCTTAATAGGTTGGAAAACTTACTCAAAAATACATTTGTATTACTATTTCTATTATCTGATTCACAAGTCTAATTTCTTGCTGTTGTTTTAATATAAAATAACCTATAGCTTACATTTCTAATGAAATAATTTCGGAAAAAATACAGTTACACCAAGACCTCTGCAACTTCAGCTTTACTTTCCATGTCTGGGCGGTTCCATATAACTACACATGAAATTAAACTTTAACCAGTAAGGAAATGGGGGTAAAGACAAGTTAAATGAAAATACCCAGTTAGTATCAAGACCAGTTAATAGACCTGAGTAAGAATACTAGAAAAATGAGGGGTACTGAAAGCATGCAGTAAACTCCCTCTTTTTACAGATTAACTGGTAACCCAAATCGTTAGACTTGTCCAAAAAATTCCCAAATCACAGTAATACAGAAATCTTTCCACTATTAACAAAAAAATACAGATTTATATCATTTGTCCAAAAGCAAATGATGTAAGGTTGGGTTAGATGATCTCATATTATAAAACTGTTCCAAAAAGAACCAAGTCAGTTGTATTCTAATTACTTTTAGCCTAGTTCTGTGTGGAGTGGTGAGTAGGAGGGACAAGCAACTGGCAATGCCGTGTCTAGTGGGAAGAGGGAGCTCAGACAACCGAATAAACCTCAGCACCTAAACCACTTACCTCTTCTCTCCCACTCAGGCCCCACTGAAAGCCTACTGAACCGTCTGTCCTGTCTCATCTCCGGCACACGCCCCATCTCCCAAAGTATCCTGGCCCTACTCCCTGGGCCCACCAACGTGCCTCTGCCACTCCATCAGTCTGCACTCTTCTCACACTGCCGCAGGGTCAAGTTTCTTCATAGCCCTTTGAGGGCAGAAACCCTGCCTTTATCCAGTTTTATTATTTCTTACTCAGCAATGTGTATAACATACAGTAGACACCCAATTTATTAGA
This sequence comes from Phocoena phocoena, assembly GCF_963924675.1. Taxonomy (NCBI): domain Eukaryota; kingdom Metazoa; phylum Chordata; class Mammalia; order Artiodactyla; family Phocoenidae; genus Phocoena; species Phocoena phocoena. The sequence goes on along the minus strand of NC_089230.1, from coordinate 67,510,889 downwards.
TGAAGGCATGAGCTAATATATTCCAAAGCTCAGGATTAACTCTCCCTTAATATCCAAGACTACTGCCATCTGGTATAAAATTCCATTAACTTTGACAGCTAGCAGATTCTCACAGTTTCTCCTCTTCTCTGGTGGTCACAAGTCTAAATAAACGTAGTCTACTGATAGGGGAATCAAACTCTAGATACAAGTAACATCTGCAGCCTAGTTACTTTATACATCAAGTACGTTACCCTCCTTTTTTGCTAATCTGGGCAGCGTAGTATCACTAAAATAATTTTCTCTGCTCCTAGTACTGGTACGAAGAAGAGCATTGTAAGAACACAGGGGAGAGTCACACTCACCGAATCAGCCGGGCTTCCCCAAGGAAGCCACACCTAATTTGATATTCAAAGGCTGAATGGGAGTAATACCGAAAGGAAGAAAACAGTTTGTTGCAGAAGAAACAGCTGGTGTAAAGATGTACTCATTACAAATACTTCAATTTGCAGCTTTTACAAAATGAATTGGTCTACCAGTAAAAAGCCCCACTGAAGTTATCAATGAACTTTGACAACAAAAGGAAAATTTATTCTAAATTGACAAACTGTATGTTTTAAAATATTTCCTCCTAGAAGTCTGAACTCCCCTAAGCATAAGGGATGGGAGCTATCAATAATAAGCCCTATCCTTCTGCTGATTCCAGTATGTCCCGAGATGCTCAAATTAGAGCACTAACAAAATATACATTAAAATACATGGCCGGACAAATCCTGAAAAGCAATGTGCTACCTTCCTCGAAAAGTGAAGTGGGAATAAAAATGTATTAACAAATTTGTATTTACTTATAAATGCATAAAGAAACTATGAGAAGATAAGTTAAAAACAAACAACAGTAGATAACTGAGGGAGGCGAGAAGGAGAGGGAGACTTTCTTCTCTGTATTTGTCTTACTACATGTTAAATATCTGTATTATCTAGTTAAAATTCAAATTAAACATATACCACTGTAAAACACAATTTTAAAAAAATCTACCATTTATTTTTCAATATTAAATGTTATCAATAAAAAAGAACTATCCCTAATTCACTGTGTTTAACATGTATCATTTATGTGAAAACTGATTTTGCACTTTATATATTTACCTTCTTGGAATTCACTGATTCCTTCATTTTGTGAAGTCCTTATTTACATTTATTTGTCCTTTTCTCTGCTAACAATATGTCATCATTAGCAGTGTCTTTTTGTTGTACAGTAACAGTATATATCTATATCTAGCTAAGGCTGATTACAAATTATTCCTCTTCAGCTGTTTATTTTGTCAACAAAATTCAATGGAAAAGCAAATGTTTTATTTATTAAGAAAGCTAGAACAATAATATTCTTCTCTTTTCTTCTTCCTTACACAAAAGCAAGCTAAGAATATTTTGCTGTGTTCCGAAAGTTGATTAAGGAAAAAAAATTAAAAATAAACAAGGTGTATTTTCTTCCTTGGCAGTTCACTATTACAATTCTTTGGAAATTATTACATATTTCTCAATTAAAAAAATAACATATTTCGGGGAAAGATAGAATGACACTTTTCCAGTCTGCCAGGAAACAGAGCCCTTCTTCAATTGAAGACCTATCAAAATATGCAAGCAAATGTCATGGCAACAGAAGCTTTCACCATGGTAACATCATCTCTGCTACAAAGGAAAACCACTCTAATTCGTCATGTACTTCAAGACAAGACATTAGACTAATTCCAATTTTCATTTTACAATCTATCCATAACATTCAATATACCTGGCAGTAGTAAAGACTTAATAAAAACATTAATATTTCACAAGAAAGCAATATTAAAATCAAAGCTGACTCTATTTACATGCAAATTGATTAATGGGTGAAACATAAAACCAAACTGACCCACCTTACAGAAAATCAAGATAGTGATGAAAACATAAAAAAACAATTCTATCACTATTGCTTGAGAGTAAATACTCTAAACTCAATACAGAAACAATTCTATGTTTTACTAATCACAATATAGCTGGCAGATAAAACAAGAAAAAGTCTTATTTTAATAAAACAAAGAAAATATTTCAAGTTTTTATTACCACCTCTATTTTGCAATTCATTACATGTAATTCTGTTTTTATTTCATAGTGAGGAGTATTAATGGCACAAAAATTCTTATCTAGAAACGTGTCTCCAGATGACAAAAGTAAAATCAAATATGATTTTTAAAAGGTTAGAAATCAATCATTACTACAAATAAAAATTTACTATGCTACATAAATCATTAAAACCGCTTGCAAAAGCTAGTAAACAAACACGGATTATCAACTTTATAAATTAAACTTAAAGATCTAATAGCTGTCAAGTAGAAGATCTACTACCTATAGCATATTAAAATGTCAAACGGCCAACTTAAAATATTCATTTTTAGGTAACAAACCACAAAAGATTAGCAATTCAAAATGTCAATGAAATCGTAAGACTGAAAACCTTATATATAAGGGTCTAATAAAACCTATCTGGTTTATGGTATAGACTAATAACCAGATGGAAAATTCAATCTGAAGATACTTCTTTTTAAAAATTATCACCTCAGTTTGTTCAAAGTTTGAGCTTTAAGCCTGAGAAAGACTAGAGGTTCATATTAAAATAAACAGCCAATTTCTTCTTCAAAGAAAACAGCCAATTTCTTCTTCAAAGAAAATACCCATTTTTCTCAAAATATTTAAATATTTTGGCAAGTATAACTTATACTTCAATTTTTTAAAACACTGTTTATGAATAAAGTAATATAGTTAAGTCACCTTTAAATAAAAATATCAGTTACTTTCACATCAACAGCAAAACACAAGGGGAAACAAAAAGGCAGCATGGGATAAAGAAGAGAGTAAGCTGGCTTCAAATCTAGGTTTGGTCTTTAACCTGAAAACAAGGGAAAATCACTAGAGATTAAGGAGGAAGACCACTCTGGATATGGTATGAAGAAAAGACTGGAGGGGGATAAAGTGGAGGCTGCAGGACCAGTTAGGACACTGCTGCAGTGGTCCAGGCAAGAGGCAGTGAATGACAAGTCACGCTGGAGTGTGGCAGTGGTAATGGAGAGAAAAGGGAATAATTTAAGAGAGATTTAGGAGATAAAGCAAGATTTGGAGATGGATTAGAGGGATAAAAGAAGGAAAGGCGTCAAAGATGACATCTAGATTTCTCACTCAAGTAACTGCATATAAGCAACTGAGGGATGAAATGTTGGGAAAGGATCATTTTGTACAGTTTGTATGTTGGCTTGTTTGGGGAGTAGGGATGGAGTTCAGCTTCAAAGTATACTGAGTTTCTGGTGTTTTTGAGAAATTTAAAAGGTAGTATCAGGGTAGGCAATTAAATAAACAAATCTGGAGCTTAAACAGAAACCAAGAGTCTGAGTCAGGCTTACAGGAAATAACTCAAGTGTGGAAGAGATTTCAAGGGAGAGAGCAGAGCATGGTAAAAAATGAAGGTCCAGCATACCGAGCCTTTAGAAACTCTGAACTTCAATGGTTAGTAGAAGACGAAAAGCTTGAGTGAGATGGAAAAGAAATGGCATGAAGCCACGCAAGAGAGTATTTTTAAGGAGGTGTGGACAGCGGTACAGACTACCACTAGATAATCCAGTAAGAAAAGGGCTGAAAAACGAACATGATTTTGCAAGGAAAAAGATCACTGGTAACCTTTCGAAAAAGCAGTTGATACAAATGGTATTTACTTAGATGAAGCCCCTTTTAAAACACAATCTTATCTAGAAGTACAATATATAAAAGAAATAAATCAGGGCTGTGGTGAGATAAACAGAATGCTTACCTAGTAACCTATTCCTGCACATGGTCCCCTGAGGCAATTCACAGAAACCCATAACTTTGGAAATTCATGTTTTGAAACCACTGGGCTAGATAATTAGAAGTATCTTTTCTGCTTCGATTTACTATAATTCTATAAGTGCAATTTAATCTACTTTTTTTAAATTGAGGCTTTCATGGTAATTAATGACTGCTGTATTTTAGGAAATATCAGATACTAGTACATTTCTTTATAAACACAAAGAAATATCCTAAGCTTTATTTTCCTGAATATACCATCCATTAGCTTTACTTGTCCTTTTTCTTATAAAAGTAATAAACTAAATGCAATTCTGGATGTGTTACAAGGTTATGTCTCTGAAAAATAGAACATTAAATCAAAAGGTAAATGAACTTTCTTCTAAGCTGGTGTTTGGGGTTCTGCCCTCAATAGAATCATCACTTTAATACAGTATCTTTATCACTGTTCCTCAATATTTTGCCAGGATTCAAAATACTTTCTTCTTCTTCTTCCTTTTTTTTTTTTTAGTAGTAGTAATATCTTCTACCTTCTACTCAACTTCTGTTCCCTCACTATAATTACTATAGTGAAGCAGAATTAACTTCTTGCTAAGTTTTAAGTAACTAGCACCAAACAAACGTAGGCCCAGAAGTTTTTACAAAAGTAGATGCACCAAGAATCCTCTTCATTTTTTGCCCTTCATTTGCCTTTGGAATATGTCTGTGGTATTAGAGAGTGGGCTGCAGATTATAAGTCAAGCTTTGCCCATCCCTGACCAGGATCTTCTCTCCACTTTATGCAGCCTCACTCAGATCGCTAAGCTGGTCACTCAAAATAGTCCCTTTCTTCATTTATTTAAACTGTTGGCTCAAGGAAGCCAACAGATGCAAAACCACACATTGTGAGAAGTTTGGGGGATTTTCTGATAAATGTTGTCGACTAAACATGTGCATTTATATCCACTTTGATTTGAAACCTCACTAAAATGGGAGTTACAGAAAAGAGAATCAATAGAAAAGGAAAAACAGGGGAGAAGACAACAGCAGAAAACAATGCGTCGAATTCTGGAAAGACAGAAAGTAGATGGAGAAGTTAACAGAGCAGAGAGCAAAGAACACTGAATACTAAGTGCTTGCAGCAACCAATACAAAGGCAGAGGAATTCCTGCTGAGTTCCCCAGAACAGGCTACGTAACATACAAAAACAGATACTGAGAAGGTTGCGAGGGGGTGAAAGGGAGACCTGGTACTGGAAACAGCCTGGGTAAAAGTCTTCACAAGGAGAATTTACACCTCCAGCTTCCCTCCTCCACCCTGGCAAGAGGCAGGAGATGTTTATTCTGTGGCAAAACTGAAGAACAGAAGCTCCAGTCCAGAAGATTCAAGAACCACAGAAGAGGAAAAGTGAACCTTGGAGAGTGAAGTGAAAAGTTTACCTACTGAAGAACACACCCTCGCCCCTTGATCTTCTCCATGCAGAGAATGCTAAAAAGCCAGGCAAATGCCACCCAGCAAGACACTGGAGGGTTGGTCTGAAGAATTCCAGGGAAAAGAACTGTGGATTCTAACATTTGCATATCCTCCAAAGTAAAAATAAAGGGTGAAAACGTATTTTAACATGACAAAAAATACAGGTTATCTCTGATATACTGTTTTATTTTGTCATAAGGGTCTAACACTCACCCTGCCTGCACTTCATTATTAAAACTGAGTTCATCCAAGATTTTAGACTTCCCCAGAAGGAAAACTTAGAAATGCTGGCAATTTTTACATTTTAAAGTTCTTGGCCTGATTAAGAGTCCTAAACTTCTAATTCAGAACTTGCTTTAAAAAGAAAGCCTAAGAAAGGAAGGTAACTTAAAACCTTAGAAGGACCAAAATAGAAATGACACTGGGTATTAGGGTCTATGGCTATTAGTTGGAAATGTCATATCAAGCTAAATAACTGCAGCAGGCTGAAAAATGGCCCCCAAAGATATTCAGGAAACTTTATGCCAAATGGTACGCCACTTATACCATAAATAGACAATGGTATCACTTACCCTAAGTAATAAGTAGCATTAAAAATTAGACATGATGGAAATGAACCAATGATACTAAACTCCAGTAGAGAACATTGCCCTTTGAACAGTGTAAAACTAAGTCCACACTCATTTTGTTAAAAAGGGAAAGATTAGCAAATCTTAGATATTCAAAACTAGAAATAAGTATAATTTATAAACTGAAAGAATGTATAAAAACTGGAATGGGACTAAATTCTCATTGTGTAATGCAATGTCATTTAATGCCCTGTCTCTGGACCACCTAAAATCATGTCTCCTGCCACCACTGGAAGCTACACCTGTCTGTAATCAACTCTCTTCTTACCTCCTTATACAAAAGACCTAGAGCGGGGCTTCCCTAGTAGCACAGTGGTTGAGAGTCCGCCTGCCGATACAGGGGACATGGGTTCGTGCCCCGGTCTGGGAAGATCCCACGTGCCGTGGAGCGGCTGGGCCTGTGAGCCATGGCCACCGGGCCTGTGCATGCGGAGCCTGTGCCCCGCAACAGGAGAGGCCACAACAGTGAGAGGCCCGCGTACCGCAAAAAAAAAAAAACAAAAAGCTTAAACTGGATTGGAGAACAGTAAAAGACCTGAAAAGAGCTCTACCTTATTCATTGAGAAGGCAAATTTAACATTGTAAAAACACTGATTTTCTCCAAATTAATCTAACTTCAAAGCGTTTCCATTTAAACTCCCAACAAGAATTTTTGGGTAACCTGACAAACTGATTGAAACTTGTATGTTAAACCAAATATCCACAAATACTTAAGAAAATCAATTATGAAGTCATCGTAATAACAAGTGTGGTTACTAGAAGAGGGACAGACTGATAAACCAACTTACTACACTAGACATCACAAGACTCACCTGTCAGGCCATTTCTCTTACATATACCAAAATCTCATACATGCATGGGTCTGAACCACCATGAGTTTAACAGAGTGAAACACTGTAATTCCTGTTATAGTTAGATTTTATTTCTTTCAATCCAGGGAGATTAGACTTAGAAAATACTGGAACTCAAAGATCTAATGTCTATCTTCCTAAAATAGTATTTTCTACTATTTCTGTCCCCAGCCTCTAACTCTCCTCCTCCTGCGACCACAAAAGATTTTTCCCTCCATCTGTTTGGCAAGGGGGGCTGGGAGGAAGACAGAAGCCAATCATATACCACGTTATACCTAAATTTGCATAATAGCAGAGTTTTACTATATACGTAAAGCATATATAATATAGCGTTTAATACATAATGTTCAAAAATATTACAGCCTCCTTCCCTTTTCTCCAGGTACCCAGTTTGATGTGTCTCTACATAACTTCACAACTAGCTTGCACCCTAATTTCTAAGGATAGAGTTAGTGAAGGCAAAATGAAGCTTATGACAAGGTGTGGCACATGAAATACAACTCTTTCCTATAAGAGCAGTGGTTCTCCTACTTGAAAACGCATCAGAGTCACTGGGAAAGCCTGAGAAAGCACAAATTGCTGGACTCCATTCCCAGCAGTTTCTCATCAGTAGGTCTGTGGTGAATGACATTTATAACAACTTTCTGGGTGGTGCTAATGCTACCTTGTCCACAGGCCACATTTTTTTTTTTTTTAAAGAAGATGTTGTGGGTAGGAGTTTATTAATTAATTAATTTATTTTTGCTGTGTTGGGTCTTCGTTTCTGTGCGAGGGCTTTCTCTAGTTGTGGCAAGCGAGGGCCATTCTTCATTGCAGTGTGCGGGCCTCTCATTATCGCGGCCTCTTTTGTTGCGGGGCACAGGCTCCAGACGCGCAGGCTCAGTAGTTGTGGCTCACGGGCCTAGTTGGCCCACGGCATGTGGGATCCTCCCAGACCAGGGCTTGAACCCGTGTCCCCTGCATTAGCAGGCAGATTCTCAACCACTGCACCACCAGGGAAGCCCACAGGCCACATTTTTGAAAAGCACTGCGCCACAGAGCACAGGTTCTCAAGTGAAGGCAAATTTGCCCTTCAGGGGAAATGAGGCAGTGAATGTGTATAGTTTTGGTTGTCACAAGCTAGAGGGGTGGGAGGGAGAAGTAATACTGGCACCTGGTAAGTACAGACCAAAGATGCTGTGAAACATCCTACCACGCACAGGACAGCTCCCCGCAGCAAAGGATTATGTGGCCAAAAACGTCAATGATGTGGAGGGAGGGAAACCTTACCATCAGTAAAACATAATTACTCCAAATATATGATCTGATCATTAAGTTGGTGAAAAGTTCTTCAGTGAGTTTCAGAAATCTGACATGGAATAAATATGCAAAGAATTGTGTTTTTCTTCAAATATTGATAACTCTAAATTTTACTCACCCATGGCAAAATGAAGTTTTAAAAATATTAATACTTAAAGATATACTGGGCTACAGAAAGAAATAAGCATTTATTTATATAAGGTTATTGGTAGATATCTAGTAAAGAAACAAAACATTCATTATGCAAGAGTAGTAAGAAAACTAATTATAAGACTAATAACTTCCTTGAAAAATAATGATCAGTCATATTTATTTCCTAAGCTAAGTGAAAAGCAAATAACTGTTCATTGTACTATTATATGTATTTAGTATAAAAGAAGTATTTTATTTTATAATGAAAATTTGTTTTAAGGAAAAGCAGTGATTATAGCAGTAATCAATCCTAAGTAAATATATTTAAGGAAAATGTACTTTATATATACATGCATGGGCATACACGGATACACACACTACACACTTTATATATACATGCATGGGCATACACACATACACACACTACACATACATACACACTACACACACACATGCACACAGAGACAAATGTACTTACTCCAGTGGGCTGGAAAATGAGACCATCCATTTCATGGCTGACTTCTTTGGCAAAGTTTCCTTCAAGTAGCTATAAAATAAACACACATATTTTTAGAAACACAATAATCGCTTTAAAAGTTTTTTAATTTTTTGTAAGCTTTATAAGAACTTCTTAATACATAAGCTTTAAAAATGGAAATACAAAATGGGGGAGAGGGGTGATCCAGAGGGATCTAGGTTAATATACTGTAAGATTATTTTTTAATATATGAAGGTTTCCATTCCATGGCAGGCTAGATATCTCGAACAACAGTTCTAACTACAATAACCAAAATGATGAATAAAATATTAAAAAAATTTTTTTCTTCTTCAGTTTTATTAAGATATAATTGACATACAGCACTCATCTCATACAGATACAAAATAAAAATAAATATATTTTTTCCTTGTGATGAGAACTCAGGATTTATGCTCTTAACAACTTTCATATATAACATACAGCAGTGTTAATTATATTAGTCATGCTGTATATTACATCCCTAGTACTTATTTATCTTACGACGGTGGTCAAAGGTACAAACTTCCAGTTATAAAACATATTTTTACATGCACTATGCTGAGCCAGCATAAAAGGAAGGAAGGCACAGGCCAAAACCGAAACAAAAGTAGAAACGTTGGGAAGTAATAAATAAAGGGAATAAAAATAAACATACACAAAAAAGGAGAGCGCAGAGAATCTTGCTTGGGGATAGATGGAGCCGGGATAAGATTCTCTGAGAATGGGTAAAAAGAAGCTAGCTCAAACATGGGGATCGCAGCCCCAAAATGCATTATCTGTGTTTTCCCCAAACCTTCAAGCAGAAAAATTTAACCTTTCTTTTTGTCCTACTTTTTGCCTCATTTTTTGTCTTTATTACATTTTTTTTCAAGCAAAAAAACTGCATTGCAAGGAATACACAGCATGAATTACAAATAACAAGCTTTTTCAATGCCATATCTACTGTAAAGCAGAGTTATAGGCCCAACGCTCTCTAATTAGTGCTGAACAAGTAGTTTTAAATGCTTCTCTTCCATGGATTTTTATATTATTCTGAAGAACTGAACATATGCATCACTGAGTGAGGACCTCCACACTGATTTTCTGCATCTCAGGGAAGAGAGCAGAAGATACTTTCACAGAGCCAGGAAATAATGTCATGTGACCCAGAGTCTGGCCAACTACCAAAAAAACATTTAGGATGGTTCTGGGATTCAAATATGTTCCACCAAAATTTTGGATATGCTGTGTGTTATTCAATCACAATCTTTCATCACAATCACATCCTCTAAAAAACCACTACACTTAAAGGCAGATTTGCATTCCAAAAGCAACAATCAAAATGTCCAGCATATTGCACATGCCACAAGATCTGTGATTCTCCTCCCAAACTGTGGCTTCATCTTCTCTGCCATTTCACTCCTTGAAATCTGTAATTTCTCTAAACTGGGGGCAGTTCAGCAAAGAAAAGTAAGAGCAATCCTAGTTTCTAACTGCTTTAAAACCAATTTGAGTTTGATTAATCTACACTTCCGTAAAGCTGTAATGCTCCTTAGTCAAATTCATGGGGACAGATATTACAGAGTCTTGGGGAGGAGAGAACAAGGTGTTAGCGTTTGATGGGTACAGAGTCTCAGTTTGGAAAGATGAAAAAGATCTGGAAATATAAGATGGCAACGGTTACACAACAATGTGAATGTACTTAAAGCCACTGAAATGTATGCTTAAAAATGATTAAATGGTCAATTTCATGCTACGCATATTTTACCACAATTCTGTTTCAACTGTAATGCTCTTGATATTTTCTTTTTTGTTGTGTTTTGTTCTTTCGTCTTATTATGACACTAAGAAAGTGGGGAGCTTGCAGACTGGGACTCTTAGAGCCATACTATACAGAGTTTGGCCAAATAGGTAAAAATTTCAGACCAGATCTGAAATTGATCTCCAATTCATTCATAGGTTTAAATGACCTACCCATATGAGTAGGAAACTGTTGAAGTAAAAGTGCAATATGGATTAAAAGTACTGATTTCTTATAGTGAACTAATGATGGGTAAAGGGTCAAACAAGAAAAAAAATGTATAAAATTGATAATTCTTGTACTTCATCATGTAAGAAAAGGTAACCTACTAAATTTATAGCATAAAATCCTGCTGAGGAATGAAGCAATGAAAACAAAATGCCACAATTATCTTTTTAAAAACACTTTTCAGGGCTTCCCTGGTGGCGCAGTGGGTGAGAGTCCGCCTGTCGATGCAGGGGACATGGGTTCGTGCCCCGGTCCAGGAAGATCCCACATGCCGCGGAGCGGCTGGGCCTGTGAGCCATGGCCACTGAGCCTGCGCGTCCGGAGCCTGTGCTCCGCAATGGGAGAGGCCGCAACAGTGAGAGGCCCACATACCGCAAAAAAAAAAAAAAAAAAAAAAAAAACACTTTTCAAAGGTTAAACAATTTGTTCTTTTATAGTAAGTACATCATTTACAGCAAGTAAACATAGCTTTTCCATTCTTAGACCATCTTTCTCCCATTCATATACTGGACCGTCCCTGTAGATAAAGTATATATAAAGTTAACAGTATAAAGTATAGTGTTGGCAAGACTCTAGATAACATGATGTTACCTGCTGCAGAAATGCAAGTAACTTCCTTTTTTATTTTACTCTAACTTTTTAAGAATCAGAGAATTTAAGGGACTATGAAACTTCTTAGGTCAAAAGAATACTGCTTGTTTTCACTCGTTTTACTGCTTATTGATTACTCTAGACAATATTTCTTTCTTTACTTAATACATTTACAATATTACCTAGCATATATTAAAGACCTACTACAAAGTGTTGTTGTGCTTGGTTCTTAATATATGTACATCATTCAAAACACACAACTCCTCATGAGATGTATAATTTTTAATTTTATATTACTATTCACTTCACCAGAAAAGGAAACTGAGACCATCAGCAATTAAGTGACTAGCTTCAAGTCAGACAGCTAAAAAAGTAACATCACTCAGAACAGATTTCAATCAGACTTTAATTAAAAATAAGAAAATAGGGGACTTCCCTGGTGGCACAGTGGTTAAGAATCTGCCTGCCAATGCAGGGGGCACGGGTTCCATCCCTGGTCTGGAAAGATCCCACATGCTGCAGAGCAACTAAGCCCGTGCACTATGAGCCCGCGTGCCACAACTACTGAAGCTCATGCGCCTAGAGCCCGTGCTCCGCAACAAGAGAAGCCACGGCAATGAGAAGCCTGCACACCACAACGAAGAGTGGCCCCTGCCCGCCACAGCTAGAGAAAGCCTGCGTGCAGCAACGAAGACCCAACACAGTCAGAAATAAATAAATAAAATAAATAAATTTATTTGAAAAAAAAAAAGGAAATAACCAGAGAAAGTCTCTGACTCTCTGAAACAAATGCCCCAAAGACTTCTGAAACTTCCCATGTATATAGGTCCTCCAATCATCATTTAAAAATACAGACTTTAAATGTATTGTAGCATGTACTATATGAGTAAGATACAAACAAAGGAGGTAAAATTCTTGGGGTGGAGGGAAGTTTTTTTTCAGCGATAAAATCTAAAAATTTTCTTGATTTATGTAATAAATATATATAATTCATTTATTCATATTAGAAATCACATATATAAAATAATATGTTAAATTTAAAATATTGCTTTTTTCCAATCATAATTCCTGAAAGAAAATTTATCCAAACTTGTTATGAGCATCTTCTCTATATCAGTGTCTTTATCGTTAGAGCCAATACTTAAAGTCACTTAACACATTTCCATTATTTTCACTGCTATCTCTGAGTTATAGCATACTTCAAATTATACATGAGACTGTCACTACAGATGTTATCTTAAGCTACAAGTACCGTCTGAATAACATTAGCAAAGTTTTTCCCCCCTCATCCATTCCTTAGGTCTGTATTCATAATCTTCAAAGTGTTCACCATCTTTAAGGTTATCCTTTTTTTTTCCTCTTCCTTTCTTTCTTTCCTTCCTTCCTGCCTTCCTTCCTTTCTTTCTTTCTTTCTTTATGGCTGTGTTGGGTCTTCATTGCTGTGCACAGGCTTTCTCTAGTTGCGGCCACGGGGGGCCACTCTTCGTTGCGGTGCATGGGTTTCTCATTGCAGTGGCTCCTCTTGTTGTGGAGCATGGGCTCTAGTCACACGCACTCAGTAGTTGTGGCTCGCGAGCTAGTGGCGCACAGGCTTTGTTGCTCCATGGCATGTGGGATCTTCCTGTACCAGGGATCGAACCCATGTACCCTGCACTGGCAGATGGATTCTTAACCACTGCGCCACCAGGGAAGCCCCTAAGGTTATCTTTTAAAAGCTTTTTATGGGAAAGTTCCACCTTTACTTACGGTGTAAAATATGTCTAACCTGACAATAAATTTTTTAAAAGCACACAATCTATAAAATCATAGCTTTTGTTAAGGTTTAGAGTGTTGAGGTTTCCACAAAATCAGGTAAACTGAATCCCAGGCCCTCCAAAGAAAGATGAGACACATGAACCCATTCACCTTTGGAAGAGCATAAGAGGAAAAAATGGCTGCCACAAAAGTGGGTACAAAGAAAAACTGAAAGTTTGATCAATTCTTAAAAACCAAGTGTGGGTTAGTATAACAGTATAGAATCCCTGGAAGCTCCAAACACAAGAGGACTCCAAACCTACTCACTAGCTCTATTCCCCAGGTTTCTATCAGGATTCACAGGAAAGATCAGGGGTAGGACAAGAAAGATGAGAAAGCCTCACCTTAGTTGCAAACAGACATAAGATCCTTTCCAGACCCTTCCTGATATGAAGTAAAGGCCATCTGAGGATAAAGTCGTCTGCAGCTACACACAGTTCCAGAAACAGCCTTGGTCCAAGGATATTATATTGATAAAAAGGAGAAAAACTTGCTCCTGCCAAAACATCCCACTTATGCAAGGCAAAATTCAGCTGCCAAGAGGGAGAGGTCAGCCCACTGAGGGGAAACCCATCCCTGAGACTCAGGTGCTCAGGGTCTGCTTAACAGCAAGGCTTGAGGAGGAAAATTAACAAAACCCCACAGTCTGCACAAATCAGGCACTGAGTGACAAGAAACAGTCGATTACATATGAAGGAGAATGCAAGAGCACAAAAATAGACCACTATGTGGTATAGGCAAGCAGAGCCCACTGAAAGCTACAAGTGAAGCAGGAACACTGGAGAAAACCCATTTTATACTCCAGTTCTCTCAATAAGCTCAAGTAACAGAAGTTATCTGCTTAAGGAATCTGAAGTCTTCGGAGCACAGAAGATAACTATATAGCAATACAAACCCATGTTAAATACAGATTATTCAACCACTAACCCCGCCTCCAGCAAATGAAGCTTATTAAACTTAAAGGAGAGGTTCACCCATTACTAAGCACAAAGACATCTACCTCAGTATACATTGTTCATACAGAAAAAAATGCCCAGCATCCAATCAAAAATTACCACACACACATACAAAGCAAGAAGAAAATGACCTACATTCAATAGATAAGGCAGTCAATAGAAAAAAACATAGGGATGGCCCATATTTTGGAAATATCAAACAAAGATTTTAAAATAACTTTAACATTTTAAAGGAAAAGGTGGAAAACATGCATAAGCAAACGTGGAATTTCACCAAAAAGTTGAAAATAATAAAAAATAAGACAAGTGGAAATGCAAGAAATAAAAACATAATATCAAAGAAAAAGAATGCTAATCAATGGGAATGACAATCAATGGGATTATCCACTGACTGGATAGAACAAAGGAAAGAATCACTGAACTTGAAGAAGAAAAGAGTGTAGCACTTTTTCCAACTGAAATACAAAAAGGCAAAAGGGGAGATGTTGGGGTGGCAGGGGTCAGGAGGAAGAGAATGAGGAATCAAAGAGCAACAGTAAAGATGTCTTAAAAATACTTACAACACGCAGACAGAAAACCAGAAAGAATATGGAGGACTGTAACAACAATGAAACAACGTGACCTATTTGACATTTTATAGAACACTGTACCCAACAATAGGAGAAAATACTTTCCTTTTCCAAGTGCATACAACACATTTATAGGTCAAAGTCATACAAGGTTGACTGTGCTCCCGCAGCCTACAGTTTTAAAACATTCTGTCTGTACAGAAGTAAGCTGATTCGACATTTAACAGTTTAACTTCCTCTATTCAAATGTAATCTCTGTGAGGTTAAGTATCACACCTAATTGTTCCTGTATTTTTGTTTTATTTTATTTTATTTTTTTTGCAGTACGCGGGCCTCTCACTGCTGTGCCACGGAGCACAGGCTCCAGACGCACAGGCCCAGCGGCCATGGCTCACGGGCCCAGCTGCTCTGCGGCACGTGGGATCCTCCCAGACCGGGTCACGAACCCGCGACCCCTGCATCGGCAGGCGGACCCTCAACCACTGCACCACCAGGGAAGCCCTGTTACTGTATTTTAAGCACCTAAAAACATAGTCAAATATACTATCATTTAAAAAGTCAATAGATTAAGCAAATAAGCTCAAAGTGTCAGGTTAACCAGAAGCATAACTTAACTTTATTTCATCCGTGTGGAACCAAATCCACTCATCCTAAAGATTAATGCACATTTATTGATAAAATAAGGCTATGAAATTAGCTACCAATTCATTATGTGTATGGTAACACAGTTTAAAACTGTTTGCCATTTTAATGCAAAAAACTTAATCCCCCAGGGACTCCCACAGGTTTGATAATTTACTAGAAGGCCTTAGAACTCAGAAAAGCACTATATTTATTGCTTAATTTTGGTAAATACATACTGAGAATAACTTTAATGAAATTAAGTTGGTCTCTCCTAAAACCAGTAATAAATACAATTTTGCAAAGTTTAATCATTCTTTTTTAAAGAGAATACTACTTAGATCTCCAAAACCATTTATGTGACCATTTTCTTTCCTTTTCAGGTTCACAGTATATAGAAGTAGACTTCAGTTAAATTTGTTTGTGGATGGGTAAAATTACATCCACACTAAAGAGTTCAAAAAAGATAATGATACTATTCCTTTAATGTCTTCAACGTATTTTCTTTTGGTTTATAATTCAACAAACATGGCAAATTACCGTAAGATTTTAATTCAGAAATATACAGCTGTTATTATAACACCTGTAAACTAGAGCAAATATTTAATATTTAGAGTACTGTTCTTCCTTACCTTAAGTATCCCCCAAAAGTATACTTTTGTAAACTTTTAGAAGAAAAAGGGGGTAATACGAATTAGGGGTCTCCACCCCTGGGGACCAGGCCGCACAGCGGAGGTGAGCAGTGGGCAAGCTAGAAGCTTCATCTGCCGCTCCCCATCGCTCCCCGTCGTCCACATTACTGCCTGAGCCATCCCCCACCCCCTCCACCTCCCCACCCCGTGTCTGTGGAAAAACTGTCTTCCAGACAGTGCCAAAAAGGTTGGGGACAACTGATATAAATCATCTTTTTTTTCTAAAATGACTTCTTAGCATTTCAAATAGACTACAGAAAAGAAAAGGATGTTAAGGGGAAGGTTTGAAGTAGGAAGAGTCTAGTACACTAACAGATACAGTAACAGAGAAGGCCAGGTGGGGCTCACGGATTAAAGAGCCCCAAGAAGAAAGAATGAAAAGAGCAACTTCTAAAAGGGGTGCTTAAAGAGCTCATGCAACTAATATACACATGCCTCCACATAATCCTCATCCCAATGGTAGACTCTCATAGCAATTTACAGCTATTTCCAAGACTTTACTTTCTGCTTTTGTATAAAGAGTCCTAATCCTCTGGTCATATCCACCAGCTACTCTAACTTTAACCCTAATTTTTCAATGCCATCTATCAAACTCACAACAAGGACTTTAGCACTTGGGTCATGGTCTTCTTCTTCATGTGTGCCACCATCCTGCAGGTCCACTTATATGTGGATATTTTTCAATAAATATGTACTACAGTACTATACGACCCGTGGGTGGTTGAATCCAAGGATGTAGAACAGAGGATCAACTATAAAGTTATACTGGAATTTTTGACTCCACAGAGAGTCAGGGCCCCTAACCCCTGTGAAATTCAAGGGTCAACCATATTCTACACTGGTCTTCTATAGTAAGCGTACACTATTGCTTCCCAGAAAACGCTGGCTACACAACATTGCTCTGATTATGACCATTGTTCTTAAATGTTTCTTCTGCACATCATACTTATGATAGCCACATTCCATGTGTTCATATAAACTTCATTTAAATATCCCACTAACCTCCACACATGTTCAACAATGTAAGCAAGACTGATGGCACACACTGGTGGAAAACAAAGTAAAAAACAAATAGATGCTCTGATCTCAGCCTAATCTATTCAAACACCTGGTTTATTTGAACCAATTTTATGAGCTAGCATGGAGAAAATATGGAGTCCCTCTCTCTATCAGGAAAGATATACTTGCCTTTTTCACAGCCCATATTTTTTCACATCTCTGAAAACAAGACATATCTTACAATTGATGATATAGCATATTTTAATCAGCAGAGGTCTCTCAAATCCAGTGGTACATAAAATAAGGGAATGGTCTTATAATTAATAGCATCTTATTTGGTAAAACAAGGTACAGAAAACATGGTTCTGGGTGAACAAGAGAGTCCTCTGATAACCTTATGAAACTTCATTACTTAATGCTGCAGAACAAGATACAGCCAGTCCCCAACTTATGATGGTTCTACTTACTTTTCAACTTTATGATGGTCTGAAAGCGATACACATTCACTAGAAACTGTACTTTGAATTCTGAGCTTTTCCCCTTTTCCCAGGTTAGCAAAATACAGTACAATACTCTCTGGTGATGCTGGCAGTGGCAGCTAGCCACAGCTCTCAGTCAGCCACGTCATCATGAGGGTAAACAACTTATACACGTAGAACTCTTATGTACCTACACAACCATTCTGTTTTTCACTTTTGAAACAGTACTCAATAAATTACATAAGCTATTCAACACTTTATTTAAAAATAGGCTTTGTGTTGTATGATTCTGTCCAATTGCAAGCTAATGTAAATGTTCTGAGCACATTTAACGTTGGCTAAGCTAAGCTGCTATGATGCCGTAACCCTGTCACAAGTCAAGGAAGATTATCCATGCACCAGAATCACACCTATGATTTACAATTTGTTCTCATGTATTTGTCTTCAGAATCTTAAGCCTTATTAGCAAGAATGCTGGAACTGAGGAGTTTAAGGCTTCTCTAAAGTGACTTCTGAAAGTATTTGTAAAACCACACCCAATTAATTAGATTGACAGGATTAGGCCACATATTAGGATTAATCTGTGACCCTACAATCCAATCAAGTTCTTTAGTGCTTCACTTGCACCCTGTGAGGTCATCATCACAGACTAAATTTCTATGACTAAACATTATACAATATATATTCAAATATATTTACTACTGCCATAAGTAGTAAAGCACATAAAATAAGGAGCCCCAAGTCCATTTTCCTAGAAATTTTGTAATTATTTTAAAATTTTATTGCAATCCTTCAACAATGACACATTTTTTTATATTTTACTTTTGGTAAGACTGGCTCTATTTGGGGTATAAAAATGACTAGATGTGTGTTCGATAACCAAGAAACACAATCTAACTAAAAAATGTATGTCCCTGGTTTTCCTAATCCACTCAAAAGATTACATTTTCACAACCATGTCTCCAAGTCCATTCTAATTTATAATCATCTTTTCAGTTCTTGAGGGAGAACTGAAACACAAATTCCAGGTTTCAAGAAAGTCTGAAAGTGTTAATTATCTACTCTTCAAGCAATGTGATGAGGGCAGTGAATTTTTTTTCTTTAGAAAAAAAAGATGTACTACTATAAAAGTTACTTGTGCTGGAACTAAGTACCCTCCATCATTTCAACAATGATCAATAGAAGGCTCACTTAATTTTCTATGCAACTAGAAAGGGCAAAGGCTATTATTTAACTTCAATCTTTCATTTTAAAATTCTAATAAAACTACTAGGTCAGACATTAATACCAAAATACTGGCTCACATTGATAAGAGTTATACACTTAAAAAAAAAAGTGTTCAGCTGAAATTGAAGACACTTGTATGATAAGTCAACCCTGTGCCCTTGTTAACCTGTAGTAAATTCACAACCACAGTTGGTTAGAATAATTTATCAGATTTTTTTAGAAAAGGAACTGCCTCGTAATCACTTTAGAGGCCAATAATTATTTTTTCTTCTGAATCTACCAATACCTATCTCCTGGATGTTAATTGTAAAAAAATTTTTAAGCTCTTATACTGAGCAAACATATAGAAATTTCCCCATATAACAATTATGAGTCCATAGAAATGTTTAAAATATATTTGGCACCAGATATAATGATTTCTGCATGCTTCAGTGAACAAGATTTACTACCCCAAAAGAAGTTTCCTGGGACAATAAATCTTGAGGCTCACTATACCAAAGAAATTAAGAATTCTCTTTATTATGCATTACGGTGATTTTCTTAAATTCTCCTCTGAAATGGTAAATGAATGAGATTGAAACGATCCATCAGGCCATATTCAATTTCAATGATGAATGACATATTAACAGACTAGATAATACAAAAATAAACACCAGAAATATGAGAATATATAAAGTTAGCCTCATTTCATCTTGTGTCTGCCTTTAAACCAAAATAGTTTCACCATTATATCTGTAATTACATAAAAATATTAGGCATAATCATTGAGAACCTCTATGTGTGAAGAACAGTTCTGCACATTTAGGCACGGTTTTTTTCTTCTCTTCAACCACAGTTATACTAACATACTCTCAAAGCTACTTTTTTTTTTACTGTGATACAAACAATAAAACACTGATAAAGTCATATAACATTTATATATATAAATAACACACTTTATGGCTAGATTTTCTTTATGAACTACTAGTGTTAGACATACAACTATAAATTTATATTTAAGAATAAACTAAGAAAAGAAAGAAAAGGCAATACCTAGAAAGTAAATCTGAATGCCAGATGAAATACATACATACATAAAACCTAAACTTCCTATCTAGCAAAGTATGCAAGAAAATAATAGATGAATATTTATAAAATCCTTATTAAACTAGATGAGTACATGCCCTTGAAATTAAATGTAGTAAAAAAAAAAAAAAAGCTTTCGTAATTCTCTGCTTAATCCTCTCAACAGTTATTAGAGAGGAGATCTTCACATTCATTACTCTTTCATCCTACATAGCAAATATTTTACTTTCAAAACAGTAATAAATAAATCATTGTAAAAATATTTTCCACAGAATTTTAATAAAGCAGTCAAACTGGACACAAGAAAGTAAAACGACTCCAAGCAGAGAAAAGCAATAAATTCATTGCTAGAAACTTTTAAGAGATTATTAGGTCTTTTCTTTTTCCTTTCCTTTTCCTTTTTTTTTTCTTTTAATTTGAGTGTGTGAGATCAAAGAGGAGGATGGAGTCTTGCTTATTTTTTTTTAATCAAGCATAATTTCCTAAAACCATTCAAGATTGACTCCTTGCACGGTATTCCACTACATCCTAACTACATACAACCCTGCAGGGGACATAACTAACTACCCCTAAGGGAAAGGTGTGGAGAAGTGGAGAGAGGCAGACAAGCAGGAAATGAAGAAAGACAACTTAGTAGAAATAACTTAGCAGAAACAGAACTTTTCAAATGGGAAATAATCCCAGTTCAGGCTTAGTCACATTAAAGAAAAAATGTGGACTTTACCAAACAAGATGGCTATGCATGTGTGGTGGCTAGAGGCAGATGAGAAGTCTCTGTACCTTCCTTTCAATGTTGTTGTGAACCTAAAACTGCTCCAAAAATAAAGTTTTTTCAAAAAATCAATTAATAATAATATATTAAGATTAAGTAGGGCTTATCCCAGGAACAAAAGAAAGCTTCAGTGTTAGGATATATTTCCATTTAATACATAAAATAAACAAATCTAAGCAGAAAAAAAAAAAAACCAGTATTCTATCTATAGTAGATAAAAAGCAATTGGACAACACTGAATACCTTTCTTG
The DNA here is from genome assembly GCF_963924675.1 of Phocoena phocoena. Taxonomy (NCBI): domain Eukaryota; kingdom Metazoa; phylum Chordata; class Mammalia; order Artiodactyla; family Phocoenidae; genus Phocoena; species Phocoena phocoena. The sequence continues at coordinate 67,490,157 of NC_089230.1, read as the reverse complement.
ATTAAAAGTAAAATGACTCAGTAAAATAGAACCAAACATTCACTTGCTCAATCTGATAAAATAGATTTCAGACTCAAAGACAGCATACAATACTTTAAAGAAACACTAGAAGCATTCCCACACAAATCAAGAACAAGACAAGGATCCCTATAACTATTACTACAATTTAAAATTGTACTTGTGTGTACTGAATTAGACACGAAAAAAGTTAATGTATAAAAGAACTAAAGCGATAGCTTCAAGATGGCAGAAGAGTAAGACGTAGAGATCACCTTCCTCCCCACAAATACATCAGAAATATAGCTACATGTGAAAAAACTCCTACAGAACACCTACTGAACGCTGGCAGAAGACCTCAGACCTCCCAAAAGGCAAGAAAATACCACGTACCTGGGTAGGGCGAAAGAAAACAGAAAAAACGGAGACAAAGAATGGGGACGGGACCTGCACCTCGGGGAGGGAGCTGTGGAGGAAAAGTTTCCACACACTAGGAAGCTCCTTCACTGGCAGAGACGGGGGGTGGGCAGGGGGGAAATCTTCGGAGCCACAGAGGAGAGAGCAGCAACAGGGGGTGAGGAGGGCAAATCAGAAAGATTCCCACACAGAGGATCGGTGCAGACCAGCACTCACCAGCCCGAGAGGCTTGTCTGCTCACCCGCTGGGACAGGTAGGGGCTGGGAGCTGAGGCTCAGGATTCAGAGGTGGGATCCCAGGGAGAGGACTGGGGTTGGCAGCGTGAACACAGCCTGAAGGGGACTAGTGAGCCCCAGCTAGCCGAGAGGGAGTCTGAGAAAAAGTCTGGACCTACCTAAGAGGCAAGAGACCATTGTTTTGGGGTGTGTGAGGAGAGGGGATTCAGAGCACCGCCTAAATGAGCTCCAGAGGTGGGTGCGAGCCACGGCTATCAGTGTGGACACCAGCAACGGGCATGAAACACTAAGGCTGCTGCTGCAGCCACCAAGAAGCCTGTGTGCGAGCACAAGTTACTATCCACACCTCCCCTCCCAGGAACCTGTGCAGCCCACCATTGCCAGGGTCCCGAGATCCAGAGACAACTTCCCCAGGAGAACACATGGCGTGCCTCAGGCTGTTGGTACATCACACTGGCCTCTGCTGCCACAGGCTCGCCCTGCATTCCATGCCCCTCCCTCCCCCCACCCCACACCGGCCTGAGTAAGCGAGAGCCCCTGAAGCAGCCGCTGCTTTAAGCTGGTCCTGTATGGGTGGGGAACAGACGTCCTCAGGTGACCTACATGCAGAGGCGGGGCCAAAGCTGAAGCTGAACCCCAGGAGCCATGCGAACAAAGAGAAAGGGAAATCTCTCCATGCAGCCTCAGGAGCAGCAGATTAAATCTCCACAATGAAACTGAGGTACCCTGCATCTGTGGAATACCTGCATCTGTGGAATACCTGAATAGACAATCATCCCAAAATTGAGGCAATGGACTTTGGGATCAACTGTAGACTTCGGGTTTAGTTTCTGCATCTAATTTGTTTCTGGTTTTATGTTTATCTTAGTTTAGTATTTACAGCTTATTATCAATGGTAGATTTGTTTATTGATTTGGTTTCTCTCTTCCTTTTTTTTTTAATATATATATATTTTTTCCTTTTTCTCCTTTTGTGAGTGTGTATGTGTATGCTTCTTTGTGTGATTTTGTCTGTATAGCTTTGCTTTTACCATGTGTCCTAGGGTTTTCTGTCTTTCCTTTTTTTTTTTTTTTTAAAGTATAGCTTTTAGCACTTGTTACCATTGGTGGATGTTTTTTGGTTTCGTTGCTCTCTTTCTTGCTTTTTTTTACTTTTTTATTTGTTTATTTTTAATAATATTTTTTATTTTAATAACTATTTTATTTCATTTTTCATTCTTTTTTTTTTTTCCTCCCTTTTCTTCTGAGCTGGGTGGCTGACAGAGTCTTGGTGCTTCAGCTGGGTGTCAGGCCTGAGCCTCTGCTGTGGGAGAGCCATGTTCAGGACATTGATCCACCAGAGACCTCCCAGCCCCATGTAATATCAAACAGCGAAAGCTCTCCCAGAGATCTCCACCTCAACGCTAAGACCCACCTCCACTCAATGACCAGCAAGCTACAGTGCTGGACACTCTATGCAGAACAACTGACAAGACAGGAACACAACCCCACCCATTAGCAGAAAGGTTGCCTAAAATCATAATAAGTTCACAGACACCCCAAAACACACCACCAGACGTGGACCTGCCCACCAGAAAGACAAGATCCAGCCTCACCCACCAGAACACAGGCACCAGTCCCCTCCGCCTACACAACCCACTGAACCAACCTTACCCACTGGGGGCAGACACCAAAACCAAAGGGAACTACAAACCTGCAGCCTGAGAAAAGGAGACCCCAAACACAGTAAGTTAAGCAAAATGAGAAGACAGAGAAATACACAGCAGATGAAGGAGCAAGGTAAAAACCCACCAGACCAAACAAATGAAGAGGAAATAGGCAGTCTACGTGAAAAAGAATTCAGAGTAATGACAGTAAAGATGATCTAAAATCTTGGAAATAGAATGGAGAAAATATAAGAAACGTTTAATAAGGACCTAGAAGAAACAAACAATGATGACCAACACAATAAATGAAATTAAAATTTCTCTACAAGGTAACAATAGCAGAATAACTGAAGCATAAGAATGGATACGTGACTTGGAAGATAAAATAGTGGAAATAACTAGTGCAGAGCAGAATAAAGAAAAAAGAGTAAAACACATTGAGGACAGTCTCAGAGACCTCTGGTAAAACATTAAACGCACCAACATATGAATTATAGGGGTCCCAGAAGAAGAGGAGAAAAAGAAAGGGACTGAGAAAATATTTGAAGAGATTATACTTGAAAATTTCCCTAATATGAGAAAGGAAATAGTCAATCAAGTCCAGGAAGCACACAGAGTGCCAGACAGGATAAATCCAAGGAGAAACATGCCAAGACACATATTAATCAAACTATCAAAAAAAGAAAAAATATTAAAAGCAGAAAGGGAAAAACAACAAGTAACATACGAGGGAATCCCCATAAGGTTAACAGCTGATCTTTCAGCAGAAACTCTGCAAGCCAGAAGGGAGCGGCAGGACAAATTGTAAGTGATGAGAAAGAAAAACCTACAACCAAGATCACTCTACCCGGCAAGGATCTCATTCAGATTCGACGGAGAAATTAAAACCTTTACAGATAAGAAAAAGTTAAGAGAATTCCACACCACCAAACTAGCTTTACAACAAATGCTAAAGGAACTTCTCTAGGCAGGAAACATAAGATGAGGAAAAGACCTACAATAACAAACCAGCTAAGAAACTGGTAATAGGAACACACATATCAATAACTGCCTTAAATGTAAATGGATTAAATGCTCCAACCAAAAGACATAGACTGGCTGAATGGATACATAAACAAGACCCATATATATGCTGTCTACAAGACACCCACTTCAGACCTAGGGACACATACAGACTGAAAGTGAGGGAATGGAAAAAGATATTCCACGCAAATGGAAATCAAAAGAAAGCTGGAGTAGCAATTCTCATATCAGACATAATAGACTTTAAAATAAAGACGATTACAAGAGACAAAGAAGGACACTACAAAATGATCAAGGGATCAATCCAAGAAGAAGATATAACAACTGTAAATATTTATGCACCCAACATAGGAGCACCTCAATACTTAAGGCAAATGCTAACAGCCATAAGAGAAGAAATACACAGTAACACAATCATAGTAGGGGACTTTAACACCTCGCTTTCACCAATGGACAGATCAACCAAAATGAAAATAAATAAGGAAAAACAAGCTTTAAATGATGCATTAAACAAGATGGACTTAATTGATATTATCAGGACATTCCATCCAAAAACAACAGAATACACTTTCTTCTCAAGTGCTCATGGAACATTCTCCAGGATAGATCATATCTTGGGTCACAAATCAAGCCTTGGTAAATTTTTAAAAACTGAAATCATATCAAGTATCATTTCCAACCACAACGCTATGAAACTAGATATCAATTACAGGAAAAAATCTGTAAAAACTACAAACACATGGAGGCTAAACAATACACTACTAAATAACCAAGAGATCACTGAAGAAATCAAAGAAGAAATAAAAAAATACCTAGAAACAAATGACAATGAAAACACAATGACGCAAAACCTATGGGATACAGCAAAAGCAGTTCTAAGATGGAAGTTTATAGCAATACAATCCTACCTCAAGAAACAAGAAACATTTCAAATAAACAACCTAATCTTACACCTAAAGCAATTAAAGAAAGAAGAACAAAAGACCACAAAGTTAGCAGAAGAAATCATAAAGATCAGATCAGAAATAAATGAAAAAGAAATGAATGAAACGATAGCAAAGATCAATAAAACTAAAAGCTGCTTCTTTGAGAAGATAAACAAAATTGATAAGCCATTAGTAAGACTCATCAAGAAAAAAAAGGTGAAGACTCAGATCAATAGAATTAGAAATGAAAAAGGAGAAGTAACAGCTGACACTGCAGAAATACAAAGGATCATGAGAGATTACTACAGGCAACTCTATGTCAATAAAATGCACAACCTGGAAGAAATGTACAAATTCTTAGAAAAGCACAACCTCCCAAGACTGAACCAGGAAGAAACAGAAAATATAAACAGACCAATCACAAGCACTGAAATTGAGACTGTGATTAAAAATCTTCCAACAAACAAAAGTCCAGGACCAGATGGCTTCACAGGTGAATTCTATCAAACATTTACACAAGAGCTAACACCCATCCTTCTCAAACTCTTCCAAAACATTGTAGAGGAAGGAACACTCCCAAACTCATTCTATGAGGCCACCATCACCCTGACACCAAAGCCAGACAAAGATACTACAAAAAAAAGAAAATTACAGACTACTATCACTGATAAATATAGATGGACAACTCCTCAACAAAATACTACCAAAGAGAATCCAACAACACATTAAAAGGATCATATACCATGATCAAGTGGGGTTTATCCCAGGAATGCAAGGATTCTTCAACATACACAAATCAATCAATGTGATAAACCATATTAACAAATTGAAGGAGAAAAACCACATGAGCATCTCAATAGATGCAGCAAAAGCTGTTGACAAAATTCAACACCCACTTATGATAAAAACTCTCCAGAAAGCGGGCATAGAGGGCACCTACCTCAACATAATAAAGGCCACATATGACAAACCCACAGCAAACATCATTCCCAATGGTGAAAAACTGAAAGCATGTCCTGTAAGATCAGGAACAAGACAACGATGTCCACTCTCACCACTATCATTCAACATAGTTTTGCAAGTCCTAGCCACGGCAATCAGAGAAGATAAAGAAACAAAAGGAATACAAATTGGAAAAGAAGAAGTAAAACTGTCACTATTTGCAGCTGACATGATATTATACATAGATAATCCTAAAGGTGCCACCAGAAAACTACTAGAGCTAATCGATGAATTTGGTAAAGTAACAGGATACAAAATGAATGCACAGAAATCTCTTGCATTCCTATACAATAATGATGAAAAATCTGAAAGAGAAGTTAAGGAAACACTCCCACTTACCACTGCAACAAAAAGTATAAAATACCTAGGAATAAACCTACCTAAGGAAATGAAAGACCTGTATGCAGAAAACTATAAGTCACTGATGAAAGAAATTAAAGAGGATACAAACAGATGGAGAGATATACCATGTTTTTGGATTGCAAGAATCAACATTGTGAAAATGACTATATGACCCAAAGCAATCTACAGATTCCATGCAATCCCTATCAAACTACCAATGGCATTTTTCACAGAACTAGAACAAAAAATTTCACAATTTGTATGGAAACACAAAAGACTCCAAACAGCCAAAGCAATCTTGAGAAAGAAAAACGGACCTGGAGGAATCAGGTTCCCTGACTTCAGACTATACTACAAATCTACAGTAATCAAGGCAGTATGATACTGGCACAAAAACAGAAATATAGATCAATGGAACAGGATAGAAAGCCCAGAGATGAACCCACACACATATGGTCACCTTATCTTTGATAAAGGAGGAAGGAATATACAATGGAGAAAAGACAGCCTCTTCAATAAGTGGTGCTGGGAAAACTGGACAGCTACATGTAAAAGAATGAAATTAGAACATTCCATAACACCAAACACAAAAATAAACACAAAATGGATTAAAGGCCTAAATGTAAGGTCAGACACTATAAAACTCTTAAAGGACAACACAGGCAGAACACTCTATGACATACATCCCAGCAAGATCCTTTTTGACCCACCTCCTAGAGAAATGGAGATAAAAACAAAAGTAAACAAATGGGAACTAATGAAACTTAAAAGTTTTTGCACGGCAAAGGAAACCATAAACAAAACGGAAAGACAACCCTCAGAATGGGAGAAAATATTTGCAAATGAAGCAACTGACAAAGGATTAATCTCCAAAATATATAGGTAGCTCACGCAGCTCAATATCAAAAGAACAAACAACCCAATCCGAAAATGGGCAGAAGATCTAAACAGACATTTCTTCAAAGAAGATATACAGATTGCCAACAAACACATGAAACACATTAGCTCAACATCACTAATCATTAGAGAAATGCAAATCAAAACTACAATGAGGTATCACCTCACACCAGTCAGAATGGCCATCATTAAAAAATCTACAAGCAATAAATGCTGGAGAGGGTGTGGAGAAAAGGGAACCCCTTGCACTGTTAGTGGGAATGTAAATTGATACAGTCACTATGGAGAACAGTATGGAGGTTCCTTAAAAAACTAAAAATAGAACTACCATACGATCCAGCAAACCCACTACTGGGCATATACCCTGAGAAAACCATAATTCAAAAAGAGTCATGTACCACAATGTTCACTGCAGCTCTATTTACAATAGCCAGGACATGGAAGCAACCTCAGTGTCCATCGACAGATGAATGGATAAAGAAGATGTGGCACATATAAACAATGGAATATTACTCAGCCATAAAAAGAAATGAAATTGAGTTATTTGTAGTGAGGTGGATGGACCTAGAGTTGTCATACAGAGTGAAGTAAGTCAGAAAGAGACAAACAAATACCACATGCTAACACATGTATATGGAATCTAAAAAAAAAAAAAATGTCCTGAAGAACCTAAGGGCAAGACAGGAATAAAGACGCAGACCTACTAGAGAATGGACTTGAGGATATGGGGAGGGGGAAGGGTAAGCTGGGACAAAGTAAGAGAGTGGCATGGATATATATACACCACCAAATGTAAAACAGATACCTAGTGGGAAGCAGCCACATAGCACAGGGAGATCAGCCCAGTGCCTTGTGTCCACCTAGAAGGGTGGGATAGGGAGGGTGGGAGGGAGACGCAAGAGGGAGGGGATATGGGGATATATGTGTATTTATAGCTGATTCACTTTGCTATATATAGCAGAAACTAACACACCAATGTAAAACAATTATACTCCAATAAAGATGTTGAAAGAAAAGGACGGAAGGGAGGGAGGGAGCGAGGGAGGGAGGGAGGGAGGGAAGGAGGAAGGGAGGGAGGGAGGGAGGGAGGGAGGGAGGGAGGGAGGAAGGAAGGAAGGAAGGAAGGAAGGAAGGAAGGAAGGAAGGAAGGAAGGAAGGAAGGAAAAAAGAGTAAAGCTGTGTCAATTTACACCTAATATGACTGGATACTCAGAAAATCCAAGAGAATCAACTGAAAAATAATTATAAACAAGCATCAGATGGAAGAAGAGAATTCAATGAAAACACAAAGACTTAGAATAAACAACTTCAAAAAAGAAGTACAACGTTGGAAGATCAAGTCTGTCTGATTTCAATCTTTACTATAAACAAAGGTAGTCAAGACAGTACTACCACAAAGACAGAAAAAAAACATCAAGGGCATAGAACAGAGCATCTAGCAATAGTCCCACACATACATAACAACTTATTTTTTATAAAGATGCAAAAGAAATTCAATGAAAAAAGGACCATCTCTTCAATACTTGGTGCAGAAACAATTGGATATCCATATGCAAAACAAACAAACAAAAACCTATCAACAGGCTAAAAACAACCCAAATGACTATGGATTAATTAAGTAAATTATGGTACACTGATAAGATGGAAATCTGTGCATCTATTAAAAAAAAGACTGAAGGAGATCTCCATGTACCAAAACTGGGGCAAGGGGACACAAAATAAATTAAGTAAATAAAAGCAAGTACAGAAAAGGGCGTTAAGAATCACCTCTTGGGTAAGGGTGGTAAGAATATAAATAAATGTATTGCTTGCACATGGATAAAGAAATTCTGATGGATACAATAAATGCTAATAGCAGTGGTTACTCTTCTGAGATGATGATAAATATCTGCTGTCTGTCTGACTTTTAAAATTTTGTTAACCACATTTAATCTATTCAAATAATTCTTTTTTAATTGGCCTTCAAACTGGAAATGCAAATAAATTGTAATTTAAGAAACTGCTACTTCTTATTACTATTTAGGATGCTGTATTCTAACACCCATTTATGTATATTAAGTTAAAAGTTAAACAACTCATTATCCCTTCACTAGTTTGACAGATCAAATTCAACAAAATGGAGAGGTTGTTTATAGAGCTATGCTAATAAACTCCTAAAATCAAAGTTATCTTCAAGTTTTTATAGACAGAAATGAAATTCTACTGTTTTCTACCCAAAAGTATGCATTTTAACACATTTTATGTGTTAAAAACCACATAAAAACTAGGCTTTCTCATAAAAATGATAGGTACTTCCCTGACAAATGCTGCATCATTCGTAACACCACTATTTTACAATTCCCAGTAGCAAACATAAAAATAATAAGCAACTCTAGAGCAATAACCTGTCAATCGTAGCTGCCATTCTATAAGTTGGTGTTACTACAGTCTTACCCTTTAGACCAACTCTGCTGCAAAATGTGCTTTCCCTCTGTATTCTGCAACTCTACACTTTGGTAAGAGAAATTGAGGACAAAAAATTAACAGTAAAAACTGAAAAGGAGGGAAGAGGAGACTTATATGTAAAATTCCAAATAACAGAACTGCTTGAAAAAAAAGAATTTCCTGTGATGATTTCAAAGCGTTGTTATATAAGCTAAGTAGAAAGGAGAAAAATTAGAGCATCGTTTTTTCTAGTGAAAAACTACATGAAAAGTTGGTCAACGTAACTATATACTTCAGATCCCTAAAGAACTATTTTCTAAGCATTTCTAAGCAGCACTGATTCTGACTAATAAAACTACACTGAGACACATTTTCTGAAATGCTGAACTTTGAATTATGGCAGCACAAGCTGTCAAAATACATTTAAAAAAAAACGAATGCAAACTGAAACAATTTGGCTTCTGACCAACTTTTACAATGAATTAAAAATTTAGAAAGGTGTGGCCCACGTTAAGTGTTAACGTTATCCCTACCCTACTGACTGGGCAGGGCACAGAAGTGTATGGCTCTTTTAGGCAACCCTATAATATTCCTGCTGCCAAAACAGACACAAAAGCAGTGAACTGTGGGAAGGCCATGGCACCAGAAGTCAACCAACAGTCCCATGCCAAGCAGGCATTATGCACAATAAGTGAAAGTAGAATGATAACTTTGTATTTGTTGAGAAGAAAAGATAGGCATTCAACAGTGCTGAGATTATTGCTAATATTACATCCAAGGGCTAATACCAAATTGAGTGGACTTGAGTAGAAGCAGTTAAAATACAACAAAAACTTACATCATCTAACATGTGAGATTATATTAGAAAAAAGTTTAAAACATTTAATTGCTTACATTGCCATTATTTCCTATACTATTCTATCATAACCACCCCTCCTCCAAAACATAATAACTCCATGGTACATCTTTACTGTCAAATACTATGCGGCAGTTATAAATCTCTTTGCATGTCATGGAAATACTTCCAAGTTGTATTGTTAAGTGAAATAAGTCTCGGGTTTTCAGTGTCAAAACAACAAAAATAAATAACAAAAGAAAACCTTCCACATGTATGTATATATATATGTAAATTAATTTTTAAAATAAGACTACGTAGTAAACACTGTTGACCTTCAGAAGGCTTAACAGGTGATTTTCACTCTATATAATTCTATCCTGTTTACAGCTTTTTAAAAAACATAATATGAACCAATAGCCATGAATCACAAACTATTATAAGAAACAAGGGGGACTTGCCTGGTGGTCCAGGGGTTCAGACTCCGTGCTCCCAACACAGGGGGCCCGGGTTCAATCCCTGGTCAGGAAACTAGATTCCACATGCCCCAACTAAGAGCCCACATGCCACAAGTAAAGATCCCGAACACCACAACGAAGACCCTGCACGCGGCAACAAAGATCCCGCATTCCACAACTAAGACCCGGCACAGTCAAATAAATAAATATTTTTTAAAAAAGAAAACAAGGAAGTAACCTAACTTTCTGTCACTGAGAATCTTACTAAAATAAAATAGGTAAACAACAAGGACCTACAGTATAGCACAGGGCACTATATTCAATACCATGTAATAAGCTATAATGGAAAAGAATCTGAAAAAGAAAAAATATATATATATATGTATATATATATGAACTACTTTGCTGTACACCAGAAACTAACACAACATTGTAAATCAACTATACTTCAATTTTAAAAAAAAAAGGATCTTGCTAAAGAGAAGACTTGGGAATTATATATGTTTGTCAATATAGTGCTATATTCAAGTAATTTCTGGAAAAATCAAGACAAGTGGGTCTCAAAATGTCATTCATATTCCTTTTCCAAGATGAGTTTTGTTACACTGCAAGTATTAATTAGAAAACTTTACCTTTCTTGAAGCATGGATGTCAAAAAATGGCTTATTTCTGACTCTAAATGGTTCCTGTGTTTTGTCAATGAGCCCCGTCTTCATTTTTTCATGTCGAGGATTTATTATTTCTCGTTCTATACACTGCAGACGAATATTAAAATCACAATCTCCAACCGGCTGTGCCTGAATTAAACAAGACAATTATTTAAATTTCAACACTAAAAACTATTTTATCAGCATAATTATCAGGCTGATACACTATACATAGCAGTCTATATAAACAGCATCCTTTGGAGTTGCCCAGTGTATAGCCTGAACAACCACAAGTGCCAGCCCTGATGATTAATTTGACTAATGACAGAAGCATACCTAAACATGCAAATGCACACACATACAGTTACTTATTTTAATTATAAATGTATAAAAGAGTATGGGAAAATGGTATAAATCTTCTCAAATATAAATTGATCCAAAGTTTTCACATCTGAATTAAAGTATTAATATACTCACTAATCATTTTTATTGTTTACATGAATTAGTAAAGCCTGTGTAAAAACTAAAATCCACAGTCAGGAAAGTACAAGCAAACAACACACCAAAATAGGCAAAAAAGTCACCTATAATGTTTTTTGTTGTTTAAAGTGCTAACACTTTACAGCCTTCAAGAAGTAGAAGATATTTATTAAACAAATACATTCTCAACTCTGAAAACTAATACAGAAAAGGTTTATATGATATATTCAAAAACAAAAGTTTTCTTCTTCCCCCATATGTATATATACAGTATATATATTATGGTATATATATATATATATATATATATATATATATATATATATATATATATATATGGTTTGAACCATGAAATAAAAAGCACATGTACACTTTTGTATGAGCTGAGGGTAGGGGCTTGTCCACTCCTAATGGTATATACAAATACAGCTATAACATATCACCTGGGTGACAGTAGTGGTCCGGATTAGCAGCATCACCTCAATGGTATATCAAGTACCCTTTTCTTTATTCTGCAATTGGACACACTTCCACACATTTTTCCCATCTTTTCTGCCTTCTTTCACTTCTCTAATCTCTATCACTCAACCTAACATTTTACCCAACCTACTGTTTACAAAGGAGTGGCAACACTTGCTTAATCTGTGAACATTAAATACACTTCAAGGATGACTTTTTCTCAACTTTAGAAGGATGACAATTTTGATACTCAGCAAAGAATATGGAGCAAGACAAGTGAGCAAGAGCTAGGTATAAGGTAGAATATATTCCCTTTACATAAAGGCATACGACTGTTTGTAAAGGGTATTTACTGAAGAAATGCTAGTTAGTAAATAACCACACAGTCCATGTGCAAACTTTTCCATGTCACCTATGTCATCAAACAAGGTTGAAAAACCTAAAATGTCAGGCTTATTTATTAGATGAATTGAGACCCTGATAAAATTAAAATGAAACAAGCAAGCCCTCTTTTTAAGAAATAAAATTAAAAGCCTAAAAATTGTTTAAAAACTTGTAAGTAGTCTAAATTCCCTCCTAGATACTCTTCACTTTAAAATTCACCAAAACAACTAGAATAGATTGAAATCAAGTTCACCTTCAAATCTGTGTTGCCTATCATAAAGGAAGCTCCTGATAGGTGTTGAATCGTTGAGAATAGACTACAGGAAGCGCTCAATAACTATTGACTAACTGGCCTCCCTGTTTTGAGTTCTTTCTCACTTCAAAACACTATCCACGATGCCAGTGGAGTTATCCTTCAAAGCAATAAAAATAAGATCATATCATTACCGTAACTAAAACCCTTCAGTAGTGTCCTATTATATACAGAACAAAGAACTAAGCTAAAATGTCTTATTCAGGTAATCTGGTCTCCTACCCACAAATCCATTCTCATTTCCTGCTATGTCTCACATCTCACCATACATCAAGTACACTAAAAACCATCTAATGCTCCTGACTTCTAAGGCTCACTCCTTCAAAATTAATCTGTATCACTTTCTCTGTCTACAACTCCACACTTCAAATAACTCAAGTATACCCAGGGTAAGCTGGAATATTCTCACCTCTCTGGTACCTCTCATATATTTCTATATCTCCCATATATCTTTGACATTATACTTATGATACCATTATAATATTTCTTTATATTTATATCCCCATTCATAACACCACTGGTCTGCAAATTTCTTTTTCTTTTGTTTCTTTTGACCGTACAGCATGTGGGATCTCAGTTCACCGACCAGGGATCAAACCCATGCCCCCTGAAGTGGAAGCGTGGAGTCCTAACCACTGGACTGCCAGGGAAGTCCCTGCAAGTTTCTTTTGATTTTGTATCCAATCTAAACACATATTCGAACAATTGTGTATAATATATACATATTAATTTTTAATAAATTGCATACATGCACAACTGTATGTTATAAAACAGACAAAAATTGAATAATAGATTAAGAATAAACAGGAGTTCTCCAATTTTCTTTCCAAATCCCAATGAACTGTTATAGAAGTAGCCTCCTTTGAAGATCAGAGCACTAAATTATAAACTCCCTGGAAGGCAAGAAATTATGTCCTATTCTTCTGGGCATACTCAATACCTAGACTAATACCTGACATATAAAAAATTATCAATGAAATTCTTGCTGTACAAAATAATAAACTAAGGAACTGAAAAGTTTCAAACAATTATTTCAAAAAAATTTTTTCTAAGGGTGACCTTGATTTCATGATTCAAAATAAACATAATGGTTAAACATCAATGAAAGCTCCACAGTATATTGAAGAATTAAATATATGACACTTTCAATTATAAATATATTCTATTACCAGAAATGTGAAAAACTGTGACTTAAAAAACCAATGAATTAGTCACTCCCTCTTGCGAGAGCACTGGAATCACAAGTAACTGCTGAACAATAATCAACAGGAAGACACTGGAACTCACCAAAAAGACACCCCACATCCAAAGACAAAGGAGAAGCCACATGAGATGGTAGGAGGGGCGCAATCACAATAAAATCAAATCCCATAACTGCTGGGTGGGTGACTCACAGACTGGAGAGCACTTATACCACAGAAGTCCACACACTGGAGTGAAGGTTCTGAGCCCCATGTCAGGCCTCCCAACCTGGGGGTCTGGCAACGGGAGGAGGAATTCCTAGAGAATCAGACTTTGAAGCCTACTGGGAATAGATTGCAGGACTTCGACAGGACTGAGAGAAACAGAGACTCCACTCTTGGAGGGCACATACAAAGTAGTGTGCGCATTGGGACCTAGGGGAAGGAGCAGTGACCCCATAAGAGACTGGACCAGACCTACCTGCTAGTGTTGGAGGGTCTCCTGCAGAAGTGGGGGGTGGCTGTGGCTCACCGTGGGGACAAGGACACTGGCAGCAGAAGTTCTGGGAAGTACTCCTTGGCATGAGCCCTCCCAGGGTCCGCCATTAGCCCCACCAAAGAGCTGGGTAGGCTCCAGTGTTGGGTAACCTCAGGCAAAACAAGCAACACGAGGGAACCCAGCCCCACCCATCAGCAGACAAGTGGATTAAAGTTTTACTGAGCTCTGCCCACCAGAGCAACACCCAGCTCTACCCACCACCAGTCCCTCCCAACAGGAAAAGTGCTCAAGCCTCTTAGATACCCTCATCCACTAGAGGGCAGACTGCAGAAGCAAAAAGAACTACAATCCTGCAGCGTGGAACAAAAAGCACATTCATAGAAAGATAGACAATATGAAAAGGCAGAAATCTATGTACCAGAAAAAGGAACAAGATAAAACCCCAGAAAAACAACCAAACGAAGTGGAGATAGGCAACCTTCCAGAAAAAGAATTCAGAATAATTATAAGGAAGATGATCCAGGGCTTCGGAAAAAGCATGGAGGCAAAGATCAAGAAGATGCAAGAAATGTTTAACAAAGACCTAGAAGAATTAGAGAACAAACACCTAGAAGAATTAAAGAACAAACAAACAGAGATGAACAAAACAATAACTGAAATGAAAAATATACTAGAAGGAATCAATAGCAGAGTAACTGAGGCAGAAGAACGGATAAGTGACCTGGAAGACAGAATGGTGGAATTCACTGCCACAAAAGAGAATAAAGAAAAAAGAATGAAAAGAAATGATGACAGCCTAAGAGACCTCTGGGACAACATTAAACACAACATTCGCATTACAGGGGTCCCAGAAGGAGAAGAGAGAGAGAAAGGACCCGAGAAAATATATGAAGACATTATAGTCGAAAACTTAAATAACATGGGAAAGGAAATAGCCACCGAAGTCCAGGAAGCCCAGAGAGTCCCAGGCAGGACAAATCCAAGGAGAAACACACTGAGGCACATAGTAGTCAAATTGGCAAAAAATAAAGACAAAGAAAAATTACTGAAAGCAGCATGGGAAAAACAACAAATAACATACAAGGGAACTCCCACAGCTGATTTCTCAGCAGAAACTCTACAAGCAAGAAGGGAGTGGCATGATATATTTAAAGTGATGAAAGGGAAGAACCTACAACCAAGATTACTCTACCCAGCAAGGATCTCATTCAGATTCACTGGAGAAATCAAAAGCTTTACAGACAAGCAAAAGCTAAGAGAATTCAGCACCACCAAACCAGCTCTACAACAAATGCTAAAGGAACTTCTCCAACTGGAAAACACAAGAGAAGAAAAGGACCTACAAAAACAAACCCAAAACAATTAAGAAAATGGTCAAAGGAACATACGTATCAATAATTACCTTAAACGTGAATGGATTAAATGCTCCAACCAAAAGACACAAGCTCGCTGAATGGAAACAAAAACAAGACCATATATATGCTGTCTACAACAGACCCACTTCAGACCTAGGGACACATACAGACTGAAAGTGAGGGGATGGAAAATGACATTTCATGCAAATGGAAATCAAAAGAGAGCTGGAGTAGCAATACTCATATCAGATAGAATAGACTTTAAAATAAAGAATGTTACAAGAGACAAGGAAGGACACTACATAATAATCAAGGGACCAAACCAAGAAGAAGATATAACAATTGTAAATATATATGCCCCAACACAGGAGCACCTCAATACATAAGGCAACTGCTAACAGCTGTAAAAGAGGAAATTGACAGTAACACAATAATAGTGGGGGACTTTTAACACCTCACTTACACCAATGGACAGATCATCCAAACAGAAAATTAATAAGTAAACACAAGCTTTAAATGACACAAAAGACCAGATACATTTAATTGATATTTATAGGACCTTCCACCCCAAAACAGCAGATTACACTTTCTTCTCAAATGCACATGGAATATTCTCCAGGATAGATCACATCTTGGGTCACAAATCAAGCCTCAGTAAATTTAAGAAAACTGAAATCATATCAAGCATCTCTTCTGACCACAACGCAATAAGATTAGAAATGAATTACAGGGAAAAAACATTAAAAAACACAAACACATGGAGGCTAAAGAATACATTACTAAATAACCAAGAGATGACTGAAGAAATTAAAGAGGAAACCAAAAAACACCTAGAGACAAATGACAACGAAAACATGACGATCCAAAACCTGTAGGATGCAGCAAAAGCAGTTCTAAGAGGGAAGTTTATAGCTATACAAGCCAACCGCAAGAAACAAGAAAAATCTCAAATAAACAATCTAACCTTACACCTAAAGGAACTAGAGAAAGAAGAACATACAAAACCCAAAGTTAGTAGAAGGAAATAAATCATAAAGATCAGAGCAGAAATAAATGAAATAGATACAAAGAAAAAAACAGCAAAGATCAATAAAACTAAAAGCTGGTTCTTTGAGAAGATAAACAAAACTGATAAACCATTCCCCAGACTCATCAAGAAAAAGAGGGAGAGACTCAAATCAATAAAATTAGAAATGAAAAAGGAGAAGTTGCTACAGACACCACAGAAATACAAAGCATCCTTAGAGACTATTATAAGCAACTCTATGCCAATAAAATGCACAACCTGGAAGAAATGTACAAATTCTTAGACAGCTATAACCTTCCAAGACTGAACCAGGAAGAAACAGAAAATATGAACAGACCAATCACAAGTAATGAAATTGAACCTGTGATTAAAAACCTTCCAAGAAACAAAAGTCCAGGACCAGATGGCTTCACAGGTGAATTCTATCAAACATTTACAGAAGAGCTAACACCTATCTTTCTCAAACTCTACCAAAATATATCAGAGGGAGGAACACTCCCAAACTCATTCTATGAGGCCACCATCACCCTGATACCAAAACCAGACAAAGATACTACAAAAAAAAGAAAATTACAGACTACTATCACTGATAAATATAGATGGACAACTCCTCAACAAAATACTAGCAAAGAGAATCCAACAACACATTAAAAGGATCATATACCATGATCAAGTGGGGTTTATACCAGGAATGCAAGGATTCATCAACATACACAAATCAATCAATGTAATAAACCATATTAACAAATTGAAGGAGAAAAACCATATGATCATCTCAATAGATACAGAAAAAGCTTTTGACAAAATTCAACACCCACTTATGATAAAAACTCTCCAGAAAGCGGGCATAGAGGGCACCTACCTCAACATAATAAAGGCCATATACGACAAACCCACAGCAAACATCATTCTCAATGGTGAAAAACTGAAAGCATTTCCTCTAAGATCAGGAACAAGACAACAATGTCCACTCTTTCCACTATTATTCAACATAGTTTTGAAAGTCTTAGGCACGGCAATCAGAGAAGAAAAAGAAATAAAAGGAATCCAAATTGGAAAAGAAGAAGTAAAACTGTCACTATTTGCAGATGACATGATACTATACATAGATAATCCTAAAGGTGCCACCAGAAAACTACTAGAGCTAATCAATGAATTTGGTAAAAAAGTAGCAGGATACAAAATGAATGCACAGAAATCTCTTGCATTCCTATACACTAATAATGAAAAATTTGAAAGAGACATTAAGGAAACACTCCCATTTACCATTGTAACAAAAAGAATAAAACACCTAGGAATAAACCTACCTAGGGAGACAAAAGACCTGTATGCAGAAAACTATAAGACACTGATGAAAGAAATTAAAGATGATACAAACAGATGGAGAGATGTACCATGTTCTTGGATTGGAAGAATCAATATTGTGAAAATGACTATACTACCCAAAGCAATCTACAGATTCAATGCAATCCCTATCAAATTACCAATGGCATTTTCTACAGAACTAGAACAAACAATTTCACACTTTGTATGAAGACACAAAGACCCCAAATAGTCAAAGCAGTCTTGAGGGTAAAAAACGGGGCTGGAGGAATCAGACTTCCTGAATTCAGACTATACTACAAAGCTACACTAATCAAGACAGTATGGTACTGGCACAAAAACAGAAATATAGATCAGTGGAACAGGATAGAAAGCTCAGAGGTAAACCCACACACCTATGGTCAACTAATCTATGACAAAGGAGGCAAGGATATACAATGGAGAAAAGACAGTCTCTTCAATTAATGGTACTGGGAAAACTGGACAGCTACAGGTAAAAGAATGAAATAAGGACACTCCCTAACACCATACACAAAAACAAACTCAAAATGGATTAGAGAGACCTAAATGTAAGACTGGACACTATAAAACTCTTAGAGGAAAACACAGGCAGAACACTCTTTGACATAAATCACAGCAAGATCTTTTTTGATCCTCCTTCTAGAGTAATGGTAATAAAAACAAAAATAAACAAATGAGACCTAATGAAACTTAAAAGCTTTTGCAAAGCAAAGGAAACTACAAACAAGATGAGAAGACAACCCTCAGAATGGGAGACAATATTTGCAAATGAATCAATGGACAAAGAATTAATCTCTAAAATATATAAACAACTTATGAAGCTCAATATCAAAAAAACAAACAACCCAATCCAAAATTGGGCAGAAGATCTAAACAGACATTTCTCCAAAGAAGACATACAGATGGCCAAGAAGCACATGAAAAGCTGCTCAACATCACTAATTATTAGAGAAATGCAAAACAAAACTACAGTGAGGTATCACCTCACACCAGTTAGAATGGGCATCATCAGAAAAATCTACAAACAACAAATGCTGGAGAGGGTGTGGAGAAAAGGGAACCCTCTTGCACTGTTGGTGGGTATGTAAATTGATACAGCCACTATGGAGAACAGTATGGAGGTTCCTTAAAAAATTAAAAATAGAATTGCCATATGACCCAGCAATCCCACTACTGGGCATATATCCAGAGAAAAACATAATTGAAAAAGATACATGCACCCCAATATTCATTGCAGCACTATTTATAATAGGTCATGGAACATGGAAGCAACCTAAATGCCCATCGACAGACAAAGAGATAAAGAAGATGTGGTACATATATACAATGGAATATTACTCAGCCATAAAAAGGAACGAAACTGGGTCATTTGTAGAGACGTGGATGGATCTAGAGACTGTCATACAGAGTGTAGCAAGTCAGGAAGAGAAAAACAAATATCGTATATTAACGCATATATGTGGAACCTAGAAAAATGGTACAGAGGAACTGGTGTGCAGGGTAGAAATGGAGACACAGATGTAGAAAACAAACGTATGGACACCAAGGGGGGAAAGTGGTGGTGGTGGGGTGTGTGTGTGATGAATTGGGAGATTGGGATTGACATGTATCCACTAATATGTATAAAATGGATGACTAATAAGAACCTGCTGTATAAAAAAATAAAGTAAAATTCAAAAATGCAAAAAAAATTAAAATTTTAAAAATCAATGAAATAAAGCAAAAGGTACTCAATAAATCCTTACTGAATGAATGATTACAGACCAAGAGATGAAAAGCATGAATTAATCATTTTTACAGGAAAATATGGTTGAATCTCCTAAACAAGACACAAAAGCACAAACTTTGAGATATAGTGAGCTGGATTTCATTAAAATGAAAATCTTCTGTGAATCAATAGATATTAATATGGAAAACATATTGTTTGCCACATATATAACTAAGAAAGAATTAGAATCCAGAAAAGATAGCTATTAGAAGATTATTCAAACTTGCAGTTAAATCACAGAAGAAAAATTCAAACAAGTAAAAATAAACATGAAATATGCTTAACTTTATTAGTAACCAGGAAAGCAAATTAAAACAATCCAATTGACAAAGATCTTAAAATCTGATAATACCAACTGTGGTAAAGTGGTACAACTACTTCTGAGGGGAATTTAGCAACACAACAAAAAAGCTGAAGTCGCCAGTTTAATCAGAATCTCCATGATGTAGGGATGAGGGACTGGCTTTTTAAAACGCTTCCTAGATGATTGTATCCCAAGAATGAGAACTATCCTAGAGAAACCTGGACATACACACACAATAAAAAGTATATAAAACTGTTCCATGCAATAGTAGTATAACAGCAAAATATGGAAACCCAAATGTCCATCAAATGGAAAAAAGATAAATTCTGTATATTTATACAATGTAATAAAATACTAATTAAAGTGAGTGAACTAAACCTGTATGTATTAACACAAATAAATATCAACAAAATAAGGTGGACCAAATGTTGGGTACCACAGTACAGTAGTACAATGACATTTATATAACAGTAGAAACACTGCAAAAGAATACACCACATATATCTTACAGATCTACACATAGGTAGTAAAGGTATTAAAAACATTCATGGGAATAATAAACATCAAATTCAGGGTAGAATCTGCTTCTGGATAAGATGGTCAAGAATGGAATGAGAGAGGTGTGCACAAGAAACTCCTACTGAATCTGTAATGATTTATTCCTTACTGAAAAGAAAGTGGAGTAAAAATGACAATGTTAAACTTCAACAAATCTGGAGGTCAGTACATAAGTATGCCTTACATTATTCTCTATATATTTGTGCATGCTGAAATTTTTCGTATTTTTTTAAAGAATTAGAAGGCTGTGGTCTCAGGCAAAGCTCCCAGACTAAGAAGTGAACCTGCACTGAACAATATTAAAGTGGAGTTCATTATCAAGAGGCAAAGGAGACAGTGCACCCCCATTCAAAAAGAAACAAGGCCAAACCCATCCTTTACATCTCGTTATGGCCCAATGAACATTATTCCAATATCTGTAATGAGAATGAATCAATTCTGGAACACCTTACTTTTGAGGAATATAGTGGTCACAGACAGAACAAAAATAAAACTTGATTTCTGACTGAGTTTCTTAAATTTGAAACTCTGAAATATAGAAATTCAACAAAAAAATGAGATACATACATTGAACATTTCCAGGAAAAAATAATCTGGATAAATGCAATCCTGAATCTTACTACTACAATTTAAAATGCATACCCCTAAAAAAGAACTTTTTAAAAGCCTTGTTATAAATCTTCAAAACCTTATAACTTAACACTTTTAATTCCAGAAGTCTTAATTGCTTTCAGTCTGGTTTGAATACTAAGTGATTATGCAATTTGAACAACACGTCTAGAGGAATGATTACACCTTTTCATGGACATACACTACTGAAAGAACTTCTTGCATTTACAGAAGTCATCTTGTACCGCCTAAATAATTCAGTCATTCATACTATAATTAAACATTAACAGGAAAACAGATTCTTGATGAGTCTAACATTGCAGGAAATGGGTAGAGAATATAATTCCTATTTTTTTAATCTATTTACAACAGGCAATTTTATATTTTGTTTTCAAGTTTCCTGCATGTACTCATGAATAACATATTTGTGCCTCCATGTTACACAGTGAACACTCATAGTCAGTTTCTCTGGTTTTTTTGTTTTTTTTTTTAAGTGACAGACTAATAAAATTTGGAGACTTTTTAATCGAGTACAGGATAACTAAAATTGAGAATTTTCCATTTTACAAAATGCTGTCTTATTTTATCACAATTAAACTTTTTTCCTTACTCACTTGAAGTTCCTAAAGAATCCAAAGACAAAGAAATGTGCTAAATATTAGGCAATTAAGAGAAAGAAAAGGAGACGTAAAAGTATTAATAAGGTATCAAATAGGTAATTTGAATGAGTCATCATTCTGCTTTCCTACTATCTCTAAGGCAGTAGAACTTTTTATTTGTTAAAAACTAATTATTATCTCAGTGACATTTTTATTTTATAAATTATAAAAGGTACTTACATTGAATTTAATTATGTCGTATATCAAGTATCTAGGAACAGCCTGTCCATTTACTCTGTCAATAATCATTTCCTTTAAAGAGAAAAGAAGGTAAGTTTATTCATACTTTAAGAGCAATTTCTTTAGTTTGATTAAAATATAACATTCACACAGAAAGTACATAAATCATAAATATACAACTTGATGAAATTTCAAAGTGAACACACTTCTACACAGATCAAATCAATAGACTGTCAGCACCACAAAAACCCCACCATGAATTTATTCTGTATTGCAATAAAATCATATGACAATATCGCCTCATTTTTTATATTTGAATTTCTATTCTACATCTTATGTTTGAATTACTAAGCAACTATTAGGATAAAGAAACTACAAGTTTTAAATTCTAAATATCAGCAACATTTAAAAAATGAATTTTGCTAAATCATTATTGCTTTAAATTCTGTTGTATGCCTATTGCTTTAATCATAAAATCTATAGGTATAAATGGTGCCCTTATTATAGATAAAATCTCCATGTGACCCACACAGTCTTTCTTGGTTCCGTATCCCTCTACTATGATCAAAGGGAACAGGGAAAGAGAATATGATATCACATATCACAGCCATTAAGTGAAACGAACTTAAAATCTGCACTCTGACAGAAAAAAGATAAAGGACACTAAAGGGTGATTACAGACATATAATGTAGGATTTTTAAAATTTTTTTTCTGCCATGCCATGCAGCTTGCAGGATCTTAATAATTACCTAAAATATTAATTCTTAATAATAGGTTTTAACCTAAAATTATTATTTGTTCCTTATATTCTTCCTTGGAAACTAAACAGTCTTTTTATTATCTAATTTCATGACAATATCCACATACAACCATCTAAAATTACAAAGAACACATTGATGGAAGACAAATATATTTTCTAGTTTTAAGCAACTATTACCAATTGATTTCTTTCTCAAATATGTATTAGTTAAGCTACAGACATTTATTTATGGTTATCATCTTGAACCCAACAATTGACATAAATCATTTTCATTATTTTAAATTTGTTTACTGAAATATTTTTAAGTACTTGTATCTGAGAATTTTATAAGCCAACAAGGTAGCACCAATAACAGGTTTCAATTAATCTTTTCAAAAATGTGTGGATGGAAATTAAGTGGACTTCCAGGTTCAGAGAGCAGACATCACAGAATTTCCCTCCCAAATTACCTGATGAAATGAGTAAATACATATCTTCTTCAAACAGTAAAAATAACAAAAAAGAAAGTTTATTATCAGCAAACTAAACAAGTAAAAAGGAATAAACAAACCAGTAAGTTTAAAAACTGATAGCCATGGAAACTACCAAAATTCTGGTAAAACAAAAAGGGTTCACCTCCAAGGCCACTAAACCCCCAAAAGCCCTACTTGTAAAATGACAAATCATTGATAACTGTCACTATTACATTAAAATATAGAGAAGGAAACTCAGTGGTTATTCTTGTCTTCTTTTTTCCCTCTTCCGATTAAAAAGTAATTAAAATAGCAGAACACTCCTCCTGTCTGAAATAAAGGCTACGGGACTGCGTGTTGAATTGGAGAAACAATCTGAGCATTACTGGAATAAAATATGGCTCCCAACTAGCTGAAGAAAACATTTACCCACAGTTTTTAAAAGAGAAGAGAACCCAGGGATTCTAACAAAGACCTAGGCTGTGTGGTGGACAAAATATATGAAGAAATGATCTTCAAGGCACTAGACATCCAGCAACAAAGTATAGTAACTCCTAGGAAACAGTAAATAACTATATGAGCCCTACAACTGTCCCAGCTTATTGGTCGAGGAGAGTTTCCAGGCTTCAATGCAGGCAGGGGGAGCCCAGGTGAGCCCAGCAGTCTCCCTGAATTGAGAAAATAGACCAGGTTGTCTAGGGAGACCAATGAGGCTAGAGTTTTCACAGCAGAGGATAGGGTGGGAGAGGGATGTCTTCAGATAGACCCCCATGAATATTCAGCAAAGCAAGCATGTGAGGAAACTACTCAAGGTCAGGCAAAGAAGTACCCAAAAATCTTAAAGAGAACCATACATGTCACTCAACAAGGTTGGGAATAACTCCTGTTCCCACCAGCCAGACTAGAAAGCCTCATAACTCACAGGGCATTGAGTACTCAGAAGGATCTTATCTCAGTAGTGGAGGATAATTATCCCTAAAGACTCCTCACCTAACAAATCTTAAAAACAAGACTCAAAAGGTACAAACTAGTCCCAAGTAAATTAACTGCATCTCAGAACAAAGCTCAAGAATAGTTATAGGAATACAAAAATATTGAGCCCCCAACAAGGTAAAATTCAAAACGTCTGGCAGCCAATCAAAAATTACCAGGTATGCAAAGAGACAAAAATATACAACTCATAAAGAGGAGAAAAAAATCCATCAAAATAGGCCTAAAACTCTGAGCGATGTTAGAGCTAGCAGGCAAGAATATTCTAACAGTATTCCATATATTCAAAAAGGTAAGTAGAGACACAGAAGACTTAAAAAAGACTCAAATTCAATTTCCAGAGGTGAAAACTACAATGTCTGAGGTGAAAAATACTGTGGTTGGGATGGACAGTGGTTTAGATGCTGGAGAAGGAGAGATTCATGAACGTGAAGACAAATCAATACAAACTATCCAAAACAAAACAGAAAAGTTTGTTGTTGTTGTTTTAATGAAAGAACATTAGTAATTAAATTTTCAACAGGTGGAAGGGTAGAAATGCACAAAAACGTTCTACTTTTGATGAAAATTGTAAACCCACAGAAAAAAGATGCTGAATCCTTTATTATGGGCCCTACCAAAAAAACCCCAAAATCTGCATGTTTGACTTTCCTATCCTCTGTACTTCTCCATATTCCATTGCCTTTATCTGAAGTTCCCAGGCATCCACTCTTCTGCCTACCCATTTAATATTTCCTGAGCACAAACTATACTCTATGCTCTAAGTGCTGGAGACATTAAGCACCCAGTCCCTAGCTTCAAGGGGCTCAGAGTAATAGAAAGAGAGGAAAATATATAAGTAGCTAGGTCGAAGGAAGAGCTACAGTTTTAATGACAGATGGCCATACAGAGAGAATGACCATGTAGCTATCTGTCTAAACCAGGATACTTTTGAGAGTGAGAGATGGCTATTAATAACTATACTAAGACAACAAGTATATACCTTTACTATTCCAGTCAATAAGGGCACATTGTATAAACATAAGGAGAAGGAGTGGTTATTTCTACATGAAGAGTAAGACAAAGGTTTGATAATAAGGGGAGAAACTCATTAGCTGAATCCTGAAAGATGTGGTGGATATCTTCTAGCAGGATGGTGGACACGCCAAATGGTATTTAAAAGGCATGGAGAAGGTGGTAAACTATCCAAAGCTCAGTAATAGGTGGGACTTATGCTTTCAAGGGCTCACAGTCAAAGATGATGTTAAATGCTTAGGCACGGCCCAGATATAAGGAATATTACATTACGTACTTTGGCTTTCATGCTTTAAGCAATGGAGAACCACTGAAGGGGTGTTTGGGGTTTTTATAATATAAATTTGTTTTATTTATTTATTTTTGGCTGCGTTGGGTCTTCGTTGCTGCATGCGGGCTTTCTCTAGCTGCGGTGAGTGGGAGCTACTCTTTGTTGTGGTGTGCAGGCTTCTCATTGTGGTGGCTTCTCTTGTTGCAGAGCACGGGCTCTAGGCACATAGGCTTCAGTAGTTGTGGCTCACAGTCTCAGTAGTTGTGGCTCTCATGCTCTAGAGCGCAGGCTCAGTAGTTGTGGTGCACAGGCTTAGCTGTTCCGCGGCATGTGGGATCTTCCCAGACCTGAGCTTGAACCTGTGTCCCCTAAACTGGCAGGCGGATTCTTAACCACTGCACCACCAGGGAAGCCCCCACTGAAGGGTTTTAATGAAAGGAAGTAATTAACTGTGCAAAACCTGTGGGCCTTCAAAGCTCATCTCAAAGGTAACCCATTCCTTGAAATCCTTTCAGATAAGGCCCACTTGGTTCTAATTATCATAGTTAAGTGATGAAATGTTCCTGAATTAGATAGCAGTGGTTGCATAATCTTGTGAATACTAAAAACCACTGACTTATATACCTTAGAATGGTAAACTATATTTCAACTTTTTCAATAAAGTTAAATTTTAAAAAGAAAAAGAAATCCTAAAATCAGTTCTTCAGAGCGAAGGAAAATGATGGAACCCCAGATAAACAGCATATATTAAACGTCAGCTATGTACGTGTTGATTACACACATTCTATAAATACAGACACAACAAAATGACTAAAAGGAAATACATCAAAATGTTAAAATTTAATCTCTTCTTGATAGTTGAGTTCTATTTTATAACATACAGACTTCCTAAAATTTTAACAATGAGCATGCATATTCCTTTATAAAAAATTAACAGATGAAAAGACATGCCATTTTCCCAAGATTTTTGTTATTAACTTTAATGATTAACTGTTATATCCTCCTCTTATCCTCAGTATAAAATTGATTGAACTTCACTGATTTGTTTCAAGTGAATTACTGCCGTATTTCTAAACTCCTATTTTCCACATTCTGTGGGTCAAAGAACATAATCTAGAGAGCAAAACAAAAGCTTAAACGCTCACATACGACAGCCAGACAATTAGGCAGTTTGAGTTATTCTTGGATTTGGAATTTTACAAAAACGATTTGCAAATGAAAATGTAGAAGAAACAGGAAACTACAGAGGACTGTTTTAATTAACTAAGTGGAAAAACAGATATG
Organism: Phocoena phocoena; assembly: GCF_963924675.1. Classification (NCBI taxonomy): domain Eukaryota; kingdom Metazoa; phylum Chordata; class Mammalia; order Artiodactyla; family Phocoenidae; genus Phocoena; species Phocoena phocoena. Next base: position 67,463,416 of record NC_089230.1, on the reverse strand, counting down.
GCAACTATAATTCTGGTCCAAGTAAACTGACATCATGAATCATATTGCTATTTTAAAACCTCACAAGAGTCTATTATGTTGCTCTCAGTTATCCAAGTTTGGGGTGAAAATAAATAGTACTGCTAAGTTAAATCTGCAGGTGGTTAAGCATCTAATTTTTAAGCATTATTTCCTACCTGGAATGCCCTTGGCCCATGTCCAACAAAAATCTCTTTCTATAGAAATCTTCCCATATCTAACGCCAACTCCTCTATAAACCATCTTTAGTTTCTAACTAGATGTAATTCATTTCTCCTCTAAACAACCAAAGGACTTGTTTTAAATGCCAATCTTCGGGTTATCGTTTTATTCGGTACCTATCATTCTCCGTCCCAACCCAATGAAGTAAGATATCTCCAGGGTGAGGCCTTCTCCTCAACCTTCTAAGCAATGCCTGCACTCCTGGTGTGGTACATGATAGGAATGAAAAACTACACTAAACTTTTGCAAATGCTATAACTTGAGTCTTTTTCTTCCTTTTATTTTATGAATTACGATGCTAAAAAACTACCTTAAATAAAATGAAAGTAACAAAAACCAAAATAAATGTTCTTGCTGTTCCCATGAACCAATTACCAGAGCTGCTGTACTGGCAATGCAGATTATGGACAGCACAACTCCAGGGGTAGCTGTCACATCAACTACGATAAGGACGGAACACCTTGGAGATGTGCAGTAGCAATACTTCCAACCTTATGCAGTGGCTCTGTCAACCACAAGGGGGCGTGTGTGTGCACGTGCAGCATGCGTGCGCGCACACGCACAAATGTGTTAAAAGGTTTACGTATATATGTCAAAATATTTTACCACGCACACCGTCACAGGAATGAAAATTTATAATACTAGTAGCCTCACAGAGTACACAGTACAGACAATTCTGTGACTCTATAGGTACTCTTCGCTCAGTCTCCATTTGCCACTCAGTCTCAATCAACTATACTACCTTCTTTGCTTCTTTCTAATCTTTATATCCAGCTCAGTCAACCTCTCCCTGGACTTCTGTCATCAGTCTTTATGACCCATCTAAAATTTTCCTTGATCTCATGTCCACTGCTCTTCTCCACACAACCTCAAACTCTCACTCTCTCTAGGTCACATCCTGAACCTTCTCATCACCCAAAACTATACCTCAGAAGTGATTGATTCAAACATCTCATTCTCCAATCACAGTCTTCCATCTTCTGGCTTGCACACTCCAATATTTACCTGGTAAATTTTTTAAAAAGCACATGGGATTGGGGCAACAAGCATTCAGGTCACTTGGAAAATGGTACTCCCTCTGTTAAACAAATAAATACATATTTTATGCATGTGGCTTTCATTAGGGTAATTCTATCATTGAGAGTTTAAAGGAACATTCACAAGCTACTCACTATTTTCCCAATATCACTGATATAAATCTGAAACAGAGACGCAAGTTTCATCTTAAGACAGGAAGCATTCTCATACAAATTCCAGAGACTATTAGCCAGATATAATTCAATCTGCCTTGTGAAAAAGGTTCAATACTGAAAAAGTGAATAAATATTAAAGAACATGAGCAGTATCCCTGTAGAAAAGAAACTTACAGTTGTGGGAAGCCATAAAAAAGATGTAGAGTCCCTTTTCCCTCCAAAGAAAAATAGTGAAGGTGTGGCAAAGAGATAAACCACACAACCAAACATAGCAAACAGAAAGGTAAATGGTCTGGAGATAAGCCTACCAGAGATCATTCTGCAGAGAAAAATACAAGCTTCTTGTTGTACAGATTTGCACATAAAGTGTAACACACTAATTCAGCCTAACTTCTCAAATAGGCTTGTTCACCCGAAAGCTAAATAAAGAGAGCAAAATCTAAGTGACAAACTTCAGAATAGCCAAGAGATTGGATATCCTTGCACTATCAGACATTAAATTGTATGCTAAAGTTACAGCCTGTAAGTCAACCTAAAACTATCACAGGAAGACCAAAATATTAATGGAATGGGAAAGCGAATCAAGAAACAAACAACGATATAAGGGAATCCCACATACAATAAAAATGATATACCTAATTAAAAAGGAAAAATACATTAGCAGACTGGTGCTGAGGTAACAATTTAGACATTTGGAAATAAATAAAACTGTACCCCTATCTTACTCATTTTACCAAAATGTATCGTGGATAGATCAAATATTTAAATATGTAAATGAAACAATAAAAGTATTAGAAGGAAAAACAGGGGACTATTATAATAATTCTGAAGTAAAAATATCTCTTTCTTAAAATGACACAAAAGCCAAATATTAAAAACCAAGGTGTTTAACTACTATATATAAAATAGATAACTAATAAGGACATACTGTATAGCACAGGGAACTCTACTCAGTACTCTGTAATAACCTATATGGAAAAGAATCTAAAGAAGAGTGAATTATGTATATGTATAACTGATTCACTTTGCTGTACATCTAAAACTAACACAATATTGTAAATCAACTATACTCCAATAAATATTTTTTTTAAAAAAAAAAGGTGTTTATAATTTACCTACATAAATTTAAACCTGTGCCACCGAAAACACCAGAAAAAATATTACTTTTTCAAAATATGGGTCATAAAGTAATACCCCAATAGACAACAACTTCTCATAAATCAGTAAGAAAAACATGAACACCCAACAGAAAAATGTATGAAAGATCTGAATGGGCAACTCACAGAAGAAATATAGTAACTCTGTACTGTACTAAATACAGTAAAACAGAAGTGAAAAAATATTAAACCTCCTTAACAATTCACATGAATTAAGAGGTAAACATTTATTTCACTATGTGCCAGACACTATTATCAGCACTTTATATAAACTATCCAACTTAATCTTCACAACAGCACCAAGACCTAAGTACTGTTATTAGCCTAACTTCACTACATATGACGAAACTGAGTAAACGATATTAGGGCCCTCATACAATAACTCATGGAGCCAGTAAGACACCATCAGTTAGAGTCAGGGCTCTTAACCACTATGCTATACTGTCTCCTAAAATGAAAAAGTCATTTAAAATTAGAAGATTTAAAATTTTCAAAACCCAGTGTTTAATAAGACAGTGCATAGATCCTTTACAAATGGATGGCTGAACTATACATGTGTTCAAACTTTCTGGAAAGAAGGGTGGCAATTATACATGTCAATGTTTAAAACGAGTAATGCCCCCAAATAAAGCATAGTGAACACAGTACAGTGTATCAGGTTACTGTCCCTGCCTTGGGAGGACTACGTCTCTTGTACTCCAAGTGGTACTGCCACCTGTGAGACCCTGGTCTCCACTGTCTCTCTTCCTTGGATATATATATATATATATAACTTAGGCAAGGCCCTCTGGAATTTTCCCTGGGATTGATATATGGATATTGGGAGAGAATAGTTCCCTTTCTGCTTGGGTTGCAAGGCAACTTGCCTCCCACGTGGAAAGAGCCTTCATGCAGAGTGAGGACAGACAAGTAAGCAAAGAAAGAGAGAGAAAGACAGCATGGCCCATATCACTTGAGTCCCCAGATCCAGCCTGAAGCAAGCCAAGCTGAAACCTAATTATTTGTGCCAATTTAGTTCTTTTTTCCTCAGTTACTTTAAGTAGAATCTCACTTCTAAGAATCTTAATTATAAAACTGCACAATTGGGCTTCCCTGGTGGCGCAGTGGTTGGGAGTCGGCCTGCCGATGCAGGGAACACGGGTTCGTGCCCTGGTCCGGGAGGATCCCACATGCCGCAGAGCGGCTGCGCCCGTGGGCCATGGCCGCTGAGCCTGTGCGTCCGGAGCCTGTGCTCCGCAACAGGAGAGGCCACAGCAGTGAGAGGCCCGCGTACCGCAAAAAAAAAAAACAAAAAAAAAACTGCACAACTGTGAAAGAAAAAGGTATAAGGATATGCATACAAGTATGTCTTATAATACAGAAAATCCAAATGTCCACCAAAAGAGGGCTGGCTAAATTAATTACAGAATTGTTTGTCAAACTTGTCTAATTAAAATCACTTGGGCACTTATTAAAAATAAAGATAACTTGACCTCTGGGAGAGTCTAATTCACTAGGTCTAGGATAGGCTACTGGGATAGGCCATATTTTTAACAAGCATCCCCTATAATTTTCATATGCAAGATAGTCTGGAACCCCTAAATTACAGTGTTTACATATACAGTGGTCTATCATTCAGGCTTTTATGTGAAAAAGGTCCAAAACACATTGCTAAGTGAAAACAACACAAATTACAAAACAGATGTAACATTTAAATCTTTTCATGCAAAATTATGTAACTATCCACGTGGGTACATATTTGACCAAAGTACTCATTTTCAGCCAGGGCAGAGGTACCTGTACTCAGAATCTTACTGGGACTGGAAGGGGTCCCAAGTCCCCAAAAGATTCTGATAGACATTCTGTTTAAGAATCTATGCTCTGAGTTAGTATTACTAATATGAATGTGAATCCTTCAGGAGCAGATGTAAGATTGAATGTTCTGGCACAGAGAAAAGTCTGGAATAATGTTCATCAAAATGATAACAGAAGTTACTCCAATGGTTAAGAGTTCAGGTGATTTTTACCAGCTTTTTTGTAATGTTCTGTATTATTTTAATTTTTATTTACAATGAATGAATACATTTAGAATTGGGGAGAAGAAAGCTGTCTGCACAGGAGAAAGTTAAAATATTTTTAATCAAGTAATTTTATGATTATTAAGTATAGATTGTCTGAATGGGAAAATTCTTATCAGCTTTCAAAATTCAAATGTAAAAGTACAAGTGGCTGCTTTCAAAGACACGATCCTCTTTCAATAAGAACTATTAGTTCATATAGCTAAAGAGCCAAGGAAAAATGTGATATGTCATATCACTCAATTAAAATTCAACTGACAAGTAAAACAATAAAATGAGTTTTTCAGTAAGAATTTTTTTCAATCACAAAGAACAAAAGAATTAAGATTTAATTTTGTTCACTTATTCTGTATCTAAGACAATGATCAAGTGACAGTAAGTGCAGGTAAGAGATAAATGGAATTTAACATCTTAACAAAAACTAGATTCAATTTTTTAACTGTCAATTATACACCAATAAAAAAAACTTTTAAAAAAAACTGGATCTGATTCTAAATTTCCTGTTTAATTATTAAAAATACACATTTACAGCAATGTTTGATTTTTTTTAAAAAAAGATAAAATATGACTTACCCCATCTAGGAGAGTATTTGATAAATGCATGCGGAGATCTTTACGAAATGGAAATTCCAGATTTGAAACATGAAACACTGAATTATCTCTATCAATCATAAAAACTTCATTTGTGCCATCAATCAACATCATATACCTTAAATGAAACATTAAAAAGATAGTATTAACAGTAAAATTCAAGAATAGAGTCATAAGAAATAACAGTTGAATTGTTTTTCCTTAGACTTACAATAGCTGCCTGGAATAATGTTCACCAGAGTCCCCCCTCCACCATCATTCAAATTAAAGTGCCACAAATAACAAAATCTTTTTTAAAGACGTTTTTGTTTCCTATAAAAAACATACGGTATAGAGAAATCAAAGCTTTTTACGGAAACAATGTGATGTTCAAGAGCAACCTTATAACCCATCTTAGGAGAGAACGGTTCTCTAATTTTTATTAGATCTTAAACATCAAAGTTTACAAAACACACAAACATACATATATGTAATTACGGAATTTTATTGGCTCAACAACTATATAAATTAGGAATTACTCTCTCCACTTTGCAGTAAAAAAAGAAAGTGATTTGCAAATGGCAAGACGTCAAAGTATCCAATGCTCCTTCTGCCACACAACAGTGAGCAAAACACTGAATTAATGTGATGATATAACCAGATACCACCATTTCAGGTACAACTCTCATTCATTACTATAAAATTAAAATATTTTTTAACACAAGCTCATGAGAATTTTTATTAGCCAATCAATATATGGGGGAATTTATATACTTTAAAATGTGTCATCCTCCAAATGGCCAAGTTACTATCACTGATTCCCAGTTAGTTGATCATCAAGAACAGAGCTCTACTGCACACCATATATAAAAATAAAGTCCAGATGAATTCAAGTCAAGGAAATTACAGACCAACAGGCTATACTACCAAACAGATAATAGCAAGATTTGGGATGAAAATGGAGACCATACCCAGGTACCAAACTCTTCAAAGAATGAGAGAGATCTGACAGCAATAAGTTAGAAAGTTAAAAGTCATGAGCCTCAAAGAAACAGAAGAATCACTGTGTTGTCTTGTTTGTTGTTAAATGAAACACTGGAAGACTAACAGTCTGGATGTACCACTGAGAATAGAGGAGAATGCAGACCATCTGCCTAATTTCCTACCCATGAGGTAGGTCAGAAAAAAAAAAGCAGCAACTCAAAGACAGAGCTAAATCAACTTAAGGCTGGGGGACAGAAGAAACATTCAACAAAGAGACGGAAGCAACAAAGAGACGGAAGCAAATGCAGTACATGGCGGCTAATATAGAGGACAATTTGTTTCCCATAAATAACTGTTCTAAAAAACAGAGAGACATGTTCAGGACAGACGAGGAGAAATGGGAGGGCTGATTAAGGTAACAGAAGTGTGTGACAACAGGCTGAAGAGCAGCAAGGCAGACCAAAGGGGCTGACATTTGGGGACTGGATTGGAAGCATGCTGTTACTAGTGTTTTCAAAATAATTAGTCGTAGCAGGCCCCCGGAGAGGAGGTGAAGGACTCGGGCCCTTGCTATGTATTGAAAGAGCTGTATCCTTAGGAGATGGGGATTGTGAAGACTCAGGTTGCACTTGGAAAAAGAAAATCAGCCTCAGTCTGGACTGACTGTGCATCTGAGAAAGTCAGACCAACTGCGGGCCAGCAGGTTGGCAGACAACAGGAATACTTAGTTCCCAAAGCTCTCCTGCACATGCTTTCCAGAAGTGACAAATCCTAGTAGATAGGGAGAGTCTAGTCTTCTTGAAGAAGTCAACCTTGCCCTGCGTGGTATTTCAAAGAGAATTTAAATCAACATAAGAATAGGGCAAATAAAGACTTCCTTGGCAGTCCAGTGGTTGAGACTCTGCACTTCTACTGCAGGGGACATGGGTTTGATCCCTGGTTGGGGAACTAAGATCCCGCATGCCGTGCTGACTGGCCAAAAAAAAAAAAAGAATAGGGCAAATAAAAAGCCTGTAATACCTTCTGCAAAAATGGTACTGAAGACACAATCCATCATGTTGTTTAAGGACCTAGGTCAGCATTTTGCAAAGCTTATTATTTACTTTTAGGATTTCATGGCAAAATAAATTAGGGAAACACTATATCTTTCTCTGGGAAAGTCAAGATACATATCAGGAACATTTAAGGTTGTAAGAAAACATGTAAGGAGTAACTCAGTTTTCCTGGGTCTCTCCCATGTATATAGGAGGTATACATGTTATTAAACTTTTTCTCCAGTTTAAAAAAAAAGAAAATATACAATAGTCTGTTTATCTTATTTAGCCCATTATTTCCTAAACTTAATCCTGATATCTGTTAATATCCGACAGAATTAGTATTCTTTTCTTTTCTTTTTTTTTTTAATTTAATTTTATTCATTTTTTATTTTTGGCTGCGTTGGGTCTTTATTGCTGCGCGCAGGCTTTCTCTAGTTGCAGCGAGCAGGGGCTACTCTTCGTTGCAGTGCACGGGCTTCTCATTGCGGTGGCTTCTCTTGCTGCGGAGCACAGGCTCTAGGCGCGTGGGCTGCCGTATTTGTGGCACACAGGCTCAGTAGTCATGGCTCGTGGGCTCTAGAGTGCAGGCTCAATAGTTGTGGCACACGGGCTTAGTTGCTCCGCGGCATGTGGGATCTTCCCGGACCAGGGCTCGAACCCATGTCCTCCGCATTGGCAGGCGGATTCTTAACCACTGCGCTACCAGGGAAGTCCAGAATTAGTATTCTATATTCACAGTGTGAGAAAAGCTGGCTTATGCTAACAAATTTCAGAATTCAGAAAAAAGAAACAGGACTTCCCTGGTGGCACAGTGGTTAAGAATCCGCTTGCCAATGCAGGCGGTTCGATCCCTGGTCTGGGAAGATCCCATACGCCGCAGAGCAACTAAGCCTGTGCGCCACAACTACTGAGCCTGAGTTCTGGAGCCTGCGAGCCACAACTGCTGAGCCTGCGTACCACAACTACTGAAGCCCACACACCTAGAGCCCATGCTCCACAAGAGAAGCCACCACAATGAGAAGCCCACGCACCACAATGAAGAGTAGCCCCCACTCACCACAACTAGAGAAAGCCCACATGCAGCAATGAAGACCCAACACAGCCAAAAATAAAGAAACAGTTTCCCTCTTCTGATCATAAGATGACAACAGAAATATTTCCCTTTTCACTGGCTGCCCAGAAGCTCAGAATTAAATATAATGTTCAAATAGAATAAATATTAAATCCCAGGGTGTTGGTACATTCTGCTTTTTCTGTCATAATTATTCTCTATTCATTTTTTAACACACTTATTTGAGATATATATGAATGCATACATATCTTACTATCAGACTTTTCTTTTTACTTCAAGTGGAATATCAATTAAAAGAAAATACTATCTATGTATATTTATGCATAAACAGATTTAAAAGACCAAGGAAGGAAAGGCATTAGAAGATGGAATTCATTATAAAGGATTGGTCATGGGAAACTCAGCTTACATATGCAGAGATATCAGAGAAATTATTTAGCAGTTGGTATTCAGAGATTCTTCTGCACATATAAATTTTCAGGCTTTGGAACAGAAGTTTCTGGAATGTGATTTTTGGTTTGAACTCCAATCATTCCGAATCACATGTACTTCTGTTATGTGATACCCATGAAAAATAAGAAGCTATTTCCTGTTAGGGAAGAAAGGTAAGGAATGTGGAAATAACCTTAACTGCAAATTTAATATACAGAATTACCAAATTATTTGTATTATATACATTCTCATTAAAAGACAAAAATACAGGGCTTCCCTGGTGGCACAGTGGTTGAGAGTCCGCCTGCCGATGCAGGGGACACGGGTTCGTGCCCCGGTCCGGGAAGATCCCACATGCCGCGGAGCGGCTGGGCCCATGAGCCATGGCTGCTGAGCCTGCGCGTCCGGAGCCTGTGCTCCGCAACAGGAGAGGCCACAGCGGTGAGAGGCCCGCGTACCACACACACACAAAAAAAAGACAAAAGTACAGAAGTTTCACTGAATTAAAGCATTGATTCACTTTTTATACTGACGTATATATACCAAACCATATAAAAAACAGAAGAGCCAAATTTATAAACTGCTTTTATTTATTTATTTATTTATCACTGCTCTGCGCTGTGCAGCTTGCAGGATCTCAGGTCCACGACCAGGAATCAAACCCTGGGCCCTCGGCAGTGAAAGCACAGAGTCCCAACCACTGGACCACCAGGGAATTCCCGTGTAAACTGCTTTACTTTAAATACTGGTTTTCCAGCTTGACTAGAAAAGCTGCAGTCACTGAGATGTGAGATAGCTAATCAAGTAAAACCACCAATTATACATTAATACAATTCAGGAAGCACATAATTAAAGAGGAAAACTGATTAAAAACAAAATATTGGTAACTAATACCACCTTAGAGTTTTAACTCACATTCCTAATAGTAGTCTGAGGGTAAAATAATCTTTAAACATCTTATAATTTAAATTTATCACCAATATTCATTAATATGGAAAGAGATTCACAATATATTAAATGAAGAAAAAGCAAGTTAAAAATCAGAATGTATGACTATGAGGGGTAGGGAGATAAAACTGTATGAATAGTAAAATAGACAGGAAAGCCTACACCAGAGAATTGTCATCTCTATGTGGAATTATCAATAATATTTGCTTTTCTTATTATACTTTTTTGTACTTTTAAGAAATTTTAGAAATAAGCTCAAATTGCTTTTACAAGCCAGGGGGAAAAATATTAAAGCTACAGAAAAAAGAAAAAATAGAAATATAGTCTAATCAGAGTCTGAGAAATATTTTTTCCTTTGGCAATAAAATAAGATGGGATGTTAAACCTCGATGGTCATATACCACAGCAGCTTCAAAATTAGCAGGTATTTCTCCTCTCCTATTATAAAGCATTCATAGTGGGTAATAAAAACAGAAAAGTTGATCATTTAAATTGATTCATTTCACCACCATCTCTTGTACCAATTCCTATCAAACTCACTATGGTTTTTTGTTTTAAATAATTAACCAGTTAATTTTTTTAAATATTTACTAAAGGGCCAACGAGTTATCAGGCACAGATGCTAGAAATATAACAATGAACAGCACAGGTTCTTCATCTAACTTCATATAATTTGTACCCTTAGCAAGAAAACAAGACATTAAACAAATAATCCCAAACATAATAAGTATTGACAAGGTGAAGTACTAGGCACTACAGGAGCATACAAAAGGCAGAATGTGTCAGAGTTCAGATATCAGGAAAGGCATCCCAGAGGGATTCTCACGTAGCTGATAATGACATCAGGTTATGATCACTTAGTGAGCAATGGCTATGCACGGAGCAGTGTTCAAAGCCCTTTATATTAACTCAATTAAGCCTTACAACAATCTTACCATGTAGGGAAAATTACTGTTCCCATATTCCAGATGAGGAAACTGAAACCACAGTAAGTGACCTGCCCAAGGCCATAAAGCTGGCAAAATAGCAAAGGTGTTATTAAAACCTAGACAATAATCTATCTCGACAACCTCTACAGTATCCTGCCTCCACCTGCATTGTGCAGAAGTTAATCCAGCAACTTCTGTTGGGGGTGGAGGGAAAAGGGAAGGAGAGATGGGGTGTGTGGTGAGAACCAGTGCTTGGTACAGTCTACCAGTTGCAATATCCTTGAGACAGAAACAGAAGGTGCGTGTTTTGGCAACAAAAAATTCAGAATACAGAAGCATAGAGAGAAAGAGGGAAATGGCATGGCTTAAGTCTAGAGAAGTAGTCAAGGACTTAGTGATTCATGAAAACTCTTTTTCTCTTTATTCTAGAAAGTGGAAAACCCCTTGCATGAAACAAACAGAAACCATAATGGGTAATTCAAACCCAAGAAATGTAATACAGGAAACTGGTTACAAAGATATTGGAAAGCTGAAAAGGTTAACAAGGGAAGATGAAGATAACAAGAGATGAGTAACTGCAGGAAGCACTACCACCTAAAGGGCTGCGGAACAAAACGGAAGAGGCGTGTTATCAGAGGCCAGGAGCTTGGAGGATGGGCATTGTGGGGCCTGGAAGGCGGGGGCGGGGGTCCACGTAGCTCAGGGCTCAAACCTCTAAGGAGGTGGCACCAAATGGCTAAGACCTGGACCTCTAAGGAGAGGAGCACAGCACCTCAAGTTTCAATCTCTACAGAGGAAGCACAGAAGGCAGGATGCTCAAACAGCCTAGTGGGTGAGGAAATGCAAGCAGCACTCATTTGCCTACGAGGCACCCTCCAGAAGCTGGCACCTCTGAGAGGGAGCAGTGCGGTTGGTGCTGGGAGTGCCAAAAGAAGCTGGGAACGGAGTAAGAGTTGTCGCTGGCGGCTGGAGGGGTAAAGAAAGTAGAAACAAGAGAAGTCGCTTCTCTCACCTTCCAAATTCCTACGTGCTCCCCATGGTAAAACCCAACAAGAGGCAAGCTGGCAAGGGAGTCGGAGAAATGCAGTTTGCGGAGTCCCTCATCACAGTTTAAAAGGGTGGAACGGGAGGTGAGGAAGAGCAGGTAGAGAAACAGCAGCCCACTGAAAGGCTTTTAGCAAACTAACAGCACAATCTGATCTGCACTTTTCAAAGTTCACCTCCACATAATGTATACTCCTATAGGATAGGAACCGATCTGTAGACCAGAGAAATTATGAGGCTTTTATGGTACTCCAAGTGGGACTACAGTGGCAATAATAACTTAGAGGTAAGCGGATAAATTCAAAACGTGTAAGAGGCAGACTGACAGGATAGTATGCTCTTGACTGGCTATGGGGCTGAGGAGCAGAAGTCGAGGAGCACTCCCAAGCTTCTGGCAGGAGGACTGAGTGCACTTTATTTGCTGAGCCGTGGAGCACAGGAGGAGGAAGCAGTCACTGTTCAGTTCGTTGGGGAGAAGTGACAAACAGGATACGGACATGGATCTTTTCGTTTTTACATTGGAAACCAAAAGGCCCAGATTTTCTCTATCCCTGTCTCTAGCAGGCTGGAAATAGGGTCTAAGTCAGACAACCAAATGCTCCCTTCCCAGAACTTTTAACTTGAGAGACAGTGAGGCACAGGAATAGATTAAAAATGATTCGGAGCGACAGCAGAGGCACCGTCACCAAGTGCCAGTGGTGGCTTCCTATTCCAAGTGTTCCTGTGCCTGACCTTGGCTCTGGTCCTTGCTGCCTGGCTTCCCTTGATTCCTATCCATTTTCGGAGACTGGTTCTCCTGAGAGCCAGCCTTCCAATATATTCCTTTGTTTACATTAGCCAAAGCTGATTTCTACTGCTTACAGTCGATGCAATGCTAACGGATATGCTGTTCGGTTGTTGCTTTTTTTTCCCATTTTGCCCACTATATACTGCTGAATTCAAGTAAGTTATATGTGCCCATGACAGAACCACACTGTAATGTCCCCCAAACCATCCTCAACACCAATGGTTATGTGATACCAGCTCTTTACACAATAAATTCATGCCAAGAGATATGCCATCTATTTCCTGTCCTTCAACAGAGATAAGTGTACAATGTTAAGCCCAGAGTCTACCTTCCCTTTGTATCTTTTCTCTCATAAGAATTCACTGCCAAACCTCTACTGTTTCTATACCAGCTACATTTCCTCTCATTTCTATTCCCAGTAGAACTGGTATACAGCCTCTGAAACCTAATTCTCAAGATTGTAGAGAGATACAGTTATATTAAAACCTCTTGCAAAGAAATTCACAATTTAGAGCCACTTCCCCAGATACAATCATAAACCTTTCTGACATAAGAGCAGTTGGTCAGACTCTGGCCCCGACCCACCAACGCCTGTCAGACCTTATTCCAGAAACGATGCAAGAACTGCTGACTTGCTGAACCCCAGCTTTCTTCCTTCCCCATGGGGCTTTAGGCACACTTTGCCTTTTTCTCTCACTAGCTCACTGCTCAGTAAACTTGATCTCTGGTAATCTCTTTTGCAAAGTATATCCACATCCTCTTTAACCCATTTTTCCCCCATTTCTTTCAACTGTTAAACAAAAGAGAAATTTATGTTATGTATATTTTACCACAATTTTTAAAAATGAAAAACCATTTTCCTCCTTCTCACCTTGTTCATTTAGTTCCATTAATGAGCTTAAGAGAGCTCTACCACAGGCTAGTGACACACCTGTATCAAGCAAAATTAAAAGTCATGAGTTTTTGATCCACCTAGACAAAATAATCAGTGTCACAAAGTCCCCCCCAGTCTCCATCATGCTCTCAATCTAGCTCCTCCCCATCTTATAAAAATCAAATTCGTTTCCCCAACAGAGTTTTTATAAACTTCTTTATTTGTTGCAATATAGTTTGTTTGGTTACCTGTGTTGAAACAGTACATATTGTCACTTTTCACAGCAAACACAGTAAATGATTTAGCTACCTTAGGAATTAAGCAAGCTTTATAGGCTAGGTTGGGAACCAAACCACCATTTAGACTACAATTCTATGGAAACACAACCTAAAGTCTACCAACATAAATTAAGGAATCTCAGAAAAAGACTTCAGATAACTTGAAACATCACTGCTTCCACTGCTTCCACAAAAAGACCAACATTTGATGATAAAACAATGTAATCCCTACACACAGCTTTACTTTCAAACATAATGCTATAATCTGTTTAGTTGACACAAATAACATTTCAACCTTTGAAAACAAAAACTATTTGAAGTACAGCTTTACCTTATTTTATCTTCCCAGAAACTCAAAGAACTCATATTAAGGTCATTCTTATTTTCACATTAACAAATTAAAGAGAACATACACACAAACAGTAACACTACCACCACCTAACCTTTTTAAAATTTATTTCTGCTATTAACAATCACTGAAATGAAGACACAGTCCTAACATATGCTTCACATAACTGTGAAGACACAGTTCTCTTCATCAAAAACTATCAAAATTTTCATTCAACATTATAAAAGATTCCAACCTAACAGGTATTATCATCTTGATTTACTGATTCTATACGCAGAGCAGACTTCTTCAAAACGATTAGCTCCTTTTTAATCTTCATATCACATCAATTTAAAGTTATAAAACAGATGTGATTAAAGTTTTATAGTCTTAAATTCACTTTAAGCCCACAGCTTCATTCTATTATGTGATCACTTATATACATACAACAGTAATTAAACAGACGTGTATTATTTAATTTTAAACTGCAAAGCTCATTCACTTCCACACAAATTTAATTGTCAAACTTGTCTAATCAGCTTCTGGTCTTAGAATGTTAATTGTATGTTAAATGGCAGGTCAAAAGCATGCCACTGAACATTTGAACAGTTTGCTAACACTTAACTGTCTCCTACTTAAGCATAGTCATCTTTATTTTATATGTTGTTTATACAGCAAATTTTCCACTATGTTATGTTCATCTGAGTTTTGTTTAAGCTTGGTACTTGGTAAACTTTGTCTATGGAAAAATCATCAGTCAAAAGACTTTTATTTCAACTTGGGTAATTCATCGCAAATAAATCTTGAAGACCCGGGGTATCTACCATTTAAAAAAAAAAAATCCCAAATCCTCCAAGCCTTCTCATTAAAATATCAAGTATGCCTATTTCTATTAATAGATAGTAAAACATTTTAAAGCATAGATGTTTCTGTTTCAAGAAACCCCTTCAACCAGCAAGATTTAGTCTGTGCAAGCTTAAAAATCAACTCTAAAAGAATCTGGCAGGTGTAGGGCCCAGTATCAGCTTCTAGAGTCCTCCCTCCCATTCCACAGAATTAATGATACGTAATACAAATAATCAAGTATATAATAAGATTTAGAGTAAATTTCTTCCAAACCACTCAACAATTTAAAAATTTAATTTTCTTACTTTGTTTTCATGAAGTATGAATGGTACCAGTGCTATCATTATAGGCTTTGGGAAAAAAATTCCAGTTCCAGAGCCTGTAACACCAGATTCAATCAGTGCTTGCCATCTAGACCACTAAAAAATAGGCAGGTGGGCTTCCCTGGTGGCGCAGTGGTTGAGAGTCCGCCTGCCGATGCAGGGGACACGGGTTTGAGCCCTGGTCTGGGAAGATCCCACATGCCGCAGAGCGTCTGGGCCCGTGAGCCACGGCCGCTGAGCCTGCGCGTCCGGCGCCTGCGCTCTGCAACGGGAGGGGCCACAACGGCGAGAGGCCCGCGTACCGCAAAAAAAAAAAAAAAAAAAATAGGCAGGCATCTGTAACCAAAACTCTCATCAAATATTATAACATGATTCTAACTGTCCAACTCCTAAGTATATGTTTTTTTTTTAATATATTTATTTATTTATTTTTTGGCTGGGTTGGGTCTTCTTTGCTGCATGCAGGCTCTCTCTAGTTGCGTTGAGCAGGGACTACTCTTCATCACAGTGCATGGGCTGCTCATTGAGGTGACTTCTCTTTGTTGCAGAGCATGGGCTCTAGGCGCAAGGGCTTCAGTAGTTGTGGCACGCAGGGTTAGTTGCTCCGTGGCATGTGGGCTTTTCCCAGACCAGGGCTCGAACCCATGTCCCCTGCATTGGCAGGCGGATTCTTAACCACTGTACCACCAGGGAAGTCCCTAGGTATATGCTCTAACTTCAGAAGTGCAACTGTCTTATCCCTTTCTCATTTTGCCATCCTCCACTGCTCAGAAATGTGTACATGCCTACTGCTAAGCCTATGTATGTGTAAAACTATACCTTGCCCTAAAATACATTATCTTCAAACTCTTACTCAAAACTCCCTTTCATGAAATCTCTTATACTCTAAATAACAGGTCCTATTCAAATCACTCTATCACTCCAATTTTTCTAAAAATTATAAATCTAATATGTACAAAAAAGAATTGCCTCTGGTAGAAGAGAAGCATACGGGGAGCAAGCGGGAGCCTTAAAGTTCACTTCAAGGAATTTCAACTTTACTTTTAATTGAGCTGAATTACAGCTAAAACGCAACACATGTTAAAAGATAAAGTAATATACTATATGTTGTTCATTAGTGAACATTAGTTATAGAGGTATTTTATTACATACCATTAATTATATATTAATATATAGTAAATAGGGGGGAAGACATCTATAGGCAAAACAGAAGGCACCAACATAGAAAGATATGTGGGAGTCCACTACGGAGGTTAAAACATTCATCCCAGACAGGCTCTTCCTAGCTGTGTGATTTTGCACAAATCGCTTGACTACTCTAAGATGCAGTTTCCTCATCCAAAGTCTCCACCTCCTAAGCTGGTTGCAAGAATTAAACGAGTTAGTACCCCCAGGTTCAAAGCAGCATTATCCACAACAGCAACAGTGTAGAAGCAACCCAAGTGCCCAGTGACAGACAAATGTATAAGTAAAATGTGGTATATATATTAAATGGAATATTATTCAGCCCTAAAAAACGAGGGAAATTCTGAAGTATGCTACAATACAAATGAACCTTGAGGACATTATGCTAAGTGAAGTAAGCCAGTTACAAAAAGATAACTACTGTATGATTCTACCTATACGAGGTACCTAGAGTAGTGAGAAATCAGAGAGACCAAAAGTAGAACGGATGGTTACCAGGGGCTGGGAGAACTGGGGAATTATCATTTAAAGGGTACAGAGTTTTAGTTTTGCAAGATGAAAAGAGTTCTGGACATGAATGGCAGTGATGTTTGCACACATTATGAATGTATTTAATACCACTGAACTATATACTTAAAAATAGTTAAGATGGTAAATTTTATCTTATGGGTATTTTACCACCATAAAAGAAAGAAAAAGAAAAAGAATTAAGTGAATTAATATATGAAGAATACAGAACAGTACCTGGCACATGATAATAAAATGTAAGCTATTGTTATACTATGTCCAGGGCACATAGTAAGTACTTAATTAAGGCTGGATATCATTGTTATTAATACTATGACTACTACTTTACACAATCCAAAAAAAGAGTCAAGGTCATTAATAAACAAAGTCTGGATAAGACAGAAAGGATTCATTTCCTGTAGGCAGGGAAGAAGAGGACATCTCTTCTGAACAGAGAGGAAAAAGAGATGAGTGAACCAAAAATTTTGAAGTGCAGAAAAGTAAACCATAGGTAATTCCCTGTGAAGGTTACCCACAGCCCACAAACTCAAGCTTATATGCATCTTTACACAAAAGCAGGCAAGAACTACAGTAAGTAGTTCCTTATTTCTTTTTTCTATGAAGAGCTGTAACCCAAGACAATTTTGTAAAATCAGAAGCTGCACTACCTGAGTGAGCAATAACTCAAAGAGCTCAAATCAAAGAACCTGAATCAGGTGGATCTCTCAATCTGTCTAGGAAACTGTTTCCTAAACACTAAAATGATAAAAACAAACCTGAGCCTAAAATATTCCAATGTACTGAAACAGCTTCTTAAGATTTACTAACAATAATAGTATATATAAATACACAATTACTCCAAAAGGTATTGTACATAATGGAAAATTACCATGTTTTTGTCCCACAATCTAGTTCATTATATAAAAATTAGTAAAAGGATAATTTAAATAAAATTATAATTAAGGGAATTCCCTGGCGGTTCAGTGGTTAGGACTCCTCACTTTCACTGCTGAGGGCGCGGGTTCATTCCCTGGCGGGGAACTAAGATTCCACAAGCCGCACAGTACGGCCAAATTTAAAGTGTGTGTATGTGTGTGTGTGTATCTATAATACATTAAATCTACATGGGTTCATATTTCCCTTAGCAGCTTAAAAGAAACATAAGAATTATCATAACAGTAAGAGTAGCTGATCAAGTCCCTTTCTATGTACAAGTTTATAAGATCAACTAATTAACAGAGTTTAGGGAAATGCAAGAAGTAGAATATAAAAGCATACCTTTCAACTAGTGAAAAGAACTGTCAAATCAGGACTGAATTATTTGCTACCAGCAATATGCATCTTGCTAAGTGCCACTTCTGTGGGCTAGAGTATGTTCCCTCCTCCTTTCCACCAATCTACAAAGAACTAGAGAATTATGGACTCAAAGGGCTGGAAGGGTTCTTACGATGTAGTGCCACTTCACCCAAGTAGTGTGTACACACACAGGTGCACACACACACATATATCCCACCTCCAGCCCTGCAACAAACCCAAACAGCACTTAAGGCACAAGAAAAACCAGGCTAGATTCAAATGCAAGTGAAAACAAAAAGTATTCATACAGGCACTACCAAAGACACAAAACTATCTGGTTATATTACCTTCACCAGTTCGTAACTGCTTGAAAATAAAGTATAGGTTAATAGTCAACTTACATAAATAAAACATAACGATTTACCCTTCTACAGCAAGATGCTTCTACCTCAAAGACTCGGTTTGAATACAATATAGATATTTTTTAATATCTTCTAAGTTCATTTAAATGTTTTTCTTAATGGTCACCTAAAGTCCAAAATCCAAGAACTCTAAAACCATAACTGAATACAGACACAGTTGGATAAATCAATCTCTTCAAATCCTCCAAAGTGATAAGGTTAGCAAGAGAAAAATCTTAAGCTACATCTTAAAGATTCAAACTGAATAACACTGGCTAAATGAGTTCCATCTAATTAGGGGGACAGGAGGATTTCTCTTGGTTTGTAACTATTTCCTTATGCTCAGAAATATGGCTTTTCGTCACATTAAAAAATACAAGGGACTACCCTGGCGGTCCAGTGGTTAACACTCCACGCTTCCACTGCAGGGGGTGAGGACTAGATCCCTGGTCGGGAACTAAGATCCCACATGCCAAGTGCCGTGGCCAAAAAAAAAAAAATTCAAGCCCACAACTGCTAATTAGGTATAGGCCATTGAACAAACATGGTCTCTCTGGTATCGTCATCCTGAGAAACTGGAATAGATTCTTGCTACTTAAAGTGTGGTCCTTGGACCACTAGCACTGGCATCACCTGGGAACTTGTTAAAAATGCAGAATCTTGGGCCCCATCCCAGACTCACTGAATCAGACTTACACTTTAACAACATCCCCAGGCGATTCATATGCACATTAAATTGAAAAGCACTGGATTAAATAACCTCTAACCATCCTTAATACTCAAATTGCAAAGGAAAAGAGAAAAGTCAAACAACAGAAGCCAAAATAAGCAAAAATAAATTAAAATTTTTAGAAACATGAAAAAAAAGAGCTTCCACTAAAATGCCTGTTCAAAAGTTATAGTCAGTAGATTTTCCCTCTCTTCTTAGTTACAGAAATATTGTTTTGATACTGACTAGGGTAAAAGGAGCAGAGGATTAAAAAGAGAAGAGAAAGAAGACTAAGCAAGATACAAGTTAGTTCCAATCCCAGTCTTCTAGTTTTCACATTTTACATTTTGCAACTTTTGAAACTCACTGTTGCCTACACTAGCTGAATGAATGCCAATATAACCTACTTTCAATAAAAGCTTTCACAAAGGTCCCCAAAAAGGTTCACTTAATCGTCCTTGAGCATAACTGAAAATGAGGAAAAAAGTGTTGCTATAGGGGCTTCCCTGGTGGTGCAGTGGTTAAGAATCCGCCTGCCAATGTAGGGAACACGGGTTTGAGCCCTGGTCCAGGAAGATCCCACATGCCACGGAGCAACTAAGCCCGTGCACCACAACTACTGAGCCTGCGCTCTAGAGCCTGTGTGCCACAACTACTGAGCCCATGTGCCACAACTACTGAAGCCCTTGCGCCTAAAGCCCACGCTCAGCAACAAGAGAAGCCACCGCAATGAGAAGCCCGCACCCTGCAACGAAGAGTAGCCCCCCACTCATCGCCAACTAAAAAGAAAGCCCGCACTCAGCAACAAAGACCCAACGCAGCCAAAAATAAATACATTAATTAATTTTTATAAAACAAAAAAAAAACCAAAAACCACCCCTTTAAAAAAAAAAACAAGTGTTGCTATAGGGGCTTCCTGTGCCTTCTGTCAGGAAACCCCCTTGAGGAGTCTCGGTTGGCTGGCTCTCTGTGACATTACCTCTTTCTGCCTCCAGTCACAGTAGGTTGGCTGCTTCCCCTTCCACAGCAACTATTCCTCAAGTGTTCACTTCCCTGCCTTCTGTATCGCTATGAAAAACACTCTCTTGCCATACTCTGTATTCCAAAAAAACAGCTCTTCTAAGTACCTCAAAGGCCACTGGGCTAACCTACTGATGCAGCAGTCCCAAGCAGCCTTCAACTTCAAGACGATTGAGGTAAAGGATCTCCCACCTTACAACTTCCTAACAACAACTCAAGAAGAAGTAGGAGTTGGTGTAACAGTCAAAATTTAAATCAAAAACTCATGGCTCAGAAATCCTTAAAGCTCTTGACATGTTTAAAAATATATACTAACAGTTTCACCAGCCACCAGTACAATAATTGTCTTCCTTAGTCCAAGCACCGTACTGCCCAGTGGCTAGAACTTAACAAAGACTCTGGATTGACAGCAACTATTAGGTCAGTCTAGCTCAGACAGGCTGTTTCCGCTTCATGACTTCGTGCTACTCCTCTTGCCCATGTTACTCACTCTCCACTAGTCATCTTCCTCCTAAGAATGCCTATGTTCCAGAGTCTATGTCACATCATTTATAGGAAATTATATTTCACATTGTTCTCTCATGTATTCCCATTTTAATATCACAATTAGATTTTCACCCATTTAAGGGCATGAAACATGTCTTAAATTTTCTTTTTATAAATAGGTTCAAATTTTAAAAATAGGACTTTACCATGACTATGGAATTTCTCTTTAGAAAGTTAGAGTTTGGTTTATTTTATTTTAATGAATCTATTAAGTTGGTAGAAGGTGTAACTATCAACAACACTTACCAAGCACTTCCTACATGTTAAGAATTATTCTAAATGCTTTAGATGAAATTACTTAATCCTATAACATCTAGGAGGTAGTTATTATTGTTATCCCTATTTTTCAGATGGGCAGGTTGGGAGTTACAGGGGTTGTATAACTTTCCTAAGGTCACATAACTAGTAAGTATGGGAACTTCAGGATTTGAACCCAGGTAGTCTAGTTTCAGTACCCAAGCTCTTAACCACTATACTATACTGCTTCTCAAAAACAGACCTGTTTTATAAGCTAACATACTTAAGTATCTTTGTTTTTTAGAATTTTATTACATTATTACCTTTATATGTCCATGATTCTACTGACTATGCAGAATACCTAACATAGGCTCACAATCCCTCTTACCTGAAAACTCTGGAGTTAGATATACTCCCAAATTAAAAAAAAAAAAAATTAGACAATCTTAAAATATACTAAAAATAAAATAAAATAGGTACAAACTAATTTTCCTCTCAAAACTTTATTGTTATTGAAATTGACCACAAAAAAAAAAGAAAAAAAGAAATTGACCATACACTAAGATACTTAATTTGGTGGCTCCAAGTACATCATCAGAACAGCTACCATTTAAAACTTGTCAAAAATTAGAAATTTTATAAAACAAGCAACATCTTTGTGTGTATCTTAATTCTTCTGTATAACAATGAATCTTTTTCTTAATTATTTTACTGAAAGGGAAAGACCTAATCTACAAGAAACTTGAAATAATTTTATGTTTAACACAGATATTATACTTTACCATACATATTTTACTATAAAAACCCCATTATTTATTTTAAATGTATAAATAGACTAATAGCACCACTAGGTTACTTTTAAGAAAGATAATTAAAAACACATGTAGAAGATGCATAACACGAAGATGCTTGATTTTATTTAATATTGCTTTATGCACATAGGGAAATATAAGTACATAAAATTATATCTAAATGCACCAAATGTTTTAAATGACTTAATTTCCCAATTTATTAGTACAAAATGTTTAATAAATCACACTATTAGAAATTAACTGGTTTCCACTGGTCTTTGTTCATGTTCACATAAAATTACTGGGAAAAAGTCTAGATGCAACAATGTCAACAGCTAAATACTAAATACAGTACCTAACCTCTGAGATTACAAAATTAAATATAATATGGACTCGTCGTATTAAGGCAACTACCAAGGCCAGATCACAGAGTCGATTCAATGGGCAGTTGCTTAAAGTTTACAATTTAAGGAGCAATTTTATTTGTTCTCATAATATATACTGTATTCTGTGCCTCTAGCTACATTTACATTCTATCAGGCTAATATAACACTTAAAAGGCTTAAAAGCCATTTTTAAATAAGTCATGGGGAGACAATTTAGTTCTCTGCCCAGGCAAAAATATTTTAAAAATTAAATTTTCTGAAGTCTAAGATGTTACGAAAGTAAAATTTGTCCAGAAAGGCTCACCTGCCCACAAAAACAGCAGCCAACAGCAGAGCTGGGCTGAAAGCCAGGAACATACTGTTCTAAGATGGGCTGCATATAAAATCTTCAAACCAGGGCTTCCCTGGTGGCGCAGTGGTTGAGAGTCCGCCTGCCGATGCAGGGGACACGGGCTCATGCCCCGGTCTGGGAAGATCCCACATGCCGCAGAGCGGCTAGGCCCATGAGCCATGGCCGCTGAGCCTGCGTGTCCGGAGCCTGTACTCCACAATGGGAGAGGTCACAACAGTGAGAGGCCCGCGTACGGCAAAAAAATAAATAAATAATAGGAAAAAAAAATCTTCAAACCAGATCTTACAATTTTAAAAAGAGCTGTCAGAATTACTCATTTTCAATTTCTTTACCTAAGTTCACAGATACTAATGCCTTTTGGGAATCAGATTACATGCAAACACTGAATATGGTTCCTAAAGAAAGTAAAGATACTATATGATGTATAATTTTAAAAAACAAAAGCATGTAGTTATAGAAATTTCTTTCCCAAAATATAATTGGAGCATATATATCAAAATTGCTATTCTTCATATACCGTGTACAAGTCCAACGACTGTTCTACCCTTATGAACAAAATTTCACTATCTAAAACAGAAGAGTTACATTCCAACACAAAGTTTTTCTATAGACTCCTTTGCTCCCAACATGAACAACTGAGAGCAAAACCCATATGAGATAAGAGAGAATCTTCAAATCATTCTTTCATTTTCTGAGATTCCAACATAAGAACATCAGTTTCCTGAAGCAAACAAAACACTTTCAGAGACTTTAATGTGGCAAAATTGTTTTTACAAAAATAGGTCCAAAATGACATAGTCATATAATTCATATGCAATGCACAAAAGAACATGGCAACATTATCAAAACTGCTATGCTTTCAGTAGTGTTGTATACATGATCCCACTAATCCTCACTAAATTCTGAATAATCCCAAACTAGTATTTTGGGATGTATTAGATGTACAATGAATTGGGTAACAGAATTCTACTGCATCACAAAAACAGCCTGAATTAAAGCTGGTCCTCTGCTGCCATCTAGTGCAGTCATAAAATGCCAAAACTAAACCAAAAGTGACTGGAAAAAAACTTTTTGGTGATGAATCTGTTTAATAAATCGTTAAAAATACTAGTTCAAGGGCTTCCCTGGTGGTGCAGTGGTTGAGAGTCCGCCTGAAATGCAGGGGACATGGGTTCGTGCCCTGGTCCGGGAAGATCCCACATGCCACAGAGCGGCTGGGTCCGTGAGCCATGGCCGCTGAGCCTGCGCGTCCGGAGCCTGTGCTCCGCAACGGGAGAGGCCACAACAGTGAGAGGCCCACGTACCACAAAAAAAAATATATATATATATATGGTGCATTCATACAATGGAATACAATGAACCAGTATGGCTCCTTTTCCTCCTAAGACACTATCAAAATAACAAAGTTAGATTTTTTTTTTTTAAGTATAAAGCCATCTGGTGGTTTTCAAAATATGTCCACAAGTCCCCAAACTCTTTGATACTCTTCCTTTTAAAAGGTGGAGCTAAATTTCCCTCCCCTTGAGTGTGGGCTGGATTTGTATCTCACTCCCAACAAATAGAATATGGCAGAAATGACTGTAAATAACTTTTGAGATTAGCTTAGATTATAAAAAGACTACTACTTCCATCCTGGATATCTTGAAATATCTTGGATCACTTGCTCTAGGGGAAGCTGGCTGCCATGTAGTAAGGACATTCAGGCAGCTGTGGAGAACCACATGGAACCCCAGAGTTAGTATGAAGACTGCTTTAAGCTGAAGATGTTTGAGATTCAAGAGATGCAGAAAGAAGTGTTCCCAGAGCTTCCCTTATTTGACTAAAAGCAGAAACTTCTGGGAATGAGGCCACCATAAATCACCTCTTTGGAGCAGCTTCACTCCCAGGAAGGAGATTGAGAGTGAAACTATCTTAAAACCCCTCTCTGGGGGAATTTTACAGCCAGGAAGAAGATGGAAAAGATCAATCACACCAGCATAACAAAGATTATCAGATTATCATAAACTTTCTTCTCTCCTGTTGTTATCCTAAACATAGGTTCTCCTAAAGTAACCCATTTGTTCTTCCCACAGAAGCCTTCTGTCTCCATTCCCTTTCCCCTATTAAGTTAGGTGTGTGTGTATGTATGTGTGTGTGTATATATATATATATATATATATATATATATATATATATACCCCTACCTTTAGTCATTTAGCACATCACTTCTTTTGTGCACTCCCACAGGCATTATGAATAAACTTTTTTCCTCTTCTTTCCTCAGTTTAATCTGCAAACTCCCAAACACTAAACACAGTGGGTGCAAGTTTTTCCTCCCCACCCAGGCCTGCAAGGCAAGGAATGGAGGCCTCAGGCCAACAGTCAGCAAAGAACTGAGGCCTGCCATCAACCACAAGAGTAAGCCTGGAAGTGGAGCCTCGAGGTGACGGCAGCCCTGGCCCACAGCGTGACAGCGACCTCATGAGAGACACTGAGCCAGAACGACCCAACTAAACTGTTCCCCAGAACCATGAGATCATAAATGTTTGTTGTTTTATGCTGCTAAATTTGAGGGGGTAATCTTGAGGTAATGTGTTGGGTAGGAATAGATAACTAATATAACACACAACAATGAAGATAATGAAGGAAAGGAGGGAAGACCATCACTGGATGAACTATGGCAATAAATTTCTGCTGGACAAGAAATCGATGGAGAAGTGCTGAGAAGCATTGCACAAAAGTAGCAACATCTACAAGTGGAGGTGCCTATTTTGCAAAATCCCAAAGAAAATCCAGACCCAGAAACATCAACTAGCGAGAGTGACAATAGGGACTGAAAAAGAGAAATTGGTTATTTTTAACTAATGTAAAACAATTAAATCCCCACAACTCACAGACAAGACATACAGGTTAACCAACTCCTAAGCAATTAATCAATAAAACTGGAGGGCCCTTCTCTAAAGAAACTGAACCAAACCCTGAGGTAAAGTAACTACATGGGTAATGGTGCCCGGAAGTAAAAGACCTCTCCAGGCAGTAGGACTGAAGATCCTCCAGCACAACCGCTTATCATAAAGCAAAGGTCTCAAGCTGACAAAGCCGGACCACATTCACAGAATTTCTTCCAAGCAGTTGTTCTGCCTCATTTTTAAATGCAAACAGCCAACCAAGGATCACTGCACATTTAAGGAAAACCAGAAACATGAAGAAGAAAGATGATTCAAGATTAAAAGAAAGTAATTCTATACCCGCCAGTTAGTATTCTCATAAGAGATTCAAAACTCTATGATGTCCATAAATTAAGAACAGGTTGGCATAAAAAGGTGTAAGCAGAGGGTAAAAATGCATGGGTACTCTTGAAATTTAAAAGCGTAATTACTGAAATTAGTAATTTATTAGAAATATAGAAAGAAAATGAGAAGATCTCCCAGAAAACTGAAAAGGAGACCAGGAGATGAAAAGTATGACAGAAAAGATAAGAGAAGAAAAAGAATCTAAGAATCTAGGTGGTGTAACAGCCAACAGTAGGTCTAGAAGGAGAAAAGAGAAAAAAGAATAAAAGAGAGAGAGAGAGGAAATAAAATATCAGAGATAAGATAAAATTACCCTGAATGGAAGAACCCAGGTTTTCAGATTCAAAGAGATCACCAAGTACCAATGAATGGGAAGGTTGGGGGGCAACCGCGACCCACATAATTAGACATCACTGGGAAATTTTAGGACAAGAATAAAGAGAAAATTCTAAGTTTCCAGGGGCGAACCACTTCCAAGGCACTAGAATCAGAATAATATCACACCTTTTATCAGTGGCAGAGGTTAACAGAAGAAATTGAAGTAAGGTTTTTAATATTCTTAGGGAAAATCATTTCTAATCTAAAATTTTATACACAAGCAAACTACTAAGTTCAGGACAAGAGCAACAGCATGTTCATACACCTAAGCATGCTTATGGGTTACTTCCTGTACATACTTTCTTAGGAAGTGAGTTAAGGAGGTATCCCTGCAAAGTGACAGAAAAGAAAGGAAGGAAGGAAGGAAGGAAGGAAGCAGAGGGGAAGAAAGAAAAACATGGAATCCAGAAAGCTACATCCAACCAGGATAAAAGTTGGGACCAGAGCTTTATACACAGGCTAGAAATCATAGAAGGCTCTAAAAGAGAAGTCTCTGGGATAACAAAAAGTAATTGAAAGAAGAAACAGAATGACTAAAACCTTGAAAAAACTTGATTATAGGGTAAAGGCAATTATTCGAGTAAAAAAGAACCTATTTAAACTCAACAAAAGAAACATTCTACTTGATGTGGCAGAGAAGGCATGACTTTGAACTCTGGGCAAGTTGGCTGTCTTTGGTGGTCAGCTCCATCCCTGCAGTTGTGTGCTCAGTGGATCTTGGTTTGAGAAGTAAGCAAATAACACTTCCCAGACTCCCTTGCCAGCTCTCTGGAAGGAGATTAGAAAAAAAGAGGAAGGGAAAAACCTATTGATCTGCTTCTGGCAGCATCTGTGGCAGCACTGAAGGCAGCAGCCACCAGATGACGGCACAGCTCCTTAGGGAAGAGCCCCCTGGGAGGGGCTGCTGTGCAGCAGTGTTGAGTGGTCCCAGAGCAGCGGCCAGACAGCCAGTATATTACCTCCTCCAGCACCTGGGCAGCAAGTGCTAACCAGGCTCCAACCAGAGGCACTAGCAGCCTGCTGAACTCCAGGTGACCCTTTGGCTTCTCCATCCTCTCAATGCCTTTGTAACCAATTCTATGTATTAAATTCCTGTGTGTTTGAAATATCAGAGTGATTTCTTTTCATGCCATGAAAAAGGAAATCTATTCCTTTCCACTAATCTAAATGATAGTTCCAGTGAGAAAAAAATGTTTAAGTATTTTTCACCATTTAAAACAACCATACACTTACAGAAAACAAAAACCCTATGTTTAACAAACAGCATGTAAATGTAAACAGAGTTGACAATATTAAAGTTAGAGCTGACATAACAGAAGTAGATGGAAGACAGAGAACTCTAAAGTCCGCATCTTAACAAGAGTTAAGAAACACTACATTAGGGTTATTAGGATAAAGGGAAGATTAAATATACAGGCATGATCGATGAAGAGAACTAACAATAGTAGTTTACCTACGATGAGAAACTAGAAGAAAAGACAGGTGGGAACAGAGGTACTGGTAAGCCACATCCTCATGACCACATTAGGAACTCACCTAAAGTTAATTAATAAACAGCAACATAAACATATTATTTAGAGATTTGAGGATAACCACAAAATAAGTATAAAAAAAAAGGAAATAAAAACAAAAATAAACAAACGGGACCTAATGAAACTCAAAAGCTTTCACAAAGCAACAGAAACTACAAACAAGATGAAAAGACAACACTCAGAATTGGAGGAAATATTTACAAACGAATCAACAGACGATTAATCTCCAAAATATATAAACAGCTCATGCAACTCAATATTAAAGAAAACAAACAACCCAACCAAAGAATGGAAGAAGACCTAAATAGACATTTCTCCAAAGAAGACATACAGGTGGCCAAGAAGCACATGAAAAGCTGCTCAACATCACTAATTATTAGAGAAATGCAAATCAAAACTACAATGAGGTATCACCTCATACCAGTTAGAATGGGCATCATCAGAAAATCTACAAACAACAAATGCTGGAGAGCGTGTGGAGAAAGGGGAACCCTCTTGCACTGTTGGTAGGAATGTAAATTGATACAGCCACTATGGAGAACAGTATGGAGGTTCCTTAAAAAACTAAAAATAGAACTGCCATATGACCCAGCAATCCCACTACTGTACATATACCCAGAGAAAACCATAATGCAAAAATACACATGTACCCCAATGTTCACTGCAGCACTATTTACAATAGCCAGGTCATGGAAGCAACCTAAATGCCCATCGACAGACAAATGGATAAAGAAGATGTGGTACATATATTACTCAGTCATAAAAAGGAACGAAATTGGGTCATTTGTCGAGATGTGGATGTATCTAGAGACTGTCATACAGAGTGGAGTGAAGTCAGAAAGAGGAAAACAAATATTGTATATTAACGCATATATGTGGAATCTACAAAAATGGTACAGATGAACCAGTGTGCAGGGCAGAAATAGAGACACAGATGTAGAGAACAAACGTATGGACACTAAGGGGGGAAAGTGGTGGGGAGGGTGGTGGTGGTGAGATGAATTGGGAGACTGGGATTGACATATATACACTAATATGTATAAAATGGATAATAATAAGAACCTGCTGTATAAAAAAATAAATTAAATTAAATTCAAAAATTAAAAGATAAAAAAAGGTTAAAAGAAGTTGTGTTAGACCTCAGAGATATTGCGGGTTCATTTCCAGACCACCACAATAAAGCAAATATCGCAATAATGTGGGAAAAAAAAAGTGGTTGCCTTTAGGGAGTAATACTGATAGACAGAAGGAGGGGATATGGAAGGGATCTCCAGTATTACTTGATTTATTTAACCATAAACAAGGATTACCTTAATAAACAATTTTATTTTAGTCATCGAATA
The DNA here is from genome assembly GCF_963924675.1 of Phocoena phocoena. Classification (NCBI taxonomy): domain Eukaryota; kingdom Metazoa; phylum Chordata; class Mammalia; order Artiodactyla; family Phocoenidae; genus Phocoena; species Phocoena phocoena. The sequence goes on along the minus strand of NC_089230.1, from coordinate 67,434,362 downwards.
GGAAAATGTTTAATGAAATAGAAAAATATTTAGGAGCATTAATTAAAAACAGCAGATTACTGGGCTTCCTTGGTGGCGCAGCGGTTGAGAGTCCACCTGCCGATGCAGGGGACACGGGTTCGTGCCCCGGTCCGGGAAGATCCCACATGCCGCGGAGCGGCTGGGCTGGTGAGCCATGGCCGCTGAGCCTGCACGTCCGGAGCCTATGCTCCATGACGGGAGAGGCCACAACAGTGAGAGGCCCGCGTACCGCAAAAAAAAAAAAAAAAAAATAGCAGATTACTAAACTATAAATCATAGATACTAAACAGTTTAAGTAGAAAACATATTTCCCTAATAGAAGCTCCATTATGGCAGGGACCACTGTAATGCCCAGCATCTAGAATGGTACATGGCATACATAATATACACCAAAAAATACTGTGGAATGAATTCATTTTCACTTAACAAAATGATATATATAGACAGAGACACAGGTCTGAAAATATACACACCAACATTAGCAGCAACATCTCTAACTGGTGAGATTATGGCTGCTTTTCATTTTTTTCTTTTCCTTATCTTCACTTTCTAAGTTTTCCACAATGAATACAAAGTAATTTTATAATGAGGAAAAGTATTTTTAAAGTCACTATCATTTTTTCATTAAACTTTTTCATTTTGTGACCAGAATCACAAAAGAAACCAAAAAAAAGACATTTTACATATATATATATTCCAAGTTAGAAAAACTCACAACTATTAATAATGGAAAATGTTTAGTAAGGTATAGACATATTCATTGATCTTGACCTAATTAAGAGGATCTGAAAATCTTTCAAGGTAACAGAATACTGCAAAATTACTATTCATTGCACAAATCAGGTAATTAGTTCCAATACTGGTTAACAAATCTCATGAATCTATCTGTTCTGAGGCTAAGAAGCCTCTGTTGGTTATTTTAATTAGTTACTTTTAGATTAAGTAGCTCTGTTTATAATGAGAATACAGAGTATCATTACACTTCAAAGTATAAAATCAAATGATATATTCATTTGCACTAACTACCATGAATGTTACAGGTTATGCTTTTTAGAACTTCATAGCCATGCACAAGTATGTAAAATACAGTATCCTTTTACCTGGTCTTCCATGGGAGAGAGTAAAAAGCCACATTGATTACTCAGATTTACCTTGATCTGGAATAAAATGTTAAAGCCACTTAAAATGGTATGGGCAGCATTTACATATCAAAGGGGCTGAAAGGTGTGAAAATCATTTTGATTTTTATAAAACAATCAGTCTTCATGAGAAGAGAAGACCAGAAGAAATATTCCAAAGGCTTTGTTTTATTTTACATTTGCCCCGTGACCTGGCTGATTACTTTTGATTTTCTTTTGTATAGGGCACACATTCTTAAAAGATCAATTACAATTCTTTCGAACAATTTTTCACTGATTCACAGAGAGGAACAGATTTGTTTTCTCTTTTTTACCCAACCTAGTACTTAGCATTTCTACAATCACACATAATGGACTAGAGCATGTGAGCAAATAACCAGTTCTTAAAAGGATAGTGGAATTATGAAAAAATAAGTATGAAAATCCCCTTAACATCTCATCCAAGAGATAGCTCTAGAGCTGAGATGGAAGTCGGGGCAAATGTGTGCCAGTGAGGTCAGTAGCACTATGCAATACTAAATAACAAATGGGTCTATCTCTTCTTTATTCCATTATCAAAGGTAAACATCCATCGAGGACACCCATTATTATACTCCTAAAATCAAAATGAGCACTCATATTTCATATGGAATATGAAGTAATGCTGCTTAGCAGTTCTTTGTTACCTCTCCTTATTTATTCTGCTTTGTACTATACATACTTCTACTACATCTCTTACTGCATCTTAAAGCTGCTTCAAGGGCAGGAATTGTATTTTGTTTACCTACAGTGTCTTGTATCATCTTTGAGACCTTCTAACTCCTATAGTAGCTTCATAGCTATCTACTAAAGCAATAAATATTATTTCTGCAAAGATACTGATTTTCCCATTAAGTGAAAGGTGCAATGCAATTCCAATTACCATCACAAAGCGATTTGAAGGAAACCTGATAAAGTTTTCTACAGTTTATAACAGAACAGCATATATCGTATCCATTTATATGGAGGATCAGGCAGTGAGGGAAGGCGGCAGCAGGCAGGAATATGGAGGCACAGAGTCCAGAGAACCAAACCTCCAACTCTTAACATTGATCATCCCAAGGTGTGGGATAAAAGTTCTCACGGGGAGAACTTTTCCTCTCCCTATATAAGGAAGACATCACCAGAATAAGCGTATTTTAAGATAAAAAATCACCTATAAGAATAAAACAGTAAAAATAACCAAAGAAATAGTGAAAAAGAATAATGAAGACAATATCTGGCAACACAGGAAAAAATACATGTATAAAGCAAGACCGTGGTAAAGATCCTAGGCTCTGGAGCCAGACCACCCACATTCAAATCCCAGTCCTGTAACTAACATAACTGTGCAGGCTTGGAAAACTCACTTGCCTTTACATGCCTCATTTTCCTAATTCATAAAAGGAGGATAATAATAGTACCTACACCTCACAGAGTTGTGCACAGTACATGAGATATTCTGTATAAAATACTCAGACTGATGTTTAGTATACCTAAGTGCTCAATACGTGTTATCTGTTAAAATATAATTTGTGCCATAGCCAAAATACAAAAGAAACTTGTATAATCGACTGATGCTTCCCAAAACGCTAATTAAATCAATAACAAATTTCATTTCCCAACTGTCAACCTGGCCACATTATTATTTATACTAAATGAAACTACCCCAAACTGCCAAGAATGCAGTGAAATGGGCTCTTTCAGGCAATAGTACTTGGGGGTGTAACGTACAACTTTTGGCAAGAGGTATCAAGGAGTTTAGAAGTTTCCATACTCTTTACCCAAGTAATATTATTTTCATCATAAGCTATATCAAGATGGGTATAAGGAGTTATTTATAAAAGAAAAAACTGGAAACAGTCCAATGCCTCAATAAAAGAGAGCAAACAATTTTATCTTGGCAGCAATTAATATCTTTTTTTTAACATCTTTATTGGAGTATAATTGCTTGACAACGGTGTGTTTGTTTCTGCTTTATAACAAAGTGAATCAGCTCTATGTATACATATATCCCCATATCCCCTCCCTCTTGCATCTCCCTCCCACCCTCCCTACCCCACCCCTCTAGGTGGTCACAAAGCACCGAGCTGATCTCCCTGTGCTATGCGGCTGCTTCCCACTAGCTATCTATTTTACACCTGGTAGTGTATATAAGTCCATGCCGCTCTCTCACTTCGTCCCAGCTTATCTTTTTTTTTTTTTTTTTTTTTTTGCGGTACGCGGACTTCTCACTGCTGTGGCCTCTCCCGTTGTGGAGCACAGGCTCCGGACGCACAGGCTCAGCAGCCATGGCTCACGGGCCCAGCAGCTCCGTGGCATGTGGGATCTTCCCGGACCGGGGCACAAACCCGTGTCCCCTGCATCAGCAGGCGGACTCTCAACCACTGCGCCACTAGGGAAGCCCCCAGCTTATCTTTTAAAGTATGTTCTAAAAACGGAAAATGCTCATCTTAAGATTAAAAAATAAAAATAATCATATTAAACAGGTTAGTTCTAATTACCTGCTAAGTCCAGCAAAACCTCTGGCATATGGTAGATGTTCAATAAATATTTGCTGACTGTATGAATAAATATTATTCTTCTCATATATTTGGGTCCTGTAGCCTAGCTCTCTTTTAAAATATATGTATTTAGAAATATTAACAAAAAAAGGATTTTTTTTTTAATGTTTCGAAGTTCCAGATGCTTGCTACCCCTAGAATATGGGCAACCCCAAATTCTAATCAGGGATTGCACCAATGTTTGCAACAGAGGTTTTACCTATATCCGTTTAGCTCTAAGAGTTCTCTAGCCAGATTTGGTAATGAATTCAGTTGATTTTTATCCTTAAGTACCATTTCAGAGACAGTACCTCTATTAAAAAGTAGTAACTCTCACATTGATAAGTAGCTTAATTAAAGAAACTAATATTTAAAGGAACTTTCTATCCTTTAGTAAATCCTAAAGATGTGACTAGCTGACATCTATCTCAAAAGTTTGATTTAAAAATATTAGATTGTTTTTGTCCTATACCTACTTTTCTTCTTGTACACTAACTAACTCACACCGTAAGAGAATTCTGAATGTATTCTGAGAAACCAAATGTTGGTTACCACGTAAAAATGATTTTCCAAGGAGTCTTAAACTATGACACCAATAACTAACGTTTATTGAATGCCATAATAATAAACATTTTACATGAATCTCCTTTAATCAATTAATGGACAAATTCTCAGTTGTATCCTTAACTCAGTGGCTGGCTAGACACTTCTCTGGTTTAGTCACTGATTTTTAAACTGTGTTCAACCGGCACTAAAGGCCATGGCTCCCGAACCTGGCTGGAAATCAGAATCAGCTAGGGCTGCTTTCAAAAACACAAATTCTCAAAGCCTACTAAGGTCTACTGAATTTGGATCTCTAAATTTTTTTTTTAATGCAAGCTTAATATGATGGTAATACAATCATGATGATAACATAACCCAAACATTCAATGGCGTTTGGGAATTGCTGCCCTAAAAAAGTTCCATGGTGACCTTAGAGACCACCCAGAATGCAACCCCACATGCTGCCCCAAAATGTTCACCAACCAAAGCAGCCCCACTTTTGTCTGTTTTATATAATGGGGGGGTCCAAGTAAGATTTGGGCTTGGAGAAGGAATAAAATGAGTTCTGTTACTTTCTCTTTTTAACCAGTTTACTGCCAGGTATCATCCACTATAGCTTTAGATCAGTAAACAGTGCTTCTGATTGACTTTTAATCACTCCTTGTTTGTCTCCCTTCTCCATGATAAAAAAAAAAGGAACACAGGGGGCTTCCCTGGTGGCGCAGTGGTTGAGAGTCCGCCTGCCGATGCAGGGGACACGGGTTCGTGCCCTGGTCTGGGAAGATCCCACGTGCCGCGGAGCGGCTGGGCCCGTGAGCCGTGGCCACTGGGCCTGCGCGTCCGGAGCCTGTGCTCCACAACGGGAGAGGCCACAACAGTGAGAGGCCCGCGTACCGGAAAAAAAAAAAAAAAATTTTTAAATGTGAAAAGCAGATCTTAAAGAGATATACCTTCTTTCCCATTTTCATTGCAACATTATTCTCAATAGCCAAGATATGAAAATAACCTAAGTATCCACCAAGAAATGAATAAATAGATAAATAAAGAAGATGTGGTATGTATATATATGTATATATAGATATATATACACAATGGAGTATTATTCAGCCATGAGAAAGAAGGAAATCCTGTCATTTGTGACAACATAGATAGAATTTGAGGGCATTATGCCAGGTGGAATAAGTCAGACAGAAAGATACTGTATGATATCACTTATATGTGGAATCTAAAAAGCTCATAGAAACCGAGACTAGAATGGTGGTTACCAGGAGCTTAAGGGGTGGGGAAAATGGGGAGGTACTGGTCAAAGGGTACAAACTGCCAGTTGTAAGACAAATAAGTTCTGAGGATCTAATGAACAACATGGTAATTATAGTTAAAAAAAACTGTATTACATACTTGAAAATTGCTACAACAACAGATCTTAAATGTTCTCACCACAAAAAAGAAATGGTAATTATGAGAAGTGAAAGAGATGTCAGCTAACACTACAGCAATAACCACTTTGCAATATATAAGTGCATCAAATCAACAAGTTGTACACCTTAAACTTACATAATGTCATGTCAAATTATAACTCAATAAATCTGGAAAAAAAACTAAAGTGTACATACATGTGTCTGTGTGTGCGTATATATATACATGCACTCATTATTCTAATTATATGTGTGTGTTTGTATATATAATACATACACTAATTGTTCTAAAACATTTTCTTCACTATGAAAAAGTTAATAGGACTTCTATATTAATATCTATATATGTACATATATGTGCATATGTGTTTATATATGTATACATTGCATGTATATATACATATATGCATATACTATATATACATACATGCATATATATACATGCACTCCTAATTATTCTAAAACATTTTCTTCATTACGAAAAAGTTAATAAGAGTTCTATATTAATCTGTTATTTCAATTATTATAACATTTGCTGAATGAATAAATAATACAGCAAAGCTATAAAAAATGGATTACAAAAGAGAAAGAAAAAGTTTAATGTTATTGAGGAAGCAACTTTATGCTTTAATACTAATAAATATTTTTTAATGTACGAATATGAAACTTGAAGCTAAGCTTTGTTATAAGAATACAACAACCTTAAGAGTGTATAAAATTATAAAAAGTATTAGCAAGGATTAAGAGAAAAAGAAAACTATCGAAGGAACAAAATACAGAGTGAATCAAGGAGACTTGGTAATTTTTAGATTATAAACTGATAATGCATCTGTTAATTTTAGAAGTGTCCAACACCATTAAAGACAAGGTGGCAGGCAGCAAACATACCAAAAAGCACAATATTATTAAGAAAAAATACTTCCAGATTTAAATTTGGTATAGATTCATGTCAAACTAACATAACTCTGAAACCAAAAATTAAGCAGAATGAGAGTTATAATTGTAGTACACAGCTAAGAATACTAGCAAAACAAAAACTATATGGTATATGAAACATACTTATTTTGCTGCTCAAGTCACTCCCAGGAGTACAAACCTTCTCTAACAACAAAGCAATATTCTTCAAGCATTCGGGTTATTAGTCAATTTTTTAAGAAATCTAACTTACCGCGTACCATCTGCTTTCCAGCTTACTTTATATGGCTTCTGCTCCAAAAGTTTAATATTTTGCTTGTCCATGGAAATAGGCTGTGCTCCAGGGAATCCAGACCTTAAAGAAGAACACTGTATTACTATTATGGCTGGTGTCCATACAAAGCAATACATGTCTTAAACCAAGCTCACCTGAGTCACACATTTAGCACAATGTTTTCCCTATCATGAGATTAATGTCAATTGGAATAATATCAGCTTTCACAAAAATGCTACCAAAAGGTTATCATTTTCTTGACATTTTAGAACTCAAGTTAACAGGATCATAATTGCCACTGCAAACTATGACTATCGGGCTAATTTTTAAATATTAATACACATGATCTAAACAGTAAAGCACAAACTGTTTACAAGTCTTTGTATATCTACAAGTCTTTTACTTCAGGAAGAAGTTTAAATCTTGCCTTGACTATCTTACATCGCTCTAGACCCCATATTCCTCCATCATGACACTGTCAGCTTGGCATAACTTTGCAGGGTTAGCAAGTTTCTCCTCAAAAGATGCCCAGAAGTGACAAAACAGGAGAAATTCAGGTCGAGATTAAAGTACACTGGCAAGGGTTTAACAGAATACTAAAACTGATAGCACTTCATCATTTACATTTTTTAGTTAAAATTATTTCTAGTTTATTGATCTGTATGTATACCAGTCCAAAAGTTCTTTATATTAGGAATTTTTAACAATAATCCTGTTTCATCATGTTCCAGCTGTATTACAATTTTCTGCCACAGATAGCAATGATCAACAGAAATGACCATAGACCAAGACCTGAGAGCAACGATCAGTGAACTCTCTCTTGAATCCTCTCCCATGAAATGTCTGATAAATATCTTCAAGTCATGGTAAGGGGCAGAACATATTTAAAGCTGATTCTCCCAGGTTTCTGATGACAGAAAAACTGGAAAATGAGGCACATTCAAGTTTCACCTCTTCTCTCTTAATAAAATGATAAGGGCAACTAAAACATTAATCAGCAACAGTGGGACTTCCCTTGTGGCGCGGTGGTTAAGAATCCGCCTGCCAACGCAGTGGACACGGGTTCAAGCCCTGATCCCACATGCCGCGGAGCAACTAAGCCCGTGCACCACAGCTACTAAGCCTGCGCCCACAGCTACTAAGCCTGCGCTCTAGAGCCCACAAGCCAAAACTACTGAGCCTGCATGCCACAACTTCTGAAGCCCGTGCTCCGCAACAAGAGAAGCCACCGCAATGAGAAGCCCGCACACCACAACGAAGAGCCCCCACTCGCTGCAAGTAGAGAGAGCCTGCGCACAACAACAAAGATCCAATGTAGCCAAAAAATAACAATAATATATTTTTTTAATAATAATTAAAAAACTCAGCAACAGTAGAATCAATCTCACAAAACAAATACCAGAAAGTGACAATAGTAATTTTCTATTCCATTAGGAAGACATGTGAGTCATCTAATTTTGACTCAAAAGTCTGGTTATTACACTGTTTATCTTGAGAAAAATCTGATAAACTCTTGCTTAACATGTTTTTAAGAACTCTATGTAAACACGGAAACTTCAAGGAGCAAAGAAGCTATGACATTGTTTGCATTAATGTTAAGTATTGCAGAATAAGAATAAATTTTATTTAACACTTTAATTAATATTGAAAATGTTTATTACCCTTCCCAGCCACAGAATTGATGACACTTCTGTTGTACCTCTCCTAACTTTGGTTGAGTTGTTACTTGAGTTACACCTTTAACAGTTACGCCTTCCAAAAAAATAGCACCCTGAAAATAAAAGGAAAAGAAAAATACATTAGTGTTCAAATCCATTTACAAAGACCAGACTGAAAGATACATTTATTTTCAGAAATCTGAGCAAATATATGCAACAAATGGTCTGCTACAGGAGCTTCTACAAACTCCCCTGGGATTGTACACTAGTTTTCCTTAATCCAGCATATGATGTTCAATGTACATATACAGGCCAGTGTCTATATCATGTTGTCAAAGCATCCATGGGTACTACTCAGTAATCATAACAGCAATAATATCTTACCTACCATTTACTCAGAGCCAGGCAAAGTATCTGGCATTTTACAAACAGTTTCTCTAATCCTTATAACAATTCTGAAAAGTACGTGCATTATATTTATTTCACAAATGACTAAATGAGGCATAAAGATTTTATGTAATTTATTCAAGTGGTAAAAACAGAATTTGAACTCAGGTCTATACTATACCATTCACCAATGATTCTCCATTCACCAATGAGTCTCATTTGGGGAAGGGGGTGAGAAGTTGTGTCACTGATGGAGTTTGGATTTTGAGATAAAAACCTACAATATGTACCTTTGTAAACTAGAATAAGAGTATAACAGTAGACAAAGCAGCTAAGCTACAGTCATTGGATGTATCAACATAAAAACTAAATATTACTCATCACTGAATTTTTAATCTAAATTCTTTAACTCGGAACTACATCCAACGTCTTATTGTATTTCACCCATTTCACAGCAAGTATATTTTTAGAATATCACAGAGAAGTGAAGCAGATGGAGAATTTATATATCAAATAATAAAGAACACCCCTGGAAATTTTAAAGACTAAAAAAATAGTCTTGATTCAATTACTTTGAGACCCATAAGAGGGTTGGCATCAGTCTCAAGAAATATCTATAAAACAACTCTAGCTGTTAACGTAATTCGGGAATAAAAAATAGGGTCTGCAAGCTACAATGATCAACATTCTGGCAAGATTTGGCAAACTGAACTCGTTGGTAAGGAAAAAAAAAAAGAACACAATACTTAGTCCACATACATCCCTGTCAAATTTAGAAGAGTCCTAAAGTCAATCCAGCAGACTATTTTTTGCCCCTAATTCTGAATCATATTTTACAGTTATTTAAAATGTCATCTACCTTGTTTTCCTTAAAGAGAGGTTCCATGAGCCAAAATATCAAAGAATACCATTCCTCTCCTATTACACCATAACCTCTCTTTATCAGCCAATGAAATTCCTGTTTTAGAACCATTTCTACCATTAAATATAATAACTAAAGAAAATTTTCAAAGGAAAGCTTAACCAGGTGGATAAGTTTTTTTAACATATTTAGTAATTGAGATACTCATAACTTCAATATCCTGATGAAATTACATCTTGTATATACTAATTAAAAAAAGAAAGCATTATCCTTATTCTGAAGGTACTAATAGCACAGAATTTTTTTTAAGTTTTACCAATAACCTTCCCTGTAAACTCAACCTTTTTCATGAACACACTGTACCCCATGTCTTAACTAGAAGCTAGCTCTGCACCAAGAAGACCACTCACTTTTCTCTTAAGTGAAAGCTACTCATTCTCCTACTGCCCAAGTCCCATGGTAGTAGTGTAAACAATTCTCTTATATCCTCACTGCTTTCCCAGCCTCTTTCAAAAGTTCCTCTTCCATTCAGACTCATTCAGCTACATCACTCAGCTAGATGTCAGGTAGAGCAAACATCCACTGTGGTTGGTTGCACAACGGCTCTCTTTGTGGATGGGATGCCTTCCCCACCCACAAGCCATGTTACATGACATGAAAGATAACATGCCACTCCAGCCAAAGTTGATGGGAGCATGAGTGAACCCCTAACTCTATCTGAACCTATCAGGTTCTCTCTTCAGGTAACCTGGAATTTGGATTCAGAAAGTCTCCGCATGTGGCGAAAATTATAACACATAAGCTTAGATATAGGACATTAAATATCCCTCGTAAACAAAGAATCAGAAATCTCCCAGGTAAACAAGGAATCAGCTATATTCCTGTGCTTGAGCTGCACCCATTTACTCATAGTAAATTCCTCTTCTTACTTAAGCTAGTTTGAGTTAGTTTCTGTTACTTGCAACCAGATAATCTAAATTAACAAAATGCTCTATCCTTCATATATTGACCTCTGGTCACTTCCGCACATTCATCAAAACCATCAGTATTTCTCACCATGCTAACTTCTGTCATTATATTGGTAACATTAACATCCATTGAGACAATCTGACCCATCATACAACCTAAGCTTCACAGTTCTGTAATTTCTTTTTTTTTTTTTTTTTGCGGTACGCGGGTCTCCCTCTGTTGTGGCCTCTCCCGTTGCGGAACACAGGCTCTGGACGCACAGGCTCAGCGGCCATGACTCATGGGCCCAGCCGCTCCGCGGCATGTGGGATCCTCCCAGACCGGGGTATGAACCCGCGTCCCCTGCAATGGCAGGCGGACTCTCAACCACTGCGCCACCAGGGAAGCCCTGTAATTTCTTTTTTAATGATCCTCTCATCTGTGCTTAACTTGAACAGCCTGCTCCATGGCCATATCATCCTCATTCCAGACTGCTCCACCTTTTGATTCATCAACTCAACTTACATTGACTGGGTACCCACAACATTCTAAACCAATATGCTCTTCTGACCTCTTTCATTAAACAGCTTAACTCTTTTACTCTCACTAAGCTCACTTTTCAATTTCACCAAGACTAACAATCCTTCACTCCTCCCTTTCCAGTCTAACAGCTCCCCCATCCTGACCTTACTTCCTATTCAACCTAGATCCTATCACTGATTACTTCAATTACCCTTCACCTGATATCCTCTGTACTCTTTACCCTCTGATCCTTCCATCACACCCATACTAAATATAGCCGACCTTGTATCAACCCACCATTAATCTCCACTTCCACACACAGGCAGCTGAAATTTACTGAGGAAAAATCACAATCTCAGGGCTAAGGATGAGATTTCCCTCCTCTTGCTGAAGACCTATTTCTCTATCTGCTCTTGAACTTCATTCCCTTTAATCTCCTCAGAAATTGCTCTATCATTAATTCCTCTAACATTTCATTTATTTTCAACTTCATTGATTCCACTAGCTCCTTATCTTCAAGTAATAGATATGCTTGAGTTTATTCCATACTAAAAAGCCTTTTCTGAATATGTCTGCATCAAGCAATCACCCTTAGTTACCCTTTTTGCTCATAACCAAACTACCTGAATAGTCTGTACCAGTGTGCAGGCAAGAGTTAGCATAATAGGACTGCTTGCAAGGTTGGCCCCTGGATGGCATCTGGGAACATGACTCCCAGTGTTCTCAGTCAGCTGATAAGGCTGGTTCATCACGCCTAAACTATTTGTACAGGCAATAGTTTACGCTGAACAAATGTTTTCCTTCTGGGATTCTGGAATATTGATACACGCTAGGCACAAGCTGCCTACATGACCAACCATGAATAAAAACCTTAGGCACTGAGACTCTAACAAGCTTTCCTAGACAGAAACATCACACATGCGCTGATGCATTTCCATTGCTGTGGGAAGAGTGAGCTCTGTACGACCCCTGGTGGGAAGGAGCATAAGGAAGCCTGCACGTGGACTCTTCGAAACTCCACTTGTCTTTGTCACTTATGATCCAGCAGGATCTTAGTATACCACTGCGTTAAATCTTAGCTGTGAGTACAACTATATGCTGAATCCTAGGGAATCTCCAAAAGAGAGGTGGTACTGAGGAACCCTAACACAACTGTGTCCTTTTTCTCACCTCCCATCAGCTGCTTAAAATCACTAGTCTGACCTGGCCCTGCTGTACCACAGAAAATTATCCTCAGATGGACACTTCATATCCTTACCGTATTCATCCCCTCTATGACTTTTCATACTATTAAATCATCCATATAGATCACTACAAAACTCTAAACTATTTTTCATATTTCTTTGTCTTTTTGTGCTACATCCAGGAAGAATTTCTTAGCTAGATCTTCCAGCTTGATAATTTCCTCCACAGCTAACTTCAGTCTGCTATCCAACCCACCTACTGACATTTTTCTTTATTATTATCATTTCTAAGGTCTCTAACTGGTTCTTCTTCATAATAGCTTGCCATTATTTTATGGATTGATATCCTCTCTTGTCTTCTAAAGAAATGTTCTGTTTGCTTTTTATAAACTATTCTCTTCAGTGCTAGCCAAAAAGAATGAGGTAGTTCTGTATGTACTAGGAAAAGAGAAAACTTCACTTCTTACCCTATATACTTCTAGATGTTCACATTTTTATTTTACAAAGAAAATTGATCTGTTTGTCACTTGTGTACACTTTTAAAGAGACAGGTAAGTAATTGCGGAGAAATTCTTTTAAGATAACAAAAATGCCAGTGGTAGGGTAAAAGTTGAAGGATTATTTGTTTTCAAATTTTCTTTAATGTCAGTATATTATTTTTATAAATAAAAACATATTTAATAATTTTAGTATTTACTAGTTATGGTTTGAAAAGAGGAGAAACCTACCAAAATGGCATAAGGCTTCAGAATTTTCGTTTTTCATAACTCTACCTTTGGAAGTATAAGCTCAAATGTTCTTGAAAATTACCATTGCATTGTCAGTCAGAAATCAAATCTAACTACTTTCTCCAAAAACAAAGAAGGTAAGCATTCTGCTTTGGGCAATGGCAGACTAGTTTATTTAGACAAATTTTGCAGCCATGAGAAATGCTAGACAAAAATGTTAAAAGCACCTGTTTTAAGATATCAGAGAATTAGAAAGGCAGTAAGGACCTGAAGGGCCAAGAACTCAGAAGGAAGGGAAGCCCTGAGAGATGAGACAGACATCTGGCATAGCTTTTCTCCTCTAGGATTTTCCTCTAAAGGTACTGTTTCCAAAATGGTAGCTGAGAGGCTATAAAACTGAATAGAACTTTCAGCATTTATCACAAGAATGGGAAAACAAAAATTGGAGTCCAGATCACCAAGGAGAGGGGTCCTGCTTAATGCTCCAGGATTTCAGTTAGAATTCCCAAGGGGCCACACTACAAAACTGGGGTGAATCAAAAACAGACCAGCCCCCCAAAACTAAAGCCTAGCTTCTAAAGAGTTCAATTCTTGATTGAGTTAAGATGTTCTATTCCTAATCCTGTGTAGGAGCAAAGGTAAATCTTCTCTGAAGGAAGAAAACAGCATGCAGAACCTTAAATTATTTCCACAATTTTTCATACATAATGTCTAGTAAGCAGAAATACCCAGGTATTTAAAACAAAAACAAAACAAAACAAAACCTACAGTTGACTAGAAATCAAATGAATACAAGAAGAAAAACTAAAACAAGGATCCAGAGGGTATCCACATACTAGAGTTATCTGACATAGGCTTTAAAATAGGCTTAATAGGGAGTCCCTGGCAGTCCGGTGGTTAGGACTCAGCGTTTTCACTGCCATGGCCCAGGTTCAATCTCTGGTCAGAGAACTAAGATCCCACAAGCCGCATGGCCAAAAGATTTAAAAATAAAACAAAATAGGGCTTCCCTGGTGGCGCAGTGGTTGAGAGTCCACCTGCCGATGCAGGGGACATGGGTTCGTGCCCCAGTCCGGGAAGATCCCACATGCCGCGGAGCAGCTGGGCCCATGAGCCATGGCCGCTGAGCCTACGCGTCCAGAGCCTGTGCTCCGCAACGGGAGAGGCCACAACAGTGAGAGGCCTGCATACCGCAAAAAAATAAATAAATAAAAATAAAATAAAATAGCCTTAATAAATTCAAAAACCTAAATGACAAGATGCAGAATTCCAGCAGAGAACTGAAAGTTACTTTAATACTCAAACTGAAATTCCAGAAGTGAAAGTAAAATAACTGAAATTAAGTACTCAGTGGATGAATTTAACAGCAGCTTAGACAAAGCTACAGAGAGAATTAATACACTGGAAGATAGGTCAGAAAAAAAATAACCAGACTGAAAAAATGAAACAAAAAAGTGGAGAATATAGAAAAGAACATATGAGACATTTTAAAAAATAATAATATTTAAAAGGTCTATTGAGTAGAAGGAGAAAGGAGAAAGAATGAATCTAAAACAGTATTTGAAGAGATAATGGTCAAGAATTGTCTAAAACTGATTTAAAAATCCAATCATAAATTCAAGAATCACTGTAAGTAGGAAGCAGGAAAAATACAAAGAAAACCACAGGTAGAAACATCATAGTAAAACTGTTGAAAATCAAAACCAAAAAGAAATTCTCTTCAAAGAAGTAACTTCTCAACAGAAATGAATTATGGAATAATATCTTCAACATATCAACCCAGAATTCTAGAATCTGGATTTTGAAGAACAACTGTTCTTAAAATCATGGGGTATAAAAAGACATTTTCACACAAATGCTGAAACAATGTGTCACAGCAGATCCACATTAAAGAAAATACTGAAGAGAGTGCTTCAGTTAGAAGGAAAACTATGCAAATGGAACCACAAAAATACACAAAGAAATGAAGAGCACCAGAAAGGATAAATATGTGGGTATAGCTAATGAATATTAATCATATAATGATGATGATGATGATGATGTCTTATGGGATTTAGAGTATAGAGAGAATTAAAATACACAATACCAAAAGGGCAGTAAGAGATGAATGGACTCAAAAGTTCTTGGATTCTTGCATTATCTAAAAAGTGGCAAAAGTACTAACATTTACCAGACTTCAACAGTCAAAGATGCATACTGAAATATTGGGTAACCACTAAAAAAACAGTAAAGGAATGTATAACAAGCATGGGTTGGGGTGACAGAAGGGTAAAAATAATTAAGCATAAAGAAGGCAAGAGGACTTCCCTGGTGGTGCAGTAGTTAAGAATCTGCCTGCCAATGCAGGGGACACGGGTTCAATCCCTGGTCCAGGAAGATCCACCGAGCAACTAAGCCTGTGAGCCGCAACTACTGAAGCTCGTGCGCCTAGAGCCCGTGTTCCGCAACAAGAGAAGCCACCACAATAAGAGGCCTGCACACAGCAATGAAGACCCAATAACGAAGACCCAACGCAGCCAAAAATTAATTAATTAATTTTTTTTAAGGCAAGAAAGGAAGATAAAAAGGACCATACCACAAGTGGGATAAACAAAATCAAACCAAAAAAAACAAATAGTGAAATAGTAAGTTTAAATTATATCAGTAAAATAAATGTACATAGACTAAATATTCCAATAAGGCAAAAACTGATGACTAGGTAAACAAAACCCAGCAACATGATGCTTATGAGTCATACCTTAAATAAAGGATTAATAAAGGCTGAAAGTAAAAAGATAGATACAAGGTCTTCCATACAAACACTATCCAAAAGAACACTTGTACTACCATATAAATATCAGATCTTTTACAATGCTAAAAGTTAAGACATTGTAAAGATAAAATAATCTTTTATACATATTTGTATAAACCAAATATCACCTCAAAATATATAAAGCAGGGCTTCCCTGGTGGCGCAGTGCTTGAGAGTCGTTGCCTACCGATGCAAGGGACAGGGGTTCGTGCCCCAGTCCGGGAAGATTGCACATGCCGCGGAGCAGCTGGGCCCGTGAGCCATGGCCGCTGAGCCTGCGCGTCCGGAGCCTGTGCTCCGCAACGGGAGAGGCCACAACAGTGAGAGGCCCGCATACCGCAAAAAAAAAAAAAAAAAAAAAAAGTATATATATATATATATATATATATATATATATATATATATATATATATAAAGCAAAATCTGACAGAACTACAAGGAGAAATAGGTAAATCCACAATCACAGTGGGGAATTTTTAAACACCCCTCTTAGTAACTGACAAAACAAACCAGGAGAAACTAGGTTTGGGATTTTATTTTATATGTCATTTATTCCCCTAAAGAAACATGCTCTTCTTAGCTAGCTTCCTCTTAATGCTGCTGGAGCTCATTTGCAATTATAGGGATTTAATGGTGCTTAAGTTTATAAAATAAATGTCATTTTTAAGATACCTTCTGATGGCAAAGAAAAATAAATGCCGCAAACTTGACCCTATTTTGTAAAAATAGTAACTGTTTGTTTTAAACTCTTTTACACATTCAAATACTAGATCATAATTCAAAAATACATTAAGCATATGCTCATGATTAATGTTATTCTTAAAAAATATAGTTGAATTCCCTCAAAGAAGTGATAAGAGGGTAATCATCTATATGTCATATTATGCTATTAGACTTTCTTTAGAATGTGATTCTTATTTTTCTAGGTATGTGATTCAGTAATTTCAGATATCTAAGTCCAGAAAATGAGTTAGAGTAAAAAACTAGTCCAGAAAATAAGTCAGAGTAAAAAAAACTAAGTTATTTTTGAAATTATTTCTATGTTTCAAAACAATTTACACTTTCAGTATCTGCTGAGTCTTGAAGTTTGAAATGTGTAAATACATATTAAAACAATGTTTTTCAAACAAGAGACTTTTTTTAAGCCCTAAATAACTGTATTTTATTATTTACATAAAACAAGGAATTTTCTTCCTTGCCTGTCAATCAATGCATACTAATAAATGAGTTGTGGGATTTACTGCTCAACCATGATATCTCACACACCTTAATTATTATCTTTATGAACAATTAATTACCACCACACTTTCCCTAACTTTACCCTTTGGTCTACACCATCTACTTGTGTATGTACAAGTACAACCAGCAATCTTCTTCTCAACATCTCTCCTGTCCTCCCGAGAAAAGAAGGTAATGCCTAATGTTTTTTCTTAGGCCTTTTATTTCTAGAAGATTAACAGGAGTTGGCTATAGAAGAAATAAGAATCTTCTGAGTTCAACTTTACAGAAAAATATGAAAACACCACCCATGGAAAGGAGCAGAATTTATATGCAGTTATTTTAACTATGGGACAATTTTGTAAAGCATCAGTAAAAATTTTCACTCCATATTTAGTTAGAATCTCACAATAGTTTGCAAAGAAACAATAAATTCTCAATCTAACATCTAAGAGTTCTTTGGTTTACCTAAGAAACAAAAACAGGATGAATTTATATAACTGAAACTTTTCTTGTAGAAAAGGCAAAGATCCATGGCTATCAAGAGTCTTTGGAAATAACCAGAATGAAATAATATAACAAATCTAGCTAAACAAACATAGTTAACATTCCGTTTGCATAAGTCTCAATGAAGCTGCAGAAGAAAAGGTAAAGACTATAATAGTATTTTTAAACATTACCAGTTTTAAACGTTCTTTTCTCCTTTTGCCAAAGGAGGCACTCGACCCAGGTTCTGATTCCTTTTTTCCATCCTCGTCCTCATCTTCATCTTCATCATCCTCAAAACACCAATCTGGCAATAGAGGTGGGGGTGGTGCTTCCTCTATATCACCATAGCGACGAAAAAGTTCTTTCAAATAATCACCCTTATAAATTCCTGGTGGTCTGGCTTGAGCAAAAGTAGCAACTGCTGCTTCAATACTATGGAAAATAAACACCATGCAATTTCCTCACTACTCTCCATTTATGCAGATTTATCAAAATGCACTTGTTACATTTAAGGCTATTATACAAAGCATAATAGAGGTTTTCTAAAATGGACAAATCACAGTCCCCACGCTCAAGGCATTCAATCTATTAAGAGACAAATTCATTCTGAAACATTTTTAACATAAGTACATGGGAATTTCCAAAACTCTAGAGATAAACCGCAATGAGTGTATAGACAAGACTGGGTACAGTCTGTAAGGAATTTAAGTAAACCCTTGAAGTTTGAGGTCTGACTCTCAGCGAAAACATCAAAGAAATGTGAATAGCAATATGAAAAGAGAGTAAAAGCATGCTGGTTCTTCAGGAACTTTCAACACACCCAGGCATTAAGAGTACAGGTCATCAGAGAGAGGCTAAGCATAGGCTGAGTCTGACATAGGAGTCTGTATCGTGTAGCATTACTGTGTAGAGCATCTGAAAGGCCAGAAAGGCAGGGCTAGAAGTGCATGCAGTAGAGAACCCCCAAGGATGAATGAACAGGAAAATATACAATCACATGTGTACTTCAGCTGATTATATTCAGAGAAGGATCTACTGTGTGAAAGGCTTTGTAAACAAAAGTAAAGACCTTCAAAGTAAATGAGGAAATTCAGTTAGTAATATCCCATTCTCTAATCTCTCAGAATCTAAAAAGACACTTTACAAATAATAGCTGCTCAGAAAGACATGCTTATTGGTCTAAACAGAATAGCTCTGTCCCCCAAAATACCTTTTCTGTATAGCATTTAAGTTTTTCCTAGTACTCAATAGGTATTTTTAAAAGGTACTATTAAAAATGAAAAGAAAAACAATAGTAACCTCTAAGGTGAAAACGTACACAAAATATTGGGAGAACTTGTCTCTGATAATTCTGTAAGATGTGAAAAAAAATCTGGAAAAGAAAATGCATAGTATACGGGATCCATAAGCACTCAAAAGTGCTACTTAGTAGAAAACACCAGGTAATGAATGGTGTTCGAAAGATTAACCAAATCTAAAATGAGAACCACTTGAATCAATCATATTACTCATGACTTCACCAAAAACCTGGCAATATAAAATGCTATAACTGAAAAAGCAATAAAAAATTTTTATCAATTACTAAGTATGTCTTCTTCCATTATAACAAGAAACAAATACCTCCAATCCATTTTCTCCACCAAGAAGGCACATATGAGGAAACCAGTGCGATTGAAACCATGGGTACAATGAACACCTAAAAAATAAAACAATTTTGATTTAATAAATCACTTCAGAGGCTATGTTTTACTTTAAAACCCCAACCTGCAATCAAAACATTTCAATCATTTTATAAAATACATTTCTAAAGCTTGGCCTTCTTTTATAACTATTAAACCTATCAGCTTAAATTGCTTAGAAAATAATTTATAGCACTAGCTATAAGTTTAAATATAACATATACTGATTTATTAGTTACAACTGTTTCTAAGGTCTAAAGTTTTATCTTAAAACTAAAAGATTCCAAGCATTTTAAATAAGGAGGTATTTCATCAAACACACAACTCTAAAGAACATAGGCGCACGCACACACACGCACACACACATGCACGTGAGACACTTCACTAGATACGGAAAATAACTGATGGATACACAGTACAATAAAAACAAAGTTCTCTAGAAACCAACTGACTGTATCTTTACATTAGCTTGTAACCTTCCAAAATGAACTTTTAGAAGAAAAACCTGCTGAGAAAAAGACATTTATTTTTGTTAAGCTTTTTTTCAGGACATATTCAAGATCAGTGTGGTCCTGCCTCTATATTCTGAAAAGCTGCAAATGAGTTTCATAAATCCTAAAACTGACTGCATTTTCAAGTCATTTTAACTACTTTGAAAAGTAATAAAAACAGCTTGATGTACATTATTAAATGATCACACTGTAGAGAACCCACTTCAATGGCAGCTCAACGTAAAGTAGAGACGGAGCATCAATGAAGCAAGAAAACTAGTAAGGAAGCCATCCCAGTAATTTATGGAAGAAACATTTAGGGTAGAATGTGCAATCTGAGGGGTGAATAACTGTCAACACTGAGAGTTTGGTTTCTGACTTGGGTGACTATTTGGGCAATGGCCCCCTTTACCAGGTAAGGAAGTACAGGAGTTTACATCAGTCTTTCGGGCAAGGCAATGAGTACAGCTGGACATGCTGAGTTTAAGGTTCTTATGAGACTTACAAATATTTGGAAATAAGGGTAAAGAGCTTCACAGAGAGATCTAGCTGGAGTTGTGGATTCAAGAATAATCAGCATATAGTCACTACAGAAGCAGTCTGTGGTGTGGGCAAAATCACTGAGAATGGGTAAGTATCAACAGAACAAGAGAAGATAATTAAGGATGGAATCTGAGGAAAACTAACCTTTCAAGAATAAGTTGGCGGATGGAAGGGCATAAAAAATGACTAAGAATGAACAATCATGGGGTCAAGAAAACAAAGAGTGCATGAACACTGGGTCATGTTCACCAAGAAAAGAGGAAGTTCCAAGACAGGAGTGTTCAACTGTTTAAATGTCACAAAATGATTAGAACTGAAAGTCACTATTTGTTTAAGACTGCAGAGGGAGGACTCCAGATCGCAGTGATGTGAATGAAAATAAATGGATTCAAGTATCAATCTTTTGGAAAGTTGACTGGGAAGGAGAAGGGGAATATAAAACAGAAAGGTGTGGGGGTTTTTTGGAGGGAGGGGTAATATTTTAATATAAGAGGCTTGGGTATATTTACAGGCTGAAAAGGACCTGGTTAAATCAGAGACTGAAATAGAGAACAATGATATAACTGAAATGAAGTTTCTGAAAAGAGATAAAAAATAAAGAGATCAGGGACTTCCCTGGTGGCACAGTGGTTAAGACTCCATGCTCCCAATGCAGGGGGCCTGGGTTCGATCCCTGGCCGGGGAACTAGATCCCACATGCATGCCGCAACTAAGACCCGGTGCAACCAAATAAATAAATAAAAATAAAATAAAGAGATCAGCCTTGAAAAGAAAAAGTTACCCCTTAGAAATAATTGCTATAATCATGAAACTCTGTAAGTTCATCATCTCCAGTGCTTTGTTAAGAAAACGTGCCTCAAAAGTTACACAAAGATGTCAGCTGTAAATAGACATTTTTATTCAACATAAATCTTAACCCAACATGTAAATTTCCTTTCTACTTTATATTTGAGACCAATTTAAGCAACAAATACTCTAAAAATGTTTCTCATCTACACCACTACTATTTTTGCATCTAATTTTTACTCTAGCAAGATTAAATATTTTTATGAATAGGAAATGTAAGAATAATTGCCAATTAAGTGATTAAGTTGTGCGATGATATGCAATTTAAGAAAGTACCAGTGCTCATTATTCAACATAGTTTTGGAAGTTTTAGCCACAGCAATAAGGGAAGTAAAAGAAATAAAAGGAATTCAAATTGGAAAAGAAGAAGTAAAGCTGTCACTGTTTGCAGATGACATGATAATGTAATACACAGAGAATCCTAAAGATGCTACCAAAAAACTACTAGAGCTAATCAATGAATTTGGTAAAGTAGAAGGATACAAAATTAATGCACAGAAATTACTTGCATTCCTATACACTAACAATGAAAAATCTGAAGGAGAAATTAAGGAAACACTCCCATTTACCATTGCAACAAAAAGAATAAAATACCTAGGAATAAACCTACCTAAGGAGACAAAAGACCTGTATGCAGAAAACTATAATACACTGATGAAAGAAATTAAAGAGGATACAGAGAAATGGAGAGAGATACCATGTTTTTGGATTGGAAGAATCAACTTCCAATAGTGAAAATGACTATATGATCCAAAGCAATCTACAGATTCAATGCAATCCCTCTCAAACTACCAATGGCATTTTTCACAGAACTAGAACAAAAAATTTCACAATTTGTATGGAAACACAAAAGACCCTGAATAGCCAAAGCAATCTTGAGAAAGTAAAACAAAGCTGGAGGAATCAGGTTCTCTGACTTCAGACTATACTACAAAGCTACAGTAATCAAGACAGTATGGTACTGGCACAAAAACAGAAATATAGATCAATGGATCAGGAAAGAAAACCCAAGGATAAACCCATGCCCATATGGTCATCTTTGATAAAGGAGGCAAGAATATACAATGGGCCACAACTACTGAGCCCGCGAACCACAACTACTGAAGCCCACACACCTAAAGCCCATGTTCCACAACAAGAGAAGCCACTGCAATGAGAAGCCCGCACACTGCAACGAAGAGTCGCCCCCTGCTCTCCGCAATTAGATAAAGCCCACGCACAGCAACAAAGACCCAATGCAGCCAAAAATAAATCAATCAACTAATTTAAAAAAAGAACTTATTATGTGCCAAGTTATTATAAATATTTTTATTTAATCAAGAGAAATGTTTTTTATCAAAATACACATGTGCTACTCATGAAAATATATATTCACAAATCTGGCCCATGTATTTATAATTAGAAACACCTAAAGTAATTAGAGGCATTAGTTAAGCTACACATCTATTATACGTAGTCCACCATTTACCAAGAAATCAGCCATTTCTCTTTTAACACAAAACAGGCTTTTTTATTTTCCAGTCCACAAAATTCTTATCCTCAAGTTATTTCTGTACATGCAAACAAATGCACTATAGCTCCATAATCTCTTATTTGTAATTATAATTTCAAAAAAGCTCTAAAAAAGACTGATAGGGTACTATCAAAAGGATACAGAAATCAACTTAAAGGGGCTCCCATTGGCCTAGGATGGAGCAATTTGGGCATAAGAATAAATATTGACTGCAACTGATTTAAATACATCAACTATATAAAAATTCATGAGTTCATACAGATACTCCAAGAAAAGAAAGTAATCAGTCACCACTGGAGATTGGTAAGATACCAATTCATTATTCTGGAAATTAAGAAATAAGAGAATCAGACGCTTAACTTGCCTTTCCATTACAAACTGCATTTCAGGATAATCAAATTGTTGAGAATAGTTCTTTACTAAAGAAGAATTCCAGCTAATCCATGAAGAAATGAGAGAGAATCAAAAAAAAAATCACTGTTTTCCAGCCCCTAATGAAATACTGGAGGAAGGCAGCAACCATCAACGGGTAATAAAATCATTAGGTAAAAGACAGATGAAAAAGTCTGTAACAGAGGAAACAAGATGGTGCCACCAGAACCCACTTAATCATCTTCGTACCCCTAAAAGCAGGAACACCAGACATTATGTGCTTCCTGATGTGGTGTGAAAGGAACCATACAATGCCAACTATGAAGTATGCTTGCCAAAATATATAAGTACGCCTCTCGATTTAACTACCAGTTTACAGGACATACAGAAGACAAAGGAAAAAGTTAACTAATACTATGAGGAAGCACTCAGGTAGACCCAGATAATGGAATATTTTATAGGACAAATGATGTGGTTTCTCCAGCAAACTGACAGCATTAAAAAAGAGAGTGAATCAGAGAGATTTAAGAGACATAACAACAAAATGCAACATGTGGACACTATCGGAAACTGGTTTGAAAATCTAACTTAAAGAGGCATTTTTTCTATAATTGAGGAAACCTGAAAATGGACTAGGCTTTAGATAACCTTAAGGAATTTCTCATTATTCTGTTCGGTACAACTGCATGGTGATTACATAAAAACCAAAAATCCTTATCAGTTAGAGATGCATACTGAAACACTTTAAGTGAAATGACATGGTACCTGTGATCTAATTTAAAATACTCAGAAAAAAATCTGTTAGGGGGAGGAGAGGAAAAATGAAAAAAAAAAAAACAGCAAAATGATAATTATTGAAGCTGAATGATGGATACATGAGGTGTCATTTCACGATTCTCCCTATTTTTGGTATGACTGAAAATTTCTACAATAAAGAAAAATTAGGAGGTACTATCTCCAGGGGAGGTAACATATGGTAAGAATTGGAAACATATGACCCCCACGGGTTTCAGATAAGGGATTATGAAGCTGTAGTTCTTCCTAAACATCAGAAAACATCTGAGGCTTCTGTGTTTCAAGAACTTTTCATTTCCACTAAGTCTACAGTATTATCCCACAACCAGGCTAACTGCATGAACTGACAGTAAAATGATGATTTAAAGAAAAGAGAAGCTTTGAAAATAAATCTGAGTCTAACTTTTGTCATGTCACAAATGTCTACTGTTGATCACAAGTATGCTTCAGCAAGAATGTGTGCAAGGCTGATGAAAATTCCATCTCTGATACTAACACAATTAAAATATTGTAAAAGCAGACCAATAATTTCTGATCCTAAGAACACAAACTTGATTCTTTATTCTTTTTGTTTGAAAAGGTGTTACCAGCAACCAGCTCTAAGACCAGTTTCTGTTGTTGTCTTCAGAGTATTACAATAAATAATTGCCACTACAATGCTCCAAAACTGGACAGGCCCAAAGCAAGTGTTTCCACTTCAATCCTCATGAAGAGAACCCCTACCAGTGATATAAAACAAATAATATATATTAACATATAATATATTGTAGCACAGTTCTATAATTTTTTTTTATAACCCATAAAACACTCAATTTAGAAAATTTCCCCATCAGTTCTTCTAAGAATACAACCAGACAATTTATAACAAGGGTTGACTTGGGAGTATTAATCTTCCTGAAATCAGGATATCTGATTCCAGATGTTAAGTGTTCTTGAAGTTCTTCTTGAATTCTTCTTCTTTACCTCTATAATGGCTTCTCTCGGATGAAAAAAGTTGTTTTTAATTGTTCAAATAAAGGTCTCAATGCTATTTTAAGCTGTATATGTTCTGGTTGTATCCTAAATATGTGTGTATTTGTTACATATATTCATGTGAATGTGTAAATATATACACACATACATATCACAATACCATGTCATATAGTCCCATATTATTGTTCTTCTGTTAAATAAATTGCATACCGTACAATATAAATGATCTGCTTCTATCAGAGGTTTAAGCTGTTTCCAGTTTTTTAATTACAAATGAAGATGTGATTAAATTTCTTTCTCATAAATCTTTATGTCCATCTCTGACTACTTCCTTTAAATAAATTCTTAAATGTGGCCTTGACAAGTCAAAGTGTGTGAACACTTTTAAGAATCTTGACAAATATCACCAAATTGGCCCTCCAGAGAGGGCGTACCAATTAACACTCAAATTAATAATGTATAAGTACATCCACTTTATCCAAAGCTTGACATTATGATTCTTTTTTAATCTTTGCCAACTTGAAGGGGGAAGGTAACGACATATATTTTAATTTGTATCTCTTGTTAACAAGTGAGAATGAAAATTTTTTTCATGTTTCTTGGCTATTTGTAATTCATTTCTTATAAATTTCATTTTCATTGTTTTCCATATTTTTCTATGGAGAAATGCCTCTTTTGCCTGTTGGATTATAAAATCTTTTTGTATATAAGAATATTAACTTTTATCTGTCATATATGCTTCAAATATTGCTCCCAATTAGTCAAATATCTTTTTGCTCTGTTTCTGTTGTGTTTTATAATACAGAATTTATTTTTCATTTTTATGTGGTCACTCTAGAAACCAGTGTAACAAGTAATCAGAGATTTGGACTTTGAAGTAAGAAACCGGATTACAAACCTGGCTTAACCACTTATCAGATGTGTTACCACGGAAAAACTATACTTAATTTCTCTGAGATTCAGTTTTATTATCTGTAAAATACGGATACTGCCACATATTACAGAGTTGTTACGAGGATTACATTCATTCATTCCTTCATTCATTCATTCAGAGTGTCCCACCAAGTCTGCCAGGCAAATAATAAGCATTCATTAATCCCAGCTGTTACTATTACCATGAATAGACATTTTAATTTTTGACAGCAGTTTTCAAATTTAAGTGTACATAAAAATCACCTAAGACCCTTGTTTTAAAAACAATTAGATCCCTAGGCTTCATTCCCAGAGGTTTTGATCATACAAGTCCAGTACCAGGGGCCCTAAAGCATGCACTTCTAATAAACATCCTCAGGTGATTCCGATGCAGGCTGTCCAGGAATACAGCTTAAAAAATACCTGTTTATGGATTCTGCCTTTGACGATAAACTTGGAATACCCTTTCTTACCTCAGAGTTAAATAAGTACTGACCTATATTTCTCCTATATTATTATGGGTCCTTTCAAAAATATTTGATCCATCTAAAATACATTTTATTATACAGTTGGCTAATTGTCTCATAACCATTTGTTGAATAATCACACCTTCCCTCTCTGATGTGAAAAACATCTCTACCACTAGGAAACCACTGTAGTTTCCATTACTTTACCATATGCTTGGATAACTGGTAAGGAAAATCCCCTTGTTACTTTTTATCTTTCAAAATTTTCTTGCCCATAATTTCACCTGTTTGATTTGCCAAACAATTGTTTTCTGTACTCAATAAATACTGACTTAATGGAGGCAGTGGACTTAACAAATAGAAATTAACTTCATAGCAATTTTTCCAAAGTCTCATTGGGATTTTGCTTGGAATTACATTAAAAATTGGAAATTGGGATTCCCTGGTGGCACAGTGGTTGAGAGTCCACCTGCCGATGCAAGGGACACGGGTTCGTGCCCCGGTCTGGGAAGATCCCACATGCCGCGGAGCGGCTAGGCCCATGAGCCATGGCCGCTGAGCCTGCGCATCCAGAGCCTGTGCTCCACAACGGGAGAGGCCGCAGCAGTGGGAGGCCTGGATACCGCAAAAAAAAAAAAAGTTAGTCTACTACTTTAGTAAACGCTTCTTGGTGATGACTTAAAAAAGAAAAAAAAACTTCCGTATCAATTCACTTGTAAAAAAGAAAATGGAAACCCAATCACAAAGAAAATATTCAACATTGGTAAAGTGAAGCCAAACATACCTATAAGTTCAGGCGGGTTTCTTTCATTAAACCGCTCACATAGACGAATAAATGTCTCGGTATTCTCCGTTGTAGGGCATTCGCCATGTCTAGTAATACAGAAACATTTTTTTTTTAAGAAGAGATGACAAATTTCAGCAGAAGGTTTAAATATTAAGGAATCTTAATACATGACTTACCCTTTACACTGAAGTTTTATATATTTGATTCCTTCTTTTTCTATGTCATTTCTGTCATAGAATCTTGAAGTATTTGTCAGGTCCACCAACAAACCCATTTTAACCTTAAAAAAGAATGAAAGAAAAAAGGACAGATTTACTGGTAACTGAATTTGTACCGAATCAAACTGACTAAATGGCAGTATTCCAGGCCAGTTCATTCAACTACACTAAGGGAGATTTTAGGTTCACTCTGCCAATGAACTATTAACAAGGAAAGTATCACTTATCCAAGTCTTATTCAAGACATAGAACTTAGGCACTAAATAAAATAAATTAACCCCCAAACTAATGATGAAACAAGAACATAAGCAAAACAGACTCCACTTCAACATTACAAAAGTGTACCTAAAAAAGCAAACACTGATGTAGTTTTCTGCATGTCACTCCACCTATGATTTACTAGACAAGAAGCCAGAACAGGGATATCATCTATCTGAAACACACCCCAACCAAAGCTCCAGGCACACAATAACCCAGCACTCCGAGCAGTCATTACTACAGCACATGTTAGGCAGTTAAATTCTCAAGTGAGTACACAGGGCAAAAAGTGTGTACAGTCAAAATTCCCTTGTAAATCCCTTAAATAATCAATAAAGAACAGTACACATGGCCGTATTTGTGCATCTCATTGAAGACTTACTCCCATTCCTCAGCCAGTTTTTCTTCCTGTATTGGAACAAAAATCATTATTTCTTCTGTTGAGCAGTAACTGAAGTAGTTGGCTTGTGTTAGGGGGCCACAGGTTTGAAAAATCTTGAACAACCAGAATCATATTCAGCCTTGAAATATATGCACACTGGAACTGAGCCAAGTAAAAGAACAGTTAATCCAAACATCTTCCACCTCATTCTGAAGTATATACTCTCTGAGAAGAATGGCAAGAGAAACAACCTGTACTTTCTAAACTGTTATTTTTCTCTCTTTTGTTGTTACTGCTTTTATTGAGTACCTATTGTTGCGTCTGCCTAAAGGAGACTGGTCTACATAAGAATTCAACTCCGGGCTTCCCTCGTGGCGCAGTGGTTGAGAGTCCGCCTGCCGAAGCAGGGTACACGGGTTCGTGCCCTGGTCCGGGAAGATCCCACATGCCGCAGAGCGGCTGGGCCCGTGGGCCATGGCTGCTGAGCCTGCGCGTCCGGAGCCTGTGCTCCGCGATGGGAGAGGCCACAACAGTGAGAGGCCCGCAATACCACAAAAAAAAAAAAAAAAAAAAGAATTCAACTCCATTGTTGGGGGGGGGGGGGGGGGCGGGGGAATGGTAAAAACATTTAAATTTCATACATCACAAAACAGACAAAATTGTACACTTCTAAAATATAACTAGCTGCCTTAATGTGTTCTATGGATTTCTCCAGATTTCTTAGCTCATGTATGGATAATAGACAGCTCTTCTAGTCAAGCATCTTCTCACTTCCCCAGGAAATTTATTTTTTACGGCATTTTGTGTACTATCTGCACCCCTGGGCCTACTTCTCTTCTCTTCCCACAACGGTTTCTTCAGTGATCTTAATTCCTTCAGAGGATATATATTGCCAAATGCAAAGATTTAGATGCCATACTACAGCTTTTCACTAGTTAGAATTAGAACCCATTTTGTTTGTCTTCAGGTCCAAAATAAGAAGTGAATGAAAAGTGGGGATGAGCAAGAAAATATGAATTTTCTAAATACATACGAATACTTCAGAAACCAAGAAACTGTAATGCATGACTTAGCTGCCCTGAGCCCATGTATATGTATGTGTGTAAATGTGTGTCTGTGTGTGTGATGTGTCTGTGTGAATAATGTGTTTGGGTGTGAATGTGTCTGTCTGTATACACATATACTCATAAATATTATTACATACACATAATTATTTTTCCTTATAGATTCCCAATCCATGAAATAAGGATAATTATAGTATCCACCTCATACAGTTGTTGTGAGATTTAAATGAAGTCCTTACTCTGTGCCAAGCACTATTCTGTGTGCTTTAAATGCACTAATTTGGGCTTCCCTGGTGGCGCAGTGGTTGAGAGTCCGCCTTCCGATGCAGGGGACACGGGCTTGTGCCCTGGTCCGGGAGGATCCCACATGCCACGGAGCGGCTGGGCCCGTGAGCCATGG
The DNA here is from genome assembly GCF_963924675.1 of Phocoena phocoena. Classification (NCBI taxonomy): domain Eukaryota; kingdom Metazoa; phylum Chordata; class Mammalia; order Artiodactyla; family Phocoenidae; genus Phocoena; species Phocoena phocoena. The sequence goes on along the minus strand of NC_089230.1, from coordinate 67,405,029 downwards.
CCGCTGAGCCTGCGTGTCCGGAGCCTGTGCTCCGCAACGGGAGAGGCCACAACAGTGCGAGGCCCGCGTACCACACACACACAAAAAAATGCACTAACTTTATTTGCAAGTGAGAAAACTAAAACATGAGGAGATTATGTAACTTGACCACAGAGCTTAAGTGGCAAACCAGAAATCAAACCCAGGCTAATTGGTTCTAAGCCCAAGCTCTTAGCACTCTGCCTAGGAAATAGTTAATGCTCTATAAATGTTAACTATGACTTTCAAAACGTATATTAATAATGAAGATAAAAATTAAAAGTTTACAAGTAAGCTAAGATAAAAGATATAAACAAATAATGATCCAAAACTACACCGAGAATAGGGATGAGTAACAGGTTATCAAAAACTAAGTGGCATCTTTACCATCCCATAATAAGAGACTTGCACATAATGGGTACCAATATTTGTTGAATGTACTGAGAGAGCATACAATAACAGACCACCAAGAGTCTAAAATAGAAGAGAACAATGGTTGGTGTTATGGGTTGAATTATGCCCCCTAAAAACATATATTCAAGTCCTAACTTCCGGTACCTAACATATAGATTCATGGTGGTAGTTACAGAACTATTCCTTCTCCACAAAGGAACTCCCTCATGCTACCCCTTTACCGTCAGACCCTCTTCCCACCCCCATCCGTATAGGCTGGCACCTGCTAACTTGTTCTCTATCTCGGTAGAGAAGAGATAGTTCTGTATATAGAACTCTATGTACTATTTTTGCAACTTCCTCTGAGTCAGTTAATTATTTCAAAATAAAAGTTTTATTTTAAAAGGCCACCTGCAGGGGTTTCCCTGGTGGCTCAGTGGTTAAGAATCTGCCTGCCAAGGCAGGGGACACGGGTTCAAGCCCTGGTCCGGGAAGATCCCACATGTCGCAGAGCAACTAAGCCCATGCGCCACAACTACTGAGCCTGCGCTCTAGAGCCTGCAAGCCACAACTACTGAGCCCGTATGCCACAACTACTGAAGCCCGCGTGCCTAGAGCCTGTGCTCCGCAACGAGAGAAGCCACTGCAATGAGAAGCCCACGTACCACAACAAAGAGCAGCCCCCGCTCGCCACAGCTAGAGAAAGCCCATGCACAGCAACAAAGACCCAATTCATCCCTAAATAAATAAATAAATAAATAAATTTTAAAAAAATAAAAAGCCACCTGTAGAACAAGAAAGGGATAAAGTATGTTAAATCAATATCAAAAATGTTTTGTTTCGGGCTTCCCCGGTGGTGCAGTGGTTGAGAGTCCGCCTGCCGATGCAGTGGACACAGGTTCGTGCCCCAGTCCAGGAAGATCCCACGTGCTGCGGAGCAGCTGGGCCCGTGAGCTATGGCCGCTGAGCCTGCGCATCCGGAGCCTGTGCTCTGCAACGGGAGAGGCCACAACAGTGAGAGGCCCACGTACCGCAAAAAAAAAAAATGTTTTGCTTCTTACCTTCAGACTCTTCAGATAATTTGAAAGCATACTGGGATGGAACCGATTTTCTTCAGCAACTTGACTGTCATATCTTGGTCCTAACATTGTCTTCAGAGGTAAAAATCTTCCTAAATAACATGAAGATAGGTAATAATTTTCAATAATGAAAATGTTCCAGGTTAAAACTCTATAACTAGCAATTCTCAAAATCACTTTCTAACAATGTTTTAAATGGAATTTAAAAGAGTATTCATGAAATACTCTCAACCTACACTATATTTTCAAAAGGCGCTCCTTGGAACTTTTTAAGACAACATAAATTCTAGACATTGATAATCAAATATAATAGCAAAAGAAAAAATTACCAGTGAATGGAACTTCCACAAAGACTAAGTTCTAAACCACTACATTTAAAAGTTATTGCCTTAAAAAAACTAGAAAACTGATAATGAAGTAAATTAAATCAATTCTTTGACATTCCTATCATACTCTTTTAATATGAAATTGGAACTTTCTCCATCTTATAAGCTTATCCTACATCTCAGGAGAAGGATCATGCTGAGAAGCATACTAACCAAAATCACACTCCAAATGCATCAGTGATTCTAATTTCAGCAAGACTGACTGACTTTTGGCCTTTTTTTTTCCTGAATCACCATATAAACACAGGGGAAGTCATCTTTTAAAATCACCTATTTTAGCTGATTTATATTATACAATCAATAAGAATAAATATCTACCTAAAACAATATCTAAGTGAAGTCTTAACATCTGTCCAGAGGCTTTAAACAAAATTCATAAAAAGATCATTTTTTTCTATTTTTATTTTCTACAAAACCAATCAAGATCACCAGTAACCTCCATGTTGCTAAGTCCAATGGTCAACTCTCAGTTCTCAAATAACTGATCATTTTTTAATTCAAGAGGGAGCTCTTGAATCGCTTTTTTCACGTGGCTTCCAGGATACTACATCCTCCTGTTTTCCTCCCCTCTCTCTGGCCTCTCCTTCTCAGCCTGCTCCTCTTTATCTCCCTGGCCCCTCTATGTTTTGTCCCAGGGCTCTGTCCTTGCACCTCCTTTCTAACTACATTCACTACCTTGGTGTCTCATCAAGTCTCACAGCTTTAAAAGCCATCGGTGGGTAGGGCTTCCCTGATGGTGCAGTGGTTGGGAGTCCGCCTGCCGATGCAGGGGACACGGGTTCATGCCCCGGTCCGGGAAGATCCCACATGCCGCGGAGCAGCTGGGCCCGTGAGCCGTGGCCGCTGAGCTCCGCTCAGCACCGCTGTGCTCCACAACGGGACAGGCCACAGCAGTGAGAGGCCCGCGTACCACAAAAAAAGAAAAAAAAAAGCCATAGATGTGCTAATGACGGACAAAGTGTATCTCCAGGCCAAACCTCTCCCTTAACTCTAGAATCAAATATCAAACTGCCTACCTGACTTAGTCTCTACTTGATGTCTAAAAGACATCTGAGACTTGATATCCAAATCTGAACTCTCAATCTTCAAACTCCTCTAATGGTCTTCCCCATCTCAGCAAATGGTAACACCATTTTTTTAGTAGCTCAGGCCAAAACCTTTGGCGTTATCCCTGACCCCTCTCTTTCTTACACACCCCACACCCAATCCATCAGCAAATCCTATCAGATCTCTCTTCAGAATATATCCAGGATCTGACCACTTCTCACCACTTCTACCATCATCTCACCTAGATTATTATGCTTCATTTAGTTTATTTAACAGATATTTAATGAGTGCCTATTATGTTCTAGGTGCACAGACCATATAAGTGAAAAGAAAAAACGAACATAAAAATCCCTGCCCTCATGAAGCCTATATTCCATTAGGTAAAGATAAACCACAAACAATGAACATAATAAATAATAATATGGTACATTAGAAGTTTCATCCCACTAGACCTCTCTCCTTCTCACTGTTGTCCCAGAGGTCCGATTCTCTTTCCTCTACATACCCTTAACCTCCGTGCTCCTCCCCAGCTGCTCAGTCACACTCTCCTGAGAAAAAGCCAGACCTCGATAAACCCAACCACCTGATTTCTTTGGGCCTCCACCTACACAGCTCAAGGCTCCTAGAGAAAATCTCAGAGCACAGCAGAAGGGTGACAATATAAAACATAATCATCAATCTCAAAGGCAATCCTATGTTTCACATCCTTTCCTCATTCATAAAATATACCAAGCTCCCCTACCCCCTTCTCAACTGATGGCTTTGTATTATAGCGTACTGAAAAGAAAAAGTAGAAAGAAGCAACTTTATATGTTTAACACATACCAAATAATGTTTAAAACATTTTACATAGATTTATTCATTTACTCCTAACATAAACATATGTAACGTTATTATCCCCATTTTACAGATGAGGAAACCAAGGCAAGAGAGATTAAGTAACTTGCCCACTGTCACACTTCTAGTAAATGAGAGAACAGTGATCCAAACCCAGGTGATCTGGACGTAGGGTCCATGGAAATAATTGCTATTCAACAATGCCTCTCCACCACCAGGTAGAAACTTGCCTCACCTTTGCAGTTATAAACCTTTCTGTATCTGAGTCCATTTTCTCTTTCATCCCCTGTCCTTACTCCCATTAAAGGCAAATCCCCTCCCTTCTACTCTGGATTCTTTCCATTTTGCACTCACAAGGACCATAAATCAACTCTTCCTCCCTTCCATGTTGCTACCAACTTTTCTAGCATCTTAACATCTCACAGCATCTCATACATCTGGCAACTCCTTCCTTCTTGAAAAATTCTCTTGGCTTCCATATCACCATACTCCTTTAGTTTCTACCACCCACCTAATACCACCCCCAATTTCTAGCCATTCTTTCTCAACTCCTTTGTTCCCTCTACCCAGTTTCTTTTGTTTTCTTTTTCTTTTCCTTTTTCTTTTTTTTTAGTTGCAGCACACGGGATCTTTGTTGTGGCACACAGGATCTTTGTTGCGGCACACAGGATCTTTGTTGCGGCAAGCGGGATCTTTAGCTGTGGCATGCGAACTCTTAGTTGCGGCATGTGGGATCTAGTTCCCTGACCAGGGATCAAACACGGGGCCCCTGCACTGGGAGCATGGAGTCTTAGCCACTGGACCACCAGGGAAGTCCCTACCCAACTTCTAAAGGGCAGGTTTTGGTAAGGGGGGGGTTCCATCCTGGGCCTTGTCTTCTACTCTTTCTACATTCTCTGCCTGAAAGGTCTTTTCCACTGCCATGGCAGAAACAATGCTATCTGTTCATCAAACTCCATTTATTTTCCTCTTTCGCGGCACGCAGGAAGACTACATTTCTCAGCTTCTCTTGTAATTTGGTGAGGGCCATATGACTGGACTCTGACCAATGGGATATGGACAGGAGTGAGATACAACACCACCCCAAGAGCACCCACTCCTGCTCTTCCCCTTCCATGGCAACCCTGCAGGTCATATGTTTAAGAGGACCGCATCACAAGATGGGAAGAGCCCAGAGAGTCACCACTTGGAGAAAAGTTGCCCAGGAAAGCTGCCTGAAACACAATGCATTGTGATATGAGCAAAAAATAAACATAGTATGTTGACTGGAACCCTTGAGTTTGGGGAGTTGTTTGTCAGAGAAACTAGCATTACTTACCCTAACTAATCAAATACCATGTCTTTAAATATTGTCTTTATGCCGATGATCCTTAAATGTACATCTCCAACTCAAACTTGTTTGAATTCCAAACCATATATCCAACTGTGTACTCAACATATCTACCTGAGCAATCAGGATCTTTTTTTTTTTTTAACATCTTTATTGGAGTATAATTGCTTTACAATTGTGTGTTAGTTTCTGCTGTATAACAAAGTGATTCAGCTAGTATACATATATCCCCATATCCCCTCCCTCTTGTGGCTCCCTCCCACCCTCCCGATCCCCCCGGTCTAGGTGGTCACAAAGCACTGAGCTGATCTCCCTGTGCTATGCAGCTGCTTCCCACTAGCTATCTATTTTACATTTGGTAGTGTATATATGTCAATGCTGCTCTGTCACTTCGTCCCAGCTTGCCCTTCCCCCTCCCCGTGTCCTCAAGTCCATTCTCTACATCTGCGCCTTTATTCCTGTCCTGTCCCTAAGTTCATCAGAACCATTTTTTTTTTTAGATTCCATATACATGTGTTAGCATATGGTATTTGCTTTTCTCTTTCTGACTTACTTCCCTCTGTATGACAGACTCTAGGTCCATCCACCTTACTACAAATAACTCAATTTCATTTCCCTTTATGGCTGAGTAATATTCCATTGTATATATGGGCCACATCTTCTTTATCCATTCATCTGCTGATGGACACATAGCTTGCTTCCATGTCCTGGCTACTGTAAAGACTGCTGCAATGAATATTGTGGAACATGTCTCTTTTTGAATTATGGTTTTGTCAGGGTATATGCCCAATAGTGGGACTGCTGGGTCATATGGTAGTTCTATTTTTAGTTTTTTAAGGAACCTCCATACTGTTCTCCATAGTGGCTGTATCAATTTACATCCCCACCAACAGTGCAAGAGGGTTCCCTTTTCTCCACACCCTCTCCAGCATTTAAGCAATCAGGATTTTAATACTTCTTCCAACCTGCTTTCCCCCTCAATAAGCCCTAATGGTACCAATCATCCTACTGCATAAGCAGAAACTTGGGACTAAGTTTTGACTCTCTTTATCTCATTCTAAATCCAGCACCAAGTCCCGTCTATTTTCCCTCTTTAATATCTCTCAAATCAGCCTACTACTCTTCGACTCTACTTCTAAACCGTCACCATTATCTTTCACTTGAACTACCATGACAAGTTCCTAACCTCCCCACTTCCACCCTTGTCTCTTTCATTAAACACAGAGCAATCAAAGTAAGCTTCTTTAAACTGAAGTCAAATCATCTGACCCCAATGCTTAAGAAACGGCAATGGTTTGCCAGTGCACTGTGAAAGTATATAAATATTAAAACCCCTTATCACACCATAAGCTTATACGATCTGGCTCATACTCTCCACCCTCACATCCATATCCTCACTTTCAGTCTGAAATCTCTCCACCATCATCCTATCCCAACAGAAGACCTTCAAAAAAACAAAAAAACAGGGCTTCCCTGGTGGCGCAGTGGTTGAGAGTCCGCCTGCCAATGCAGGGGACACGGGTTCGTGCCCCGGTCCGGGAAGATCCCACATACTGCGGAGCGGCTGGGCCCGTGAGCCATGGCCGCTGAGCCTGCGCACACGGAGCCTGTGCTCCGCAACGGGAGAGGCCACAACGGTGAGAGGCCTGTGTACCACAAAAAAAAAAAAAAAAAAAAAAAAAAAAAAGCAACACTCACACTCTATCTAGCAAACTTCTATTTATTCATGTTAATTCATATATACCTCCCTCTGGGAAGCCTTCCCTGATCCCCTTCTTCTTCCCTAACGTCAAGGTTTATTATCTCTCTGAAAAAAAAATAATAATAATAAAAAGAAAAGAAAAAAAAGGTTTATTATCTCTAGTATCCCATAATAGTCTATAACAGAGTCATTATTGACCTTGTTAAAACAGAACTGTGTTTAAAACTGATGGTTTGCTACTCACAGAATTGTGTGCTCTTTAAGGTGGGGGACTATATCTTAATCATCTCCCAAGTCCCAAAAACCAGCACAAAGTATATACAAATATTTGCTAAGTAAAATGTCTTCAAAGTCATCACTATTATCATAAGACTGAATCATATTTATAGTCCCCCAGTTAGTTCCCGGGAGGTTCTTTATACATAGTACATACAAAACAATTTTATGTTGAATAATCAGAAGTTTGTTTTCTTCAAAGTGTTCACCTGAAATCTATCACTCAGAAGCAGGAAAAAAGAATTCTTCAGAAATAAAGCTTGGCCCTATCTCCAGGTACTCACTCTCTCACTAGAAGTCTGGTTTAATTAGAGAAGGTGACTTCAGAGTGGGACAAATTACTATTTATAATTAGTACCATCTTCTTTCTGATTCAGAAAAATTATGAACTTCTAGTACTAATAAGATTCATCCTAATGTTACAATGAGAAAATTTAAGCAGTCATAACACATTTTCCTAAATATGCAAAATATCAAAGAAATTATACAATAAGCATAAATTACTTTTCTAATCAGAACAAAAAAGAGGAAGAAAATAGCAAGTAGAAACTGGGAATGTGAATGATTCCTTATTTTTCTCTAACGCTTGCAAGAATATAGCTAGCATTTCTTATTCTACCACTATAAAACACTGCCAACCCTACATTATCTAAAATACACAATGTGTCATGAACACTTCTAGGACAGAAATGTTAGAGAGATCAAATTTTAAGGGAAATTCAAAAAGACTTATCAAGAATTTTATGTTGTATTCACCTTAACTTTCTAGTAAGGATCACAAAGCCAAGCCAAAGAATTGATTACCAGTAAAGATTCAGTTTGGTTGTCAGGAGGTCTGGGGTTGTGTTCAGGGCCAGCAACTGCTCAGATTAGGTGAGCTTAGTGACTCACTGATCACAGTAATTAACAGTCTATGTTTTGGGGGTCAAAATACTCTAATACAATAAAAAAAGAAAAACTTTTTATTCCTGACCCTTCATCTCCAGCAGAGGGAGAAAAAAAAAAGCACACAACTCTATTTCTTACAGAAGTATTAAGCTGCCTGGAGCTAAGCACCTTATCTGCTGCTGTCCACCCCCAGTCAGTACCACATTTGCCCCATTCATCGAGGAAAAAGTCAGTATTCTGATATTTGTCATTGCCATCTGCAGATTATATTAAAATTCTGATTTTAAAACTGTTTTTCTAATTCCAAATAAAAAATATTCACTGGGACAAGACCTTCTTTATGATTTCGTTTTTCTCACAAATCAGTGCAGCAGGTAACTCTAATGAAAGGATCCAGGAAACATGCTCCAGGTTAAAAAAGAAGCTAGACATCTAAGTTTAGAGGTTTCTTCATAACTCCATAGAAAAAGCCACATGTAAAAAGAAAGGATTCAACAGTAAGTTAGAGATGCCAAGGGAAAAAAAGTCAAAATGTCTGAAGAGTGAGATGGATCGTAATCAATTCATCTGAAGAGAGTACAATGACTATCAAGCACAAGTGAAAATCGTATAAAAATGGTTAGAACGTAAAAAAAATTACTCATTTTTGTTAAGGAAAACCATTTCCTCACCCTAAGGCTTGCTTAGATTATCTTTTATCCATCATTTATATGGCTTTATTAACTGAGAATTTTATATAAAATGTGAAGAAAAGCTGACAAACTAGAAGAACCAGAAAACCTGAATTAAAAAATGACTAGAGAATCTTCTCTTCCAACAACTTAAAATAACTAGGCTGGGACCTCCCTTGTGGTGCAGTAGTTAAGAATTCGCCTGCCAATGCAGGGGACACGGGTTCGAGCCCTGGTCCGGGAGGATCCCACATGCCGCAGAGCAACTAGGCCCGTTCACCACAACTACTGAGCCTGTGCTCTGGAGTCCTGGAACTGCAACTGCTGGGCCCGTGTGCCACAACTGCTGAAGCCCGCACACCTGGAGCCTGTGCTCTGCCACAGGAGAGGCCACCACAATGAGAAGCCCGCATACTGCAAGAAGAGTAATCCCCACTAGCCACAACTAGAGAAAGCCCGTGCGCAGCAACGAAGACCCAACACAGCCAAAAATAAATAAATAAATTTTAAAATAATTAATTAACTAGGCAGACATACTATAGCTGTGTACATAATTAGTAAGCATGCATAGCTCACTACAAAATCCTTTAATTTTGTTTCAAAACACCTTCTAGAAAAAGCATTAAGTTGGAGTTAGTTAAAATTTAAAACTTTAACTCTTCAAAAGAAACTTTTAAGAAAATGAAAAGGCAAGCCACAGACGGGAGAAAAGACTTTTAAAAGCATATCTTCAACAAAGGATTTGTATTTACAATACATAAAGAACACTAACAACTCAAAAATAAAATAAACAACCGAATTTTAAAAATCAGCAAAAGATCTGGACACTTTGCAAAAGAAGATATGTGAATTGCCAGGAAGCACATGAAAAGATGCTCAACATCAAACCACAGTAAGATAGTACTAAGCACCTATTAGAATGGGTAAAATTAAAAAGACTGATCAAATCAAGTGTTAGAGAGGATGTGGAGCAAACAGAATTCTCATATATTGATGGCGGGAATGCAAAATGTTATGACTTGGAAAAGAGTTTGGCAGTTTTTTAAAAGGTTAAACTTACACCTATCATGCAATGCATTCCTCTCCTAGAGATTTACACACGGGAAATGAAAGCATATGTCCTACAAAGAACTGCACATGAATATTCATAGCAACTTAGTATGCAACAGCCAAAAACTGGAAACAACCCAAAGGACCATCAACAAGTGAATGGACAAACCAATTTAAACTGGTGTATCCATAACAGTGGAATACTACTCAGCAGTAAACAGGGATGGGCTATTGATACGTACAAGCACAGCGTGAAAATCTCAAAATAATAATGCTGAGTTAAAGAAGCCAGAGACCTCCCCCTCAAAAAAGAGTATGTTTCCATTTATTTTAAAAATTATACAAAATGCAAACTAAATCTATAGTGACAGAAAGCAAATCACTAGTTGCCTGAGGGAGGGAGGGATTACAAAGGGCAGGAGGAAACCTGGTGTGGTGATGATTGTGTTTACTATCTTGATTGTGTTTCACAGGGTGTGTGTGTGCGCCTGTGGTCCAAATTTATCAAACTGTACACTTTCAAACTGTACACCTTAAAGTCTGTTGTGTCAAACTCAAAGATGAAAAAGTCCTCAATTAAGAATCATTTAAAAAAACAAAAACCTCCAGTCTCAGTGTGGATGAATTTCACCGCTGGGAACTGCCCCTCCCTTTAGCCTTCCTCTCAAAACCGACACTTGTCCCTTCCCCTTTCGAGAACTCTCAAAGGTTTACAAACTCCTGACTAAGCTTCAAAGTATTATTACCCACTGGGTTCTTGGGTTCTCGGCTCCTGCCACACAGAGCTCCTATCTACCTTCCCGTTCGCAATATTTAGCCTTACTGAAGAGTGACAAGTGCCCCCACTCCCTCCAGTCCAGGTTCCCAAACACTCATCCACGAAGCTTCATCGGACCGAGCACGTCTCGGTCCTGAAACACCACTACCGAAAAGCTGCGCCCCACTCAGCCCATCCCCGGACCCGCCGGTGCGCAGGGACTCGAACACCCCCCGTCCCGGTTACCTGCCACCGGCTGGCCGCGCCGCGGACAGTTTAGCCACCGCGGGGGAATCTTGTTGTGAGCCATGTCTTGGGGCCGTGCACAGCCGCCCCCTCCACCAACTCGCCGCGCCGCCGCCGCCGCCGCCTCCTCGCGCTCCGCTCTGCTCCCGAGGTCGAGGTACCCGAATCTCGGCCGGTGTCCGAACCCCAACCGCCCGGACCTGGTAATGTCAGCAGCGTCGCGCCACTTCCATTCAGGCTCAACTCTAAGCGAGCCCACAATGCACCGCTACTTCCGCCCCAAAAGCCCCACCCCCTTCTTTCCGAGGTCAGAGGTGATGAAAGAGACGCTGGCGGACGGATGGGAAGGAGTTAAGGCCAAGGCGAATGGGAGGGGCGGGTCTTCCCTCGCCCCGCCCCTCCCTGCCCAGACCCAAAGCGCTCTCAGGGCGGCTTTGCACATGCGCAGCTGCCGTAGTATTGGGAACCAGAAGTGGCGCTTATATTCATTTCCCATAGACTGCCGATGGAAACCCCAGAGAGTGAAAAGAAACAAATCCTCTTTCCACACGTAGACTGGTCCGCAGATTCATTAAGGCATCTGTTTTACTGACGAAGGGGGCCATCCCACCGCCGTCGTAGCTCAAGAACCTGATAGCCCTTTTTCGGCCAAATTTGATGTCCCGGCAGTATCTGCGTTTGATTGGGAATTTGGAAAGTTCTTCCTGACGTGGATTAGGGGGAACAAGCTTTAGAGAAATTCTAAGAGCGAGAGATTGGAGCACCAGGAATGAGGAATTTCTCTTTGTGGGAGTACTTCTGGGGATCCATGAAACATATGAAATTAATCTCAAAACATTTTTTATGAGCTTTGTTTGTACACTTATGGAGCAATGTTTTATAGCGTATTTGGGAGTCTCAAAATTACCAACTAAAGTGTGTAATTGGCAAAGGCAGGAATTGCCCAGTGGAGTACCACTACCTGATGGTGTTACTTGCCTTACCAAACAAACGGTCTTTCCCTTCCAGTTGAGCAGGGGCGATTGGGAGTGTTTTCTAAACTATGTACTGTAGTAAGACTTTCTGTAGTTAACAGACTAATTTAGTTAAAGTATTCGATATAAAGCTGGGTGCTGGCAAATTAGTTATAATGTAGCAGTTCGGCTTTAACTACCAGTGATGTGTTTGTACTGCAAGAGTGTGAGGTTTGGGAGAATGCATTTTAATCTTACGGGACAGCTCAGCCCCTGAATGCCTGTACCCTCTCAGTAAGATCAGAATTCTCCCTTGAAACAGAGAGGGCCCAACGGCTCTCTCTCTGAGAGAGCCTGAGTTAGGTCACACTCCTGGTCTGTCCTGCCATTATTTCTGCTGAGACCTTTTAGTGAAAGTATCACTCCTCTGCTGACAAGACTGTTGCCTTACAAATCAGCAATCTGCCCAAATGATGCCCAATTCTCTTCTCTGCTGGCAGGGGGAAGTTGGTACCAGACCCAGAGTGGTGAAATGTTTGATCCCCCAAATCTCCAAGGATGAAAACGGTGAGCCTGGTCCTGGAAAAGTATTTCACTTTCCCCTTCTGGGGATGACTCCCCTTGGAGACTGTCCTTCTCACACACTGTGTCCGCCTAGGGAGCTCAGTACTAGGCACAGGGAATGCTTCGCAGAGGCTTCATACCACCGATGAGCAGCTGTTATTGGTTGTTAAGGCAGCAGTGTGTGCTTAATTTTCACACCACTATTCAGTTATGCCCTCTTTTGTCTTTTAAAGAAAGATTTTTTTTTTGATGTGGACCATTTTTAAAGTCTTTATTGAATTTGTTACAATATTGCTTCTGTTTTATGTTTTTGGTTTTTTGGCTGCAAGGCATGTGGGATCTTAGCTCCCCAACCAGGGATCAAACCCGCACCCCCCTGCATTGGAAGGCGAAGTCTTAACCACTGGACCGCCAGGGAAGTCCCCAGTTATGCCCTCTTTATCCTTGGTGCCAACAGACCCAGAGGACCCTGTGGTTCCCTTCTGCCCACAATAAAGGGCAGAGTAGGACAGTGGCATCCAAGTGAGAGGGCCATTTCTCCCATTTCTCCCTACCAGGAATCCTTTGCCTGATGGGTACTTCTGCCAGTATCACTCCTACTCCCACATCTCTGCTATCCTTCAAGAAGAAAAATAGATGCCCCCAGAGGAACCAACATGTCTCCTCCCTGGCCTCCTGGAACCACCAACACATTCTCATAAATATGTCTTGGCCTCCTCTTTATTGACTCTTCACAGGTGAATTCTTCTATAGAACATTTATTTTGCCCATAAGGAAAGGTGCGTGTAAGGGTAAAGAAGACTGAATTTTCCCTCTTGACAAAAAGGAAAGAGACTTTCCTTTTCCCAGGGTATTTCCTTGAGAAAGCTTGTATTTGTAAATCCTTCCTCATCACCCTGATATGTATATAAATCTTTTGAACATCTAAACGAGCCTCTTGCCTGTTTTACAACCCAGGAAATTTTCTTAAGGCCTAGGGAGCCACCTCTTTGTAAACATGAAGGAAGATAGCACCCCCTGTCTCCCTGTCACCGTGGGAATTTAACCTAAAACACCTCGTTCCAAGCTGAAAGTCACAGAGATTGAAAAGTTTTGTTTTCCTTTCAGATAATGGCAGTTAGCTAACACAGGCAGCCAAGCCAGTTACCAAGTAAATTTAGGATGAACTATGAAAGACTGTATAATAAACGGTGCTGCCGAAGTCCTCTTACATGGGGACTAGTTATTATTTATCTCGAGAACATGTATGGAATGGATCATATATACTTGGCTGTTTGCAAGGGTGAGTGTTCTCACTTTGCAATCTCATTAGAGGATTGCCTGTGATTTGCATTAGAGTCTGGTTCAGTGCGTATTTAATAATAAAACTGGTTTATTTCTTTGCTACATTTGTGGAGTGAACGTTCTCCTCTCTATGAGTGCCTCTGTCCAAATTTCCCCTCTTCATATGAAACCGGTCATATTGGATTAGGGCCCACCCTAATCCAGTATAAACTCATCAAGATTCCATCTGCAAGACCCTACTTCCAAATAAAGTCACAAGTACAAGGTTAGAAGTTAAACATATCTTTTGGTACAATTCAACCCATAACACCCACTCTTACTTTCAGAGGCACAGTCCAGGCTTGCAGACACACAAGCTGTTTTGAATCCCAGGAATGTGGCTGCACTATGTCTTCCTGTTTCTGAAGGAAGTTTTTCTGGAAAGTCAGAGACTGAGATAGAGGCCTTAAAAATCACCTTCTACGTCCCTCCCTTTTTTTTGTATACTGCTAGTGGAACAAAGCAGGACTCTATAGGGCCTTCCTTGGACAGACCCCTCCCCCCATGTCCTCTGCTGTAGCTCCTCTCTGAAGTACCTAATAACAATATCTGATGCACATTTCCTGAGTTGTTTTACAGATGCTAAAACCTCACCAAGGGAACTCCCTGGCAGTCCAGTGCTTAGGGCTCTGTGCTTCTACTGCAGGGGGCATGGGTTCGATCCCTGGTCAGGGAACTAAGATCCCGCAAGCAGCATGGACAAAAAAATAAAATAAAATAAAACCCCCACTAAATGAAAGAAGTTAACTACCAGATGACCATGAGCATGTAGCCCCCCCAGACCTGCTGGAGTCTGAGGACTGATAATGTTAACCCCTGTGACACCACCCTCTTACCTCACCATCAGCCATTCGGAGAATTGTGCACGCAAGCTGGTCACACACCCTGCAACTCCTCTCCCTCACCTGGCCTTTAAAAGTGCCTCCTTGAAACCCATCAAGGAGTTTGGGCTTTTTTTTTTTTTTTAAACAACATTTTTTTTTTTTTTTTACTAATCAGCCCTTTTTAAAAAAATTTTTTTTAATTAGTTAATTTATTTTTTGGCTGCGTTGCACAGCATGTGGGATCTTAGTTCCCCGGCCAGGGATCGAACCCATGCACCCTGTGGTGGAAGCATAGGGTCTTAACCACTGGACCGCCAGGGAAGTCCGGAGTTTGGGCTTTTTGAGCATCCCAGACTCCTTGTGTGGTGCCTTACAATAAATGCCACACTTTCCTTCATCACAACCCAGTGTCAGTAGATTGGCTTTCCTGCACATGGGCAAACAGGACCCAAGTTTGGTTCGGTAACACTAGAAGCTACAGGAAATGAGATATCTTGAGCAAACTCAAAATCACCCTCTTTTCTTCCTTTCTACCAACAATACTGATCCCACTTGAACGGTTTAAATTCTTCAGTGACACACTTTCAAACCTGCTCTCCAGAGAGGTTCCAAGTATTCCCTCAGTGATCAGGTTTCTAAAGATCCAAATTCATATCTGCATATTTTTAAAAGATAAACTGAGGCACATTTTTAAATGTCAAGAGTTTATTTGAGCAAAAATCAATTTCAGTTGAAGTGCGCCAAACCAGAAGTGGTTAGGAGCTCCCCAGGACAGGAGCCAGAGAAAGGACTTATATAGAGAAGGTGCAGAAGCAAAGAAAAGAAAGTACTTGATTGGCCAGAACTTAAAGGCTCGTTGGCTGTCTGTGATTAGTTGACCTTAGCGTTTTGATTTCCTAATCTGGAGGCATTTACAGGGTTTGATTTTGGTTTGTCTCTGTAGGCCACCTCGGCATGAGAGCCACATCAGCTGGATGGCCTCCTTGTTTAATTAAATTAACAAAATCAATTCCCCAACAAAGTCTCAACATGAAATGACTCCAGTTCCAGGGGTGCAAATATATGCCCAACTCTGAACAGGCCACAGACCTGCGTACAAGGATATCACATGTATTTTCTATAAATCAACTCAATCCTGATTCTGAATTCCTTCCTGCTAAATCAGTCGTTTAGAGGAGGAAAAATAATGTTCCCTCTACCCTTCTTGGCTGAGACCTCCTGTAATAAAAGACAAAGAGGAGAAAAACGAACAGAAGTTTATTAACATGTATACCTCATGCGCAGATGCGAGATACCCAGGGAAGCTGAGATGGCTAGTACCTTAAATACTAATATCCTTAGCCAAAGACAAAAGAAAGATGCTGGGGGAACAAAGAGACCAGTTATGGGAAGTTACCAGGAAAAGCACAGGAAAAGGTAAGGTTTGTTATGAAGATTTAAGTCTCTGCTTTCTTCACTGATAAGTTTCACGTGATTTTAGTCATTCCTCTCTTCCTGGTACTGAGAAGGAGACACCCTCACAAATGGAGATTTCCTTTATAAATATAAATTTCCCTGACAAAAGGGTAACTTCTACTCTGTTTTCAGAGCTTCTCCTGTGTCTGCCTTTTCTCAAAAAAATAATTCACTCAAAATAATCTTTATACCAAAGAGACATATTTGGGGGTAGCATACTCTGCTACCCTTTAGTGAGAAGTGCTAGCTCTGGCATTCTTGGGGCTTCCTGACCCCACTTCTGTGCCTGGAATTATATCTTGACTTCAGGGGCTCTGACAACACATCTCCAAAAAAGAGGTGAAGGGAAAGGCTGGTCTCTTTTTTTGTTTGTTTTGTTTTTTATTTATTTATTTATGGCTGTGTTGGGTCGGGTCTTCATTGCCGTGCGCAGGCTTTCTCTAGTTGCGGCAAGCGGTGGGGTTCCTCTTCACTGCGGTGCCCAGGCTTCTCGTTGCAGTGGCTTCTCTTGTTGCGGGGCTCTAGGTGCGTGGTCTTCAGTAGTTGTGGCACGTGGGCTCAGTAATTGTGGCGCACGGGCTTAGTTGCTCCGCTGCATGTGGGATCTTCCCGGACCAGGGCTCGAACCCGTGTCCCCTGCATTGGCAGGTGGATTCTTAACCACTGCGCCACCAAGGAAGCCCCGAAGGGCTGGTCTCTTGTCACTGACCCTCTGTTCCCTTGGCTGACACGGATCCTTGGCATGACTCCCATGGCGCCAGGGGGTCTCTATTGCTCCTCGGCCACATTGTGGGGAAAGGGGATCTTTTGTGAGACTGGGAACCCTACAGCTCAGGCCTTCTGAGTGCACCCATAGGCATTCCTCTCCGAGATGCCCAAACTACAGGGTCTGGAGTAATGTCCAACACCTTTCTTCACTAATCAGATGGTCCCAAAGGAAGGATTAAATAAGTACATGTGGCTCGTGTAGAGGAACAAAATTTGCCACCCCAAAATATCTCTTTGGCATATGGGTTACTTCAAGCTGAAAACAATGAGGGCCTGAAAAACTCAGGAAGAAACTTTGAACTTCCCCCTAACTGTCTAAAAAAGAATTTAGGTAGGAAGCCTGTTCCCTAACAGAGCCATCTCCAGAGATATCCACAAAGGGTATGGGCTATATGTGGGGAGGAAAACTCTCTAGAGATCAGGTCCCCTCTGTGTCCCATTCTCTCTCCATGGCCCGGGCAAGCATTTATTTACCAAATATTTGCTTTTTTTAATCTCCAAGTCAATTGCCTTTCTCCCCTCTCAAGTCTCTTGTCTTTAGCTGAAGATGGTGTTAAGGTTTATTAATGGTTTGGGCCATTTTGGTGAGTTACTCAGTTTTCCTGGGTCTCTCCCATGTAGACATGTTATTAAACTTTGTTTGATTGTCTCCTGTTAATCTGTCTCGTGCCAATTTAATTCTTAGACCAGCCAGAGAAACCTAGAAGGGTAGAGGAAAATGTCTTCCTCCCCAACACTGGCTAATGTCTTGAGAAATTAATTTTTTAGTGTTTGACGACATGATGGATACATCACATGAGGGAAGTGATGTAATAAAATTATTTTAAGGCAAGAAAAGGAAAATGTAACGTAAAATTTTCTCTGCCATTTGAACCACTCCCCCTCCCCTTTCGTGGGCATTGTGCATCTGCATTGTACATTAACTAGAAGACACGAGAATGCCTCCTCACCAAAAAAAAAAAAAAAAGCAACTTCCTCCTGGCACCAGCAAGGTAACCCCTTAGTAGATGACATTCCTTTCTGAATCCTATAAGAGGTCACAATAAGCCGCTGCCTACCTTGTTGGACTACTTAAACATTCATGATGTCACTTGGATGTCTAACCCTTCGTCTCAGCGTTCTCACAGACCCTTCCTCCCCACCCCCCAGTTTCCCCACTCTCATCTTGCATTAGTATGGTACATTTGTAAGAACCCTAAGCCTATTATTTCAAGTATAACAAACAGCATTAAAAATGTGTATGTTGGATCATTTCTCCTCAATAGTGAGAAGTTGGATGTGTTTTGTGTTTAAGACATGAAAACCTATTGTAGAATTCCCGATAATTTCTCTGTAACGGAAAATTGAGCCATGTACCATGTTTGCCACTAGATGGAGCAGAACACTAGGAAATACAGTCCTTCCTGTTTCGGTGGCCAAGAAAGTAGGTCAGTGAGTCAGATTCTTTAATTACATATGTGGGTGCCTATTCCAAAGGTTGAATTTGGCCCGGGTTCACCACTTTCATAATAACAGAAGTCAGCCTAACCTTCAAGATGATTAAATTACAGTGACTAGCAGAGCACCTCTGCAGGGTAGCTTATATAAGCTTCTTCACTGGAAAATAGGAAAGATTAAAAGGAAAAAGAACTGTTTTCCAAACATTACTGTCAAGGCATGAAGATTTTCAGAGATATAAATAACAATCTCCTTCTGTGTGCCATAAAAAATTTACTTCTACTGTTTAAATTATGTGGAACATTGTCTGCCTTTTCATTAGAGAATAATAAACCTTTTCATTTGAATTATGCCTTGGACAAAATGTTCAGAGATTTTCTAATTTGTGTTAAACCTCACAGCTCTGTGAGGTAGACAGTGCTACCATCTCCATTTCATAGATGAGCAAACAGACTCAGAGAGGTTCAGTAACTTGCCCTAAGCCTCACGGCCAGAAGCTGAAGAACCAGGCTGTGAGGTGGTGAGCGATGCTGGAACCGCCAACAGAGTCGGGAAACTTTTCTTTCTAATCCAGGCTCTGCCTCCCATGCCTATTAGACCTTGAGGGGAAAAAATTACCCTTAAAGTCCTGATTTTTTGTTTTTCCATTTGAAAAATTATTAGATGGTCCCTAAGGCAGTCTGCCTGAAATTTAAATACACTCAATCCCTGGAGATCTTGTTAAAATGCAGGTTCTGATTCAACAGCTCTGGGGTGGCCCTGAGAGTCTGCATTTCTGACCAACTCCCCAGGGAATGCCCGGGCTGCTGATTGAAAGAACACACCATGGAGCCTTCCTATTGTGGGCAGATAATTATTAACATCTGCAAGGGATGTCCCAACACTCAGAAACGGGCGAACAATGCTTGCAGTTTGCAATATTCACTGGTAGCTGTCTATTTGAAAGGAACTCTTGCTTGGTATTGATCTATATTTTTTGCACCTAGATTAGTTGGAGCCTATCAGATCCTATTAGGGAATGAAACTGTTTTTCCAGTTATCGGCCACCAACATGTCCTTATCATTTGCTTCTTAGATTAATTGTTTTTTATTGCTGATTAATAGCACACCTGGCATCTCAGATGGAATCACCCCAGATTTCCTAGGTGACATGTGATACGAAGCCAATGTTTTATCTTTATGTCTTTGCAATGCAAAACCATAATCTTCATCTAATTACATGCCTGGACACAGGTAAGGCATCCTGTTCCCCAAATAAATAACCTCTAGCTTTCTATACCCTTCCATACTGGAACATTCTTTTATCTCCTTGCATATTCCACGTGCTAGGGAGTTACTAAACCATAACGTGTGCTTGAGATCCATTTGTCTGAGAGATTTTGCATCTACTCTATGCAGTGCTTTACAATGTATAAAAGCGCTTTCACCTATGTTAACTCATTTGATCCTGCAAAAACGTGGTGAATTAGTGAAGATAGCATTTTCCCCGTTGCAGAGGAAAAGACGAAGGCTCCAGAAAGGTTGTGACAGGCAGGAACACAGCCAGTGTCTCCTGACTAAACTCCAAGTGCCTTCCACTGCACTGCACAGCTCTCCTACTCTACCTCGTGTTCAAAGTGCGTGTGAGTCTGAGCAAGTAGCGTGTGGACGCTGTAGCTAAAGGAAGAGGAAAGCAGGAGGTGGGGTAAGCTTGGCATCACTGTATTAGGAGAAACGAGGAAATAAGAGTAGAACATTGCAGCAGGTTGATGGCTAGGAAAAATCTTAAGTTTCCGGTGACATATTTCAAGACTGCAGGTTTGGATTCCACAGACCCATAGCTTTAAAGGTCATTGCCTCACTTCTAGGATGAATACCTTAAATTGGGCCCTAGTTTTAGGATCAGCAAAAGTGCGCTCAAGCCTAGTTCATTCATCCTATTCCATTTTCTACTGAATGCTGACGTGTATGAGGAAATCTAGGGGATGCAAAGATGAAGACACATTCTTGAACCCTAAAAAGCTGCTTGTTTAATAGAGAGGGCTAATTATGTCAATTACTCATGTACTGCTTCATTTCGAAATATGATGTGGCACCTTGCTACGTGCCAAACGCTATCCCAGGTGGAGAACAATGGCAATGAATAAGACAAGGCCCCTGATGTTTTGTTTTTGCATTTGAAAAATGATGAGATGGCCCCTAAGGCAGTGCACCTTAAATTTAAATGCACTCAATGCCTGGAGATCTTGTTAAAATGCAGTTTCTGATTCAATCAGTCTGGGGTGTGCCTGAGAGTCTGCATTTCCAGCCAGCTCCCCAGTGATGATCTCGCTGCTGACTGGAGGACCACACCTTGAAGGTTTCCCTGACCTCAAAGACTTCACTTGGTCAGTATAGGTTACAGGAAAAGTCAGTACAATACATGCCATGGGGAGGGGGAGGGGGGAAGGGTGCTGCCCACGTTTCCATAGAATCACAGAGAAAAGTATCTATCCCAATCTTTTTTTTTTTTAAAAAGAATTTATTTATTTGGCTGCACAAGGTCTTAGTTGTGGCATGCGGGATCTAGTTCCCTGACCAGGGACCGAAGCCAGGCGCCCTGCGTTGGGAGCGCAGAGTCTTAACCACTGGGCCACCAGGGAAGTCCCTCTATCCCAATCTTGAAGAGTCAGGAGAAGCTTCCAAAAGGAAGGGACATTTAAGCTGATCCAAGCTGGGGTGGAGGGGAGAACATATGTGCACAGGCCTAGAAGCAATGTTGTGTGGTAGGTATTTAACAGCCATCTCTCTAGAGGTAGGCAAGAAGGCCCTAGTTTGTAGAATTTGCCCATTTCCTTGATATAAATACTCCCACCATGGCCGACTTTAGGCTACCAACAGGGCATCACCAAACACATAATTGGGAAGAAATGTACACCAAACTCTCACACGCGGGTGCAAACCACTTCAGAGCATCACTGCCTAGAGGTGGAAGTATGATGCTTCTGGGGAACTCCGAGCAGTCCTGTGGGGTGGGAACTCACAGTGTGTGTGGGTGTGGGCAGTGGGCAGCAGGCAGGGGAGAGGAGTGCAGGCAGAAAAGGGAATGATGGGAGGGAAGGCTACAAATGACTGCATGCCACTTTAAAGAGTTTGGACTTCGTCCCGGTCCCGAGGAAAATCTGGAGTCATCAAAAGGTTTTAAGAAGGGAATGACCCTGTTGAGAGTAATATCTGTAGAGTGATGGAGACAGAAGCCTGACCACAGTGCTCTGGAGTGTGAACGAGAACAGATGGAGCCAGCCTGGGGAGTGGAGACTATGCACACAGACAACATCTGTACTTACCTGCGAAGCAAAAGAATGCAAGGACGAAAGTAGAAACTGTTGGGTAACTTGAAGCCTAAAATCCCTGATTCGGGGATTTTTTTTTTTTTTTTTTTTTGAATATGAAAAAAAGTGTTTATGTTTAAATGAATACGACAAAGAGCCAGTAGAGAGGAGCAGGGACCACTGATGAAGGGAGGTCTCTGAGGCAGGTAAGGAAGAGACCCCAAGTTCAGATGACCTAGTACAGGATAGAGTAATATAAGGACCATGAGATTAAGCACATTTTATTAATGCTAAAAAAAATTCAAAATAGTGCTCAGAAGGCAAGCCCCTTGTCTGTTCTATTCAATGCTGCCTCCCCAGCACCTGGAACAACGCCTGGAACATGGTGGGTGCTCGGCAAGTATTTGCCGAGGGAATTAATGCATGAACAGATGAGAGGAACCACCGATTAGGCACACACTTTGTGCCAGGACTGTGAAAATGATGGTCATCCACGTACTCCCTCGCGCTCTCTCTCTCTCTCTTTAGCTCCCCAACCAGTGGATCGAGCCGGTGCCCTCAACAGTGAAAGAGCAGAGTCATAACCACTGGACTGCCAGGGAATTCCCGCATGTGCGCTTTAATTCTTACAACTGCTCTACGAGGTGAATGTTTACTTCCACTTTACAGATGAGGAAAGAGAAGTGCAGAGAGATTTAGAAAATAAAGAGTTCAGGATGTGGCACCCCAAAATATATTGCTTTGGTATGTTGATCATTTTGAGCCGAAGGCATTTGAGAAACAGCAGGTGTGAGAGAAGGGCTCTCTGATCTACCCTTTTCTACCTGAAAACAGAACATAAAATTTCCTAGGAGGAAGTTGCCCTTGCTGTACCAGGAAGTGAACAACCTTGTCCCCAGAGCCGGGGAATCGACATTGAAATGTACAATTGGTCTGTACAAACAAGCTTATTGAAATAACCCTTATCTTCCACAACTTCCCCTCTTGTATCTCCTAGTCGCTTCCCCACGACTTACTGCGCCAGCCCAAACCCCTTTGTTTGGTCATTTCTTCAAAAGTTATCATTTCTTTGTCTAAAAGGTATAAAAGCTTCCTGCTCTGGTCACATCTTTGGGTTGTCATTCTCTTGTGAATGTACATGTAAAATCTGATAAAAACGTGTACACTTGTTTCCTGTTATTCTTGTGTCAGTTTAATTCTCAGGCCCAGCTGGAGCCGCTAAGAGAGTAGAGAATTTTTTTCCTCCCCTGCACAAACTTGCCCATGATCACACAGCTAATGAGTGGATGTGGGATTTAATCCAAGTCAGTCTGATTCAAAGCCGTGCTTTTAATAATGATGATGATTTTAAAATTCTGGCTTTTAAACATTCTATCACTTTGCCACTTTAACATATTAGCGAAGTGGGCTGAACTCACTCCAGACCAATTGAATCAGAATTCCTGGAGGTGGGACCCAAGCGTCCATATAGTTTAAAATTTTCTTCAGATGAATCTAATGTGCAGAGAAGGTTGGCCCCTACATCATTAGCTCATTTCCTAATTTGAGGTTATAGATATTATCTACCTGCCATTTTATTTTGAAGGAAAATTTTTGCAAGTACACCAGACAAAACATTCACCTTATTTTCATCAGGTAAGTAAAGTACCAGGCACACAGTAAGTGTCCTGTAATTGGAAAGTGTTGGCTGTAATACCAATCCAATACCTTTACAGAGAAATATTAAATATTTGAAGTAAAAATTGAAAATATTTGAGAAAGGAAAAAGAGAACTTGTGATACCCTGCATCAGTCGAATAAGTATAAATAAGCTAATTACAGAGACAGGAGAACATAGCAGTTGAGCATGCAGCGTGTGGTGCCACGAATCCCAGCTCAAATGCTCACTAACTGTGTGACCTTTGGCAAGTTATTTAACTCTCTGTGCACTAGTTTCCTCTCCTGTAAAATGGACTTGCTGACAGTACCTACTTCATAGGATTGTTTAGAGAATTAAATGAGTTAATATGTGTAACCACACGCAGCACAGAAGCATTCTGTGTCGGTCAGGGTTGTAATCGCCTATCTTGTTGTCCTACTAGAGTAAGAAAATTTTGTTTGTTTTCTTCCCTCTATATCTCCTGTCCTTAGAACAGAGCCTGCCACAATGTGGCCTTCCATAAATGCTTATTATTGTTATTTTTAAAATAAGATAATTATGTAAAATAAATGTACAGAATGTGTGTATACCACTCAAAAATATTCATTGGGGCTTCCCTGGTGGCGCAGTGGTTGAGAGTCCACCTGCCGATGCAGGGGACACGGGTTCGTGCCCCGGTCCGGGAAGATCCCACATGCCGCGGAGTGGCTGGGCCCGTGAGCCATGGCCGCTGAGCCTGTGCGTCCGGAGCCAGCTCCTCAATGGGAGAGGCCACAACAGTGAGAGGCCCGCGTACCGCAAAAATATATATATATATATTCATTGACTCTAAAGCTAAAAATTTTTAATTTATTCCTAAATCATGTTGACATCATACTTGTAGAGGAACTTGGTAAGCCACTCTAAAATAAAGAAACTGGGGACTTCCCCGGCAATCCAGTGGTTAAGGCGCTGCGTTTCCACTGCAGGGGCACGGGTTCAATCCCTGGTCAGGGAACTAAGGTCCTGCATACCGCAAGGCACAGCCTAAAATAAAAGAAAGAAACGGATAGCACCATTTAAAAAATATGATTAGATAGTCAAACCTTAAATTTTACATATGTTATCATCCAAATAATATTGGTCGTGGGTTAGAATAAAAATATGTGAAAATGAAAATAGTTGAATATTAAGATTATAGAATTGCAGTGATTTTACCCTTTTTCTCAGTTTTCTTTGTTATTACATCATCGTTTTATACACTATCTGTTTTTCCCTACTGTTATTAAACTGACAGCAGCTTCTTCTGCTCTTGAGAAGGAGAAAGAAAAGTCAGGAAATATTCCAACAGTTGAACTGCACTGAATAGTTTAATGCTGCCCTTTTAATGGCTGGAAATTTTTCATGGCATGGCTCTAGCCCCTCCACTACTTGTGAAAATGCCATTTAGGGAGCTTCTCCTTTGTGAGCAATTCATAACTCTTAGGGAAGTTGGAGCAAAGAAATGTACAATGTCCCTATGAGTCATCCTTCAAATACTTGTATTTTCTTCAATAAGCCTCTGTAATGGGAAAAAAAATATCATTCCATACAAGCTTCTGAGACCCGTTATCACTTTGTAGCTTGAGTAACCCTTGGAGACAAGGCAATCTAGCGGCTAGACAGCCTGGAGACAGCTTCCAGACCAATCAACTCCCTGGAAACAGTTTTTGGACCAAGCAACCACCTAGAAACAGTACCTGGACCAATCACCGTTTTCTAAGAACTATTTCTCCTAAAATCTGACGACGCTGCCTTGCAGAGAAATAAAATGTACCTGAATTATTTCTATGCTGACCTCACGTGTCCTAGCCCATCTGGCGGCCTATTTGACAAGTACCTGGAACTCTGTGCCCCTCAATGGAGTTCATTCTGTACCGAATAATTTTTTTAAGCCACATCCTTGTGGAATGAGGTAAGGTAAATACATTTCAGAATATATCATTTTGTACATTGTAGTGGTTTTGATGTTATTTTTATGAGTGTTTTCAAATCACACTAGGTGGTTGTCCATGTTGACTGCACCTTAGAATCACCTGAGGAGTTTTTAAAATTCTGATGCCCAGGCCTCCCCCTAGACCAATTAAATCAGAATTTCTGTCATCAGTATTTGTTAAAGTTCCACAGATGATTCTAGTGTGTGTCTTAAGTTGAAAACAACTGCTTAACTAGATCTTAACTGGATTAAAAGCTCGCCATTTCTTGTCTTTTGCTTTATCTCACCCCACGCAGCCTAGTACAGTTTTTCTGCCAAAACTAGGCAACCAGTGGATAGTAAAAACACAGGGAGTTACAGACAGGTACCTGAGATTGGGGGTAAGATCAGAATTACATCATCCTCTGAGCTGAGGAAGGAGTTTGTAAGAGCTTGTTCTTCTGGACTCAGATCTGTGTTTGATGTCCAACTCTATCACCACCCAACTCTCTGTCCTAGAGTAAGTTAATCATAAAATGGGGAAACAGAAGTATCAGTTTGAAAGGGTGTCATAAGGATTATACTGAATAATGTAAGGAAAGCACTTCACTTGACCCTTGGTACATGCTGCAGGAATAGCAAACTGAGAATAAATGCAAAATGATTGAGATGACCCACTTGCAAAAGTAATCCTTCCTAAGAGCTGATTTGTACAATTCGTGGAGGAGTTGAGAAAGTAACCACAGTCACAGTGTTCAAAATGTATCCTCAGGCCTGCGAGTTAACTAAACAGAAATGGATTCTGATCAACCCTCCTGGAATTTGAACACTTCAAGTGACGTTATAGTAATGGAAGTGTCATTGCCTGCACAGACTATAAAAAAGAAAACACTATAGAGATAGAAAAAAAGAAATGAAAAAAGACGTAGAGAGAGTTTATGGTGCCTCTCTCTAGCACCGTATGGGAGAAAGAACCTATCTTGCGTGATGGGAGCATTTTTGACCCAGTTTTGGGAGACTTTCCTGGATTATTGGAATAAGAAATTGTACAGCTACTCCAGCTATAACTTGATTCTCTAGAATCAATAGGCCCTTTTGGAAGCAGAAACTCCCTGGGGAACACCAAGCCTTATCTAATCAGAGCCTCCTGGGTCTGGGAGTTACAACCACAGAGCAGCCGGATCTTTCGTCCTCAAGAAATCCCTCTCAAAACTCAAAGTAGGAGGGAAAAGTTTCCAAAACTCAAAGTAGGAGAGAAAAGTTTCCAAAACTTAACCACATTTACATTTCAGTTTGTTGGGGCAGGAACTTCTCCTTTTGATTAACCTCTGTTAGTCACAATAATAATGCCAGCTCCAGTGTACATCAAGGATTTGATTCCTCCAGCATCTAAAAGAAGCCTTCCACTATTGGCTTATGAGATTTCATTTTTGCAACCTGCCCTTCCACCCAGCTAGGAGTTTCACAAATACATATCATTGGTCATGAGTGAAATTGGAAATTTCTCCTACTACCAATATACAAGGAGGGACTAAACTCATTGTAAAAACAGAAGGCCATTTTTATTATATCATCTAGGAAATAAAGCATTATTTAATGAATTCAAACTATTTTCTGAATGATACCCTTGTGTCCTGAATGTTATTGCAGCCCCTTAACAAGTTTTTCTTTTTTTTTTTTTGTGGTACGCGGGCCTCTCACTGTTGTGGCCTCTCCCATTGTGGAGCAAAGGCTCCGGATGCGCAGGCTCAGCAGCCATGGCTCACGGGCCCAGCCGCTCCGCGGCATGTGGGATCTTCCCGGACCGGGGCACGAACCCGTGTCCCCTGCATCAGCAGGCAGACTCTCAACCACTGCGCCACCAGGGAAGCCCCCACAAGTTTTTCTTAATGAATAATATTCCTGTGGCTTGAGAAAGCTAGTATAGCAGTCCAGATGCATAATTTATTTCCCAGGACATGGATAACATAGGGTGAAAATTTCTAATTTGTCGTGCATATATACTACAAATGGGATTATACAACGACAATTTTTTCATACATTGTCTAGTCATTCCAGTCACATTTGTTGACATGACTGTCATTTTTCCCATTGGATTCCCCTGACACCTTTGTTGAAAACTAATTAACTGCAAAAGTGTGAGTCTGCTTCTGGATTCTATTCTATTCCATTAATCTACTTACATCAATATCACTCTGTCTTGATGACTGTAGCTTTTTAGTTATTCTTGACATCTCAAACGTTGTCCTTTTTCAAGCTCTTTTAGCTATTCTCTGTCCTTTACAATTTCACATAACCTTTACAGTCAGCTTATAAATTTCTTTTTAAATAATCCTGCCATGATTCCGACTGGGATGGTTTTGACTGTGTACATCAATTTATGGAGGGCTGACATAATAATATGAAGGCTTCTAATCATGAGCAATTTCCACTCCGTTTATTTAGATCTTTAATTTCCCTGTATGGTATTTTTCAATATAGATGTTTTGCACATTTTTTGTAAAATTTGTTCATTCCTGAGTATTATGTTTTCATGCTCTCATAAATGGTATTTTTTTTAATTTCACATACGGCCCAGTAGCATAAAATATATCTTGGTGAATGTCCGATGTGCACTTGTAAAGCATGTATACTCTGCAATTGTTGGGTCATCTACATATGTCAATTAGGTCAAGTTGGTAAGAATGTTATTCAAATCTCTTATATCCTGATTGATATTTTTGTCTATTTATTCTATCACATCTCTTCTCAAAAGAGAAGTATTAAAATCTCCAAGTATGACTGCAGATCTACTCCTCTCTTGTCAATTTTTGTTTTCGTATACTTTGATACTCTGTGATCACACACTTGGGATTGTTATGATTTCTTGATTGATTGACCTTTTGTTATTACAGTATCATTCTTTATTCCTGGAAATATTCTTTGTCTTTAAATTCACTTCATCCTGATATATAGAAATACTAGCTTTCTGATGCTTAGTGTTTGCATGGTATAGAGAAATAGTTTAAAAATTAAAGAGGGTAAAAAAAATCTATGTCTCTGTATTTAAATGCATCTCTTGTAAACAGCATATAGTTGGGTCTTGCTTTTTATCCAGGCTGACAATCTCCATCTTTTAATTGAAGAGTTCAGTCCTTTTATATTTGGTGTGTTTATGTTATAGGTAGATTTCAGTTTACCATCTTGCTATTGTTTTTTACTTGGTCTTCCTTTGGGTTGAAGTTTTTTGTTTTGGTTTTCTTCTTTCATTTTTTTTTTTTTTTCTGTATTCTAGCTTATCTCCTCTTTTGGCTTTTTAGCTAATATTTTTAAAGTGATTACTAAAGATTACAATTATATCCTTGATTCATCACAATCTACCTTGAATTGATATTATACCACTTCATGTATAATGTAAAGGCCTGATAACAGTATATGATAATAATTTTTAGTAAAAGTTGTATCTTTTTTGAAACTTCAAATTTTTATGTACATATTTATCAAAGCCCATCAAATGGAATACTTAAGATGTTTGCATATCACTGTATATGACTTTTACCACACACACAAAAAGAACCATGAATAAATATTAAACTCTAGATAATAGTATGCATACTGAAGTGTCCAGGGATGAAGTTGACTGATGTCTCCAATTACTTTAACATGCATCAAAAAATAAGATGGACTGGGGACTTCCCTGGTTGTCCAGTGGTAAAGAATCCACCTTCCAATGCAGGGGACAAGGGTTCAATCCTTGGTTAGGGAACTAAGATCCCACATGCTGTGGGACAGCTTAAGCCCACGCACCTCAATTAGAAAGCCAGCGTGCCACAAACTACAGAGCCCACGTGCCCTGGAGCCGGCACGCCACAGCTAGAGAGAGAAAACCCGCACGCCACAAATAGAGAGAAGCCCATGCACCGCAACGAAAGATCCCACATGCCTCAACAAAGACCCCACGTGCCACAAGGAAGACCTGACACAGCCAAAAAAATAAATGAGTGAGGGGACAGTGAGGGGAATGCCTAGATGGACAGATATGTGATAAAGCAAAGAGAGCAAAACATTAATGGTAGAATATAGGCGATTCTTTCCATTTTTATCTTTGTTTGAAAATTTTTGCAATAAAATGTTGGATAAAAATGCCAATCTTCGGGCTTCCCTGGTGGCGCTGTGGTTAAGAATCCACCTGACAATACAGGGGACATGGGTTCGAGCCCTGGTCTAGGAAGATCGCACATGCCACGGAGCAACTAAGCCCGTGTGCCACAACTACTGAGCCTGAGCTCTAGACCTGCAAGCCACAACTACTGAGCCCATGCACCATAACTACTGAAGCCCACGCGCCTAGAGCCCATGCTCCGCAACAAGAGAAGCCACTGCAATGAGAAGCCCACGCACTGCAACCAGGAATAGCCCCCGCTCACCGCAACTAGAGAAAGCCCGCGCACAGCAACAAAGACCCAACACATCCAAAAATAAATAAATTTATTTTTTAAAAAGCCAATCTTCTAATTTGGCATGAAAATTAAACTTTAATCTATTTTGTAATGTCAATTAATTACACACTGAAACCTTAAGGGTAGAAAATATTTCACACAAAAACTGTTCTGGTCATAGCCTTCCACCCTAGCCTAGCCCAGTGAATCCTTAACCCTGGTTTTTGGTTTATTTTTCTTAATTTTTAAAAATGTTTTTTAATTTTTAAAAATGTATATATATATATTTTTTTTTTTTTTTTTTTTTTTCTTTTGGCCATGCCATGCAGCTTGCAGGATCTCAGTTCCCCAGCCAGGACTTGAACCTGGGCCCACGGCAGTGAAAGCACTGAGTCCTAACCACTGGACTGCCAGGGAAGTCCCTCCTTGACCTTGTTAATTCCAGACCTGGCCTGAACCCTAAATTCACCACAGTTGCAAGGCCGTACAAGATCTCACCCTTGCCTCTCCTTCCAGTCTCACCTAGCACCCCTCTTCTCACTCTGCACGCCACGCACATGAAATTTTCAGTTCCCTGAACGCCTTGGGATTGATCTTGCCTGAGGCCTCAAAGCCTCCACTGTAAACTGTTTCCTTGCCTGGAATGCTACCCTCCCTAACCCTCTCCTTCTTTTGGAAAAACCATGCTCACCATTTAGGTTTCAACAGAAATATCATTTCCCCAGTAAAGCAATCCCTCCTCTCCCAAAGTAGGTCAGGTTCCTGTCCTGGAGGAACTATGCAAAAGCACCTCCCAAGGCCTGAACTACTCTGAAGCCAGCACAGAACCATGGAGTTTCCTGCTCAAAGAAAGCAGGCTGGGACCTTTGTAAGTTGCTCTTAAGCAAGGCATTCCCCTTCTCAGAATGAAGGAGGAGTGTGTATAACACCTAAAAGTCCCCAATTAAAAGCTGTTTTGGTTTAGAAATCATGCTTGCTTGCTTTTCATGTTATGTCATAAGGAGAGAAATATGCCCCCTCAGTGTCCTAAATAAGAGAAGAGAGTTGTGATTGGATATTACCCCGGACCGACAAGTTCTACCCTCAAGAAGCAATGAAATGGGCCAGAACACCAGCACCACACACACACACACACACACACACACACACACACACGACAGTAGGACAGTAGTCAGTTAGTTTGTGCAGTAGCTCATCAGCCGTCTGTGAGCTAAACCTCCTTGCTGGCTCCCTTCTGCGCCACTGTGTCCAGTCGCCAGCTGTAGAGCCATCCGTGCATGTGCAAAGCTCCACCTTCAGTCAGAGCTCTAGAAGCAGTGCCTTTATGACAATAGTGATAAACTGGAGTCACAGGGACCAGAGAGCCAGTGAAAGCCTTGGCTTGGTTACTACCTTCTGTTGCCCTGAGTTGTCTGTCTTGTTAGAAGCAGAAGACCTAGAGCCAGACCTGATTCTGATAAGAGAAGGGAAACAGCTCCAAATTTCACAAAGCCCAGAACAGCCTTCAACTCCATAGCTCCCATCCCCCCTGCACTTCTCTTTGTAAAACAGACTCCGTCCTTTCTTCAGTGTTCCTCTTCCCATCAGAATCTAAGTTCCATGAAGGCAGAATCACGTCTGTCTTGCTCCCTGTGGTATCTCAGCAGGTAGCTCAGAATAAGACCTCTATAAATATTCATTGAAAAAAGGAATCTCTGTCTCTTCTTCATTATAACATCATTCTGTATCTTAATCCTAAATGCCATCTTATTGTATGCATTCTGCACTGCATTCATTCATTTTTTTTCTTTCATTTAATCATTTATTTAACTGACATTTATACAACACCTGCTAAGCTCTGAGGAAGCAGGTGTTAGTATTACAGATTCCTTATCTTTAAGAAGCTCATAATCCATAAGAAGCCCACAGAGAGTAAAGAATCCACCACCATCTGACGCAGAAGTGCCACAACAGAGGGTAGGAAGGGAACGACAGACATGAAAAGTAAAATAGCAATGAGGAACTCTCTCTCCTATCAAATTAGCAAACATAAAAGTAAACGAGTAATAGTCAATCTCTCCTTGGTCCTTCCTAACAGAATCCCGATTTTTCTTTGGGCGTTCATGCCTCATCTATGCAGTCAGATGACTCAAGAGAAGTTGACTTTATCCTGGGATCCAAAGGCTGATTCCAAATAAACCAAAGATCATAATCCTATTTGGTGGGTGGCCAGTGATTGGTTCAAGAACCCAAGCTTGGACTTCCCTGGTGGCCTGCCAATGTAGAGGACATGGGTTCGATCCCCGGTCTGGGAAGATCTCACATGCCATAGAGCAACTAAGCCTGTGCGCCACAGCTACTGAGCCCGCGAGCCACAACTACTGAGTCCATGTGCCGCAAGTACTGAAGCCCGTGCGCCTAAAGCCCGTGCTCCGCAACAAGAGAAGCCACCTCAATGAGAAGCCTGCGAACTGCAATGAAGAGTAGCCCCTGCTCGCTGCAACTAGAGAAAGCCGGCACGCAGAAACGAAGACCCAACGTAGCTCAAAACAAATAAATAAATAATTTTTAAAAAAGAAAAGACCTCAAGCTTAAGGTTAGAGTTAGATTCCCTCAGGAACAATTCTACGTCCAGGAAAAAGCACATTACCTAAAAATGGCCCAATCAGACTGAAAAGTGGAACTTTATTCCATCATTAGGGTAACATTTCTCCCCCTCATGAGCAAGGAAGCAGGCTGCCCCAGCCTGTGATGTGAGGGGGCCCTGAGGACGATGTTAGCCCATGCGGGGAATGGGGAGCAACTGCAGATATGAGATAACTACAGAAAAATAGGGTAGAAACTCAAATTATAGCATGCCTGGAGCCTGCCCTACTTCTGTGGTTCCCACTATAGCAGTGATTATCATACATTCCTTATTGTTTAAGACAATCTGAGTTGGTTGTTAACTTGGACCCAAAAGTATCCTAACTGAAAAAGTAAAGGTATTGTGAAACTGTGTAACATAGGAAATGTTGATGCCAATACTACTAGCCCCCCAAAAGTAGACTACCAAATAATACACACATAGTGATAACAGTGATATTTTAAAATCTATGAGAATAGTTATAAAAATAGTAACAATGATTGTATTTGGATAGATGTACTATTGAGGAATAATTTTTAGATCTCACAATGTTCTATAATACATATATGTTACTGATGTAGTGAAAACATATTTGAAGATTTAGTGGAAACATAGAGGAATGAACACCTAACTCTATCTAGAGAAGTTGGAGCAGGCTTTACAAGGAAGTGATGGGAGCTGATGCTGTCAGGAATGTCATTCACCAGAGGAAAGAGAGAAGCAATTCTAGGTCATACTCACTTCCTTTGTTAGATTTCGGCAGATAAATTAACTCCTACCAGCCTCAGGGTCCTCATTTTAAACTAGGGATAATATGACCTACCTCACAGTTTTGGTTGGAGATGACGATGGTGATGATGTTGATTGATGTTATGTCAGAGGCAGAGTCATGAAAGTGCGTGGCTGTAGTGCAATAATGCTCCAATGGTCATAAGGGACTTAGCAGCACTCACAACTGTAAGAAATCATATTTTGGTCAACAAATATATATGCTACCTAGAAAATTACATGATCAATGTCAAATTCATGAATATATATATGAAAAAAAAAAGTGCATGGCTGGTTCAGGGAGATTAGAATATTTTAGTATGTTTGGACCACAGGACACATGGCAGAACTGGAGCAGTAGCCAGATCGTGAAGGGCCTTGTATGTCCTACGGGAGATAGAGCTTCCAATAAGCTTGAAGCTTTATCCTGTTTGGGAAAGTGAGATTCAGATGTCACTGGAGATTGTTCTTGGATTCCACCTGGGCCCACTGTGGTTGCTTAGAAATGTACTGAGCCTGCTTCACCCCATCCCTAATACCAACCTGAGAAAAGGCAGAGGTAAATATCCCCAGGGCAGGGTACGTTCCTACCGTGAGAAAGTTAATTCATAGTTTGCACCAACAAGCTGTCAGGAACACAGAAGAGCTATTGGCCTCTGAGAACAACTGGCCATTCTGAGAGGGGCTGGGATGGTCTCTTCTCAAAGGACATTGGTCCGGTGGTAGTACCAGCATAGGGTGCCTTTATGGGAACTCAAGGACAAGGAAAGCTTGGCTTTCCCTTGGGGAGGATGCTGCCAAGTCTTGCTTTGTTTTTTGTGTTTTTAAAACCTTTTTAATTGAAATATAGTTGATTTACAATGTCATGTTAGTTTCAGTTGTACAGCACAGTGATTCAATTATATATACATAAAATATCGATGTATATAATCATATATATTCTATTATATATTTTTATATATATTCTTTTTTAGATTCTTTTCCTTTATAGGTTATTACAAAATATTGAGCATAGTTCCCTGTGCTATACAGTAGGTCCTTGTTGGTTATCTATTTTATAAACAGTAATGTATATATGTTAATCCCAAACTCCTAATTTATCTCTCCCCCCACCCAAGTCTTGTTTTGTGATGCACAACATTTACCAGATTGGAAATTATACCTTTTTGCTGGTGGTGTTTAGAGCACCTTTTCACCAACTCCATCACCCTTTCAACAATCACGTTACTTGCCAAGGAATTTGCTTTTCTCCTGTAGTTTAGTGGTTCTTCCCTCTTGTGGAGCCACAGACATTTTTGAGAATATAATGAAGGCTACACACCCTCTCCCAAGAAATGGACATATTCACGTCATTTGTCTGCACATCTTCAAAGGATTCCTGGTCCCTTGTCCATACATCTGCCTAATGTCTGTGGACCATGGGTTAAGGACCTCTGCTGATGAGGATGGTGAGTCTTGGAAGGGTTGTTTAAGAGAGAGAGTGGCCAATTACTCCAGTAGTGCTGCGGAAACGGACGAGGAGGTAGACGGAGTGAAGATGAGGCTGCAGGCAGGAACACCACTCATGAGGCCACAGACCTGGACTCCCCTGGCCGTCCAGTGGTTAAGACTCCGAGCTTCCAATGCAGGAGGTGCCGGTACAACCCCTGGTTGGGGAAGTTCCGCATGCTGAACAGTGCGGCCGAAAGTCCACAGGCCTGAACTAGAACAGTGTCAATGGCAAAAGAGAGAAGGTGGCAGCTTGGAGAGGAAGCATATATGGTCTTTGTCAGGAGATATGTGGAGGGTGGGTGAAGAGCACTTGAACAAGAGGATGGCTTTGGGGAATCCGCACTTACCTTCAGTCACCACGGTTGAAGCTTTGGGACGCCAGTAGAGTCAGTTCTAAGCTGCATAACATTTAGGTCTCCACATGCCCTCTCCCCACAAATACAGCAACCAAAATTCCAACCTGGTAGATTTATGATCTATAATAGGTTTTTTGTTGTTGTTGTTGTTGTTGTTTTGCGGTACGCGGGCCTCTCACTGCTGTGGCCTCTCCCGTTGCGGAGCACAGGCTCCGGACGCGCAGGCTCAGTGGCCATGGCTCACGGGCCCAGCCACTCCGCGGCATGTGGAATCTTCCCGGACCGGGGCACGAACCCGTGTCCCCTGCATCGGCAGGCGGACTCTCAACCACTGCACCACCAGGGAAGCCCTATAATAGTTTTTTAAAAATGAAAATAACAGAATAAATTTACTGAAAGTTCTGGTCCTCTGGAAGTACCCTCCATAATAAATCTCCTGTATCAACTTAAAAAAAAAAAAAGGAAACAATTTCTCAGAAAGCATCATTTTATATTCTAACAGAAATCTATTGTTTTTGATAATGTTAGTTGAAGTAGCCATCTAGAAACAATCAGTTTTCGAAAGAACATAGACTACTTCTACAGAGATTTATTACCAATATGGATTTCCTTTTTTAACTTAGTGACTCACCGGCAAAATCCTTTAGAATTGGAAGACTCTGTACTTGGTAAGAGTGCCAAAGTTAGTCACTGATTTATTCCCCTGAGTATAATTTGGAAGAAACCGCTGTGTAAATCCGAATACTGTAAACCTGTAAATCATGAATCTTTTCAAATCTAGTTTCCCTATTAATAGTGCCTAATGCTTGAGAGTAAAATCACTAATGTGGTGGCGGGGAGAACATGGGATCTTTACTGTGCTAAACGTCTGTGCAGAAACTTCTACTGAACCTACATTCAGAGGATCAGCTACAGGTTCAGCACAAATGAAAGCAGAGGACCAGGCCCTGGGGCGGGCGGACCTAACTTTTTGACCACTATTACAAGGACTGATGCCTTGAGGTTGGGTAATATTCTTAGAGTTCCAGAATTTATCACAGGAAAGGGACGCTAAAAAGGAAAGTCATTCTTGAGTTAAATGTATTGTTACAGAATGTGCTGAGTGTCGTGAAGGCCATGTGCATGGTGCTGATAATGTCTGATGGGGGGAATGACTTGATCTAGGAAAGGAGGAATCTTCTCTCTCTTTCTTTTTTTTTGGAGGGATTCTCTCAGTTATCCATTGCTGCACAACAAACTACTCCAAAATGTAATAACTACAAACAACAATCTTGAAGAAGAGGAGCCTTTTACTTGTTCACAATTTTGTAATTTGGGCTCAGCTGGTCCATTCCCCTACTGGTCTTGTCGGGGGTCACTCACGCGCTGCATGCAGTTGGCACATAGGTTGGGACACAGCTAGGATTCTCTCGTGTGGTCTCTCCATTTGGTGTCTCCAACAGGGGACTCAGACCTTTGATATGTCAGCCCAAGTCTTCCAAAAGCACAAAAGCGGAAGATGCTTTTCTTAAGGGTTAGGCTCGGAACTGGTGCAGCACCATTAGGCTGAATTCTGTTGGTTACAGCAGTCACAGTGCCAACCCAGAGTCGAGGGGAAGGGACTGACTACACAAGGGCACGAATACTGGAAGGTGTAATTCATCAGGGGCCACGTAACAAACTACCAGAGTAACACTAGCTAGAGATCTGGAAGGTGAGTAGGAGTTAACTGGGCAAAGAGGATGGAAGACTGTTCCAGGCAGGGGAAATGGTACCTGCAAAGCAATTACAGCAGAGGGGCACGAGAGCTTCTAAGTGACTGAAAGAAAACCAGTGTAGCTGGAGTGCAGAAACCCAGGGGAGAGTGCTTACAGGCCGGAAAGACCATGCCATGCCATTATACCCCTTAGCTATCCTCTGTGTGCAAGTGGTAAAATCCCAAGGGAAACTGGCTTAAGCAAAAACAATGAAATCAACAGAAACAAAAAGAGAAAGAGAGGGAGAGAATTTATTAGTTCATGTTCCTGAAAAGGCCAGGGCACACTTCATTCCAAGTATGGTTGTATCCAGAGCTCAGACGGTATCACCAGAATTCGTCTACCTCCGTCTCTTAGCTCTGCCTTCCTCTTGGTTGCCTTTGCTCTCAGACAGCTTCTGAAGCTCTAGGCTTATGTCCTCCCA
The DNA here is from genome assembly GCF_963924675.1 of Phocoena phocoena. Taxonomy (NCBI): domain Eukaryota; kingdom Metazoa; phylum Chordata; class Mammalia; order Artiodactyla; family Phocoenidae; genus Phocoena; species Phocoena phocoena. The sequence goes on along the minus strand of NC_089230.1, from coordinate 67,368,365 downwards.
GATTTAAGTCCTATAGAAAAGAGAGCTCCTTTCTCCCTCTGACTGAACAGTCAGCCAATGTTCCAGGATGGTATCAGAATCAGTCTGAGGCCCAATAGGAATCAGATGGCACACTCCAATTAGCATAATTTTAAAAGAATTCATTTACAAGAGGACTATTCAGGGCTGTGCTGGACCTGGCCCATAGCAACTTATAAAAGCTGACTCTACATTTCCTCCCAACTCCGTGTTCAGTGACTTCACACAGGTAGCTTGAAATGGGCCATGATGGGAATATTTACACCATGGCAATTGGCAAGTGCTACAAATTAAGCCTCTGCCCCACCCCACTGCCACCCCCCACTGCAGCTGCTTACCAGCACATCACTAGACTATTTACAAAGGTGTGGGAGAGATATAGGGATCCTGCAAGGACCCAGGACTAATAGCAGGAGAGGTCCAAAGGAACAAGGGGAGAGAGAGGTTGCTAGAATCCAGGAGACAGGAGTGGTGACACCAGTAGTCTAAGGGATATCACAGGAAAGGAGCTGGAGGATAAATATCCCGACCTTATTTTCTGTACCAACGAGGGTAATGTCGTTTTATAGATTCTGGAAAGAAAACGCTAAAATGACATGATCAGTTGTTAAATGAATTCATATTATTGGAATTTAGAGTATTTAGCTGCCAATTTATTTGCCTAACACCAAAAAGTACAGTGTTGGCTTTAGAAAGTCCCCATCCTTTCCTTGTTGGAAACTCCCATGACCTGACAGTTCAGGAGCCAGTCCTTTCTTGTCATGAACTTCCTCCTTCCACTGGTTTCAGATTCACTTCTATATATAAGCATAAGAACTGCCACTGATATGGGAATTTAGTATACAACAAAATGGTGTTTTAAAACATTAGAGAAAAGATAAAGTATTCAATAAATAGACAATTGTCTAGTCATTTGGAAAAAAAAAAATCAGGTCCCAACTCATACCAAGATCATATGTTAAATGTCCTGAAAACAATCTACAATAATTCCCACTTTTCTGTGATCCTTATTCTCTCCATAGTTTCCTTTTGCGATTTTTTTGAAGCAGATAACTTTGTGTAAAATATATTAAAAAGATTAAAATGTACATAAGAAAAGAAATCATTCCCTTGTGATAAACAGTACCAAGGCCATCCGTTCTATTCAATCCAAAAGTTTAGGTGATGAGTCTACTTATATATGTAATTCAAAAGCATTCCAAAGGAGACAAATCCAAATGATGAGATTTTTATTTTTCTTCTCTTCAAATTCCACTCAAGGGCACTGTTTATTTTAATAAGGACATGCAAATTTTACAGATGTAAAATTGTAAGAAGCTGTATTTGGAAAACCTGAGTTAGTAGACACCATATTCTAATGTGTTCAGCAATGATTTGTGTCTCTTAGATGTACTTCAGGCCTCTGCTGGCTTGCTTGACCCCTAATCCAGCTCTGCCTGCAGACTTTATATTTTTGGTAGGCACAGCCTCTTGGAGTAATGAATTCTATATTTTAATGTATGTTATATAAAGAGGTATTCCCTTTTATTTTTACTAGAAAGACAGTCAGGCTTCAAGGAATGTTACCTATTTTTATTTTTTCAGATTTGAGAAAATAATCCAGGATTGTTCTTCATGAATTTAAGACTTAACTTTTTTTGCAAATAGAATCTTTTTATTTTTAACCACCATACCTAATTCCTTCTGCCCTTGATCATTTTTAATGTCCTCTCTGGGTCTTTTCTAGCTCTATTATATCTTTGAGAGACCAGAACCCTATGAAATATTCATCATATAAAATATTCCAGAGCCAGGCCCTCCTTCACTTACAGTCAGCTCTCTTTTTCTACAACCATCCCCAGACCTGTTTTCAATTATTCCCCGGACACATTTCCCAGACCTGTGCTTGCCAGGGCCAGAACCTTATTTGAGAGTCCACAACTGGTCCCTCCATTTTGACACAAACTGAATCCAACCAAAACAAAAACCACACTTGAGACCATAATTATTCCTTCATCAGATATTTATAGGAGTTTTAGGATGTGCCACGCATGGTGCTAGGTATGTAGTCATGGGGATAGTGGGTGTTCTAAAATATTGATAAGAAGCAGCAGACTCCTTGACTTTTCCTTGGCAGAGAGGACCTTACTGAACCGGGTTTTGTCTCTGTCTACTCACTGGTACAGTTTGGTACCCAAGCCTTGGCCCTCCTGAGATAAATACAATTTGAAGAAGGATTTGTTCACACTAGTCACACACACACACAAAAGCATCAGACCCTAAGAAACACACAGTCTAATGGGGAAGACATATGAATTAAAAACTATATAGAGACTAGATATAGATATAGGTATAGATATAGATATGTAAGTGTTATGGGATTCACCCCATCTCTAGGAAGTTGTGTTCGTTTCCTATTAACGCTGTAGCACGTTAACACACACTTAGTGGTTTAATTCAACACAAATGTATTCTCTTACAGTTCTGGGGGCCAAAAGTCAGAAATGAGTCTTAAAGGTTAAAATGAATGTGTTTGACAGGCCTGGTTCTTTCTGGAGGCTCCAGAGGAGAATATGTTCCTCGTCACTTCCAGTTTTTCAAGGCTGCCAGCATCCTTTGGCTCATGGTTGCATCACTCCAATCTCTGCTTCCACCATCACACTGCCTTCTTCTCCTCTCACTGACCTTCCTGTCTTCCTCTTATAAGGCCCCTTGTGATTACTCAGACCCACCTGGATAATCCAGGACACTCGCCCAGCTCAAGATCCTTAACTTAATCACATCTGCAAAGTCCCTTTCCTATGTAAAATAAAACCTAGTTGTTTTTTTTTTGTTTGTTTGTTTTGCAGTACGCGGGCCTCTCACTGCTGTGGCCTCTCCCGTTGCAGAGCACAGGCTCCTGACGCACAGGCTCAGCGGCCATGGCTCACAGGCCCAGCCGCTGCGCAGCATGTGGGATCCTCCCAGACCTGGGCACGAACCCATGTCCCCTGAATCGGCAGGCGGACTCTCAACCACCGCACCACCAGGGAAGCCCCAAAACCTATTATTCTTAAATAACTTTCCCAACATCCCAGCTGGCAAGCAGAGGAGTCAGGATTCAAATGAAGGTGTCTGCCCAGAGCCTTTGCTCAAAGCACTATGCTGTAAAAGAAATGAAGGAGAAGGGCATTCCAGGGCAAGAAAACGGTATATTAAAAGGTCCAGAGGCCTGAAAGAGCACAGAGCCTGCAAGTTATAACTGGGGTGAGGATGTGAAGAGAAGAATGGTGGAAAATAAAGATGGGACGGGGGACAGAGATTTGAGGTGACAGACTCCATGGGGAGGTGGGGAGGGTGGAGTTTTTCTTCTGTCAATAATGGTGAATCATTAAAAGATTTTACAAAGGAGGATAATCTGATTTGATGGTTATTTGAGAAAGATAACTGGTGGCAGTGCTTTGGAAGAAAATTACAGAGGTGTTAATGTAGCAATAAGGTTATTACAAAGGTCGAGGTAAGAGAGGATGGGAGCCTGCCCTGAAGGCTGGGTGAAGAGGAAGGCGGGTCTGAAGAGTCACGGAAGAGGTAGAATCAACAGGGTTTTGCTGACAATGTCTGTATGGGTGTGAGGGAGGTAAAGCGGGCAGAGTTAAGCATGTCTCAAGTTTCCGGCTGAGTGTCACTAAATTGAGATGAGTGGTAGAAGTTTCACATATTAGATGGTATGAAAAGCCCTCTGTTTGGATTGATAAAGTAATTGAGGGCTTTCCACCCTCTGAGAAACTGAACTCTTACGATGCCAGGAGACAACCCTACACAGTAGTCAGCCAGTGACTCGGGTCCAACAGCCCTGTCACAGGGTCCCTACATTCTAGCCACCTGGTCTGATCTCGTTAGCACAGCCTAATGGAGCTGAAAACAGTGGTGTCAACAAACTAAGCTGCCCACCAAGCACAACATAGTCCAAACCTTGCGTGAACTAAGTAGACATTCTAAGAGGACTTCAGAAAAGAGCAAAAGCTTTTTTCTTTCCCCAGGGTAGGTTGAGGCTCACTGAGGGTATAAGACAAATTGCTCCATGAAACAGTGAGCAGAAGACAAGCCAGCTTATAGTAAAGTGCTGACTTATGAAGTACATTCCCTTCAGAGGAAAGTGATGTAATTTTTACTCTCTTATGGAACAGCTAGGAAAGATGCTAATTTTTATTGAGCATCTCGTGCCAAGCCACCACCTTAAGAAGCATGGTCCCATTTTCCAGAGAAGGTAAAAGAACTTCCCTAAATCACACAGATGCTTAAGGGGCAGAGCCGGAGCGGGAACTTGGGAGAGACCGGCTCAGAGCTGGAGCTCCGGGAAAGCTAGCGGGGCCTGGTGTGGACAGGCCGTCGGCGCAGCAGGGCCGGGAGAATCACATGAGGAAAAGTAGGGAGGCAGGACTTGGCAGTTAATTATTGGTAGTTGGTAATAATTAACTTGGTAGTTAATTATTCCAGAAAGGAGCCCTTCTGACTGGAGACTTTCAGTTCGCCTACTACTGCTGGGTGCTCTAAGCATTTCACTTTGGCAGTAAACATCAAACGTTTACTAACACAGGCATACACAGGCGTACACAGGAGTATGCCTGGAATATTCAGTGACTGCTCACTACCATAAATCATTATTACAAAATAACAGCTGTGAAGAGATCATGAGGCAGCAGCCCCTCCTTTCTACCCTTGGGTCTGAACTACCAACTACAGGCTACTTTCCAAAGTCCCCAGGAACCAGTCCAGCCGCTGAACATTCCAGATATGGAGTTTCATTGGTCACCTTCCAGTTATGTCGTTTTTTTGGTGAGAATGATGACCAACCAGCCGGCTGATTTACAAGCAAGTTCCTACTTGGCCTTTCTCCTGGCAGCAAAATCTACTAATGTCTTCTAGCTATTTTCCTACTTCAGAATAAAAAATTGTCAAACTCCTGGCCGCAAAGCACATCCAGCCAAGCGACAAGAAAAGGAAGGTTAAGGAGAAGTCCAGCCCAGACACAAGGTGGGCTGGACTTTACCAGGAAGAGGAAGAGCACACACTGGCCAAGAAGTGTTGCAAAGAAGGAATTTTCTAGAGCCTTACGCCAACTGCAGTTATTATCCTGGGCAATGTTACAGTTTCACTTCCGATTTATATTAACCAGTACTACAAACACATAATGAGTGGCCTAATTCTTTTCCAGTGGATTTTCCTTTTTTTGTTGTTTTGGCCGTGTGGCATGTGGGATCTTAGCTCCCCGACCAGGGATTGAACTTGTGCCCCCTGCCGTGGAAGCGCAGAGTCTTAACCACTGGACCGCCAGGGAAATCCCTCGATTTTCCTTTTATTAGAGCTATACCCTGGTAGGCTGCTTAAAATAATAACTTAATATATCAACCCTCAGTACAACTTTAAGCTCAACCCTGAATTAAATTTTCAACTATATCATTACCATATTTAATAAATATGAATTTGGGGTTTTTAAAAAGTTTTTTGAGGTATACTTTTACATTCCATGAAATTCACCCATTTTAAGTGTACAATTCAATAACTTTTAGTATATTTACAGAGTTGTGCAACCATCACCACAATAAGAATTCTTATTTGAGGGGTTCCCCTGGTGGTGCAGTGGTTAAGAATCCGCCTGTCAATGCAGGGGACACGAGTTCGAGCCCTGGTCCAGGAAGATCCCACATGCCGCGGAGCAACTAAGCCCGTGCGCCGCAACTACTGAGCCTGTGCTCTAGACCCTGTGAGCCACAACTACCAAGACTGCGTGCTGCAACTACTGAAGCCTGTGCTCCTAGAGCCTGCGCACCGCAACAAAGAGTAGCCCTCGCTCGCTGCAACTAGAGAAAGCCCGCGTGCAGCAACAAAGACCCAACACAGCCAAAAATAAAATAAATAAATTTAAAAAGAAAAAGAATTTTCTTTTTTCTTTTGGCCACACAGTGTGGCTTGCCTGTAAGATCCCTGACCAGGGATTGAACCCGGGGCCACAGCAGTGGAAGTGCTGGCCTCGAAACTGTCATGGTGCCTGTGGGTGTGTCATTTAGCTAATGTATTACAACGAGCGTATAATGAGGAAATCAAATCTTCTGCCTTCTTGGGTCTGATCGGTTCTAATCAGTTTATGTCATATCCTCACCAGCTATGTCATACTTTTAAAGGTAGTGTCCTGTGCCCTTCCCTCCTGTCTCAATATTATCTTGTCAGTCTATTGAGAAATTCTGCTAGCTCTGCCCTCAAAATGTATCCAGAATTCCACCACTTCTCACCACCATTATCACGTGCCCCTCCTCTGCTTAACAAAGCTCCAGCACTGCACTGGTTCCTATCTCAGAGAAACATTTCCCACCAGTCTTTACATGAATTACAGGCCCTTTACAATCTTGTCCCCCTTATGTCTCTGACTTCCTCTTCTACGATTCATCACCTTATTCACTCTGTTCCAGACACACTGGCTTTCTTGCTGTCCCTCAAAGAAACCATACTTACTCCTGCCTCAGGGCCTTTGCACTTGCTGTTTCTTTTGTTTGGACCATTCTTCCCCCATATATCGACGTGCTCCTTTACTTCCTTGAATTCTCAACTCAAACATTGCTTTATCAGTGAGGCTTTCTTTGACCACTCTTGACTAAACTAGCCAAAACCAAAACCAAAACCTCTGCCCCTTTACACTTTCTAACCCCCCTTCCCTGCTTTATTTTTCTCTATAGAGCTCATCACCCTCTGGTGTACTACATATGTACTTGTTTATTTTTCATGGTACCACTCTCCTCACTGAAACATAAGCTCCACAAAGCAGGGACTTTGTCTATTTTATTCACTGCTGCATTACCAGAGCCTAGAACAGTGTCTGGCCACAGAAAGTATTCAACAAATATGTATTGAACAATTAATGAATTGAATAAATATTTACTGACTAGCTACCATGTGCCCTATTTTAGGTGCTGATGATATAACCGTGAACAAAAAAATGACATGGCGCCTGTCCTCAGGCAGCTTATATTTTAGTGATAGAGACAAGCAGTGGACAAATGAACACGATAGAAGATGGCCAGTATGGATACAGGCTGTGAAGAAAATAAATCATTTAAAGAAATAGAATAGTGGGAGTGTCATTTTTGATAGCATGTGAGGGAAATCGTCTCTGAGGAGGTAGCACTTAACAAAGGCCTTGAATAAAGTACAAGAGTGAGCCCTGCAGAGGCCTGGGGAGAGCAGTTCAGGCAGAGGGTCCAGCAGGTTCAGAGCTCCTGAGGCCAGGCCAGCTTGGCATGACCAAGGAAAAGCAAAGCCAACATGTGGGGTGAAGAGAGAGCAGGAGAGGGTGCCGTGGGCAGAGAGGCCGTCAGAGGCCAGGTGGGCACTTGGAATTTTTCTCTGGCAAAATAAAGGAAGCCATTGAGTAGGGCAGTCATAGGATCTGATCCCATTTTAAAGAATCACTCTGGTGCTATGTGGAGGCTAGACGGTCGAGGGGTGAGACAGGGCAAAGGGAGACCAGTTAGGAGGTTACTGAAGTAGTAGGTGGGAGTTGAGCTTGGGTGGTAGCAATGAAGGTGGGGAAAATGGTCCGATAGGATTTGCTGATGCATTAGGTATGAAATGGGAGACAAAAAGATTAAAAAGATGACTCCAGGGTTCTGGCCTGAGCCACTGGAAGGATGTCATTTACTGAAATATGGAGTTTTCAGGGAGGAACAGGTTTGGGGAAGATGGTGTTTAAATCAAGATCACCTAAGGAGTGAGATACAGAGAAATGCAAGGCTTGAACACTGGGATGCTAGGGATAATGAGAAGGGGTAGGCAAGTAGACTGAGTCTTAATCGCTAAGAAAAATGCAAGAGAGGTGGGACAGGACAGGACACTGCAAACCAAGGCAGGGTGGGTGTTCAAGAAAGAGGAAGTAGTCCATTATGTCAGATAGTGATAAGGATGGAAAACTGATCATTGGGTTGGGCGAGGGGGAAGCCATTGAAAACATAGTTTCAGTAGAGTGGTAGGGGGGTAGAAAGTCTGATTATTTGGGGTTAAAATGGATCTGACAGACTCAGAATCTACTAGTACTGATTACAGGAATTGGGCAAATTCAACCTCTCTGCCTGTCAGTTTTCACATCTTCCAGTTTATCTTTCTCATAGATGTTTTATAGTAGTCTCCCCTTATTCGTGCTTTCGTTTTCTGTGGTTTCAGTCACCTGCAGTGACTGAATATGTTTAATATTTAAAAATATTAAATGGAAAATTCCAGAAGTAAACTATAAGTTTCCAAATTGCACACCATTGTGAGTATTGTTATGAAATCTCGATCCTTCCTGCCTGGGACTTGAATCATCCTTTTGTCCAGTGTATCCTGCCCATTAGTCACTTAGTATCCGTCTGGGTTGTCAGATTGATTGTCGCAGTACTGCAGCGTTTGTAATCATGTGACCCTTATTTTATTTAATAATGGCCCCAAAGTCCAAGAGTAGTGATGCTGGCAATTCCAATATGCCAACGAGAAGCCATAAAGTGCTTTCTTTACGTGAAAAGGTGAACGTTCTCAACCTTAATAAGGAAAGAAAAAAGGTTTGCTGAGGTTGCTAAGATCTACAGTGGGAATGAGTCTTCTATGAAATTGTGAAAGAAAAGTAAAGTTGTGCTAGTTTTACAGTCGCACCTCAAACTGCAGAGGTTACGACCACAGTGCATAAGTGCTTAGTTAAAATGGAAAGGGTATTAAATTTGTGGGTGGGAGACATAAACAGAAAAGGTGTTCTGATTGGTGGCAACGTGTTGTGCCAGAAAGCAACGAGCCTATAGGAAGACTTGAGCGAGGAACCCCCTGAAATGAGTGACAGCAGCTACTTCCTGTAAGTCAGGGATGGTTACACACTTGGGAACAGGTTTGGACAGGGCGAGAGGGGGCTACAAACTACTGGGTGTAAGATAGGCTACAAGGATGTATTGTACAACACAGGGAATATAGTCAATATTTTGTAATAACTGTAAAATGGAATATAACCTTTTAAATTATATAAAAATTTAAATAAACTGCAACAAAAAAAAAGGAACTGTCATTGTAGAATCCACAAAAATAAAAAATTACTGGAGAGATCAAGTCTGTTGATGAAGAAGCCACTGCCACATTTCGGGCAGAGTTGAAGAAATTGATTAAGGAAAGAGACCACATTCACATAACTTTTATCACAGTTGACCCTTGAACAACATGGGTTTGAAATGCACTTAAATGTGGGGTTTTCTTTCAATAAATACATACTACAGTACAGAATCCACAGATGTGGACACAGAGGGCCCCCGGTAAAGTTACAGCGGGTTTTCCACTGTACAGGGGGTCAGTGCTTCTAAGCCCCGAGTTGTTCAAGCAGTATGTATAGTGTTATAACTGTTCTGGTTTATCATTAGTTGTTGTTAATCTCTTACTGTGCCTAATTCATAAATTAACATTATCATAGGTGTGAATATATAAGAAAACACATAGTATATGTTGGTATATATAGGGTTGGGTTCTATCCATGGTTTCAGGCATTCACTGGGGGTCTTGGAATGACCCAGAGATAAAGGGAGCACTATTGTACAGATTAAGTAAGAATTCAGAAATTCTTAAACTATATGCAAAATCAACCCTAATATTTTAGTGTTATCATGTTTAATGATACATATGTTTTTAAAAATGGAAAAGAAACAAATATGTATTGAAGGCTTACTATAAGACAAGCACTTTGCATGTTTGATCTTTTAGTTAATTTTGACTAGCTCAAATATAAACACACTGAAGCGTTGTGGCCTTTTCCTTAAAAAGACCAAATAGAAGTCACAGAGGAAATGACTCATTTAATTTTCTGTATGGGATCCTAAACATTTCTCTTTTGTTATTATTGAAATAATCGGTGCTGAAAATCTTTCTAAAAGGATTTATGTCTAACTGAAATCTAGACCTTTGATATTCACTTTAGAGAAAGAAAACACCTACTTAATAACATTTTTCAAATAAGACGACTTTGTGGGGTTTTTTCCCTCAAAAAACAAACAAACACAAAAACTAGAGTTTCTTTTAAAGATATATTACCCAATCTAGCTATGTACACATACCACCCAGTATCAACTTGTATACTTGTTTCTGTGGTTCTGTGGGGTTTGCCCTGTTACTCTGTAATACTGTGTTTTCTAGTTAAAGTCCTTCCTCAGCCTCAGGCCCTCTTCCCTGCCTTTTCTGAGAGGGAGGGCCCCCCAGCCCCTAGGAGATCTACCTTGCCAACCACCCTCTTCAGGGTTCAGAGGCTGTGCTTTAATTTTTAAAAACAGCCTCTCCCACACAGACCCGGTGACTTCAGAGGTGGGAAATCACCCACGCATGGGCAGACTCTCTGAGTCCAGCCTTGCACAGCTGCACGGTGTAGTGGGAAGGGCACCGGCCTGGACACCAGGTGATCCAGCTTCTAATTCCAGCCCCAGAGGGGACCTCCGGCATCTGGGGAGGTGTCCCCGAGTGAAACACATGGGCCAGGAGCCCTGTCAAGTTCTCGCTGTCCCTATTCCTCAGATGACAACGCTAACACATGGAGATGGGAAAAGTATAACGATGGATTCCTCTGAGGCTGTCAGAGGAGAACAGAGTGGATATTGAGGATAATTCATTAATTTCTTTTGGCGAAGAAAATTGTACATGGTGAATAAAAGTCCACCTACTCGTGTACAGATTCACACTAAGGCAGTCTAGGGAAGAGAAATAGCAGCTTGGTACGAATGAGATTTTTCTTTCCATAAAACCAAATAGTGGAAATTTCAGGCATTTCTCAGAAATGCTAGTAATTAGATTTCTTGAGAGTCATTTTCAAAGCGGTTATATCTCTTAGGCCTGGGATTAGTGGGTAATTTCTATTTCCTCTTTTATCTCTTTATGTATTCTCTGAATCTTTTACTAATATGTATTAATTCTGTAATCAGAATAGGTATTTTTTTAAAAAAAGAAAAAGAAGTAAATGGCTTAACGGTGCTAATGGACGAAAAGAGGGAAGAACCTTAAAAACTAATAATGATGAAACTGACATTTACTGAGTGTCATTTATTATCTACTGGGTAGTAACTGGCTCATTTACTTCCTCTCAACTCTGAAGAAGCTATTATTATCCCCATTTTACATACAAGAAAAACAAAGCAGAGGGGGTCAAACAAAGCAGAGCTGGTAAATGCAGTCACTGGGACTCACTTCACCTAGATGGTCCAACATCAGGGCCTCTTGCCATTTTATCACCCTGCTATACTGCCTCCTAAATATTCTAAAATAAACTTTAAATAATAAATACATAACTAAATAAATTTTGCTGTGGATAACCAGTTCTGTGCTAGGGTTAGTTGTACAGACAAGTACTGGTCTATGCAGTGTTCAACTAAGCAAGGACGCTGTTACACTGAGGGGGTCCTAATGCCTTAGAGGCGTAAACAGACCCAAACCCGAGCCTATAAATACCTCACGGTGAAGAAAGCCGAAACTCAGGACTGCCAATCACAAACAGCCAAGCAGGTTTTCCCATATAAGGCAGGCACTTAAGCTATAGCCAATCAAATAATTTCCTTGCTTTGCATCCACCTTCTCTCGTAAGTCTTTCCCCTAGCTCCTATTGGTGGAGTGCTCCTGACGACTTCCAGTTTGGCATTGCCTGATTCCAACTGATTTCTGCTCAAATAAACTCTTAAAATGTTTTATATGCCTCCGTTTGTCTTTTAACAGCTGACATCCGGGTCATTTTGTGTAGGCACCTCAAAGAGAGTTGAAAGAAGGTGATTCAAATGGCTTGGGTAATGTTTGGGAACACAGGAGCTGCCTCTCAGCTTTTTAAAATATTTTTTTCTTTTCTTTTTCTTTTCTTTTTTTGGCTGTGCCAGACAGAGTTCCCCAACCATGGATTGCACCCAGGCCTCAGCTGGGAAAGCCCGGAATCCTAACCAGGCCACTAGGGAACTCCCAAAAAATAAATTTTAAAAAAGGCACAATCTATCCATGGGACAAGATTCCATCAGCACAGCAAACAGTCAAGGAGAAACAGCAAAGCTGTCAAGGAGAAACCACACAGCAGAGGGAGGCCTCATCACCACAATCTCATTTCCTGTAAACAGCACGGTCCCTGTGTCCTGCTCACAGCCAGGAATGGCAGCTCCTTTAGGGCTGGCGAATGTGGCTCTTCTTTCTCCTCTCATCCTCCACCTCCTGACGTTTCAGCCTGCTGTCCTCCTGTGGCTGGATCCATTCCACTGCATATCACATTTCAGGGAACTGGATCACAGAAGCGGTTTCAGGCCTCAGAACTGAGAAAAGTCCTCAAGCTCAATAAACATTAGCTGGATGAATAAATAATGCCTATAGGTGTGGTCCTTCTGAATCAGTAATTTCACCTAATATCCCAGGGTGGGGAAGGACACAGGACAGCAAGATACAAGAAAGACTACCTACACTAACCAATCATGTTCTGATTGTGGTGGGGTGGGGTGGAGCTTAGGGGGGCAGCAGCATGGATCACTGGCAACTGCAAATAGGCAAACCTGGATTCAAACCCTGACTTTGCTCCTTGCTTAGCGTAGGACTTCAATTTCTTTTCTTGAGTCTCATTCGATAGGCCTACTTAAAATGTCTGACTTTCAGGGATGCTACAGTTTGGGCATGAGAAGGGAGTCTACTCAGGCTCTTTCTTGGTCCTTGCTTTCATTCCCCCTCCAAAGAGGAGACCGCAATCTGATGGGTTAGGGATTGCGCCACAGGAGAGAGGGGCTCTCTCCCTTTCTTCTTTATCTTGTCTGAAGGTCAGCATGGAAGGAGACCCACCACCCCACCCCTGACACACACACACACACACACACACACACATTGTTTTTCTCTTAGCCCTCTCTTCTCTTTCTTTTTTTAAAAAAATTTTGTAAAAAATATTTATTTATTTGGCTGTGTTATGTCTTAGTTGAGGCACACGGGATCTTCCGTTGTGGCGCGCTGCCTTCTCTCTAGTTGTGGCATGTGTGGGCTCAGTAGTGGTAGCACGCGAGCTTTGTTGCTCGACCAGGGAGCGAACCCACGTCCCCTGCATTGGAAGGTAGATTCTTAACCGCTGGACCACCAGGGAAGTCTCCTCTCTTCTCTTTCTTGTGTGCATGCTGTAAGTGGTAAGTGGTCAGATCTCTCTCTGCTTCTTCCTTCCAGGTGGCCTAAGTGGCAGAGAAAATGGTTCCCATTTCCTTCTGGAGAAAAGACCTGTCCAACCTGTTCTCTTTTCCTTCTGGCATCTCTTCGCTTCAACTTCCTGTCTCCCATGTGACCAACTGGTCGTTACATCTGGGTTAAGGCTTAAGGAGAAGGCAGGGTCTAATGGGGTCACTATTGCCGGAGTTCCCTGCCCCAGGATTTCACTTACGAGCCCAGCAACAATAAAAGGTTAACACAGCCAGATCGAATTTTGATCACACATATCTCAGACGTGCAAAGAAAATGTTGGAGATGGAGCTTAAAATCACCAATGAAAGTATCTCACTCTTCTAATGAAAGAGAGTATTATCCCAGGTAACAACTCTCTATCAGAGCTGTTTCTCTCCCTTTTTTCCATTCCTCCTGGAGACGGTGTCTAGAGGGAAGATGTTACAAAGTTCAGGCACCCCATGATGGCTCTTCTCCTCTGGATTGTCACCAACCTGTGTTGCAAGGATGCTAGTCTGGTCTTGCCCTCGAGCTGCCAATCCTAAGGTCTGCTCTCCTGGTTCTGCTCCTTCCCCCACTCCCGTGGCTGGCAGGAACTTTTCTTGCATCATATCTACCTCCTCACCAAGAAGAAATCTATAAACACCTACTTCCCAGAACTGTACTAGCAGAATGGCTCCTGGGGAAACATAATTTATGGGATAGAAGAAAACACATACATACACCCCACATACATATCTTTGTCACATTGCTTTCCTTTATCATCGTCTGTTGTCTGAATATGACCTTTGGGAATCTTGTAGGGAAAGAAACCTGGAATTTCGGATTATTCCCCAAACTTCATGAAATCAAGCTCTTACAAATAATTTCTAGTATTATTTCTACATATGGCTCGATTTCCCATTATACTCTTTTTTATGTTCTCCCTATATACCCCCGGTAGAACATTCAGGGATTTTCTGTTTTGCTTGCTACTGTAACTGCAGCATCTAAAATAGCACATGGGGCTTCCCTGGTGGCGCAGTGGTTGAGAGCCCGCCTGCCGATGCAGGGGACGCGGGTTTGTGCCCCGGTCCGGGAGGATCCCACATGCCGCAGAGTGGCTGAGCCCGTGAGCCATGGCCGCTGAGCCTGCGCGTCCGGAGCCTGTGCTCCACAATGGGAGAGGCCACAGCAGTGAGAGGCCCGCGTACCGCAAAAAATTAAAAAATTTAAAAAATAATAATAATAAAATAAAATGGCACAGGATAGGTGCTCAATAAATATTTGTTGAATGACTGAATGGTCCATCACATCTTCTGTGTGTAGATTTATTCAGTCCAACTCTCAGGGCAGTCTTACTTCCCTTCTCTCCGGGTCTTTGCAGAGTGGCACCCAGGAGCTTGCGTGCTGCCCAGGGCAGTCACCAGCTTGGAGGTGGTAGTTGAAGCAGTGGGTCTTGGTAAGGTTCCTTGGGAAGAGCAAAAAAGAACGCACATGGGGGCCGAGATTGGCCCTAGAGCAGCAGTTCTCAAACTTTTAAATCTCAGAACCCCTCTACACTTTTAAAAATTGTTGAGGACTCCACGCAGCTCTCCTTACATGGGTTATGTCAATATTACTTGTATTAAAATTAACACAAAAAATTTGAAACATTTATTAATTTATTTAAAATGAAAATACTCCATGTTAGCATAAGTAATATTTTTATTTAAAACAGCTATTTTTTCTTTTCCTTTTTTTGTTGAAGCATAGTTGATTTACAATATTGTGTTACTTTCAGGTGTACAGCACAGTGATTCATATATATATATATATATATATATATATATATATATATATATATATATGTACATAGCATAGTTCCCTGTGTTATATGGTAGGTCCTTGTTGATTATTTTATATACAGTAGTATGTATAAAGCACAGCTATATTTCCAAAAGAAAAGTTACCGAGAAGAGTGGCATTTACTTTTTTTGCAAGTCTCTTGTGTCTGGCTTAATAGAAGGCAGCTAGATTCTCAAATCTGCTCCTCTGTTCAATCTGTTGTGGTATGTTTTGGTTGAAATCTGGCCTCACACTGACATGTAGCTAGGAAAGGGAAGATCTTGGGGACTTCAGGGGTTTCTGACCTCATTCTGAAAACTGCTGTCCTAAAGGGACAGTTGCTGCAGCAGTAATGACCATCTCTGTCACAGAGCCCCAGCCCTCCAGAAACTCTAGATCCTGCTGTAAAAACAGAATCCCCATTTCTCACCTTCCCTGCCTCCCGTTTCTTGGCTTAGGATTGCACAATTCTTCAGTCATGTATAAGACAGCTGGCAGCCTGGAGCAGGAAAGTTAGCTAAGATGTAAGTTCCTGAGGGAGGGTTCTGGTCTTGGAAGAAGGGCGTGGACTAGACATCCTAGAAAGGGGGTGAGGGAAAGAAAACATACCATCCTTCTTCAGCGAGAAAGGAAGTTCAGGCACATTTTTGAACAAAGATGACTCAGTGCCTGGGCTGAAAGAAGGAAACAAACAATGAAGCCCAACCTGCTGGGCATATGTGGAAGGAGCTGGTTCTCAGAAGGGAAGGAACTGGTGTTATAACATAATTGTCTTTCTACCTCTCTAGTATCTTCCTGGGCCTGGCTGGCAGGCTGGCTCTCAACCACTGCGCCACCAGGGAAGCCCCTGACTTTTAACTTTTGATCACTTAAAAATCATTAACTCACACAAATCAGGTCATTGTCCTGCTATCATTATTTCATTTTTTAAATTTACTTTTATTTTATTTTATTTACTAGATTGTATTTAGTTCCACTTCTCACTGTGGACAGTTCCCTGAAAACACAAAAATATCAGAGATCCTGGTTTTCTTGATTTTTTGACTTACCTATTTATAGTGTAATAATTTTGAAAAACTAAATTTTCTAAACCAAACATGGATAGGTGGTTAAAAACAGAAAGTTTGAAGTATAATCTCAAAACAGGTAAAAGAAGAAAAGGCAAAAAAGAAAAGGGGGGGGGCAGGGGGAATCAGAATAACCTAAAATCACTAAAGGTTGAAATAGACATGTCATTTCTTGTCCCCGGGGCACCCCGAGATGAATTTGATAGGAAAGTAGATGAGAAACAGCACTTGTACAGCTGTAACTACTGAATCATTAGGAAGGAACATAGGGTATTCTTAGATGCTTATTAAAATATGGGTTTAACCTGCAGTGAGTGTGCACAAACAAGGACCTTGATTTTTTTCTGTTTGAGAATACCCTGACCAAAAAATGGCAAGAGATTTTGCTTCTGCAGTCATATTTAAAAACCAATAATGGGGCTTCCCTGGTGGCGCAGTGGTTGAGAGTCCGCCTGCCGATGCAGGGGACACGGGTTCGTGCCCCGGTCTGGGAAGATCCCACATGCCGCGGAGCGGCTGGGCCCGTGAGCCATGGCCGCTGAGCCTGCACATCCGGAGCCCGTGCTCCACAATGGGAGAGGCCACAACAGTGAGAGGCCTGCATACAGCCAAAAAAAAAAAAAACAATAATGTATATCTGATAAGGGCCTAGTATCTGAATATATAAAGAATACTTACAGCTCAACAACAAAAAGTCTTATTTAAAAATGGGCAAAGGACTTAAATAGACATCCAAAGAAGACATGTAAATGACTAATAAGCACATGAGAAGATGCTCAACATCATCAGTCCTTAGGAAATGCAAATCAAAACCACACCCACTAGGATGGATATAATCACAAAAACAAACAAAAACCCAGAAAACAAGTGCTGGTGAAAATGGAAATTGGGAAATGGAAAACAGAAATTGGAGGACTCTTTCATTGCTAGTGGGAATGTAAAATGGTGCATCCCCTGTGGCAAACAGTTTGGTGGTTCTCCAATAAATGTATGATTACCACGTAACTCAGCAAACCCACTCCTGGGTATATATCCCAAAGAACTGAAAACAGGTGTTCAAACAAAAACTTGTACACAAATATTCATAGCAGAACTATTCACAATAGCCAAAAGATGGAAACAACCCAGATGTCCATCAACTGATGGCTCGATAAACAAGATGTGGTATATCCATACAATGGAATAGTATTTGGCTTTAAAAAGGGATAAAATACTTTTATGCTACAACATGGATAATGCTACATGGATATGCTACATGGATATGCTACAACATGGATAAGCCTTGAAAATACTATGTTCAGTGAAAAAAAAGGCAGAACCAAAAGGCCACATTTATATGAAACGTTCAGAAAAAGTAAGTCCATAGAAGCAGAAAGCAGATCAGTGATTACCAGAGGTGACAGGAGGGGGAAATGAAGAGTGGTTGCTTAATGGGTAAGGAGTTTTCTTCCAAGATGATAAAAATGTTCTGGACCTAGACAATGGTGATGGTTGCACAACACTGTGTACTAAATGTCACTGAATTGTATACTTTAAAATGGTTAAAGTGGTAAATTTTATGTTATGTATATTTTACCACAATTTAAAAAATAATGCAAACTTTCAAGGAAAAGTATATTAATTTTTTTTTTTTTTTTTGCAGTACGCGGGCCTCTCACTGTTGTGGCCTCTCCCGTTGCGGAGCATAGGCTCCGGACACGCAGGCTCAGTGGCCATGGCTCACAGACCCAGCCGCTGCACGGCATGTGGGATCTTCCCGGACCGGGGCACGAACCCTTGTCCCCTGCATTGGCAGGCGGACTCTCAACCACTGTGCCACCAGGGAAGCCCCATATTAATTTTTTCGAGACTTAAAAGCCACAGCAGAAACCTATTTAGTAGAAAGGACAAACAAATTACAAATTGCTTGAAGACCCCCAGAAAATTGATTGGGCCAAGAGTGAATAGCAAATACAGCAGGCTGGGTCACTCCAAGCCCTTTCTTGGGAATTTGGAAGAGGAATTCCCATGGCTGACTTGGCCACTGGACAGGAAAGCAGTACTCTGTGAGTTACTAGATTGTGTTGATGCTTGGTTAGTTTTCCATAGATTCCTTGAGCTTGGCATTCTTAGAGTAATCCTGTTTTGCTTGAGTTAGCTTGTATGGTTTCTTTTCCTTGAAACCAAACATCTGGGACTTCCCAGGCTACGCAGTGTTGGGAATCCCCCTGCCAATGCAGGGGACACGTGTTCAATCCCTCGTCCAGGAAGATCCCACATGCCGCGGAGCAACTAAGCCCGTGTGCTTCAACTACGGAGCCTGTGCTCTAGAGCCCGAGAGCCACAACTACTGAGCCCGTGTGCCACAGATACTGAAGCCTGCTCACCTAGAGCCTGTGCTCTGCCACAAAAAGCCACCGCAATGAGAAGCCCAAGAACCACAAAGAAGAATAGCCCCCACTCACCACAACTAGAGAAAGCCCATGCAGCAACGAAGACCCAACGCAGCCAAAAATAAATAAATTAATTGTTATTTATTTTTTAAAAAAAGAAAGAAAGAAACCAAACATCTAATCCTATATATAAGACATTTAGTAATTAGCTATTTTAGGACATTTAGGTAATGTAATACTACCAATTATACTAGGTTCCTATTTCTGCCCTAATAAATTATCACAAATTTAGTGGCTTAAATCAACAGAAATTTATTCTCTCAGAGTTCTGGAGGCCAGAAGTCCAAAAGACAGGGTCAGGCTCCCTTTGGACATTTGTCATTGCATTTAGGACCCACCCAGATAATCCAGGATGATGTCTGCCTCTCTAGATCTGTAACAATAACATCTGTAAAGACCCTAATTCCATATAAGGTAAGATTTACAGGTTCTAGGTAATAGGATATGGACATATCTTTGGAGGGCATCATCCAACCCACTACACCCATATATAATGTAATATATAATAAAATAACGTCACAGTGAAAGATATGCCCATTTTGAAGCCTGCTGATACATGTTGGCAATATGTATCAGTGTTTAATATTCCTGACATTGCTCAAAATGTTTTTTGGAACTTTTCATTCGGCATTGCCCTTAGAAGTTGAGTCAGATTCTTTAGAAAATAATAATGGCTATGATAGAATCACCAGTATTTGTACAGTGTAACAAGCACTTTCACATCCTTGGGACTTCATAATGACCCTGTGATAATGTAGGTAGATCCAACCAGTGGAAGCATTTTGTTTGCTTCTGGCCAAACTCAGTGCCTTATTTTCTTAAAGATCAAACTTTGGAGCAAACGCAGGAATGAGAAGGACAATTGACATTGGACAAACTAAATTTTGGAAAAACCCAAGTCCTTCTAAACTTTCTTTTCTCCTTGCTCCATATCATATCAGTAACGCAAATCCTGTCAGCTCCACCTGGAGTATTTCTCATATATCCAATCCCTTCCACTCCCACCCAAGGTGCCTTAGTTCCCTCAGACTAAAGGAAATACTTTAACTGATATTTTAATAGCCAGATGAGATGCTGCCCAACTCATGAGTCATTTAATAAAGCCAATTAGACCTTCAAATTTATTCAGTCGATTTTTGGTTTTTAACATGCCAAATAGCAGGAGATTGGGCTTGACATATATACACTAATATGTATAAAATGGATAACTAATAAGAACCTGCTGTATAAAAAAGTAAATAAAATTTAAAAATTAAAAGAAAACACCAAATAGCAATAGAATACAATTTAAATACTTATCAATTAAAATATTTTCTAAGTAGTCTTCTTGCCTTTCAGTTTTTGGTGTCTTGGCTCTCTCTTTTTTTTTTTTTCGGCCCTCTCAAACCCCTCCAAAATATACTCTCCCACACGTAGCATCTCTACTCCCCCACACGTAGCATCTCTACTCCCCCACCTTCTAGGGGTACCCACAGCACAGACAATGAATTCAAAATTCCTCTGCAGAGCCCTGAGTGCCCCTTTCAGTTGACCTCCATCTAAATTTCCAATTTCTCTGGATTATTTTGTTTCCTACCCATGCTTGCCCTGCACACTCATGCCTCTGTGCCTTTGCTTTAATATCGAAATCCTGTAGGTTTACTTTAAAAAAAAAATGCTATTTCTTTAAAATAAGTATAAGGCCTTAAATGAAATCAGCCTTACTCTACCCACCCTTTGCTTCCTGTCCAAGCTTCCTCCCGGCACCTCCCCCCGGCACCTCCCCCCAACCTTCTAACACTCTTATCCGTTCTTTTAGTATTAACCTTCATATTTTAAAATAAAATGCCAATAATGACATATTTGTTTTTTTGGTTGAATACAAACTGATGACTTTCTACTACAAAGAAGAGGTTTTCGCTCTGTTATCACCCAGATCCCAACTATACATATATACTTACCCATATACATATATGCATATACTCTCCTTCCCCATCCTCCTAATATAGTTATAAGTATGGATTCTGTTGCTATTTGGTGTGTTAAAAAACAAAAGTCAACTGAATAAGTCTGAAGGTCTAATTGGCTTTATTAAATGACTCATGAGTCAGGCAGCGTCTCATCTGGCAAGCAGAGAGGAGTTGTGCAAAATGGAAGGTTTCTATAGCAGAAAGAGGGTTGGACAAGGAAATTACAAGAGCAGATTATTTCAGGGAAGGTCACCTTCCCTAAGGGGAAGGCAGGGGGTTTTAGGCAGATTACCTCACTAGTGCCAACCAGAAAATTTCAGACTTAATGGTTTTAAAACCTTCCAGGAGACGCTAAAACAGCAATTACTGAATAGGTTAGGTATTAAGTCTTGGTATGACTTAGCACAGTGACTGCTGTTTGAGGCCTGTTGTTTCTTTTTAACAGGCATTGACATGTAACCAGTTTTACTATAAATATATTCTCTTTCTTGGGCTTTTTCCTCTTCTTTGGAATCAATAATTGCCTTGCTCTTTCCTAGACTTTATTTTCCTTGCTTCATTTTCCATTTACCCAGCATTCATTGGTCCCCAAGCTCTCTGCCAAAGGTGTACATCTCTTCTCAGTTCCTTCAGACATATTGAGGATTCTATCAATTTCATCTTTTTCTTGGAACTCCTCCCCTCCCCCCAGAGTCATCCAGCTTCCTGCTGCAGGCTGAGCTGGTTGCCCTCTAGGCCACAGTACAGCTATTGTCCTGAGCTCACCTTTCACCCATATCCTGAAAATTCCTTCTACTCCTCTCCTGTAGGCTCTCATGTTTCCTAGTTGCCATGTTTTCCTCTTTCTTGGTTTACTCTCTTTAATGAAGTGCCTCTTCTAGTAGCTTTCTGAGGGGAAAAAAATGCATGGGAGAAATTTCATGAGTTGTTTTGTGTTTGAAAGATTTTTATTGTGACCTTAGGTTTGATTGATAGTTGGAGAGGTATCTTAGTTCAGGTTGCTATAACCAAGTGCCATAGACTGGGTGGCTTATAAATAACAGAAGTTTATTTCTAACAGTTCTGGAGGCTGGAAGTCCAATCAATATCAGGGTGCCAGCCTGGCTGGGTTCTAGGGAAAGCCCTCTTCTGAGTTACAGACTGCAGACTTCTCATTGTGTCCTCACCTGGTAGAGAGCAAAGAGAAGGAAGCAAGCTCTCTCAGAACAGTTACAAGGGCACTAATCCCATTCACAAGAGCTCCACGCTCATGACCGAATCACCCCCCAAAGGCCCCAATTCTTAATATCATCAGGGAAGTAGGGTGTTAACATATGAATTTTGGAGGGACACAAACAGGAGGAAACAGACTTCTGAGTGGTAATTCATTTATCCTTGGAATTGAAGTCATTGTTCCATTGTCTTCTAGCTTCAAGCTGATATTTCAGATACTATTCTAATCTTGTTGCTTTGTATGTGACCTGTTTTTCCCTTAGAAAGAATTTAATAATCATGCCTTTTTTTTTCTTCATGTATGCCTATTTTCATCCATTATACTGAGCACTCAGTGGGCCATTTCAACCTGCACACTCATGTTCTCTAGTTCTCAGAAATTTGTGTGGTTTATTTGTTAATTTCCTTCTCTCCATTTGCCTTGTTTTATCTTTCTGGAATTCTTATTTCGAATACTGGGCCTCCTGGAATACTGGCCTCTAACTCTCTTTTATTTTCTATTTTTCAGACTCTTCAAATTTAGATTTTACTTTCTGGGAGATTGCCTTAAATTTACCTTTTTTTTTTTTCAACTGGAATTTTTATTTTTGCCATGGTATTTTACACTTTCAATAGCTCTTTTAAAATTCTATTTCCTTGGGACTTCCCTGGTGGTGTGGTGCAGTGGTTAAGAATCTGCCTGCCAATGCAGAGGACATGGGTTCGAGCCCTCGTCTGGGAAGATCCCACATGCAGTGGAGCAGCTAAGCTCGTGCACCACAACTACTGAACCTGCACTCTAGAGCCTGTGCGCCACAACTACTGAGCCTGTGCTCTAGAGCCCGTGCGCCATAACTACTGAGGCCACGTGCCACAACTACTGAAGCCCGTGTGCCTAGAGCCCATGCTCCACAACAAAGAGAAGCAACAGCAATGAGAAGCACGTGCACCGCAACAAAGAGTAGCCCCTGCTCGACGCAAATAGAGAAAGCCCACGCGGAGCAACGAAGACCCAACGCAGCCAAAAATAAATAAATTTATTTTTTAAAAATTCTGTTTCCTTTTTATAGCATCTTGTTTTTGTTTCATGGGTGTACTATACTCCTAACACTCTGAGGCTATTAATTAGAGGGGCTTTTTAAAACTTTCTCCTACTCTGTGTCCTGCAAGTTCCTTTTATTCCTGTTTGTTTGTCTGGTGATCCTTGCCTGACTGCTTACACTTTAGGGTACAGAAATAAGAAGCTGATGGTAAACTCTGTGTGCATGGCATGTATTATTGGCTACTGGGCATCACTATGGGATGATCTGGCTGGGCTATATCTTAAAGAATCCCTGATGTCAATATTTAAGCTAATCACATGATATGCACTTGTGGTACATGTAGAATGACTGTAATATGCTAACTTACTCATTAGGCCAAAATATCACTCGCACCTCTCCTGCAACTCAAAAAGCTAATGACATCATGTTAGATTATAGCAATGAGTCATATCTGACTGCAAGTCATAATCAATATCTCAGAGAAAACCTGGCAAAATATCAACATCACAGCTTCATTCTGAGCTTCTTTGTGCTTTTCTTTGGCTCTGCAATCCAAACATTGTTTTGGTCTTTCTCTGTGTGTTCAGGAATGTTAAAAAAAATGATATAACTCAGGGAATGTCAATTTCACCTTCTTATACTAATCTTAAATTTTCAAGAATAAAATAAAACAGTAAAGATAACTCAGGCAATGTTGATTTGGTTGTTTTGGACAAATCCTAAATCTTTATGGATATTATAAGGACATGGAAAATCTTCTTTCTTAGGAAAAATTAATAGAAAAATCATTGGCCAAACCTCATTTTTCTTTTTGTGTTCTGGGGTTACAAACTACAGAAAAAACTCTATATAGTTCCACTTAGACTTGAAAATCATAAGCATTTCTCTAAAACAAAGATTAATTTTGTAACCTTTTACCATCACATAGTTGAAAGAGCCCTAGAGTCTGAAATTCTACTTTATCATATCACCCTAAATTCAAATACCATAAAAATTAGGGCATTGCACTATTTTGTAGAAATGAGATATGCTATTTTCTTTGTGGTTATAAAGTAGAAGTATATCAATAAGTCAATAAAAATGTGCCAATATTCTAGAATGCATTCTGTCACACACACACACACAAATGGCATGAAATTTTTGATGACTTGATCTGGAATAGTTGCAAGTAGGGCTGGGCCTGGATGTCCCAAGTTTTACAAGTAGCTTAAATCATGACACAGCAATAACTCTCCAGAGTTACAAAACATTGTAGGGCTTCCCTGGTGGTACAGTGGTTGAGAGTCCGCCTGCCGATGCAGGGGACACGGGTTTGTGCCACGGTCCGGGAAGATCCCACATGCTGCGGAGCGGCTGGGCCCCGTAAGCCGTGGCTGCTGAGCCTGCGCGTCCGGAGCCTGTGCTCTGCAACGGGAGAGGCCACAGGAGTGAGAGGCCCGCGTACCAAAAAAAAAAAAAAAAAAAAAATTGTAGAGCAAGAATTATCCTTTATTTCCATGCTTTGAGTATTTAAGGGAAAGGAGATGAAATAAGGATGATGATGAGAACAGTAGAAAAAAACAGAAAGATTAAAAGGGGAGTAAGTCATGAGACAAAGCAGACAGACTAAGACATCAAAGTTAATGAGGTGTTTACAGAAATGATGACTGATGAGACACCTAAGGGTTATACATGAGGGCACAACTGCAGTTTGGGTGAGGGATTAAAAATTTAAGATTATGTTAGGTAGAAAACTAAAATTTTTTACAATGGAATGAACGTGTTAAATGATTCTGTAGTGTTTGAATTAAATTAGAATTAAAAAAAAAAAAAAACAGACTCATGACTTTAATTTTTTTTTTGGCCGAGTCGCGTGGCTTGCAGGATCTTAGTTCCCTGACCAGGACTGAACCCAGGCCATGGCAGAGAAAAACGCACAGTCCTAACCACTGGGCAGCCAGGGAATTCCCAACTTGTGACTTTGAAAAGAAATGTCTTCCAAAGTTGTCAAAGAAAAAAAAAAAAGGTCTAACAGTGATACTATCATAATCCCAATCTGTACTCATGCAGAACAATCTGATATCCATTCCTGATGCCCAGATTTTGCCTCTAATGTTTTTCTTCATTTAAAGGAACTAAGATTCCTTATAAAATAGCTCATTCCACGCTTTGGGTCAGAGAGAGATGAGGATAATCTGGAACATCTTGTGTATGCAAAGCAAGAATGTTTTCAAAAATGTTTGGGAGAAGTGCTGAAGAGACAATAGAACCATCCTAAAAGGCGTTTTACTGGCCAAGCTCTAAATATTTGAGCAAAAAAGGGAAAATAATTATCGATCATCAAAACTATGTTAATGTATGAAAGTTCATAATGATTCTCCAAAGGAAAAAGTTTGCAATTTAGTAATAGGTAGTTTGGCCATAAAAGATAGTGAATGTGATAATATAGATATGTTAATTTTTTTTAAGTACAGAGAATTGTATGTATGGGGTTTTATAAAAATTGAAACCATATATTAGCTTATAAAGTACAAACACGCCTTTTCTCTAATTGTGAAAGTAGAGAGGGATGAATGGAGGAATTGGGAATCCGCCAAGCAGCCCTGGAGAAAATTATTAACTATACCAACAACAGAAAGAACTGCTTCACATTATTTGCCACACAAAACAACCAGGTAGAAAGGAGATCCAACATTTTGGTTGCAAAATGACCAAATGGAGAATTCAGTGGTGTGTTTCACAGCAGTGAAAACGCAGAGTCCTAACCACTGGACTACCAGGAAATTCCCGACTTGTGACTTTAAAAAGAAATGTCTTCCAAAGTTTCCAAAAAAAAGATGATGATTTGCCAAATGTCCTGAGGAAAACAGAAGACAGTTAATAATGTAGATTCCATCCCTGTCTCATGAAAGATGAAACCTTTTAATGGTCATATTTATCATAATTAATGAATGAGACAAAATCAGTTTGCAAAAATGAACAGTCTAGATCAATCAATATATAATGTTAAGAAACTGGGTTCTGTAAGGTGGCCAAGTGAAACAAAAAACATTTCAGGAGAGGCGATAGGTTGCATTCTATGAGTGGTAAGGATTTTTAATGTTCTAACAGTGTATAAAAGGAGAGCCAGGCAGAAGGCACAACCAGGCCTGTGACCCCAACTAAGATTCAATTGGTTGAAACCTCAGCTGGTCTAAATAACATGCTTTTTCCTTTGGTTTCATATCTAAGATGAAATAGTATCAAGTATCCATAATATTATTGTACCCCAGGGCTGCCACTAGTTCTTCTGAAACCTTTGTAGCAATAGGAAAAAGAGATCCCTTCCTCCAGGTGGCCCCAGCCCCCGGGAAAACAGCTTTCAAGAGCAGACTTAGAGTTGTATTTCAGCACCCCCTCATCCCTTCAGCCAGGCACCCTTGTGCAAAGCACAGCCTGCAAAGGCTTGCTGTCCTTCTCAGGAAGGTTTAAGAAATAAACATGTGGTAAAATTACTGCAACCCCAGAAAGGTATAATGAAGGAGGATAGGGATAATGAAGACAACAATTTCGACCTACAGTAATAATACTTCACAAGCAATTGAAGTGTCAGTATAAATTTTGTGAAAATTTGTGCATATTTTGTTTGCTTTTAAATATAAACCTTGGGACTTCCCTGGTGGTCCAGTGGTTAAGACTCCTCGCTCCCAATGCAGGGGGCCCAGGTTCTAGTTCGTGGACAGGGAACTAGATCCCCACATGCCGCAACTAAGAGCCTGCATGCAGCAACGAAGACCTGGCGCTGCCAAATAAATAAATATTAAAAAAAGTAAACCTTAAATTTCAAATAAACTTTTCAGGGTGTGTTGATAAAATAAGGTTTGTGATCAAGGCTTAAATGTCAGGGAAATTTTTATTCATTAAGTGTAAACACTGTGATTTCATGGTTATGTTCAATGTTTAGAGGAATATTATTTCATAGATTTGAAAGAGTAATAATTTGAGAATTAAGCAAAGTATAAATTGGAGTAAGTGTTCCTCTTTTCATACACGTGTCCTTTAGAGCTTAGATGTTCAAGATCTAAGCAACAATAGGCAGAGGAAATGGAAACAAAGTAACAGTGAAGGGGGAAGAAGGACATTCAGAGCAGGAGAGAAAGATGATATTCAAGGTAGAGAGAGGGAGAGGATGAGGGCAGAAGTGAAATGTGAGAGAGACAAAGGTAGACAGAAGAGAGGGCAGAGGAATTCAGAGGGCTATGGAACGTCAATGCAGGTAAACTGCTTATTTCACAAATGGGGGGACTTCCCTGGCGGACCAGTGGTTAAGACTCTGCACTTCCACTGCAGGTGGGACAGGTTCCATCCCCGGTCTGGGAATTAGGATCCTGCATGCCTCTGGAGCAGCCAAAAATAAAAGAAAAAGAAACACAGGTGGGCTTTAATTCCTGACTACTTTTCAATTGTTTATTTAAACAAACAAACAAACAAAACACCTCCTGTAAATAAACTGTTGACTTAACAAAAATAAAACCAAGACATGCAATGGAACAAAAATCTTCAAGAACCCTAAAGTCCTCTCAAGATTAACTTTACCCTTGGAATGTCTTGCTACCTCCATATTGGCCCAGACAAGCGTATCTGATCTTTTCCTTTATATCGTATAGCACAGATGAAACCAGGTTTGAATATTAAAACCAGACTTTACTAAAGACTAGGAGTCTATGGGAACTATACACAAAGGGTAAAAATGAAATCCAATAATATGGTTTATAAAACCCAAATTACTCTCTTCCAGTGGTCCATTCCAGCTCCCAGTCTCTTGGTGGTGGGCACCATCTTAGCACCTACCACCCAGGTGGCCACAGCTGCAAGGCTACCTTTCTTTTTTTTTTTTTTTTTTTTTTTTAAGGCTACCTTTCTTAAAGTGCAGAATCCAGGGTTTTATGCAAGGCCTACACTTCAGGTCTCAAAAGGATAAACTACATACCACATAATAATCCCAACACCCACCCAAGACACATACATAGACAACAACAGGTGTTCTTGATCAAGGGCCCCATTGAACTGACTACAAATTAGCAGCCCCCTGAAGGGTAAATTATTCTTCAGGACAGTTTGATAGTACACCCTAGTAAAGTCAAATCTTAGGCCTTGGGATCTGGTGAAAAGAGCACTGCATTAGGAGTTCAAGTGATTTAGTCCCTAACTCGGACCTAAGGGACTGTGGCCCTTAGGCAAGTTACTTTACCTTTAGAGGCTTTATTTATATTATCTACATGTTGCTATTTACTTTAAAGGATTGGAGTAAGAATAAAATGAGATAACAGATGAAAAAGTCCTTTGAAAAAGCAGAAACTCTTACAAAAACAAAAGAACAAATTACCTCATTCCAGAGGTTCCATAATCTTCGCCTGCTCTTCTCCACCAACTTTTTTTTTTTTTTGGCCGCATTGGGTCTTCGTTGCTGGCACAGGCTTTTCTCTAGTTGTGGCAAGAGGGATTCTCACTGCGGTGGCTTCGCTTACTGTGGAGCACGGGCTCTAGGCATGTAGACTTCAGTTGTGGCACGCAGGCTCAGTAGTTGTGGCTCTCAGGCTCTAGAGCTCAGGCTCAGTAGTTGTAGCGCACAGGCTTAGTTGCTCCAAGGCATGTGGGATCTTCCCAGACCAGGGCTTGAACTTGTGTCCCCTGCATTGGCAGGCAGATTCTTAACTACTGCACCACCAGGGAAGTCCATCCACCAACTCTTGCCAGGCTATTCTCTTCAGATGGATCTTAAATCCAACTTACAGACCTGACAATTTCAATTACAGCCTGAGGAGCTTTTACAGGGTTGGAAGTATATGATTCCCATTCATCCAATGATCATGAGCACTTACTATGTATTAAGTGTTGGAAACACAACAATGAGTAAAATCCAGCAAAAATGATAAAGTCCAGCAATCAATAATGATGGAAGGTAGTATTAACAGTTTATATAAAGTTATTGGGAAGCATTATTCTGGATATTGCCTCTGTCCAACTCTGTTATCACAAAACACTTATCAAGCACCACAAAGCTGAAGAATATTGGTTAAAGGCTGGTAGGATACAAAGAAGTTTATTGTGGTTTTCTAAAAACCTATAATCTAGTGTGGCAGGTAGTACGGATGGTGTTAAAATTTTAGTTTTACCAGACCTGGAGTTCAAATTCTGCTACTAGCCTACTGTATGACATTTGACAAGTACTTTTTGCCTAAGCCCGTTTTCTCTCCTGTAAACTGGGGATAAAATATAGTACCGATTCCTTAGAGTTGTTCCGAGGTTCAAATGAGATAATTCATGCAAAGAACAGTTCGTGGCACATATGTGCTTGAAAAATAGCCACAGTTCTTTCTGTGTGTGAGCGCAGTGCGGGGAGATGAGGAATTTCTATCAACACAGACCTAGCAAAATACACTGTATGTTGCAGAGCTGTTTCACTTTCTCCCTTTGAGACGCAAGCCTCCTCCTTTGCTTTCTTCTCGGTATCAGGCACTGTTTCGTGATCCCAAAGTCCCACAGTATGAAATCAGTAACATTTCCAATGTGCAATTACGGATTTATGGACAACTTTTTATACGTTAAGAGGCCAATTTCAGTAAGTCACTCCCTTAATTTTTACTCCGATTATCATGGCTAATGACCAGCGTTTCTTACCCGAGTTAATGAAAAAAAACGTGAGCAACACTTCATCAAATGTAATTTAAATGTGGACTGGTTTTCTTTCCGACTGCGACGAATGTAACCCCTACCGCGCACTCTGAAATCTTAAAATTAAAAAAAACCAATAATAATGCTATTATGTTGAACTTGAAATAAGTACTTCCCCAAGGTCAGTGGCCTTGATGCTTCCCGATTCTTCCTCCCTGGTTCCCGCCCCCAACCCCATCCCCATCCCCAAGATTCAGCCTAGATCTAGCCATCAGACCACCGCCTTCAGGATGAGGTGCGGGGGTGAGGAAGAAGAGTGGGTAGGGGGGTGGGGCTGGTGGAACTGAAACTGAACTTCATTGTTCGCGGGACTGACTCTTCCCGAAATAGCCCGATGGCAGCGCCTGCGCAGTGCGCGCTCTTTGTGCCGGGCTGCAGCAAGCGGGTTGTTTGTGTGTGCCTCTTCAAGGCGGTGGAGGCGGAGCCGGAGGGGCGTGGCCTCCCTGTCGCATTCTGATTGGGCTTTCTCAGAGAGGTGGGCGGGGTAGGGCGGAGCTTCCGATAACAACACTCGGAGCGGAGGCTCAGGATATTTGTTGCTGCGCCGCCACCGCCCGACCCATGGTATGTTCTTTTCTTGGGCTCTGTTAGCAGCAGCAGCCGCCGCCGCCGCCGCCGCCCTGTGATTTCTGGCCTTATCTCCTCCTTCTACTCTTGCTGAGCCACTTTTCCTCGTAGTGCTATGACCGTCGTTTCTGTCCCACAGCGGGAGCCGCTTGTTCTGGGCGGCCGCCTTGCGCCCATGGGTTTTTCCGCCCGCGGTTACTTCGGGGCCCTCCCGATGGTTACCACTGCTCCGCCGCCTTTTCCCCGGATCCCGGACCCACGGGGGCTGCCCCCCACTCTCTTCCTCCCTCACTTCTTAGGGGAAGATGGTCCCTGCCTGACCCCTCATCCTCGCGCCCCGGCACCTCTGCCCAACTGCAGCCTCGCCACGGCGGGGGGCACCCCTCGGGCAGCACCAAAGAAGCGGCGAAAGAAGAAGGTGCGGGCCAGCCCGTCGGGGCAGCTTCCCAGCCGCTTCCACCAGTACCAGCAGCACCGGCCGAGCCTGGAGGGCGGGCGGAGCCCCGCGACGGGCCACGGCGGAGCGCAGCAAGTCCCGGCCCAGGCCGCCGCCTGGGCCCCGGCTCCTGCGACCGCAGCTCGAACTGAGGAAGCGAGCCCTTTCCCTGGCTCGCTGCCGCCCGCGGCGCCCGGCCAACCCTCGTTCAATAGAGAGGTAAGGGCCGCGAGTGGGACGGGGGTACCGCTGGCGTACCGGCCCCTAGTCGGCCACAGCCCGGACGCGAGGTTTGGGGCCCTGCGCTCTGGGGTCGGGAAGGGAGGGGCCGGGTTGAGGGTTGAGGGACGGTTGTTTACTCGGGAGGGAAGTTTCCGTGACGCCCGCTCTGTTCTTGCTGGTGGAGGGGGGGAGGGGAGGCCAGCGCTGGCGCTGCTGATTGGCTCCGGGGAGCCGGCCAATGAGAGCAGCGGCTGCGCCCCAGCAACAGCCCGGATTTAGAAGGCTGGCGACGTTCCAGGGGGTTTCGGCGTTCTGGGCGCGGGGTGGGGGGTGGGGGGCGGGAGAAGGAAGAGACCCGCTGGAGGCTGACGTCAGCGCGCGCTACGTGCGGAGCGCTTCGGCGCCCATGAAGGAGGCAAGCCGGGCGGGGGTTGGGAGCGCGAGGGCGCGGGCCCCCTGGGGGCTTCCCGACCGTTGGCAGCGCCAAGACTCGTCGGGACGCGCGTACGGTCTCTCGGTACCCGGTGTGGGGTTTGTCATGGGGCGGCAGCCGCCCGCTTCCGGTTGGCTTTTTGCTGAGTTGTGAGGTGCGCGGTGTGGGGCGCCGGGCCACCTGGGGCGCTGCTCCTCGCGGGGCCGACCTACTTAGCTGTGCTTTTCAACTTCGAAAGTCGGCAGGAGCGACGGCAGAGCTGTTACCTCTTTGAAGCGATAAGTTCTCTGGGCTAGTCTATCAGATGAACGGAATTTACTGCGCATCCCCACGGTGTACTGTGCCAGGCTTTGTTAGCGGAAGGTAGTTTTATTGCTTATGTCCAGAATGAAGTTTCCGAAAGAAGAGTTCCCAATTGAATTGACGATATGCTGCCCAGTTGCTATTGGACTAGGATAAAATTGATTAAAACGTAAACGGTATTAAGTGGCTATATTACTTAAAGTAACCTTTGTATCAAAATAAAACATTTTGACTTGAATTTCAGAAACCTTTATAATAATAATGAAAGTAAGTTACTGACATTTGTTGAAAGAATATTGGTTTGAGAGATTTGCAGCTCATCTAGCTGTGCCCTTGCAAAAACTTAAATTTGTCCACCGTGATTACTTAAATTTTGTATACGTTCCTTTCAGTTCCACGGCTCTTCTGTAATATTAATTACTGTAAAAGCGAGTTTTTGTACTTGTTTCCTAGTAAGATTCCTTTATTTTCTAGAACGGTATAGAAACCGGGAGCTCTGTTGTCAGTTACCCTTTTTGACATGGATTATGTTACCTTGTGCTCCGGCTTTCTATTTGTGTCCTGGCTTACCTACCGTATTACAAGTGTTGAAAGGGCAGTGATCGAATAGATTACCCTGTCTTTCCATCTCATGGCTTCCTGTAAGGATCACTTGAGTTAGGAAAGTGACTGGAATTAAGGCAGTAAAGTTCTTGAAGTAATTTTTACAACAGAAAGTAGGGGGCAGGCAGAAAGCATTTTTTTCTGACTATTATATGTGTAACTGGACGAGATGATAGAAAGTGGTAAGTATTTTAGTATTTAAATTTCTGAAATTTTGTTTTCACAAGCTGGGGGGATAATTTTTAATGTGTGTACTTAGTAACCATTATCAAAACACTTCCTCACTTAAAATCAGTCTCCTGCTAATCAAATTTCTATTCTGACATAATTTTTAAAGTACCTGTTTTAAAAGGTAAATAGTGTATCTATTAACATAGTTTTTCTTTCTAATCAACCAAAGCATTTGAAAATTTCTCTTGGAAATACGCTGCTGTAAAAACGCTGACCTTTGTTAGTTAGGAAGAGGTTGTCATACATGTTTGGAATATAGTTCATTACTCTTTATAGAAAGGTGGACTTGGTTACCTTGGGTTCTTTGACATTTTAGAATCAGCACTGGTAACAGTGATTACTAACTATTTTTAGTGGTAAAATTAGATGTGTGCGTATTTGGACTTCCAGGGATAAGTGCAGCAAGCATTTAATCAAGACAGTGAACTAAAGTCCAGGGGAACTTTTTAAAAAGAAAATATGTTAGATATATGGTGAGGTTCATGACTGATTTTTATCATGAGACTGTATTCACTTTTATGTTCCTTGTCTTTGTAGGTTTTAAAATCAAAGATGGGAAAATCGGAGAAAATTGCCATTCCCCACGGCCAGCTTGTTCATGGTATACACTTGTGTGAACAACCAAAGATAAACAGACAGAAAAGCAAATATAACTTACCACTAACCAAGATCACCTCTGCAAAAAGAAATGAAAATAACTTTTGGCAGAATTCTGTTTCATCTGATATAATTCAGAAGCAGGAAAAAAAGCCTTTTAAAAATACTGAGAATATTAAAAATAAGCATTTGAAGAAATCATCATTTCTAACTGAAGTGAGCCAAAAGGAGAATTATGCTGGGGCAAAGTTTAGTGACCCACCTTCTCCTAGTGTTCTTCCAAAGCCTCCTAGTCACTGGATGGGAAGCACCATTGAAAATTCCAACCAAAATAGGGAGTTGATGGCAGTACACTTAAAAACTCTCCTAAAAGTTCAAACTTAGATCTCAGATTTCAGTATGTATGTAAAACATAGCTTTTCCAAAATCCCTGGACTCTTGAAAAGCAGTGGTACAGAAATGGAAAATTACCTTGTTGCAATATACAAGGGCAAAAGATGAGTTTAAAAATTTACAAACAGCTTGTATTATATTTTATATTTTGTAAATACTGTATACCATGTATTATGTGTATATTGTTCATACTTGAGAGGTACATTATAGTTTTGTTATGAAAGTATGTATTTTGCCCTGCCCAAATGGTAGGTGTTTTGTATATATACAATGGAGAAATTTTAAGTGTGCTAAGGCACCTGAAAGACCGATTTATTTGCACAAGGTACTGAGATTTTTTTCAAGAAACAGCTGTCGAATCTCAAGGTGAAGATCTCAATGTGAACAGTTTACTAATGCACTACTGAAGTTTAAATCTGTGGCACAATCATTGTAAACATGGGGTTTGTCTATGTTTCTCTAAATTGATTTCTGCCTTCTAATCTGTAATTACCGGAAAACTCCTATTCCCATTTTTACCAAACTTAATTTCTGGGTTTTGGTTTATATCCATTCAAATTTAAAATTTTAATGCCAACAAAATCGGTTGTAATCAAATTTTAAAATAATAATAATTTGGCCCCCCCCTTTTCAACTAGTCTTGACTCTTTGTGTGTGATTGTTTTTTCATGTTTGAATGTGTAACTAGGAGATGGATTTTAACTTTCCATTTTACTGGCTAAATGTCTATACTAATTGTACATCCTCCCTCTGAAAGCTGGAGAGTCCAATAATTTAACACTACTACCTCTAAGGGGAGGAATTCCCCATCTCATGAATGGAAATGGTTGTGGGCAAAAGTAAAGCTGATTAGCTTATAGCTTAGAATATGTGTTTATTTTTTGAGCTGTTTCATAAAACAGCATTTGACTTACCACATATTTACAATGAAAGAAAACGGCACTTGTTTGATTTGCAAAATTTATACTGATACTGAATGGGATACTTGAATCAAAGCAAATACAATTGATGTTAAAATATTAGATGGAGACTTTGGAATCTCAAGCTTGCTTTAAGTTATGGCAGCATATGTATTTTTACTTTAAAATTCAAACTTCTACTCAGTAGTGTATCTATAAAGTCTATTCCAGTAAGAAATTCTAGAACACAATTTTCCCCATATCGTTTTTCATTATATTATACACGGCCAAAGTTTATGCCAAATAATACAAAGGAAAAAAAGTAATTGGTAATGAGTAATTGGTCAATATTTAGACATGTGAAAAAGTAAAGGTGTTCAGAGGCTATATATGATCCTATAAGGTAGTATAGATGAGAAAGGTGCTACCATCCTGAGGAAGAAATAAATGAGCCTTAAGTCTCAACTTCTTGTATCATTTTGGTTCACACAAGAAGGGAGGACACTTAACTAACCTTAACTTAGAATCACTATTGACTTAATAAGCAATGCCAGGATGGCATGATGACTTGTTATAGCCACCTCAGAATCTGAGAATTTCTAATAGATGTGGTCACTATACAGCTTGTCAACACCCCAACCAACCATTTTTCTTGGCATTGACTGTAACATGCTTTGTTCTTAAATGAATTCAGAGAAAGTTAACTTCATTTACATATAGGTATATGTAGATGGGTTTTTAAAAAGCACTTAGAGAAACTTAAGATACAAGTGCACTCTCGACCTTATAGAAGATAAGACTTGTTTTTAGCTAAGAGAAGTGTTAACACACTGGTAAAGAGGATGGTTAAAGTTTTTAAAGGATGATGTAAGGAAACACGTTGTATTATAAAGTAACAGATTTTATAGTTTGAAGAGTGGGTGAAATGGCCTACAGATATATTTAGTGAGAAGGTGTTAAATTTAAAAGTTGAATAGTTTTGGTGTTAAAGTAGAACACTTAGCAGCATGTCTTAGTCCTTCTGGGCTGCTGAAACAAAATACTAGACACTAAGTAGCTTATAAACAAATTTATTTCTCAGTTCTGTAGGCTGGGAAGTCCAAGATCAAGGCATCAGTGGATTTGGTGTCTAGTGAGATCCCAGTTTTAAACGTTCATAGATGGTGTCCTTTTGCTGTGTATGCACATGGCAGAAGGGGTGAGGGAGCTTTCTGGGGCTCCTTTTATAAGGGCACAAATCCCATTCATGAGGGTTCCTGCTCTCATGTCCTAATCACTTCGCCAAGTCTCTACCTCCTGTATGTTACCTCGGGGGTTGGGTCTCAACATAGGAATTCAGATCATAGTGCAGCCCAATTATTCAGCCGTTATTTTTCTCCTATTGGAGTGTCTTGAAACATCTCCTCCAATGTTCCTGTAATTTGTGTTTTGTGGGTGTATAGAGCACACTTTGTGTTTGCAGTTACCAGCTCCAGGCCTAAACTTTAACTAATGGTCTAGTTAAAAAATTACCATTGCAAAGGGGTAAAAGGTTTGTAACTGTAGTATGTGAGTGGAAGAAATTGTTCCATGCAGTGGCACTTCCCTATAAAACAAATACCAGTATGTGGTTTAGTATATTGTACTGAAGTTGCTTTTAGGTGAATTTGTACAATTTGATACTGAGTTTATTCAGCTCATACCACAGACGTAGTGAGACTATAGAAAGCTGCTTTTATTTGCATTAATCTTGGTGCTACGTAATTAGTGTCCTTGTTAGGAAGATAAAGGGAAAAGAAGGTAATAAAAGACCAAATTACAATATTAACAGATTGACAGGAGCCATTCTTTTCAAACTTAAAGGTGATTTGTAAGTTAAAATACAAATTTTAGGGTGGTTTATAAATTTAAAGACTAGAATGTGTTAGGCAAGTAATCTGCATTTTATCAGGACAAGCATTCAGGTTTTTAGGCAGTACTATGTAATTACCCCTTTCCTTCACAGATTTTAATACAAAGCTAGTATGAATGTGGGACTTGAATGGGATCCAGTCATGCTACACTTGGGGAAAACCATTTGCATTTCTTTTGCGTAGTACATGATTTTAAACTATCTCAAAACTCCCACAGTATTTGCTTTTGTCTTTGTCTTCTTTAAAAGCCCTGACTCAACTTTCGGTGTTGAGAAGGAACAAAACCCAGGCCCCAGGCCCCAGGGCCCAGCGCCCAGGCGTGTGCTTCTGCCCCTCAGCACTAGGGCCCAGGATGGACCTGGGAAGGAGGGCATGGTGGGCACCCGCCCAAGCCAAAGAAGTTAGGATTATGAGGAGCTGTGGGGGTGGTGGATAAGCTAGACTCCTCCAAGGCCTTGTCCCTCACCTGGCAGCATGTCCTCAAGTAAAAGCATTTCGATGTCGGGGGAAGGTTAAGGCTGTCTTAGCTCAAAGCCACCGACCTCTGCCCTATTCCTGGTTTCTTCCAGAAACGGTGCTTGGGGAGAGAACCATAATTATTAAATGGTTTGAGATTACTAAAAACGCAGGGCATGTGTGTGTGTGTGTGTGTGGGAGACTGGTTTTGTGATTAAGGACTTCAAGAGGTGGTATAAAGAAAGGCAGCTAAATTTTGAGTGGGGATATTAAGCAATCAGTTATAGAAAAGAAGGGAAAGGGTTTGAGGATGCAAAGGAACTTCTGCCAATCCAAATTTGATACTGGCATTTTGTATGAGTCTTCATTCCGGCTCACATAAATGCAAGTATCTTCCTTACAAATAGATGGGAAATCTCATTTTAGGAGTTAAGGCCATAGTCCAAAATTCCCCCAGTTGGTAGTCACCAATTTTACCTTTTTTTAAAAAATAAATTTGTTTTATTTTTTTGCTGTGTTGGGTCTTCGTTGCTGCACGCGGGCTTTCTCTAGTTGCGGTGACTGGAGGCTACTTTTCGTTGCGGTGCACGGGCTTCTCATTGCAGTGGCTTCTCTTGTTGCGGAGCACGAGCTCTAGGTACGTGGGCTTCAGTAGTTGTGGCACGCAGGCTCAGTAGTTGTGACTCAGGCTCTAGAGCGCAGGCTCCGTCGTTGTGGGGCACGGGCTTAGTTGCTCCGTGGCATGTGGGATCTTCCCGGACCAGGGCTCAAACCCGTGTCCCCTGCATTGGCAGGCGGATTCTTAACCACTGCGCCACCAGGGAAGCCCAATTTTAGCTTTTTTAAATAACGTGTTGTAAACATTACTAATGGGTTGGCCTAGGTGAGTTCTGACATCTCCCAAATCAGTCTAATGACTCCAGCAAACGGCTCATTTGTGCACATGTTTGATAACACATTTCTGCATATTATAAAAATCCTAACAATGAAACTAATATAGAGTCCCTGTCTTGGATAAAACTGCCTCAACCACCCCTCCCCTCCTTGTTTGAAGTATGTTCTTTCGTGTCATTTTTTTTTTTTTTTTTTTTTGCGGTACGCGGGCCTCTCACTGCTGCGGCCTCTCCCGTTGCGGAGCACAGGCTCTGGACGGGCAGGCTCAGCGGCCATGGCTCACGGGCCCAGCCGCTCCGCGGCATGTGGGATCTTCCCATACCGGGACACGAACCCGCGTCCCCTGCATCGGCAGACGGACTCAACCACTGCGCCACCAGGGAAGCCCTTTCGTGTCATTTTTGAGTAGCATGTCTACAATTTAGTGTGGCGGGGGATTAAGTGTGAAGTACGTTCAGGAGATGGTTGACCCCTGAACAACACAGGTTCAAACTGAGCAGGTCCGCTTACACACAGATTTTTAAAAAATAGTAAATACTACAATACTACATGATCCACAGTTGGTTGAATCCGAGGATGTGGAACCTTGGATATGGAGGAATCAGGGACACAGAGGTCAGACTATAATTTATATGCATATTTTCAACCGCAAGGGGTTGGTGCACCCAACCCCTGAGTTGTTCAGGGGTCAGCTGTACAAGGATAATTGGCAGAGCTAAAAGTTAACAGCGTAGGTGGGTGAGGAAGAAATGATGGCCATAACTGAAATACAAGCTTACCCTACAAGAAACGTTTTTAGAGGAGGTAAAAACAAAAGTCAAGTCATTGTCTCTTCCAGCAGGTGGTGACTAATGCTGGTGAGTAGGGATTGTCTAGTTGGGAATCGGGACATCTATTAGAAGTAGCATTGAGTGGGGCCTTAAAATATTCAGTTGTATCTGCCATGCAAAGAAGAGTTGAATATATTGTCAGATAAAAGTTTTAGCAGTGTTATGAAAAGATGTGGAATACCCAGTAGCTTAAGAGAAGTGCAGGGAAGGTAGATTCACTGTCTTGAATGGTGTATTGGGGTAGTAACATGAAGGGCTTTGAATGTCATGCTGAAGAGTTTCAACTTTATTCTATAAGCATGGCAGAGTCACGAAAGGCTTATGAGCAAGGTAATGAGATTTCTGCTTCAAAAAGAAAACTGGTGAAAATACATAGAACAGTTTGGAAAGGGAAAGCTTGAGACATGAAAGCCACTTGATATTTCAGTGGTTTAAAAAAGAGCCTTAAAGGATATTATCAGAGGGTATACAGGGGCATGGCCTTACTTGGGAGATACTTTGGAGGTAGAATTCAGAATTCAGCAACTGAATGAAGGGTTAGAAAAGAATTTTTAAATTGAGCAATCAGGAAGATAAAACCAGCAATTAGGGAACTCTGGAGGGGGTTGAAATTATAGAGGAAGGTAATTTTGATTTGCATGTTGAACTTTGAGATGCATGTAGGATACCCACGTGGAAACACACAGCAAGTAGAAGATAGGTCAGGCTGAGAGGTACAGCTTTGGTAATAGCGCACAGAAGCACTAATTACAACATGAATATGGAACTGAAATGTTTTGTCTTCCTATATTCTTTTTTCCCTCACTGGGTTTAACACCTTTACCAGTACTCTTGACCTCATCTTTTCTGCCTCCTATGGACCCTCAACTTCATCTATGATAGTAAATTAGTTGCTGAACTGAAAGTATTTCCTCTGAAAGTGTTAATGGTGGTTAGTTACTACTGACCTGTAAAAGGCTGTTAGTGGACGGTTCTAATGTTAAGTTCTGGATTCAGACAGCAGGGGCCCAGCTGCTGAAGAGGAACAAAGTTTCCTTCCCTTAGTCCAAGTTTTGATGCTGGGTGAAACTGATCTTTTAACATTCTGTATCTTTTTGTAAATCTCCCCCCTTCTAATGACCATCCCATCATATTGCTGAATTATCCTTTATTTAGAGAATGGAAGGCCCCCAAATCCCATGCACTCTATGCAGTTGATATCTGTTTCACGTTGAGGGAATCAAACATATGTACTTATACTTGGGTATGAAAGGCTGAGAGTCTCATTATCTTCCTCTATATACTTAAAACTTTGAAGGACATTGCAGAATGAAAACACTTAAAAATCACAAGCCTGCTCTTTCAGCCCTGAGCTATCCATAAATCTTTCAAAGACTCCCAAATACAAGTCTCCAAATGGGAAAGAGTGTGTCTGTGCTGAGATGAGATGGTGTAGGAAGCAGGATTGTGGTAGGCACAAATCGTGTAGTTCAGGAGCTGCTTGTTTTTGTATCTGAAAGGAAATTTGAGAGTACATTTTATATAGTGCTATTTATAAAAACTCATAAAAATTAATCTTTGAAAGAAACTTTCTTGAAAATTTTAGATAGGATTCTCTGAAGCTGTGGGGTGGAT
Source organism: Phocoena phocoena (assembly GCF_963924675.1). NCBI lineage: Eukaryota > Metazoa > Chordata > Mammalia > Artiodactyla > Phocoenidae > Phocoena > Phocoena phocoena. Next base: position 67,328,641 of record NC_089230.1, on the reverse strand, counting down.
AAAGTTCTAAGATTAGGGATGATCTATTTTATGGTTGAACTAAACCCTTTTTCTTTATATCTCTTGGATTAGATTGTCTTGAATTAATCTGACAGTTTTCGGATTAAGTTACTTTTCATATCCTTTGCAATTCTCTTGGAGTTCTAAATTAAATATGCTAAAATGTATGAGTAATATTCCTAACACCCAGGAATTGTATTTGCCAAACTTAAACTTGTGAATTACAATTTAAGACTTATAGAAGGTGTTACATTTACTGTGGGTTCACTGTCAAGATCTCAGAATTCATTTTCTAAAGCAGAGTTTAGAGTAATGTTTCCTTAGTGTAGAACTGGTGACACAAATTTAAAGTTCCCTCTGTTAGAGGAATAGTTTGTCATAGATGATGTGGCATTAATTACAGTCTCTGAATTAAGTAATGGTAGGAAGGGGAAAAACGGGAGAATTGGCAGAAAGCAGCCTACATGGATAATCATGGAAAATCAGATGCACATTTGTCAAAGGAGGCTACAGGTTCTATTCAAGCTCTATTTAATTAGAAGAGATCATATATCTTGAATGTATAATAGCTTAAAAGACAAAATGACATTCTTAAGCAATAACGTTGAAAACTTCATTTCTCTAGTCATTCATACGATAACTTTTATGCATGTGTAAGAAAGGATCCAGGAAAGTTAAGTAATTTTTCCCAGTCTACTACATAAAGTGGCAGGAAAATGTGGTATTTTATATATGATTGTAAAGATAATAGATACTAATCAGACTCCTCCAAAACTGGTCATATATATATATATAGCTACTCCTAAATTATTACAGATAGTTCCATTGTTCTAAGATTAGAGATTAACCTGATTAGTTGTCAAAACAGAATTACAAATGTGTTCTTAAGAGTCTAGAATCTTGAGGAGGGGATGGCAAGTAGAAGACATTTTGATGACTTTTATTTCCAACATGGAAATGTTTGATTTAACTGAACTCAAAACTGCCTTCTAACAGTTAAGATCTTTAAATAGGAAGAACCTTATTATTTCACTCTATTTGGCAACGTGGAATCAGAGGGCTTTGGTTCTTCCTACCAAACCCTTGGAGAGATCTACAATTTGGGGGATCTTCTTGCTATAATAAGGGCTCTCAACCGTCCCTTCCAACGTTGAAATTGCCCTTACTCTTTTCAACTGATCAGACACTAAGGGCTCTCAAAATTTAAAACAAAAGGATTAACATCAAAGATTGGATTACCCTTTTCCATCAGCCTTCCAAGGGTCCTAGTCACTGTGCATTCAGTCCAGTCTCCTTAACCATTTGTGTGTTTCTTAGGTTACTGTAAATCATCTGATGTTTGAAGCCAGACCCTGAATTTCAAAACTAAGAAAATAGAATGTTTACAAAAGATATTCAACCAAGATTTTTGATCACTCTTTAACTGGAATAGCGCACTTATGAATATTCCAATTTTCAAAAATTTACTATATGTTAAATTCAAAATAATTGAGGAAAAGATGGATGGAAATATATGTGATAAAACAAGCATAACTTTTAACTGTAGAATCTACGTAGTGGGTATATGGGTGTTCATTGTAAGATTACTTTCTTATTAAAGAATTTTACAACAAAATGTTAACAGAATTCGGGAAAGTTAACGCTGCTTTACTAGTTCACTCCAACATTACACAGAAGTTGAGTATTTGCCAATAATTCCAAAAGCTCACTTACATGTAACATTAAGCACAAATAAGTCAATCTTTTGATGTAAACTTTGAATATCCTAAATGTTTTTTCTTTGCTCTTTCAACTAGGCTGGTTAGTTGGTTATAACACTTCTAAAATAATGGAACAGTTCTAGTCAATGACTGAAATACCAAAGCCATTGTAAATAAGAACTGAAAGATTAGAGAAAGGATACTGTATTTAAGCATTGTCTTATTTGGGAAATGTGACAGCTGACATTTAATGTTAATGTTGAAATGTTAAAGCTTGAAGAAACTTAAATTAGGAGAGGGTAAAGAGGTAGGTGGAGACTATAAAGATTCTGAAGGGCATTTATAACAACTGCCCATGGTTTGAGGGGAAAGTTAAAGAATTATCTAACATGGAATAACTTGAACTTCAAGTAGCGTAAGGAAGTGTGTCTGAGATTCCCAAAGAAAAAAGGGGATGGCCGAAGGGCTGGTAAGCACTGAGTGACCAGGAGGTAGAAGGGCAAAGCAGGGTGCAACTCTTAACACTTGGTTGGCGCCTACTCTTTAAAGCCTTTAATGTTGAATTAATATCAGTGGAGTTAATGGAAAGTTAAAAGCATTTAAAATTATTCCTTAAGTGTAGTTCCACTTTCCATGATAGATATTCATGTAAAAACACCACCTTCTAGTCAAGGTAGATAAAAGGTGGACAAAAGTGCAGTCACCAAAACCTCTTACAGTATCAGTTATATTTGACTACGGACAGGCAGCTAAGAGCACCTTATACAAGTGCTTTTCATGTATATTTTTTTATTTTTTAATAGATCTTTGACTATAATTGCTTCACAGTACTGTGTTAGTTTCTGTTGTACACCAAAGTGAATCAGCCATATGCATACATATGTCCCCATATCCCCTCCCTCTTGCGTCTCCCTCCCACCCTCCCTATCCCACTCCTCTAGGGCATCGCAAAGCACCGAGATGATCTCCCTGTGCTGTGCGGCTGCTTCCCACTAGCTATCTATTTTACATTTGGTAGTGTATACATGTCAGTGCTACTCTCACTTCGCCCCAGCTTCCCACTCCCACCCCGTGTCCTCAAGTCCATTCTCCATGTCTACATCTTTATTCCTGCCCTGCAACTAGGTTCATCAGTACCATTTTTTTTTTGATTCCATATATATGCGTTAGAATACAGTAGTTGTTTTTCTCTTTCTGATATACTTCACTCTGTATGACAGACTCTATGACACCTCACTACAAATAAATTTTAGAAAATTTTTTATCCATGTTTTTAAGTGGTATTTTTAAAAAAATCCCACATAGACTATATGGCAAGAGTAGAGAATTATAAAGTATAAAATAACACCAAAAATGGTTAGACTTTGTATACACATTAAAAATTATAATGAATATCCTAAACAAAACTAGAGCATTAGTTTTCCTAATTCAGTTACATTTAACATTTTAAGGCCAAAATCTTAAGGTTTACCGACAATGTGAATGTTAATTTTCCTTAAGGTTCTTATGAAATTATATATTTTACGTGTTAAAATAAATTTAAGTAACATTCCATCTCATTTTTAAAATGTAAGAATGCCCTGAAGAGTCAGACCAGTTATACAACTTATGTCGATTTTGAAAAAAGGTCTTCAACAGAGTACTTTTTCTCAAGGTGTAAAGTAGTATTCCCACGAAGCAGACACCACCTCACAAATGTCATAGGAATGGCTCTTAACTTCCCCCACAAAGAAATCCACTGAATTTTTCTTAGTATTGAAAAAAAAAGGCTATCACTTGAGCCTGGAAGACTATTTTATATTGAGATTTCTGTTGAAATTAGTCAATTTAACAGCATTTTACGTCTATACTATAAGGAGTAAGCCAAGAAAACCAGAATGTGGTTTTCCTCAATTTCTATGGACCCATTTCTAAAAAGCATATAGTTCTTAGGCATTTAGTTCACAGAATTATACTCCTAAATTAGAAAAGTGGTAATTTTGCTTCTTGTTTCAATTTACACTTTTTCTGAGAAACTGCTCATCCTACACAAGCTGCAATACATAAGATCAAACAGTAATAAACATGCAATCAATCCATTTCTAGCACAAAGCACTGATTACTGGCTAGATATTCTCATCTGGAGAGACTGACCCTTTAAATTTTCTATCTGCATTCTGAAAGAACCTGAAACCTGACATACCCTAAGATATTCCTGATTTTAATTTGTAACGTTACTAGTTCATAAACTTACAGGTAGGTTGAATATGGTGTTTTGAAACATGTGAACCAAACATATGCTTTAAATCACACAATACATTTAAAAAACAGTAACCATTAACCCACTGAGCATCCATCTATCTCCACAAGTTGATACTATTTCTTTTCATAAATTCAAAATTGTGGTACATTCCTAGAACATAAGATTCAAGAAAAACTAATCATATAACCCTTTCCCCAAAATAAAATAAAAACATTATACCTAAAAAAAAAAAAAAAAAAAAATTATACCTTTTTTTTGGGAAAATACTACTGATGTGGTATAGTATCCTATGTATATTTTTAAATTCAGTCTTTCCTCACATGATTCCTTTAAATAAAAAATGGTATTTGTCATTATTGTGAAGTACTGTTTTAACTTGAATGAAGTTCAATCAACCTGGAATATCTAACACTTCTATAAGGGAATATTGTATTTCTAAATAGGTTTTTGACTATAGTATCTCTACACTTAATTTGCTTCTTTTCAAAAGATGTACCCAATTTAATTCTATAATCACAGTCAATCCATCAATTACAGTCCATTCACCTTCTCTGTGGGCTGTCCCAGCTCTATTGTGTTCCTGGGATGGGGTCAGTGCATTAGGGGCATTCTCTAAGCAGTGGGGGCCAGGCCCTAGCCCAGTCAGGAATGAAGTGCTTACTCCCCCGAGGCTGTCTGTGTGAGGCAATGGAGCCTTGTCTGGGATGCACAAAGCTGTGGTTAATTTGCTTAATTTTAAGAGCATCTTTTTAAAGGTACATGATATAAAATTTCCAGAGGGCCTAAATTGACATGGTTAGATCAATGCCAGAGCTAAGGTTATGATCCTAAATACCCTAGTTTCATCAAGGGAGTAATTTAGATGCTAAATTCATAATCTTCATTTAATACTTAAATTTTTCTAATCAAATATATGAGTTTTGAGAGTAATATCCGTATGTCTCACTGAACCACTGGTCCTTAAAATACCAAGACTCACGGACTTGTTTGAATTAGAGGACCTAGATCTGAAGCTTTGGTTTCATGATACCAGATTAAGATCTCCTGCGTAAGTAGCATGTATTTATTTATACAGATACCCCAAATATTCTACCACCCTGTTTGGAAAACAAATTTAATTTTTAACTCTAAATAAGAAATTACAATTTTAATGTAGTATAGAAGAATTATAAAAGTATTTCTAAACGCTTCTTCCTTTAAACTTCGACTAATTTTGCTTCAAGCAATGGAATTGGAATAAAGGCAGAAATTCTTATTTGTAATACAACAGCATGTCTTAGAATAGTCGTATCTCAGATAACATATAAAGTCCTGAAATTAGTTAATATTTTACATTTAAAAATAAACATCCCAGAGGCACAAGATTAAACCCCAGACTACAGATAAAAAATTTGGCATATTCCCCCATTACGTTTGCAGCTACAAAATACCAGCTGCTACACAGAAATGTGAATTATTCATGGGGAGAAAGAAACCAAGCAGTCATGGTGGCCACCTTTATCTTCTTTGACATTAACTTATCCTCTATGAATCTTGAACAAATGGAGGTAGGTAGTGCCCCTACACCAAACATAGGAAGCACCTGAGTAAATATATTATCTTTACAGGAAGTGATCACAGATGTGTGATACATTTGCTTTATTTAACAATCTTACACTAAGTATCCTCTCTTAAAAGGTCCAAGAAACAATTCTACAGCAGAAGTGAACCCTAGAATAGATGTACCCAGAGGACAATTTTACAGGATATCAGCACAACTGCCAATCAATTTCCACTCAGTCACAGAATCCATTTTCACTGAACCCTATAATCATTTCCTTTCCAAATTCTATTCTCTCCTTTTCCTCTCAATATTATCTTAGTTTAGCATATATCTGTCAAAGACTTTTCTCTTCCAAAAAGACAAGCATGGTGATCAGGGAGGGCCGTATGGAGCCCAGCCACCACCCAGCTCCAAAGTGTAATGGTTGTGTGACCTCGTGCATGTCATTTAACCTCTCTGCGTCTCACTTACCTTATCTGCAGTGGTACTGACCTCATAAAGCTGTTGTGATGAGCGAGTAATGTAAAACTCAGAGCAGTGCCAAGCACATAGTAAATGATCAGAAAGTTTAAACTATTATCATTCCAGTTTTTCCATCAAACCAAACAGTACCCTCCTAAGCAGCCCAGGGATTACAGTGGAAAACCAAATCAGAGGTAAATCGAAGGATTAAGCATGTTCAGAAACACTGCCTTATTAATTTTTTACTAAGATATAATGATTAAATGTAAAGACACTATAATCAACTCCTAGTTAGTATTTGGAATAACTACATATATGTGTATGTAAACCCAAACATTTACTTAGAAGATACAAAAAATCAGTATTTGTCTTGCTCTTTCTTCAGACTGTCCTCTCAATTTTCAATACTGCCACATAATTTTATAACTAAATTTTTATTACATTTGAACACTTCAAAGAGCTATAATTTTGAAATAAATTTTGCTATGATTAGATAGAGAAAATCTACTCAGAAAGTACAATATACATGAATTTACGGTACCTGTCCAAATATTACCAGCATATAAATTATTTTGTAAAGTTATTTCTTACACACAGGATGTAAAATGCAAAAAAAAAAATGAAATTTGTATTCAGAACAAATAGAAGCAATATTGGCTCCTATATGCTAAAAATATAAGACATATTTTTTTTCTAAAGCACTCTAGATACAAATATTAACTGTATGGGCTGAGAACTTTTAATTTCAATGTAATTCAACAAGGTACACAAGTAGAGCTCTATAAATATATCCCCTATAATAACCATATGCAAAACCATTTTATCACAAATACTACCAGAACCCTCTGAAAAACGTAATCTACAAACACATTTTTAAAGAAATTCTTAGTTTTAACAACTACAAAAGCAATGAATATCGATAAAGCTATTTGGCTTAAAAAAATGAAGGGCAGTGTAATGTAAATCCCAATACTGCAAAGTTGTTTTTTGAGGAGGCAGTATTGAGTTTCTTAATACAAGGTACTAAACATTTCCAAAAATAAATAAGTTATTCTATACAGTTTAAAGTCATCAGCTAGAGCTCTAAAAAGAAAAATTAAGCAGTAGATGAAAAGTAGGTATGCAGAATTAACGGTATAAAGTATGATTTTTATACAAAATGTACCACTCTTCAAATGTGTAAGGCTTGATATGAATTTTTGGACTATGAGTGTTGCACATCATTTTTAGTCTCAAACCATTCAAAATTCAGAATTTTTATAACGTTTCGGTATTTCTGAAGTGAATAAATATGGTATAGGATGCAATTTAATGTCAACTTATCTAATACTGTTCCACCCAGTAAAAATAAAATCTTTTTTGAGCTCAGGAAAGAATGTATCTTTTGAATGCTTGATCTCTCAATAAACTCTACTTTTAGAAATGTCAGAATTTTGTAATATGAACTAATATCCATCAGGAATTGGCCCAAGTTTAAAGAGAAAACAAAAAGGAGACGTAAGATGTCAAATAGTCTTAAGTTTGCCCTATGCGATTATACAGTCATAATTACTTTTTACATGAAAGAAAAGTGCTTTAAAGTAAAAAATACTTTCATAAAAGTTATTAGTATTATTCTTAACATCCAAGTCTAATTTTCCAAATTAGTTCCATTTTATCCATTTTCTTTGAAAAGTACCCTTCTGCCACAATGTAAACAAAAAATGGTCCATAAAATGGGACATTACTCACATCATAATTTGTGGTATGGGCCCTTAAATCGAGACCAAATCTTAACCCAAGATAGAGAGATTTTATCTCTTGCACATGCCCAAAATAACTAATATCAACTCACTTTTTCTGTAATCCTTGAAGAATTTTTATTTAACATAACGAGAGGTTTAATAACATATTAAATACTACGTAGCACTCTTCTGTCGCTGTTCACCAACTGTTTTTATGACGGTAACTCTGAGATCTGGAATGCGATCGAAAATGAGAGTGTTTTGCTGTTTGTGCTTTAGTTTCAGAATTGGTATACCCTTTGGGAGATTTACATGGGGATCTTGCTATGGAGTCAGAATGTCTTCCATGTGATCTTGATTTTGTTCCTGAGCTAGTCTGCTTTTGAGGTGAGCTTGATTGTGATTTTCCTATCGACTTGGACCTTTTTTGCAAGGACTTGGACCTTGACCGTCCTCTAGAACCAGAATTCCTTCTTGGGGTTCTTGACTGCCTTGCTGAGGTAGATCGCCTTGGTAGTGATTTGGAGCGAGATTTAGACTGGCTGTAAGAAAATCGCCTGTGTCGGGACCTGCAAACATCCATAATATCAGAGTATATATTTCACACAAAAATACATAATAGGTTAGGAAACAACACTTTCAGGAACTTATATACTTTACATAACATTAGTTATGTTTTTATTGGATAAGCTAAAAGAAGCTCTAATTTTATCATGCATGCTTCTGGTTCAAACGTTAAGTACAAGTTTGTAATATCTGACCAAAAGATTTTGACTTTGCTAGATATCAATATATCTTATGCGCCAGTTCTGAAAAATATATTTATTTTGCATATTTAGTCTGGGTTACATAATCCTAAGAGGTTAGAAAATCTGAAGGGAAAAAAAAGAAAGAAAATATTTAAAGCTTATCAAATGTTTATAAAGACATAAACCTAGATGGACTTCTGAATCTTGCCATGACACAGCAGCTTGTTCTAGACTAATCTTCCCATAGAAAAGAGCTATATAAAAAAGGTAGACAACATTTATAAAACAACTGTTAAAAGGCACTGGAGAATTACCAACACAAGCAGAACTCGAGGGGTTATAAGCCATGGCTCTTTTCCTTAGACCATTTTCCAAATGCCAGCATGGCAGACTTGAGCCCAACTAGAAAACAGCTATTGGACTAAGCTGCAGAGACAGAAGTTAGAATTCAGGGCCACGAAAATGGCTAGGACTGGAGAGACGAAAATCCCAGAGGTGAGGACACCGCAGGCAACCCCCATCCCCTAAGATCTGCCTACAAGTTCTCCTCAGGTCGCTGGCCATCTTCCAAGTTGCACATGCACAGGATGAGACTCTAAGAGGTCAGCAGAAAACAGCAGCTGGAAGATTTAAGAACTTAGCTGAGCAGGAGGGAGGGGATATGGGGATATATATATATGTATAGCTGATTCACTTTGTTATAAAGCAGAAACACACCATTGTAAAGCAATTATACTCCAAAAAAGATGTTAAAAAAAAAAACTTAGCTGAAATTTTCTCAGATACAGAGTTGCTGGTGAGAGAGGCTGGAATTCAAGCCCCCCAAAAGGTCAAGGAGCCTTGAGTGACAACGCAGGCTTTCAATTAAGTCAGAAGGGCCTCATCCTCCAGGTTAAGGGTCATGCCCTAGGAGTAAGTGTAAAGCTGAAATGGATCAGCCTTAACAGTGCCTCAAACCAAGCCTTGACAGGATCAAGGTGATCTGCCAATGCTCTGTCTGCTAGAAGAAAACAGCTTTCTTTGGAGAATCATATCATCCAAAACCTCTATAATCTTTCAACAGTAATGTCCAACATCCAAAAAAAAATTATGAGGCAGGGCTTCCCTGGTGGTGCAGTGGTTGAGAGTCTGCCTGCCAATGCAGGGGACACTGGTTCGTGCCCCGGTCCGGGAGGATCCCACATGCCGTGGAGCGGCTGGGCCCGTGAGCCATGGCCGCTGAGCCTGCGCGAATGGAGCATGTACAACGGGAGAGGCCACAACAGTGAAAGGGGCCCGCGTACCACAAAAAAAATAAGTAAATAAATTATGAGGTATGTGAAAAACAGAAAAAAAATGACTAAAAGCTAAGGAAAATAAAACGAAAGAGACCCAAAATAATTTGGATATTGGCATTATTCAGAAAATTTTTTTAATTACTATGATTAATATGTTCAAGAAAATAAGGGAATTCCCTGGCATTCCAGTGGTTAGTACTCTGAGCTTCCACTTCAGGGGGCCCAGGTTTGATCCCTGGTCAAGGAACTAAGATCCCACAAGCCACGCGGCACAGCCCAAAAAATACAAAAAAAAAAAAAAGAAAAGAAGAAAAGACAAAGAAATAAAAAAGATGGGGAATTTAAACAATACTGGAATCTATAAAAAGAATCAAATGGACATTTTAGAACCAACAACATGATATTCGAACTTAAAAAAGTCATTAGATGGATTTAATAGCAATCTAGATACAGCAGAAGTAAGAAATAGCAAACTGGTTATTAGAAAAATATTATAGTGAAACACAATGAGCAAAGAAGTTTTAAGAAATCCAGAACAGAGCATAAGAGTTATTTGGTACATACTCACGTGGCCTAAGGGAAAAATTGAGTAAAGGTACAAGCAATGTTTGAAGAGATGATGGCCTAGAATTTTCCAAAACTAATGAAAGGCATAATAACTCACAATTTCAAGGAACTCAGTAAACCTCAGGTAGAATAAATACAAAGAAACCTATGCTGGGCATGTCACAGTGAAATTGCTGAAAACCAAAGTCAGAGAAAAATCTGAAAATCTGCTAGAGAACAGTAGACACATTACCTTCAAAGGAGCAACATTAAGACTGACTGTGGATATCAGAACAATGGAATGACATTATTAAAGAAAGAAAAAAACTTCCTGCCAACTTATAACACTATCTTCAGCAAAAATATCTTTCAAAAATGAATATAAAATGAAGATGTTTTCAGACAAACAGAGAATTCACTGCCATTAGACTTGTACTCTAAGAAACGGTAAAAATGCTTCAAGATGAAGGAAAATAATCCCAGGTAAAGCATGGAACTACAGGAAGGAACAAAGAACACTGGAAAGTATAAACATATTGATGTAGAATATATTTTAGAATAAAAGCAGTCTTTTATTTTATTTTTATTTTTTTAAAAGCACAGTTTTTAAGAAATTGTTACATTCCTATTGTAGATAGTTGTAGAAAACAAAATGGGAAAATTGCCCTTGGGGAAAAAAAACTCTAACGTAAGAAAGAAAAAGGATGCATATAAACACTACTACATATAAAATGGATAACCAACAAGGACCTACTGTAGAGCACAGGGAACTACACTCAATATTTTGTAATAACCTATAAGGGAAAAGAATCTGAAAAAGAATATATATATATAAATGAATCACTGTGCTGTACATCTGAAACTAACAGAACACTGTAAATCAACTACACTTCAATAAAACTTAAAAAAAAAGGATGCTATATTTGGACTAGGGGCCATTTTAACATTCTTCAGGAATATTTAGGAGTATATACACATTCACTGACACAAATTTAACAAAGATTTATGGAATATCTGAGTAAGGGACTACTGATAAATGCTAGGGATATTAAGCATTAAGACAAAAGTCCTTGCTCCACAAAGAGTTCACAGTCTAATGATAGCAGCAAACTAGTTTTTTCCCACATCCACTAAAGGCAAAAGCAGTGACCTCTTTTTATCTAAGGTAATACAACACATACATTGAATATATTTACAGTACATGTTAGACTTACCTATATGCTGACCCATACACATACACACACATACAATCTGATCCTTATGAAACTTAAAAGCTGGGTAAGGTTTGCATTCTCTATAATACAACTTTACAAATAAAAAACACTGAGGTCAGAGAGGTTAAGCAACGGTCTTATAACTAGAACAGAGCAGAACAGCATTGTCTTGCAAGAAAATGTGGTTTTTTCTTTTTTGGACGCTCTGCATGCAGGATGTTAGTTCCCCGACCAAGGATCAAACCCAAGGCCCCCTGCAGGGGAAGTGCGGAGTCTTAACCACTGTACCACCAGGGAGTCCCCGTTCTTTCTATTCCTGATACGCCATGATGACTGGGATAACTGACAGACTTCTTTTTTGTTTTTTCTCCAGCCAAGTAGTATACTGCCACTAGAAGGCAGAAAATGCTGTGAATGTTCTGGTTAATCAAGGCTCTAACACATTTGGAAACCACTTATATTCTTAATGGATCAGATGGGCAATTTTTTCCTTTTCTTTTAAAACTAAGTCTTTTTCACCAAGGCCAGTAGATATTATTCAATAAATTAGGGCAGTGCTGCTTTAGATACAATATTACATCTACTTTGATTTTCGGTTTATTAACCATTCATTAATTTATAGTAATGTGAACTGCTGAACATCACTTTCTTACTATTCATGTCCTTCATGAAGCCAGAAGCAATACCATTGGTACTGGTGTGACTTTCCTATACACATGGCATGTAAAATTTCTTAATTTGTTCCCACATTTTACGTTCTATAAATGTAACTTGTATTTGAGTGTATCAGTGTCAAAATCTCAAATAATCAGTAGGAAAATGGCTCTCCCTTAGCCATGGAACAAAATGGATTATTCTCCACAGACACAAGGGAGGTTTATATTCTTATACTATCAAAGTATGATAAAAAGAATCAAATTCCAGAACACAGTATGACTGTTCCTAAATATTTCTTTACCAATCTTGGTGATGGCTCAATCCTGACCTGGGTTCTTCTGGCTTATAAAAGGAGCTTGGGCTTCCCTGGTGGTGCAGTGGTTGAGAGTCCGCCTGCCGATGCAGGGGACGCGGGTTCGTGCCCCGGTCCGGGGGGATCCCACGTGCTGCGGAGTGGCTGTGCCCGTGGGCCGTGTCTGCTGGGCCTGCGCGTCTGGAGCCTGTTGCTCCGCAGCGGGAGAGGCCGCAGCGGTGAGAGGCCCGCGTACCACCAAAAAAAAAAAAAAAAAAAAAAAAGCTTAAGGCTTCCTTCTACTTGCATGCCTCCCTCAGAATGAGCCAAAATCAAAGCATTTGATTCATACCCAAGGAGAGGGACTGAGCTGACATGTAAGATTCTAGGGCTCTGAAGAGGCCACATTTTCTAGTAATCAAGATTCTTGGATATTTCTCTGTTCCTATATTTTCTTTCCACTTGGCTGGAGGGACTGGAGCCAGGCCACTTCACAGTCTTGTTTTTAGAACTAGGGACTTGGGGCAAGGACTCTCTGTCTAGCTCTGGTACATATATCCTATGTTGGGCTTTTCCTTGTCTAGGCTCTTGGAGTTGAGGAATGGAAGGACTGGAGTGAAAGTGAGCAGTTCTGCAGATCGTTTTTGATTTGAGGCTATGTCGTCAGGGGACAGCGTAGGGGTACAACATATGGCCCAGGAAAGCCAACTTGCACAGCTCAGCACGTGGGATCTCAGTTCCCCAACCAGGGATCAAATCCTCGCCCCCTGCAGTGGAAGCACAGAGTCTTAACCACTGGACCACCAGGGAAGTCCCCAGGAGAGCCAACTCTTATTACTCATAGAAAGAGGATACTAGTGTAAACGCTGATCATTCTTCAAGGACAGAATTCACCTTAAAATTCTACATGCCTATGAAAAAAATCACAGCATTAGAACTCAAGATAAATAGTGCCTAAGTGTTTAGGAATTTAGGCATGCTAGTACAATTTCAGTTATTACTTAAATAGCTTCACCAAATAATTAATTTCCATTGTGATTTACTATTATTCTAACAGAAACAAACTCCTAGCAGGCAAAATAGATAACTTGCAAATATCTTTTTCTGAAAAATCTACCACTTTTATGTCTTCTTCCTACAATACTACCATACTTGTAATATATTCTTGAAAATAATTTGCCTTTTATAAATATATTGATTTACATTAACTTTAGTCAACTTCCTTTCACAGTGATTACACTGTATTTCTTATGAGTTTTTAATCATAAGACTTCAAGATTCTTAATCTGGGGGTTCATTTAGGAAAATTTTATTTTTTTTAAATCCTCATTTTATTTGTCAAGTGTACACTTTTTAATTTTTTGTTTTTTCCTCAGTATATATTATCTTTCTACTAAAAAGGTTAAAGTTAAGTCTGTCATGAAATGAAAACACTGGAAGGTATCTAATAAACCCAAGTTAAAATAACAATACATGACAAACAGAGAAGAGCATATCCTTCTACAAAAGTTGATTCTTTTATGTATATTAAATAAAATGATTCTGGTGGCCTGTTTTTGAAAACTCTTTAAAATCGTTTCCATTTTAAAATTAAGAAAATTAAGTTTTCAATCCCCTTATATTTTGTACTCACTCTTTAAGGCTATCAGACCGCCGCCTATTTCTTCCCCATGAAGAACTCCTACTTCGAGTTCTCCTTTGGCTGGGGCTTCTTGATCTCCTATGATCACTTGGAGAACAAGGGTGACGTTCTTTTGATTTCATTTGGCCTGGTGCTAGAATATGAAGTTCAAGATTTATAATTCATTACCTGAAAACCTCAATAAATAACCACTCTATTATAAATAAACTACTCGAATAGTATTTTCGGAAGGAATTTTAAATTAAAAAAATCTGTCATTGCTGAAACTCATTCTGCTAAATAAACAAGATCCACTATTTAGCCACACTTACTTTTGCGATCACCTTGTGCAAACTGTATTTCAATCTGACGGCCACATACCCACTTTCTATTGAGGTTATAAAGAGCATCTTCAGCATCACGAACATCTTCAAATATGACTAGCTGTTAAGGACACTTTGAACATCAGATATCAAATAAAAATATTATTTTTAAAGAATTATTTACATGTGACATGAAATTATTAGGAAAAACAAGCTCAAGTTATTAAGCTCACATCTCTAATATAATATGAATAAAAAGAAAAAAAGTCACTTATTATCAAAACAAATGGCCCATTATGATTCAGAAGAGTGAATCTAAAAATAAAAAGAACAGAAACAAATCTCTATATTTTTAATGTATACATCAGTGTAGCTGTAGTATGCATGTATAATTAGAAACATGTTATGAGAAAAAGATAAGTCCAACATTGGCTAGTATTATCAAATAAACTGTTGAGGACTCACTCCCTTCTGTTAGGTAAAAGATTTATCAGGTTTTTCACTGAAAAAAAATCAGCATGCAGAAATCTTTATTCTGAAATTAAAATTACTCTTTCATTAAAAGGCTTTTTAAATTAATTTAGGAGAAATTACTTATAAACAAAAGTGCACACATATAAGTGAGCTAAAACATATATTCAAAACTGATTTGGTTCTTTAAAAATGATATTTAACTTTGAACCTACTGCTTTAAAATACCTTTATGTTTTTATTATTTGGGATATGATTATAAAAGATATAAACAATCTGCAAACATCTGGAATTACATATATTGATTCCTAATACCCCACTAAACTCCCTTATATATATAAATTATATATTAAACCTAAATAAATGGAAACAAATTATATAAAACGACTAAATAGTTGTATTTCAGGAGGTTGTTGCTGGATTTACTTTTTTAAAAATAGAAAACAGAAAAAGCTCAAGTAATGCAATACAAAATGAGACTTTGGCAATTACCTCAATGTCACTTGATCTTGAACCTTGACCTTTATTCTTTAGGGCTTGCAAGATGGACTTTATAAGAGACGCAGAACCAACAACATCAGACTTGGCTTTGATTCTGGAACTCTGAGTAAATGTAGGAAAGCCGAAGTCTCAACCTGGTGTTGGCTTTGTCTTTTGCTTGATAAAGACTTCCCCTCTTCCAGGTCTTTATATCTGTGTCCACCCTCCCTCTTTACTCCTTGATGCTTGAACTTTAGGTGCCTTTTGTCTCGCCTGCTCGGTTTATGCTTGGATTCTAGCTAACAGGTTGGTTCAAACTGAGGGGCGCTTGCCAGCTACTGTGGACTGCTTTAGATTTTCTGAGATAAAGAAATAAACACATTTAATTAGGCAGTATTAATCTCATAAAATATACTCCTGAGTACATATATGCACATGTATGTAGTCTATTCACATGCACACAGTAAAATAAAGGATATTGAACATAAGCAAATCCTCTCGGGCGGCGAGTGTAGAAGTCAAGTGGAATGTAAACGTCTACTATAGGGCCATATCGACCAAACTCACGGCGCAAGTCCTCAGGCCTGAAGTGTTTTAGAAATAAGGTAAAGAAATATGAATAGCTGGATTAAAATATTTTGCCTACAGAAATCCAGTTGAAACCTTCAAAAGAAAGTATATTATCTGGACTAGCATTATCTAAAATTGTCTCTCACAGGAATCACCCAGGATTTAGCAAAGAAGGAAAAAATAAAGAAAACAACAAATTCTCAGGTCTCATTTTTGGAGATTCTGATTCCTGACATCTGGAAATCTGTACTTTTACAAGCAGTCTAGGTGGGCTTTTATGCTTAGTCAGGTTGAGGAAACACTAACCCAGGACATCCACTTTTTTTTTTGTTTTTTTTTTTGCTTTTTTAAATTGAAGTATAGTTGATTTACAATACTGTGTTAGTTTCAGGTGTATAGCACAGTGATTCAGAGTGTGTATATATATATATATATATATATATATATATACATTCCTTTTCAGATTCTTTTCCCTTATAGGTTATTACAAAATATTGAGTACAGTTCCCTGTACTATACAATAGGTCCTTGTTGGTTACCTATTTTATATATAGCATATCCACTTCTGAAAGTTACTCCTATTACAAGACTTTTCAATTGTCAATATATAGAGAGTTCTATTAACTCATTAAGAACACATTCATCTCACTATAATTTCACATTTTATGTTCATTGTTTTCAGATAGCAAGAATTAGATTCTAAAGAAGTCCTAAAATTATTTCTCAGGCTTTAAAGAAAAACGGTTGCTTTACTAGTAAACATAAAGCAAAAATAACTACCATAATCTCAAATCTGACAAGTATTTTTGAGTCACTTGTATGCTTTCTACTGTGATAGGTACTAAAGAGGGGACACCAAAGAAATACATGGCATAATATTTGTCTTCATGGAGCTACAATTTAACTGAAGAGATAAAATACTTAGCATTAATAGCTGACAGTTATAATGCATTTATAAATTCCCATAACAACATATGTTTACAGATGAGGGCACAGACAAGTGAACTCACCTAAGGTCACGAAGCCAGCAAGCAACAGAGCTGGAAGCAAACTCCCACAGTCTGACACTAATCTGGGTTTGTAACCACTCTACCCTGCTGCCTCGTGGAGATCTTAGAGATTCAAAATCAAGCTATGAGCACAAAACAAGGCTCAGAAGATATAAGAGTATTTCAAAACATATTGTGTAGAAAAAAGACCCTAAGATGACTGCAAAGCTTCTACCTTGGGCAAATGGAAGAAAGATAGTGTCCACGATAAAAATTAGATAGCTGGAAAAGACAGTTCAATAGAAGAGGGAGGAGAGGCAAAAGAAGAAACTTTCAGGGTTAGAAATGCCAAATCTGAGGTGATGGTGGAATATCGGTAAGAATTCTGTAAGCAACTGACAACGGTGACTATACGAATTACATTAGTTATTATATTAGTTATTTTCAAGACTAGACGTCAGTGATTAATGCTAGAGATTGGATTTAGGAGTTATTACATAAAGATTCAACTAACACTGACTAAGTAGCCACTATATACCAGGCAGTGCCAACAATATTATGACAAACTTTATTATATTTTTACTATTTATTATATTTATTTCATTTAATACTCAATATAACATGTTTAATTGTCTGCCTTCCCTGAGAGACTATTAACTTTAGATTTAGAGGACAGTGATAATGTCTTTTTTCTTCTGTTTATTCATTCAACAAATACTTATTGAATATGTACTATGGGCCAGGCTCTAGGAATATGATAGAGAACAAGAAAAACACAATTCCTGCTCCCATAAAACGTAGACTACAGGGTAAAGATTCTCAACCATTCCTGAATATTGCAATCATCTGTGAAGGAGATATTATAGAAACAGGCATTCCAGCCTGATGCATTAATCCTTGACCTAATTCGTGCTTCCCATGGTGAGCCCCAGTTATGTTTAAAGTTTTTAAAGGTTTCATAGGCAATTCTGAGGCTCAGGATTGAGAATCGCTTCTAAAGCAGGTGTCTTCACCTAGTGTATCTCAGTACCTAGCATAGTTGCTTGGCACATGGTAAGCGCTCAGTATGCATCTGCTGTATTAATGAGCAAAGAACACATTGTTACCATTTAATAGTCAAGGAGACAGAGTGAGAGCAGTCACCTTGCCCAGAGATACACACAGCCAGTAGCAAAGCTAGTATTCAAATAAATGTCTTAGGAGGCAACCAATTCCATTAACCAAATGTGAGTGGCTGACAGAAGAGGATCCTAGATAATATAAAAGAGGCTGGAGCAGTGTGTGTGTCACAGAGGCTTAGAATCCCAGAAGTCTGAAGGAACAAATCTCAAAAGAGCTGGTTCTCTTTCATTGTCTCCACTCCCTCACCTGTGAGCTGTTGTTTTGTTTTCATTTATTTTTGCATTTTTGGTGTGATCTATTTTGACATTCAGAAATGTATAGAGATAATAAACACCCATGTATCTACCAACAAGATTTATTATATCTCAACACTTGCCCTATTTGCTGTAATTTTTAGTATTTTTAAAGAAATATTACATCCTCCTACCTTAGAAACAACCGTTGGTGTTCCTCATTCCTCTGCATAACTTTGTATTTCTACTGCAAATGCACATAAATGGTATCAAACTATTTGTAAAATTCTGCACCTTTCCTTCTCCTCCCTTGAGATTTCTCCATGTAGCTCTAGTTCACTCATTTTAACTCTGTATTGGTATGGTTATGAATAAACCACAATTTATTCATACATCTTTCTGTGGATGAACATTTTAAAATGCTGCTTTTTTAAACTGCAAACTGTGCTAGAGTGCACATTATGATGCATGTGCTTCCTAGAGCTCTTCAGAGTTCTCTGGGATGTACCACTAGCTATGCAACTGATGGGCTGGAGAGTACAAATATCTTCAGCTTCATTACATGTTCTCCCAAGTAGCCAAATCCACTTAAACTCCTCAAGACATGCATCAGAATTTCTAAGGATCCAACTCCTCACTAACATCTTTTACTCCTTGCCATTCTGAAGGATATAAAGTGAATGTGTATCTCATTATTTGAATTTTAATTTACCTAAACACCAGTGAGGTGCAACATCTTTACATGCTTATGGGTCATTTATTCCAGGGGCAGAATTTCTGGGTTTTTAGAGAGGATGTATATATTTAATTTCTATGAAAGAGCCAAACAGTTCTGCAAAGTGGTTGCACCATTTTATACTGCCACCACCAACATGTAAGTTTCAGTTGTGCCAATCTTTGTCAACACTTGGTATTGTCAGTCTTTTTAATTTTAGCCATTCAAGTGGGTGTTAAGTGGAACACTGTGGTTTTAATTTGCATTTTCGCAACAACAAATGATGCTGAGCACTTTTTCATGTGCTAAATGGACATTTGCATATTTTTCTCTTGAAAGTGTGAGTTTTTTGCCCATTTTTAATAATAACATCTGTCTTTTTATTATTGAGTTGTAAAAGTTCATTATTATTCTGAGAAAAAGTCCTTTGTGAGATATATGTTTTGTGAATATTTTCTCCCAGT
Organism: Phocoena phocoena; assembly: GCF_963924675.1. Classification (NCBI taxonomy): domain Eukaryota; kingdom Metazoa; phylum Chordata; class Mammalia; order Artiodactyla; family Phocoenidae; genus Phocoena; species Phocoena phocoena. The sequence continues at coordinate 67,309,247 of NC_089230.1, read as the reverse complement.
CTTTGGCTTGCCTATTTACTTTCTTAATGCTATTTTTTAATGAACAGAAATTTTCATTTTGGAGAAATCTATCAATATTCCTTTTTATTTTATGGTAATTACTTTCTTTGTTCTATAAGAAATCTCTGCCTATCCCCAAGTCATGAAGATATTCTCCCATGCTTTCTTCTACAAGCTTTACAGTTTCATCTTTTACATTTCAATTGATGATCCAGTTCAAATTACGTGAAGTAGAGGCTGCAGCACATTTTTTTCATAAAATTAGTATATACATCCAGTTGTTACAGCACCATTTGTTGAAAAGACTTTCCTTTCTCTAATGGCTTTAGTGCCTTTGTCAAAAATCAAATGACTCTATATGTATGGATTATTTATGGACCCTCTATTCTGTTCTACTGATATATTTGTCTATCCTTAGGCCAATATCAAACTGTTTTGAGTACCGTAACTTTTTAGTAAATCTTTAAGTCAGGTAGTATAAATCTTCCAGCTTCAATAACCTTTTTCAAAATTATTTTGGCTATTCTAGATCCTTTGTATATTAATATATTTTAGAATTAACTTGTTAGTTTCTGTTTTTTAAAAAGCATTTGATCAGGAGTGCCTTGAATCTATAATCAATTGGGACTGAATTGATAACTTAATAAAATTTCATCTTCCAATCTAAGAACAAAGTATATCTATCAATTTATGTTGGTCTTTGCTCTCTCTTGGCAACGTGTTATAGTCTCCTTCAATGCAAAGGTTTTTACGTGTTTTTTTGTGAAACTTATTCCTATGTTTTTATGTTTGTTTTTTAAAATAAATTTATTTATTTATAGCTGCGTTGGGTCGTCATCATTGGGTCTTCGTTGCTGCGTGCAGGCCCTCTAGTTGCGGCGAGTGGGGGCCACTCCTCGCTGCGGTGCGCGGGCCTCTCATCGCAGTGGCTTGTCATTGCTCTAGGCGCACGGGCTTCAGTAGTTGTGGCACGTGGGCTCAGCAACCATAGCTCGTGGGCTCTAGAGCGCAGGCTCAGCAGTTGTGGTGCAGGGGCCCAGCTGCTCCGCGGCATGTGGGATCCCCCAGACATGGGATCAAACCTGTGTCCCCTGCACTGGCAGGCAGACTCCCAACCACTGAGCCACCAGTGAAGTCCCACCTAAGTATGTTTTTAATACTAAGATAAATGGAATTCATTTTTTTTCATTATTTATTTGCTGTTAGTATACAGAAATAGAATTTTCACTAAGTTTACCTCATATCCTAATAACTCACTGAAACTCATTACTAGTTACTATAGCTTTATGTAAACAAACATGTCACCTAAGAATAGGGACAGGTTTTACTTTTACCTTTATAATTTTTATGTCTTTTTTTTCTTGCCTTGTTGCATTGGTTAGGACCTGCAATAAAATGCTGAATAGAGGTTGTGAGAGTGGACATCCTTGTCTTGTAAGAGGAAAGCATTCAGTTTCATCATTAAGTATGTTATCGGCTATAGGTTTTTCACAGATGTCCTTTATTAAGCTGAGGAAGTTCCCTTCTCTTCCTGGTTTGCTGAGACTTCTTATCATGAATCTTGCTGGATTTTGTTTAATGCTTTTTCTACATGACCACTGATATCAATATTAATGTAGCCTCATACACACTGTAACCAAAGAATGCTACTAAGTATATCCAAGAGAAGTACTTAATGGGTACTCCCCAACCTAACATAATGGTAAGTATCAAAGTGGGAGTGTTTTGAGATTTCGACATTACTTTGTTCCAATAGAAAACTATATCTGACATTAAAAAGATTACTGTACACAAAATGCCAAGATTTAAAATTAATATTCTTCCTGGTCCACATCTTACTTCACCAGTGAAGAGAAACATAACACAAATTATAAAATTTTAAAATCTTTCTTTAGTTCTTGTGCTCAATTTCATTCCTAACAAATTTAATGCTAACCTATAATGTGTTTTAATGTCTTGTGCTTTATCATCATATGTATTAAAATGGCCACTTCAAAGAAACATTTAAAATAAAATTTGGCTTCGTTATAAAACTAACATTAAATAAAATATGAAAACAAGATAAAGAAAACCACTCAGGCTTCCCTGGTGGCGCAGTGGTTGGGAGTCCACCTGCCGATGCAGGGGACACAGGTTTGTGCCCCGGTCAAGGAAGATCCCACATGCCACAGAGCGGCTGGGCCCGTGAGCCATGGCCGCTGAGCCTGCATGTCTGGAGCCTGTGCTCCGCAACAGGAGAGGCCACAGCAGTGAGAGGCCCGCGTACTGCAAAACAAAAAAACAAAAAAAACAAAAAAAAACAAGATAAAGAAAACCACTCAAAGGGATTTCTTTCCAGGATCATTTTCTATAATATATATATAGATTTTCCCTTCATTTTTTTATGTAATTGAAATCAAACTGTATTTATAGTTTTATACCCTGTTTGTTTTAACATATATCCCAATGATTTTCTTTATAAGCATACCAAATGTTAAAGCTAATTTAAAACGTGTCTAGGGGGCTTCCCTGGTGGCACAGTGGTTAAGAATCCGCCTGCCAATACAGGGCACACGGGTTCGAACCCTGGTCTGGGAAGATCCCACATGCCACGGAGCAACTAAGCCCGTGCACCACAACTACTGATCCTGCGCTCTAGAGCCTGTGAGCACGTGCCACAACTACTGAAGCCCATGTGCCTAGAGCCTGTGCTCTGCAACAAGAGAAGCCACTGCAATGAGGCCCACGCACCGCAACAAAGAGTAGCTCCTGTTCGCCTCAACTAGAGAAAGCCCACGCGCAGCAACAACGACCCAACACAACCAAAAATAAAATTAATTAATTATAAATAAATAAATAAAATGTGTCTAGGTGTCATATTGCTAGTTAACTTAGACTATATGCCACCTTGTACAAAAAAAACTATTAATTAAGGTTGCATGTGATGATTCTACTTTCATAACATTACTCAACAGCTGTGCACTTTTAGGAAAGATCCTTAATGTCTCTAAATCTCAGATTCTTATCTGTTATATAAGGTTACTGAAAATTTAATAAGATAACATAGTACAGTTTTTAGTACAGTGCCTGGTATACAGTGAGTACTCAACAAATGTTAGCGATTATTATAATTTCATTAATACAAACCTCCTAGATTTTGACTGTCCCCCAGTGGCAGTCATAGAAAGTCGTGAAAAAAATGGAAAAGGAAATCAATAAATCTCAATTATCAGTCTTGATTATCTAGATCAGAGGTCATGTGTCACATGTGTATATGTTTTGTTTGGCCTACACAATGTTTAAACATTTAAAACAAGTCCAAATGTCTATACAGCAGTTATCAGCTGAAGCTTGGTAGCAGTCACTGTCCCCTTGAGATGGCACATGTTCTTTTTCATTTGCCAGGGTCCATACCGTCCTACTGTCCCTTAACGTGACATCTTCACTCATTCATATTACCCTGGCTGGCCCCTGTGGCCATTAGAATTGGAAACCTTTCATTTTTTTGTAGGCACACTGGAGAGGCTTGATCTTATTCAGTATTCAAGTGGTCTGTTTAACTGTGGGAATTGTTTTAACCTTACCCAAGTTATAAATTTTGCTTGTTTTCTATGTAATATATTGATTAAACAGGTTGAGAGAAGAAATGTAAACACAGGCATTTTAGGATGTTAAAGTATATTAACTCACAGTTTACAGTTGTGACATATATATATAATAGCAGGGATCAAATTTTTTAAAAAGACCTAACATTTACTTCTCAAAGGTAAATTATGATGATTACTCCTGATGGCTCTGGAGTCAAGCGCTCCAATATGTTTCCAGCTGTGAAGCCCCAGGTAAGTCATTAACACGCTGACTTGCAGCTTTCCCTTATGTACAATAAGATAATCCTGCATACCTATAAAGTTTGGGATGGTGCTGGAGAGTAAATTAAGCAAGCCCAGTGATACGAAAATGTCTATTATTTTAGACATTTATCAAAATGTCCACCCGCCCCGGCATTCCTTCTGGCCCCTATTAAGGGAGAAAGACACTGTTATAAGAAGTCATTCCTTAACATCTATGTTCAGGTACTATGTAGACAGAATTCTCCAAAGAGGGTCGGGTGGTTTGAGTGCATCAGAACCGACCAGGGAAGTCTATCCAAACCGTTATGATGGGTGTTTATATTGCACTCAGAACTTTAAAGAAAAACACAGAAATCTCATCCACTGAAGTTATCCTTTGTATATAGTATAAAACTGCAACGAACAGAATTTAACCAGCACCACCTGTAAGTAGACCAGACTACCGACTACAGGCAAAGGGAATCGTAAGGCCCAAGGTACGCATTATTCCGTAACGCGTTCTCACCATCCCCAATTCCTTCCCATTTAGGAGGCAAGATGCGCGGCTTTATCCCGGTACAGCGACAAAGGGGCGAGACCCAGGCACCCACTCGAGGAACACTGAGGGCCAGAGGCGGGGAGGGACCAGCTCCCGGGCAAGAGTCAGCCGGCGCTCCGCCGGTTCTCGCGGTGGGGATGGGTACCGGCCCGCCGCCCAGGCGCTGGGGGCGGTCAAGCGCTACGGGGCCCGGAAGCGGGGCCGCAGCGGGGCGGAACGCCGGCCGGGAGGGCTGAGGCGCGAGTCCCGCCCAGGCCCCGAGTAGCCCGAGGGCTCCCGCCGGCCCCAGGAAGGGCTCCTCCGCGGAGCGCCCCGGCCCAGCCGGCTGGGAGGTGCTAGGCAGACCCGCGGGCCGCCGCCGGGCTCCGCCCCGCGGCCGTTACCCGCCCCTCCCCCGCGCCCCAACCTGAGGCGGCACCGCCGCTCACCTGGTGGCGTCCGCGACGTTCCTGACGAACAGGGAGGTGTTGGGGGGCCTCGTGTAGCGAGACATGACCGCTTCCTCCGTTCCCTCCGGGTCTGCCCGTGGCCGCCGGGCTCGCTCCGTCTCCTGCTGCCGCCGCAGCCAAAGCAGCTCCGCCGGCCCCCGGCGCGACCCCCTCCCCTCCGCCTCGGCCCCGCCAGCGCGCAGCCGCAGAGGCGGGCGCGGGGGAAGCGCTGTGCGGCGCGAGTCAGTCTGTGCGGACCTCGCGGGGGCGGGGGCGGGGGCGGGGGCGGCGCCGACGCCGACGCCCATAGGGGTGCGGGGAGGGGGCGACGCGGCGTGCCAGGATTCCAGGGCGTCTGAAAAGGGGGCAGCGCAGGAGGCCAGGGGTTGAGGGGATCAGGAGAGGGAGTCGCGCGGGGGTCCCGGAGTCAAATGGGATTCGGGGAGGAGACGACTGGGGTCATAGTGTAACAGGAGGGCAGGAACCAGAGCGGTTGTAGGGGCTGAAGCGGATGAGCTGGGGGCTAGAGAGCTTCCGGAGGGAGGGTGTCACGAGGGGGGGGGTGGGCGGGGTGAAGGCTGAGTTCAACCGCGCAACGGCCGCTTGGACGCTGGGGCCTTCATTCTTGCATCCTCAGCCCAAGGCGGGGCAATTGTTCCGCCCCCCCCCCCCCCCCCCCCCGTCCCCTTTAGTGTTGAGACTCTTTAGGCTTTCAAACTGGGAGGATTTTTTTCTATGTGTTTTGATTCTTCATCCATTATTCATTTAGGATACGCCGTTCAGCTCTGAGTACGTTCATTCAAGTGTTTATTGAGCACCTGCTATGCACCAGGAACTATTTTAGGTGCGTTTTAGAGCAACGAACAAAAGAGGCCAAGTCCCAGTCCTCATAGAGCTTACATCCATGAGTGAAGACCAGACAATAAAAGAATGAACAAATGCATACATGGTGTAGAGGGATGCAGAGGCAATTAAGCAAATTTAAATTAGCCTCTTCACGTCTCTCCAAAATGCCATATCCATCCTCTTCTGGTTATCCTCCTGCCTTCACATTTGCTCCTGTGGTCAGTACAGCCTGTTACCAGGACTGTAGCCAGGTGACTTGTAATTGTTAGTAGCACCCCTTTTCATTCTCAGGAGTGGTCGCTTTGGAGGGTAAATAATATGGTCACCCTACCTAGCCCACAGCGGTCTCAAAGGCTGTGAGAGTTTACCAAAGTCGGCAAATGCTTCTGGAATAGTGGCCATTCATTCAAAAAGTGATTGCTATGGCAAAGCAAGCTCAGGCCTGGCCTGGGAATATAAGGGGTGGGGGAGGGTCCCCCATTCTCAGGAAGCTTACAGTTTGGCAGAGGAGGCAGACTCGAATTATGGCACTAATAAACACACAAACTAGGCTAAGGGCTATGAAAAGAGCTACATGCTTCTAGAAGGGTACCTTATGGGGCTTGGTGAGCAGGCCTAGAGGGTCACTGAACTTTTCCCTGAGGAGTGTTGGAGAAATATTTGAAGAATGAAGAGGAGCAATCCATGCACTGGAACAGCATGTGCAAAGGCTTTGAGGCAATACAGGAAATGAAAGGAGGCAAACAGGAGCATCAGGCTGGAGAAGAACAGGAAAATGAGGCTGGAGAGCAGGCTGAGTGTATGATAGGGCAGTTTGGAATGCTGACCATATGGGTTTGCTAGGGCTCTTGGAACAAATTACCACAAACTCAGTAGTTTAAGCTGATAGAAACGTACTCTCTCACAGTTCAAGGGGCCAGAAGTCTGAAGTCCAGGTGTTGGCAGGGCCACACTCTCTCCAAAGGCACTTGGGGGGGATCCTTCCTTGCTTCTGGTCCCTGGTGCCTCCGATCTCTGCTTCTGTCTTCATGCGGCTTTCTCCTCTTTGTCTTACGAGGACACTTGTAATTTTTTTGGGTTTTTTTGGCTGTGCCACGTGGCATGCGGGATCTTAGTTCCCCCACCACGGCTCAAACCCGAGCCCCCTGAAGTGGTAGTGTGGAGTCTTAACCACTGGACTGCCAGGGAAGTCCCAGGACACTTATCATTGGATTTAGGGCCCACCCAGGTAATCCAAGATGATCTCATCTCAAGATCCTTAATTGTATCTGAAAAGACCCTTTTTCTAAATAAGATCAGGACTTGGTAATGTCTTTTCTGGGGCCACCATTCAACCCACTACACTAACCTTGCAGAGAAAAGAGACTTGGGAGGAGGTGAGAGTTATTAATAAACCTCCCCCCTGACATATTAAGTGGAGTAAAAATTCAGTAGACTCTGTGTAAACCATGAACCTATTTAGTTAAAAATATGTGTATTGGTATGTTCATTTATAAATAGAATTGTTTCTAGGTGGAGGCATTACACTCTGATTTTCACTTCTTACCTTTGGTACTGTCAGATTAATTTATTTTAATTATTTTTGGCTGCATTGGGTTTTCGTTGCTGCATTCGGGCTTTCTCTAGTTGTGGTGAGCAGGGTTTACTCTTCGTTGCGGTGCACGGGCTTCTCATTGCAGTGGTTTCTCTTGTTGTGGAGCACGGGCTCTAGGCGCGAGGGCTCAGTAGCTGTGGCTCACAGGCTCTAGAGAGCAGGTTCAGTAGTTGTGGCGTGTGGGCTTAGTTGCTCCATGGCATGTGGGATCTTCCCTGACCAGGGATCGAACCCCTGCATTGGCAGGCGGATTCTTAACCACTGTGCCACCAGAGAAGCCCCTGTCATATTATTTTTAAATACTTTTTATAATTGGAAAAACCCTACAAAGCTCTTTATAGTTTAAAAAAAGCTTTTATTGGGATATCTGAAAAGACTTAGTGACTAGGTAGGAGGTTTTTTTCCTGTTCCTATTGATAGAAGTATTTGAGGAAAGGGACAAACTGTGGAAGGAGGTTCAATTAGAAACTTGAACTTTAAAGGTAGCTGGAATTGATTTAAAATAAGTTATGGAGCGCACAGCTGTGGAGCGCTGAGCCACGCGTCACGCCCTGCGCTGCCCAGACTAGCGAACAATACAGTCAAGATGGCTAAAGGTGACCCAAGAAACCAAAGGGCAAGATGTCTGCTTATGCCTTCTTTGTGCAGATGTGCAGAGAGGAACATAAGAAGAAAAACCCCGAGGTCCCTGACAATTTTGCAGAATTTTCCAAGAAGTGCTCTGAGTGGTAGAAGACAATGTCTTGGAAAGAGAAGTCTAAATTTGATGAAATGGCAAAGGCAGATAAAGTGCTCTATGATCGGGAAATGAAGGATTACGGACTAGCTAAGGGAGGCAAGAAGAAGAAGGACCCGAATGCCCCCAAGAGGCCACCGTCTGGATTTTTCCTGTTCTGTTCCGAATTCCGCCCCAAGGTCAAATCTACAAACCTTGGCATCTCTATTGGACATGTGGCAAAGAAGCTGGGCGAGATATGTAATAACTTAAGTGACAGCGAGAAGCAGCCATATATCAAAAAGGCAGCGAAGCTGAAGGAGAAATACGAGAAGGATGTCTCAGACTATAAGTCTAAAGGGAAGTTTGATGGCGCCAAGGGTCCTGCTAAAGTTGCCCGGAAAAAGGTGGAAGAGGAAGATGAAGAAGACGAGGACGAAGAGGAGGAGGAGGAGGATGAATCAAAAAAGGGGCTTCCCTGGTGGCGCAGTGGTTGAGAGTCCGCCTGCCGATGCAGGGGACACGGGTTCGTGCCCCGGTCTGGGAGGATCCCACATGCCGCGGAGCGGCTGGGCCCGTGAGCCTTGGCCGCTGAGCCTGCGCGTCCGGAGCCTGCGCGTCCGGAGCCTGTGCTCCACAACGGGAGAGGCCACAACAGTGAGAGGCCCGCGTACCGCAAAAAAAAAAAAAAAAAAAAAATTAAAATAGAGGCACATACGAATTTATTTCTAATGTTTGAAACTTTACTCCTAAGCCCTGTCTCTGGGGAAACTGCTGGTAACACACTTGTTGTCATTTAGAATCCAAGCGCTTATGATCTCCCCCTCATTTTCCACCTGCCTTCACACACTCAGCTGGCTATCTCTTCCCTTATTGTCACTCTAGAGCATCTATTCCAAATGGTAAACAAGAGAAACACTACCCTCTCGATTTCACCTATAGATTTTTTGGGAAGGAGTGTGAAAGGAGAAAATGACTGTTTCTAGCTTATTTGTAAAGTTTAAAATTTAAGGCTACCTCTATTTCTAATAACCACAGATAATCAAGGCTGGTTTATAAGAACGATGTATTTTTGTTTTTTGCTTTATATATATATATATTTATTTAAAGTTTTGTCGATGTACAACATTATGTTAGTTTCAGGTGTACTATATAGTGATTTCACATTTACATACATTATGAAATGATCACCACAATAAGTCTAATAATCATCTGTCCCCACACAAAGTTATTACAGTATTATTGACCATATCCTTATGCTGTATATTACATCCCCGTTGCTTATTTATTTTATAACTGGAGGTCTGTACCTCTTAACCTCCTTCATTTGCCCAGCCCTCTACCACCCTATGGCAGCCACCCACTTGTTCTTTGTATCTATGAGTTTTTGTTTTGGGCAACACATATTTGTTATTCTACAGCAAACCTATAATCCACGTGGCTGTATAATGTTACTAACCTTTTTTCCATTTCTTAAATGGGTCAAAGTAGTCTAATTATCAGGTCTGTAATTAAAGAGTCAAATCATGAAAAACTAGTACACTATAATCAGATTAATTAAAGAGTTTTGTTTTTGACTATCATAGTAGAGAACTAGACCTGACTGAAAATTAAATTGTACTTGGGTATGCATGAGTGTCTTGAAATTTGTATGATGAAAAGAAAGTACTTTGGAGAAATAAATTCCGGAGTAATGAAGTCAGCTGATAGCATCTTATGCTGTGAACTCACTCCCCAACAGATGGTGCTAGCTCACCTCTAGTGAGAGCTCTTCTGGTCTACCCTCCCTTAAAATGTACCATGACCTTGATGGTGAAAACTGATGTGATGATTGGAATAGAATGTATTGTTAACCTTCTTCTATTGCCCCTGAACGTTGGCTTTTAAGACCTCATTCCACACAACCCAGTTGGAGAATCTATGGTCGTATCCTCTTGTGAATTTGATTTCTTCCATGGTAGCTATAGGAAATCATTCTAAACGTCATTTATATGATAACAATGGATATTATTTAACTTTTTCAGAAAAGTCAGTTACAGAAGGCCTTTCACTTTAGGTATATATCCCCCAAAATGACATTGAATCTTGAAAATGTTGGAGGTGGGTGTTTCTTCCTAACTTAATTTGACAAATATTTAGTGACGATCTACTGTATATTAAACATAGTACTAGGAACTGGGGATGAAAATAGAAGTTATGCCTCCTGCTTCTGAAGGACCTAGCCCAGTGTTTCCCAGAGTTAAGTCATTTTCACATATCCTACGAGAATTTTGCCATAATGATGCACTTTGTTACCATTATATGCTTACTACTTTTCTTTATCTCACTTTTATTTTAAAAGAAAAATCTATCATCAATATTAATTTTTCCTAGAAATACAATTGATTTTATGTGTTGACCATGTTATCTTTTTAAAAATATTTTATTTATTTATTTTGGCTGCGCCAGGTCTTTGTTGTGGCACGTGGGATCTTTTAGTTGCGGCATGCAGGCTTTTTAGTTGTGGCATGTGGACTTCTTAGTTGCAGCATGCATGTGGGATCTAGTTCCCCAACCAGGGAATGAACCCAGGCCCCCTGCATTGGGAGCACAGAGTCTTACCCACTGGACCACCAGGGAAATCACTCATCAATATTCATTTTTAAAGTTTCATAGACAGAAAGTAATCATCAGAAAATATCATGAAGAAATATATAAATTCTAGCCAATTATTGTTATCTACAAAGTTTTAAGCTTGAGGCCTGCTCTCTCTTAAAAAAGGGAAATTAATCACACAATAATAGAGAGATGTTAAAGCCATAAGCACAAAACTAAAACTTCCTCCCTAAAGTATTAAAAAGGGGATAACTCTCACACTATGCAATTCAATATTTAACGTCATATCAGTGTAACACGTAAAACCATCTACAGTACCACTAATGGTAAGTGCCCAACACTTTGGGGGACACTCTAGCTAGAGAGAGATGCATGTAAACAAATCATTATTATATAGTTTCATTAGTGCTATGTAAAGACATTTGGAATACTGTGTAGGATATGATGGAAACAGATTAGTCCTCTGTAGGGAAAGGAGACTGCAATTTATTTTAGAGAAAATGATGTTTGAGATATTTATTGAAGGATGAATACAAATTTACCAAGAAATAGAAAAATCAGGGTGTTTCAGAGAAAGTGAACCAGATGAGAAAAGGCACAGTGTGGCGGGAGCAGTACGGTGTGCTGAACTATGGGAGAGGGAAGAATGAATGTTAAAGAGGTTGGAATGGAAACCAGGAGACAAATTTTTAGAGGATCTGTATGTATACCATGCCAAGGAGCTTTGGCTTAATCCTTCTGGCAATGGGACTCCATCACAAGTTTTTAAGCAGGGGATTATGAAGATCAGATCTGTGTTTCATAAGGATGATTCTGACAGAAATGCAGAGCATGAGTTGGAAGGAGTAGTGAAGTAGAAACTGGTATAAGCAGATCAGTTGAAAGGTTCTTGCATGTGATAAGTTTTCTCTCTCTCTTTTCTTTTTTTCATATGTCTAGGAGTACATTCTTTTATTTATTTATTTGCGTTGGGTCTTTGTTGCTGCACACAGCCTTTCTCTAGTTGCATCGAGAGGGGGCTACTCTTTGTTGCGGTGCGTGGGCTTCTCATTGCAGTGGTTTCTCTTGTTGAGGAGCTTGGGCTTTAGGCACGCGGTCTTCAGTAGTTGTGGCACATGGGCTCAGTAGTTGTGGCGCATGGGCTTAGTTGCTCCGTGGCATGTGGGATCTTCCTGGACCAGGGATCAAACCCATGTCCTCTGCATTGGCAGGTGGATTCTTAACCACTGCGCCACCAGGGAAGTCCCTGATATGTTTTCTCTTTAAAAATATATATATTTCTTAAGTCAGATAGAGAAAGACAAATAGTATATGATCTCACTTACATATGGGTTCTTAAAAAATGGAGCTCACAGATTCGGAGAACAGATTGGTGGTTACCATTTTCACTCAACAAAATGAGTGAAGGTGATCAAAAGGTACAAATCTCCAGTTAGAAGAAAATAAATCCTGGGGATGTAATGTGCAGCATGGTGAATATAGTTCACAATACTGTATTATATATTTGAAAGTTGCTAGAAGAGTAGATCTTAAAAGTTCTCATCATAAGAAAACAAAAATTTGTATCTATGTGTGGTAATGCATGTTAACTATACTTTTTGTGATAATCATTTCACAATATGTACATATATCAAATCATTGTGTTATATGCCTAAAACTAATACAGTGTTATATGTCAAATATATCTCAACTTAAATAATATTTCTTAGCTTTGTTCACTGAAAAGGCTTAGAAACAATGACCAGTCAGTAGCACTCAGCACCCCGAGCACAAACTATGGTCTCTAAATATCATTTTCTCCTCAAAGGAGCCATGACTTTGAACGAGTGCCTAATGTCAGGTCTGGGGCAGGAAATGTACAAGATAAACCCGGAATAACTTGTCACATCAGAAGGAAAGAAGCCATCAAAGCCTTCTGGGGTCCGGTCAAAAGGATTCAAAAGACAATACTAGCTAAAGAAGGGATAATTTGAGTATTGATAATAATAGTAACTGCAACGAATTAAAACATATCAAATATCTGTAAGAGTGCAAGGTCATACGTACACTAAAAAGCAAGTCTAATTGATCACCTTTTAAGCCTAACTTTTCTGTACAAATTTATACCTCAGGGAAACCCAAATGGTTGATGAGGGAAGTTTTCTTTCCCAAAGTATTTCAGTCAGTAAAATAAAGGAGGGGGCTGGGAGGAGGTGGAGTGAATGGGGAGCAAGAGGGGTGGGCTGATGTCCAATCATGTGCGCCTGTACAATGGCATTCGACTCAGAACGAAAGAAGGGGTGACCACCATGGGTGAACCCCAAACACATGATGTTGAGCAAAAGAATCCAGATACAAAAGAATACATTCTGCATGATGCCATTTGTATGAAGTTCAGAAAGAGTCCAAATTAATATATGTCGATAAAAATCAAAGAGATGATTGCCTTTAGGGAGTAGGGACTCCTGGAAGGGGGAATGAGGGAACTTTCTGAAGGTGATGAAAGTGTTCTATATCTACATTGGCATATTGGTTATACAGGTGTATATAGTTGTCAAAAGTCATCAAAGCATATACATTTACGATATGAATACACCACAGTGTGTGTGTGTATATATATATATACATATATTTTTTTTAATTTTAATTTATTTTTTGGCTGCATTGGGTCTTCATTGCTGTGCTCAGGCTTTCTCTAGTTGCGGTGCGCAGGCTTCTCATTGCGGTGGCTTCTCTTGTGGAGCACAGGCTCTAGGCACGTGGGCTTCAGTTGTTGTGGCTCGCGGGCTCTAGAGCACAGGCTCAGTAGTTGTGGCGCTCGGACTTAGCCACTCTGCGGCATGTGGAATTCTCCCGGACCAGGGATCCAACCCATGTCCCCTGGCTTGGCAGGCAGATTCTCAACCACTGTGCCACCAGGGAAGTCCCTTATATTTTACCTTAATAAAAATGTTTCAGGACTTCCCTGGTGGTCCAGTGGTTACGACTCTGAGCTTCCACTGCAGGGGGCATGGGTTCCATCCCTGGTCAGGGAATTAAGATCTCGCATGCTGTGCAATGCAGCTGAGAAATAAAAAGTTTCATAATTTTTTCTTAATTAAGAAGAGAAGAGGGGTAGTGGGCAGTAATTTTGAGAAACTTTTTAAAGTTGATCTCTCCATTCTCTGGGCCAGCTCCACTGTGGCCTGCTTAGGCTGCCAGTGTGGGATGTTGCGGGGGTTAAGTAGAGGGATCTCAGAAGTTTTCGTGACCTGGGAGAGGTGTGGTTACTCCATAGAGCTCTGTGGTGGGCTTCAGTGCCATGGAACGGCTTCAAGCCACCACAGAGCTTGGCTTCAGGCATCCTTGGAAAGCCACAAGCAGTGGTGGTGGAGCCATGGCTGGATGATGGGAATCCGGGCCCTGCCCTCTGCAGCCTCCAGCCAGAGTCCATGGTGTGTGCGCCTGTCATCGGCTTTTTAGTGGGTCTCATATTTGTTTAGACTTGTCTAGTTGTCTGGAAGCTGGCGTCATGTGAAATGGGAAATGCTGCTTTCACAATGCTGGCTGAAATTTCACAAACATTGGCATAACAAATTCAAGAGAAGTGTCAGCTCCTTGGCAAGGATGGCACTGTTCAAAGGGGGACTGTAGCAACTGAGTCATCTTTGGAGGATATTAGCCTAGAGAAAGAGTCAACAAAAATTCAGAGCCTGGCGGACACCTATGGAATGCTGACGAGTACCAACTCTATCCTGAAGGAGGAAATAATAAAATAATACTTCCCTAATAAAAGAAGTAGATGAAAGATCCAGACACTCAAGAAAAAAGGAGCTGATGGCTGAAGTTGCAAGAATGATCTGGTCACTGAACTAGGAGTCACCACATCACAATAAATTTTCCAAACAATAACTCCCTGTTGTCCCTCCAGATGGTGGCCTTGTGCTGCCAGGCCACATTCACCCACCTCCCTCTAATACGTTATCGTCACTCCAGATGCAAGCAGTTCCTGTAGAGACCTCCTTTTCCTTCTCATCCTCCTCTGGGAAGAGCTTATAGAGCCCCCTTCTTGGGCAGGAGTTTCTCCTCTACCCTCAAATCCTAAAAACAGAAGTGAGTTCCTTTGAAGTTAGTCCGAACTTCAAATGAACCGACTATTGGAACCAACATCAAGAAACTAGAGACTTAAAATCAGGTCTCTTCAAAATGAATTTTAATCTCATTTGTTAGCATTTTAAAAACTTAAAGGGGGAGGCTTCCCTGGTGGCTCAGTGGTTGAGAGTCCACCTGCCGATGCAGGGGACACGGGTTCGTGCTCCGGTCCGGGAAGATCCCACATGCCGCGGAGCAGCTGGGCCCGTGAGCCATGGCCGCTGAGCCTGCGCGTCTGGGGCCTGTGCTCCACAACAGGAGAGACCACAACAGTGAGAGGCCCTCGTACCACACAAGAAAAAGACAAAAACAAAAACTTAAAGGGCCATACTTGTGCTCATAATAACAATCAATAGAACTTTAGTTCTCAGAATAGGGTTTGTAAAATTATTTTTATATAAATGTTATAATTAAATTATTTTTACTTAATTTTTCTCTATACATAATATAAATATTATGTTTTATTTAATTATACATGCAGTTTATCAATAGCATACAATTCCAAGAGGATTCTATAGTTCTTTAGAGGGTCCCAAGCAGGACTGAGCCTGAGCTGTACAGGGTGATAACCATTCAATGACACACATTTTATTGGCTTTCTCTCCTTGCCTGTATCACTCTCCATTTTCTGGGATTACCTTCCAAATAAGTTACATGCACGTGAGAGTATGTCTCCGGCTCTGCTTTCAGGGGAAACTAAGCTAAGACGGACATTGTAATGTACAGCCAGCCACACAATATATAACTAGGCCCTTCAGGCTGACTTGCCCTTGCCTTCTACTACAAGGGGTGTGGACACTGTCATCAATAAATGAAGCTTAGTTACATCTTTCTGAACTGTAGTCCCCGTTGTTAGAAAGACAGCATGTAATAGGGACAGTGTCGTCTCCAGGAAGTGGATGCCTCTGGTCCATGAATTCTCTAGACCCCTCCCATCCTGCCCCCTTTCACACGTTCCTGAATGTATCGGTCACATTAAATCAATGAGACTAACTGAGCTGCTCCTTCCTTATTCCACTGTTTCTCTGACATCACCCAGGAAATTACTGGAACCTTTGGTCTTAGCTGTCCCTCAACTGTGGTGCCGTCTCAACCAGTGTCTGCCAGGCTAGTAATTCGTTTTCAGTAGAGAAGTAGCAAGCAGCTACATTGGGTAATTTTAGGGGCCAAGAGCCTCGAGTTCTACACTTAAGCCAATCCTGATATACGTCAGAGACCATCTCATTAGAGCATTTATTGCACCCCATCAATCTTGTGGTGCAGTAAACAAGACCAAGCAGAGTACAGCATAGAATACCAAGCATGAACACTGTTTTTTTTTTTTTTTTTTTTTTAATCACCTGCAGCCTTTCAGGCCAACATATGCTTCTCTGAACTGAGAGCTTTGGAAGTAGCATAAATGTTAGTTGCAAGCATCTCTGGGACTTATGCTCACAGGCCTTTAGATTGCCAATAAAGGCGATCTTGCAGAGACATTCTTAAAAGTCTAGTGATTTTTGGCTCTCTGTTCTTATTTAAGAGAGAAACACCAAAAATGGCTTGGAAACTTGGCCAGGATGTTAACTAGTGGCTTCAATGTACAGTTTACTGTAGACCTGTACTCAGGCCTTACTTTGTAGATGCCCAAATGTTAGCGTCTGTAGGGTTTTTTTCTCTTGGGCTAGTTTTCTGTTTGTTTGTACTGTTGTTATTGTTCTGTATTTCAGGAGAGGGTGTAAACCTGGCTGCTATTATTCTAGGAGCTGAGTAAGGGCAGGGGACTAAAGTTCTCACAACTCAGTATGTAAAATTTAACTTTACCTCCCTATTTACCTTTTGTCTTACTTCCCTGAAATATTCCTGAGGCTAGAGCTCTGTTTCGATTTTTCCAGTGAGAATACCTGGAATGTCTTCTTCTGTTGGGGTGGGAAAGGTTTAGGTGCCTGGCTATGCAATGTTAGGGCTGGCATCTAGAGAGCTAGCTGCTTTTTATTAGACTTTCAACTAATCTTGTTTTTAATCCACGCCCCATTCAAAGTGACAGGTGCCTCCAATTCTGCAGCCGTTCTTGTCTTGCTTTATGGCTTTTCCGATGGCAGATGCTTAAATTTCAGCTTTCTCTGCTTTTTTAAGTTTCCACTTGTCCACCTGCTTGCCATTTTCCAAGTTGTATTCTAGCAGCAAATCACCTATCTGAAAAGACTACCTATCTCAGCCTCCTTTGCATATAGTTCTGGCCAAAGGGGAAATGCTATGAGAAACATCAGGAATGGCCCCTTAACGGGATTTGATTCGGCTGTGGAGCACATCCTTTTATCCTTCTCTTCTCCCTTCTTCCTACTGCCTGGAATGTGGACATGATAGCTAGAACGCCAGCAATTATCCTGAACTCATGAGGGAACCTTGAGGAAGGAAGCCACATACTGAGGATGACAGAGCAGAAATATAGGAGCCTTGGTCCCTGGTGGCTGTGGAGTTACCCCAGACTAACAGCAGACTTCTTTTATACTAACAGTAATTCTGATAAATTCTATCATGTACGATTTCCTTCAAAAGAGGGGGAAAGACTATGATACATTGATAATTGTGTACATTGCATTACTGAGTATGTTGCCGACAGGACAGAACTTCTTTTTGACCAGGAGGATAAAAATAGACTTCTCTCTCCCTAACAATTTTACATATCTAGTGATTGGAAGAATTTCCAATAGACTGACTCATACCTCCTTTCCTTTTAATCTTTGTATATATGGTGCCATCCACTGCAGTATAAAGTCACATTGCAATGTAACCTCTGGCCCTGCACCTTTACATGACAGGATCCCAGGTGAGTTGGCACAGAGGGCAGTAGGAATATTCCTGGGAGCCATTTCTATTCCTGGATGGCTAGCAATACTTACCTCTACACAGAAATACTGCACCACACATAATCACATTCCACGAAACCCAAACCAATGTATGCTCAGTTCAACTTCCCATTAACTGGATCCCATTAACTGGCCACACTGTGGCCATTCCAATGTGACATGACTAAGGGAAGTCTATCAGAAGGAACATCAGAATGGAAGGAAATAGAGGTCTTAACTGATCGTGATGGAAATATCTTCGGCGAATTTTACTCAAACATATGACCACATGAGATCATTTCTAGGCCCTTAATGGGCTTGGAAGGAGTCTGTGGAAGTGAGGGACCCTGAAGCTTAAGCTCCATTAGCTTCACAGTATATTTGCCTTGGGTAGGACAGGTGGAATAACATTTAACAAACAGGAGCACTTAGTTTATTTATGCTGTTGCAGCCACAGTACCAGGAGAAACAACAGTCACTATGCCCAAAATTTCTTGTGTTGAATGGGACTTGGGGACATTCTTTTATTCACAAACCCAACACTTCTCTGTGGTCTTAATCACTGGCTTCTGCATAAATTCCTCCCAAATTTCACTTCTGTTTCTCCTTTTTTTTTTTGTGGTTGCAGGAACTTCAAACTGTGAGGTCTCATCCTCTTTGTTGGACCTATTTCCAAGTATCTTGCTGACCAAGACACATTCTTAGCAAATGAGTCATGTTTACCTAAACCTGCTAATACAGTACAATTTATTTCTAACTTATTAATACACAAAGTAGTTTTCAAACACATATATCCACATGATGTTTTAATCCTTTATATAACTTCTATCCAGATATATCATGCAAAATTTTATACTCAGAAAAGTTCCATGTTTTATATACTTATTAATTTTATAAATTTCCTCAGAATATATTCTTCTTTTGATCAATTCTACACTTCATTATAAGTTAAAGAAAATGGCAGTGTAGCAATGGGATGGTGGATGATTTCTCTGGTATGAGTAGCAGAGGCTAAAAGTAGAACCATTACTACAGTACTTTCACCTTACAGAGCAGTCGATATTTTTCATAAGATTTTTCCTCTGGATTGTTCTGCCAGCTTTTTAGGTTT
The DNA here is from genome assembly GCF_963924675.1 of Phocoena phocoena. Taxonomy (NCBI): domain Eukaryota; kingdom Metazoa; phylum Chordata; class Mammalia; order Artiodactyla; family Phocoenidae; genus Phocoena; species Phocoena phocoena. Next base: position 67,290,655 of record NC_089230.1, on the reverse strand, counting down.
TTCAACCTCCACAGGCTTGCTGTACTATCAGAATCGTGGGTTGGTTTAGCTGATTCTCTGTAGGGAATAACTGCTAATAATTGCTGTTTCAGAAAGCAAGTCAACCAAAGTTAACTAACAAACACTTGCTGAGATTCTATATTGATTTAAAAATATACAATAAAGCTAATGGAAATATTAGTACTGTCCAAAAGGGACATAAGAAGCACTTTATAGAAAGAATTTAGGAATCTGAAACTAGATTCTAGGTTAAGGTTTGAGGAGTTTGTTTATTTCACAGTGTTCGTATGTGAAGATCAAATTCTCTTGGCTTAGCAGCTGTGATGGGTCATCCTATTGTGCAATGTAGAAACTCAGGTTTAATATGATCTCACATAAAACTCATTTAGCCATTAATTGAAAATAGACAAATAGGCTGGTCATGGCTTGGCAATTTGGGCCTTTTTACTTATTTAATTTAGCCTAGTTTGTTTTCTTCAACTTCACCTTCATTGTGCATTCCTGGGTTAAAAAAATGCATATTTGTTTGTGTGTTTAATTGTATTTATTGCATTTAATTTTAAATGCAATTACACTTTAATTAAAAAAATAAAGCTATTTAAATAAGACTACAGCAGTAGTAACATTTCACAGCTGCAAAATGTCTCCTTATTCCCCCTCTTTTTCTCTGTCTCCCCTTCATACACATTGCATTGTTTCTCTCAATAGTTTCTCTAGTATTCTAAAATTATGTGGTATAAGGTCTGTCTCTTTTAATGATGAATATAAACCTTGGACATTTCAGTGTAGTAACTTTGACTTCAGGCCTTTTATTCCCACTTCAAATATAATTTTGGTTCACTTCCATTCAGTGGTATACACTGTTCCACGATTAACTTTGTTCTGTGCTGAGCTCTGGTACTAAATGTTATGTTCAAATCTGGGCTTCAAAGCTTTCAAAGCAACATGATAGATCCATATTACATGTCCTCATGATTGCAGATCTCGGCATGGTCAAGTGTTCCTGGAGAAAGAAGCTGACCTCTTGGCAACAACAACTCTTGGGTAAAATTATAAACTAATTTTGGACAAGAAAAAAAACAAGAGCATCAATTGCTACCATTTGGTATGAGTTAGACAATGATAAAATATTTGTTTTTGTGAAATGATAATAGAAGTGACATTCTAGATTTTAAAAAATTGGCCAGCTATCATATTTGCCTGAAAAAATTAAAATATTGAATGAAATATCTCTTCTCTCATAATTCAGCTTGACCAAATTTTTCTCCTAAGCCATATTAATTTATAACAAATGAAGCTAGTTTTGGTGAAGCTGAGTAGCTTATAATAATAACAATAATTAAATTTTGTTAGTTGACATAAAATGTATTAGAGCAAATAGGACTGTGAAATGCAGCTTTTGAGGAACACTTTAATCTGATTCATATTTGTCACTATGAAAAAACATGAAATTTCAAGGAATGATCTCTTGAAAGGAAATGAACATTTTCAATTCTAATGTTATCATAAATGTATATTAAGAATTTTTAATTTCTCAAGAAAAATACTCAGGAAGCCCTTATGAAAAATTTATCTAATTCTGTTAGGTGTTTACCATACGTGTCTCTTTTTAGAAATACTTATTATTATAGCCTATAATGAAATATCAGAATAAATCATCTGCTTTACTGATATGTAGTTAGCTTGGACTGCTGGTGTTTGGTATGTGTTATGGACTGAACTGTGTTCCCCCAAATTCATAGGTTTAAGCCCTGACCCCCAGTGTGATTGTCTTTGGAGATAGGACCTTTAGGGAAGTAATAAAGGTTAAATGAGGTCATAAGGATGGACTCCTTATCTAATAGGATTGGTGTCCTTATAAGTAGAGGAAAAGACACCAGATACCTCTCTTTTTCTCTTTCTCCACCCTACTCCCTCTCTTCCTCCCCAGCAGAGATGGAAGGTCATTTGAGGACAAAGTGAGAAAATGGCTGTCTGCAAGCCAGGAAGAGAGACCTCACCAAATACCAATCCTGACAGCAACTTGATCTTGGACTTCTAGCCTCCAGAGCGGTGAGTAAATAAATTTCTGTTGTTCAAGCTACCTAGCCTCTGGTATTTTGTTATGGCAGCCTGGGCAGATTAATATAGTAGATAAAGGCACAGTACAGATATAAAAGGGCTGTACATTCTATAAAATTCTGAATCTGCAGATTGGCAAGGTCTGATGTGATGCACAGTGTGGAGATGGCAGCACCAGATTCACCCTGGAAAGCATCAAAATACCACTTTTGAACAGAGGCGATATTTCCAGTTAAAACATTACAACATAAGTAATTTGATGGTGGTGATGCATCGACTTCATTCAGCTGGTCACTAAATTACAGATGCTAACAGTATTTCAAGAACTGCAGAAGAGACTGGGGACGTGCAATTTCTATTATTGTTGATATTTCGATTATTGTAGAAATTCTATTATTTTCTTTCAAAGCACTTTGGATGCCTGGACTTTTGCAAATGGAGAGATGCAAGGCAAGGGCCTGATACTCTTATAATTAACATTTTTGAGTGCTTACATGATTATACATGCCAGGCCCTGTTCCAAGTGTTTACATAAACTGACTTTGTTTAATTCAGATAACAACCTACCTGTGAGATTGCTATATAGGGACCATTACTTCCATTTTACAGATGAGGAAATGTTTACGATGTATTACATTTAAAGATCAGAGGGACTTCCCTAGTGGTGCAGTGGTAAAGAAGCCCCCTGCCAATGCAGGGGACATGGGTTCGATCCCTGGTCCGGGAAGATCCCACATGCCACGGAGCAACTGTGTGCCTGTGTGTCACAACTACTGAAGCCCACATAATCTAGGGCCCGCGTGCCACAACTACTCAGCCCACATGCTGCAACTACTGAACCCCGCATGCCTAGAGCCCGTGCTCTGCAACAAGAGAAGCCACCACAATGAGAAGCCCACGCACTACAATGAAGAATAGCCCCCGCTCGCCACAACTAGGGAGAAAGCCTGCTCGCAGCAACGAAGACCCAACACAGCCAAAAATTTTTAAAAACAATAATAAATAAAAATCAGAAATAAGGAAAATGATATTTAAAAAGAAATTAAGAGAGCAAAAGGGAGCATGGGGATGGGAGGAAACAATCAGAATCTAGGTTGTGCTACGTCCTTTTTTCTCCCCACCCATGATCAACTAAATCACAGTGAAAAGCATGTCTTACTAGTAAATTGTGCTTTGAAAAAGAAAATATTTTATTGAAGCAGATAAGCAGCATGATTAAAGAATGGGATCCTAGGGGAGTATCTTTACCCTAGAATGGGTCTTACCCATAACTGAGTCTAATCTCCTCATTTTACAGGTGAGAACCTGAAGGACCCAAGGAGACACGGGTAAAGTGTCAAGGACCTGGATGAGATCCATCTCTTGTTGCTACGTAAACAGAGGCTACACAATTCACAGGCATGTTTTTAAAATGCAAACTCGGGCTTCCCTGGTGGTGCAGTGGTTAAGAATCTGCCTGCCAATGCAGGGGACACGGGTTCGAGCCCTGGTCTGGTAAGATCCCACATGCCGCGGAGCAACTAAGCCCGTGAGCCACAACTACTAAGCCTGCGCATCTGGAGCCTGTGCTCCGCAACAGGAGAGGCCGCGACAGTGAGAGGCCTGCGCACCGCGATGAAGAGTGGGCCCCGCTCGCCGCAACTGGAGAAAGTCCTCGCACAGAAACGAAGACCCAACACAGCCAAAAAATAAATAAATTTAAAAATGCAAACTCAACTATAATGTTACCATAACCACTAATATTCAAATGTTCTCAGCTACTTCTTAAGCTAAGCTAGGAACTATCCCTAGAGTTGAGCAGAGTCCCCTGAAACCTTTTAACTTGGAAATCACCATGCTATGGGAGAAATATCTACAGCACTTGGAAAGGCTTTGAGGTTCTCGCAGGCACTTCTTTTTCAATAAGCCACTTTACTGAGGTATGAATGACATACAAAGAGCTATACATATTTCACATATATGACTTGATGATTTTGGATATAAGTATATACCAATGAGACCATCACCACAATCTATGCCATAAACATATCCGTCACCTTCAAAAGTTTCCTCCTGCCTTCTTTATTATTATTAATTTTTGTGATAATGACACTTAACATAAGATCTACTCTCTTAGCCAATTCTTAATATTGTCAACACAGGCACTATGCTGTCCAATAGAAAAGGACTTTTTCATCTTGCATAACTGAAACTTTGTACCCTTTGACCACTTCTCTCCAGCCACTGAACCCTCTAGCTTTGCTCCTGTTTCAATTTAACCAAGTGCCAGAAGCTTATTTTGTGTCATATTAACCAACGGTAAATATTTTAAATGTTATCCAGTAAAAAGACTTAACTTGGCTTTTGTATCTTTTCTGGTCTGCTACAAGTTTCCACCAGTGTCTCCTCTTTCCTTATTTTGGTCTCACACTTTGTAGCAAAACAGAAGAGGAAGCACTTTATGTAGAAGACCTTTGGGAACACTGCAATTGCATTTTTCCTAATCAGTTTTATTGGATATTTCCAGTTTGCTTCCTATTTCGTGTTCCATCATACCTCTAATTGTTAGATGTTTCCTAATTTTTAGACCACACATTTTAAAATTTACTTATGGCTCTTCATTACCACATCTTTTATAAAATATCTTGAGTATTTTAAGCACCCTGTGACCATCCACGTAATCCATTCCTGCTAGTAACTTAAAATAAGTAACGCCAAAATAACTAAGTTTGAGAGGTGAATCCTTAGTAGATACGCACATGGTGAAAGTGTACACATTGCTTAAGAGAGGAATCACTTGAAGGACCCTCAGGCACTGCATTGGGTCCAAGTTCTAAATGTTGTATCAAGAAGGGCAGGGGAGCCAAAAAAGTTCTCTCCATTTTCCCAAACCATAACCTTAGGAGAGAAATGTTCTCATCCAGCGCAAGCCGGGCTGTGTCTTTACAGTGTTGTAGTCTACCAGCCTCAGGGAATGAGGCAGAGGAGAAGCCTTTCCTCTGAGAGAACCTCACTGTCCTCATTTCAGTAACGGTTATGTTCAGCAGAGCAGCTAGTCTCATTGCCAAGAGGGAGGGAAGTCAAAGGGAGCCTCAAGTAACTTAGTACCAGGACATTCCAGGCTTTAAAATAGCTGCCTTTACCTCATGGGCCATTTGAAGAAATCTATATAGAATTTGAAAACAAGCTGTAATAGAACCTTACCCAACAGAAGCAAGGTCCTGCCAGACATTTTTGCTCATTTCCTTTGCTTTTATTTTCCAGAGTTTCTTCCTCACCTTAAATTTTTTCCTGCCTACTCACTCACTCCCTGGATGGTTTAATTCTCTTCTGGGTATAACCATTATGCACAGTAGATACAGGGACATGCACTTTCCTTAGCTCCTCCACTTTCCTTAGCACCACTGCTAGTCTTTTGGATGGTGGCATCCACCTCCTCTAACACACATCCATCCACTGGCCCCTTACACTCCCATTGCCCCTATGTGGTTGAATGATTTTACCATCCACCTAGCCGTTCACACTAGAAAACTCAGTCATCCTGACTCCTTTTCTCCATCACGTCCCCTTCCTCCAAACACATTCCATCAGACATCAGGTTTGGCCACTTCTGTCTGTGGAATGTTTCTGGATTCCAGGGACTTTGCAGGAAGCTTTTAGCTTGTCTCAGCTCAAAGTCTTTCTGTTTCCATTTATCGTCCACATTGTCATCAATTATTCTTCCAGAACAAAAATCTGGTTTTACTTTTCTCCTGCTTAATAACATCCGATAGTTATCCACTGTCTGGATAGAGTTTTATCTCTTTAACAATGTATACACAATTCCTCCATGTCCCTTCCCCACCCCATCAAAATTCACCTTTCTCCCTACCTGTTCTCTTGGTTCACTGCTTTCTGCTAAATGACAGCCAGCTTTCCCAACACCTTAGCCCAGAAGTGGTTTCTATTTTTTTCTTTTTTAAATATTTATTTATTTGGCTGCATCGGATCTCAGTTGGAGCACGTGGGATCTTCCTTGCGGCACGTGGGATCTTTTAGTTGCGGCATACGGGATCTAGTTCCCTGACCAGGGATTGAACCTGGGTACCCTGCATTGGGAACGTGGAGTCTTAACCACTGGACCACCAGGGAAATCCCCGGAAGTGGTTTCTTTTTTTTCTTTTTTAAAATAAATTTTATTTATTTATTTATTTATGGCTGCATTGGGTCTTCATTGCTGCGCGTGGGCTTTCTCTAGTTGCGGCGAGCAGGGGCTACTCTTCGTGCGGTGTGAGGGCTTCTCATTGCGGTGGCTTCTCTTGTTGCGGAACACGGGCTCTAGGCGTGTGGGCTTCGGTAGTTGTGGCTCGCGGGCTCTACAGCATAGGCTCTGTAGTTGTAGCGCATGGGCTTAGCTGCTCCGCGGCATGTGGGATCTTCCCGGACCAGGGCCCGAACCTGTGTCCCCTGCACTGGCAGGCAGATTCTTAGCACTGTGCCACCAAGGAAGTCCCAGAAGTGGTTTCTTAATGTGCTATCTAGTTTTTCATTCCATTTCCTTTTCTGGGTTCTCAACATATTTTTGTCTTCTCATTTAGGTCATGCTTTGCAAGACTATGTTGAGGATTTTATTTTATGCTAATTAAAATAATATCAACCATATCCAAGTCTGTTGTCTTGCCAAAAAGGGTTCTGAATCTGAAGTCCAGAATAATATCCAGTCTAGTCTTGTACAATTTGGCTAGTATTTCAGCCATGGACAACGTTGCTTTCCCAAGGTAAAGGAAATATTTGATCTACCATCTCCACCAAAGCACTCATTTGTCATGAATTTGCTGTCCTTAAAGTTATGGAGTTGGGTGTCATGGCGGCTGGTTTCCTGAGCAGTGAGAGAAGAGGTATCTTTCTACTTTAAAAACCAGTTCTTTGATGAGAACTCTTTCTACCCTACCCACCTTCCCTCCAAAGCAAAGGTCAAAATTAACACCTTAATCCTGAATTCTGGGTATTGTTTTACTTTTTTCAGATATAGCACCTACTAAAGGAAGAGAAGTATTCTCCATTTTTTTAATGTTTCTGGTAAAAAGAATTACAGGCTCCTTAGCAGCACATAGAGGTAGACAGTTGTATGAACATTATGGATATAAATGAAAGTGATAGTAAGAATTACTGAGTTGATCAGATTCAAGAAGGCCATATGTCCTACTCTATCAACTTCCAGAAGCCATTCTTCCTGCCTCTCAACTCCCAGAGGTAAAGGACTGAGAAGTCTGGGGAGAAGCATCACATTGATACACACAGTATCTGCAGGCAGTCGGCATAGTTGAGTGGTTAATTGCTACCATTACTCAATTAGCTTATTAGATTCAAGAATAATCAATCAACAAACATTTATTGACGAGGAAGGGCTGTATCACCACTGCACCATGTTAGGTGCTGGGGAATACAGTGAGAAAGCAAAGGAGTTTAAAGACTGGAGGGGAAGATACATATTGAACAAATTATCACAATTTATTAAATAAATTAATTTAAGGATACAATAAGTAAGAAATATAGGCTGCCAACAATGGAAAACCAACACATACACGCATGCATGTGCATACACACAAAACAGAGCTTGAAATGAATCTATCTTTTCTCTACCTCAAGTGACAGCTTTATTAATTCATAACATGCAATATAAATAGCAGCTTCTATATAGAATTTATATGTACCCCTTTTCTGTTGTTGTTTATAGCTGCCTCATAAGAGCAAGCAAACATGGGTACTACTGATGGCAACAGGCAGGGTTGCTGCAGTAAATTTATTCAAACTGAGTGATATTTATGGGTTCTCATGTAAATAGACAAGCTGTAGATGCATTTAAGAATTTGGATGTCTACTTACATAAACAATAGAGCATGGTGGCTGAAAGTAGCCCACTGGAGCCAGACTGGCCTCTGTTCCATACTGGATCCACTACTTAATAGCTGTGTAATCTCAGACAGTGCATCTGTAAAGTGAAGATAAATAATCACATTAACAACCTCATTGGTTATTATGAGAATTAAATGAGTTAATACTCGTAAAGCACTTAGCACATGTTAAGCTCCTGCCACAGAGTAAGTGCTCTACAAATGTCACCTACTGAATTTGCTCAAACAAGGCCATTTTTTAGCCAACTATCTGAACACAATAATACTGAATCTCATAGTCGCAGAGGGGATTTTTGTGGAAGTGTATCTCAGTAAGGTTTATTAAGCATAGACAAGGGGGTCAGGAATTTAATACCACATTTGTTGTCTTTAGAGCTGCGTTTCAGTTAGGGTGTTGCCTGAGAATGACAGTATTTTCTGATTTAGAATGTGACATTTACTCTGATATTGTTAATATGTGTAGTAGTTAAAAATAGTAGTAGATAGTCTTCATGTATGTTAGCTTCCTTTAGACTTATTTTGAAAAAATACATTTGTCTTATTATATGAATATATTGTGTCCCATTTAACCAAATTGTAACAAATGAAGGAAGGAGGTGATAGAGTATGAAATGTTGATGGAAGCTTTTACTATGTGGAACACCTTAGAATATAAATTTCTACAGTGCTATTAATAGTTGTATCATCAACAACATTTTTTCAGACTTTGTGCTTCACTCTGGAGAAAAGAGTACGGCATCTTGAATTTCTTCACTGGGTAATTTAAAACCGAGTTATAATGTGGACACCAACTGCACACATGTTACTTGAGTTCAGCATCAAAGTTGTAAACGAAAATAGTAAACATGCTCTCTCTCAAAGCTGTTACTATTTAACAAAACACATTCAAATCAACAAAATAGTATGAATATATATGACCATAAATGTTTTTATTAACTGTTTTGGGCTTTTTAAAAAACCTCATTTTAAATACTTAATTCTAATTCTACTCTACTCAAGTAGACTATAATAGCAAATACATATCTAGTGCTTACTATTTACATTCCAGCTGCTGTTCGAGTTACTAGTAAGTTCTGATTCTAATAAGAAAGCCATATACAGCAGTTTCAGCTTTTATGTAACACAGTAACCTCAGGGAGAAGAAAGTGAGGGCGTTCCGAAAACTTAACTACGTAGTCTATAGACCAGTGTTCTTTGTAAAACATTTATATCGACACCCAGTTTTAGGAACTAAAACCCTTGTATAAATTTGTATTACTATTCTAAAAAAAAAAAATTTGTATTACTATTCTAGAAAGGAGAGTGCCGTTTTTCAGGGGACTATATTCCACTTGGTCTGTCTCTGAGGCCTATTAACCAATAAAACCGTTCTATTCTGCTGCTCTGGGACATAAGCAACAACGAAAAGGAGTAATGACCTTAGACCATAAATAAGTTGTCAGGACAGCCAAGGGGACGAAGGAGAGACGATTAGCGCCAGGACTCGAGTTCCTCCCAGCGACCGGCGGCAGAAGGGGCGGAGCACGTTTCCGGCGAGGCGCTGGAGGCGGGGCGCGGGGGCTCTGGGGCGGGTCTCCCGGGAGCTGCGGAGACAACCGGCGCAGGGAACGCCGGGCGTGTGCGCAGACTCAGTCGGCCGCCTGGAGGGAGCGACGTAGCGGGCGGTCGAGAAGAGCGCTGACCGGTCACCGGCTGTGAGCACGATGAGACCCGGAGAGGAGAGGCCGGTAGAGGGGGGCGCCTGCGCCGCCGTCTTCGAGGTGGAGCTGCTGAAGCTGCGCGCGGCGGAGTGCATCGACGAGGCGGCCGAGCGCCTGGGGGCCCTGAGCCGCGCGATCTGGAGCGAGCCCGAGCTGGCCTACGAGGAGCATCATGCCCACGACGTGCTGACGCGCTTCTTCCAGAGCGAGCGCCCGGCCGCGTCGTGGGCGGTGCAGCCGCACTACCAGCTGATCACGGCCTTCCGTGCCGAGTGGGGGCCGCCGCGGGGCTGGGCGGCGCCGCGCCCGCTGCACCTGGGCTTCCTCTGCGAGTACGACGCGCTGCCAGGCATCGGGCACGCCTGCGGCCACAACCTGATCGCCGAGGTCGGGGCGGCGGCCGCGCTGGGTGTCAAGGGGGCCCTGGAGAGCCTCCCTGAGCCGCCTCTGCCCGTGAAGGTGAGGTGGGGCCCGGGCTTGGGATTCCCATCGCCAGCCCAGGCCGGGACCGGCCCGAGAAGGGCGGGAGCCGGCGGTTCCCGTGCGCCTCCGTCCCTTCCCACCCCGGGGCAGGTGTAGGGGACAGCACTCGACGTCCTGGCTTTTTCTAATAGGCAGAACCCCTGGATCAAAGTCAGTAGTTCATGAGTTGCCGACCTAGCGACATTTTGCAGATTTTTGCTTTTTCTCTCCTGCGTAGTTGTAAACAATTGAGTGAACTCTCTCCCTTAGGAAAGAACTTAGAACCAAGCCTGGTTTTCGTGATGGCTTATTTTTGGTAACAGGGGCAATCGCAATTTGCTGACAAGGTTGTGCAATCTCTGGGAGGAGGTAGTTATTATAGGGAAACCTGCAGACCCTCTTCGTTAGCCTCCAAAAAATCCTTTGTTTGTGGCAGTCCTAGGAGCTGTTGTGATTAGAATCATTGGAATTTGGATAGGAAATGTTCAGTCGTTAGAACTACAAAACCTCTAGAAGTATACAAAAAATGGGAAGAGAGTGAACATTAACTACATGATCCTTACGTCTTAAAGTTTATTTCGCGATTTTAAGATATAGCTCGATCCTTTAAACGGGGAAGTGTTTATGTTAGCCACAGGGCAAGTTTAACCTTGTGTTACTCTGTTTTTCCAGGTGGTATATTCTTTCTGTGGGCTAAGATTGAATCACCACTGCTCAGGTTAAGGGGAAGACTAATGTTATATTTTAATATTCTTTAGCCCATTTTTTCCAGTGTCAGTAACCTTTCTCTTTTATCCTTACAGTTCCATCTTTTGTGGCTTTTTCTCTTTAGCTGCCTTCTCTTTTCTGCCTCTGGGCCTTGTTTTTCGTCTGGCTAGGTTTTTGTTTTGTTTGGGGGAGGAGGTGTCCTTTGCCATTGCATGAAGCACTGGAGAGATTTAGCTTTAACCAGGTTTGTGAAAGGTTCAGAGAAGTCAACAAGATTTAACCTGAAAAGTCAGATTTCATGAGTCAAGGGTTAAGAATAAAAAGCAGTTTAAGAGTTTGGGTGCTTTATAACTTCTGACTAAAGCAAGACTTTGGGAAATACACACACTTCTGATTTTGAATGGTAATACTCAGTTTTAGTAAGGTTATCTGTCTTATCTGAAAATGGAATTTATGTTGATTCTCTTTGCAAGCCAAGAACTTTTCCAACTTGTTTCATTGTGTTCTTATACGTGACCTTGAAAGTATATTAGTTGTTTATAATTTTTCTTTGCTTTTAAAAATTGTTTGAAGAAGTTAAGTTTAAATATCAAAGTAAAATGTTTATTCTGTAAAGTTCTCTTTTGTTTAATTAGGTGTTTGGTGACCAATAAATCTGCCTGGTTGAGCTGGTGGAATCGAATTAGTAAGTTTGTGTAATAGTTGGCCGTTTCTAACTGTGGTGTTAAGATTTATTCAATGCTTTTCATAAAGGATGAATGCGTTAAGACCTTCTAAAGAGGTAGTTTGGTAAGGAAACAGAGTTCAGGCCTGAAGGTCAGGGTATCTAATCCCAGCTCTGCTTTAAGCCTTGCTCTGTGATCTGGGGCAAGACATTTCACTCCATGCCTCAAAACCACCCTTCCTAAAATGAAGATACAGATCACTCACCTACCTCACAGGGTTGTTGTGAGGATAACTAATAAGTAACTAGAAAGTTCCTTACCAGTAAAAGTCTTATGAATAATTATATACACATACACTAAAAGACAGTCAAAAATAAGCTTTAAAAGTAAGTCCTAAATAATTTTGAGGAACTTAGTATATAGTACTTACTTCTTTTCATCTTTGACATTAATTCTATAAAATTGTGTTATAAGATTGGGAAAAGTTTCCTATAGAGGCTTTAGTACATACTTTGAGCCAAGTTGGTATAATAATGTCAATTGCAAGTTTGTGGTGAATTTAGCACCGTAGACTTATGCCCACTGCCTTATTTGAGTCAGAGAACAAAACCTCTCTTCATAGTTTGATTTAGATTGTGAATACATATGCAAGGGAACCTGACTGATATTGCCTGCTAGGATTTTTTGTTGCTCTGACACAGGTATTTCTTTCTAGGTAATTGTTCTGGGAACCCCTGCAGAAGAAGATGGTGGTGGCAAAATTGATTTAATCGAAGCAGGGGCTTTTAAAAATCTTGATGTTGTTTTTATGGCCCATCCATCTCAAGAGAATGCTGCTTATCTACCTGATGTGGCTGAACATGAGTGAGTAATCAAGTTGAAATAAACTTCGTAGTGGAAAACAGGCTATTAGAATACTTTAGTGACTTAACTGGAGGCTAAAACTCCGCACTTCTGCATTTAAAAAGTAAATTGAAAAAAAACAGTAAATTGAAAGATAATGATGTGATATTTGATTTCCATTGAACGGCATTTGGTAGGCCCCTTCTAATTGAGATTTAATATGGTGTTCATAATTGAACTGTTAAGATACTGCCTAAAAAGCGTAAGAATAGCAAACAATATGTTGACATGTATGTTCTATTTTGAATTGAGAGGAATCTGATTTCTGGACAATGTCCATCCTTTGATATGGAGTTGCATTTGCAGCTGAATAGATCTGCAAGAGACAGCTTTGTTAGACTTGGGAAGAAAACACACTTCTCTAGTTTACTTATTTTGAGCTCTTTGCAAAAAGGATAAATTATGTTCCTGACGAAAAAATACAGAAACTGACTAGCTGTGGATTTGATTGGAATTTGCCAATATATCCTTTTCTGATTTGTCTGGTGCTGAAACTTTTTTTTTCTTTTTTATCTTTCTCTATGTTGAAAAGCTCACTTTTTTTGGTACCTAGGAGCATGCATCATTTAAGTGGTTTAAATTTTTTACATCAGAAATTTCAACCACAATAGTTAATGGTCCAGTTAGGGGTCTGGTCCCAAGGAGCCATGGCTCAGCTGCTTGAGGAAAACCCCATGTTCTCCTCTGCAGTAGCCTGGGAGTAATCGCAGAACCACCCCAGCAGTGCTTCTAGATTGTGTGTTCAGTTATCCTGCATTTCTCTGCATCCCTTGTTTTCAGAGGGTGACTATTTTAACTGTTCTGGTATTTTTGGTCTTATCACCAGGAATTGGTATTGTGACAGTAGGAAGAATCTTTCAACTCCGTTTCAGGGATGCTGTACAGTAGTACACCTCTGGAAAACCTTAGAGGTTAGAAATCTCTGCCAATGCCTCTGGCTAGAAGGGACCAGTGGCTGCAGGCAGGCTTCCCAGTCCATTAGCCTTCTAGGATTTAGGTTTAGGTAGGCTTCTTGGCCTTGATTCTGAAGTCAGTCCATTGGGCCTCAGGCCTTTTCTTAATATCTGGCTTCTTAGATTTTTCATTTGCCAACTTTTAAGATGGAAAGGAGAGCAAGAACAAAAATTTAATTTAAAAAATTACTAATCTATTCATGCTAAAAATCTGTAACAATAAATAAGATAAAGCACTATGTCCCTATTAATCACCTTTTTTCACATCCAGTCCCTTTTCTAGAGATATATGTTCTCCCAGGACTTTGGGGGTATATTTATAGACATAAAATAGGTACATGTATAAATTAAATCTTAAAGGAGGATTTTCCCCCCTCTGAAATAGTCTGCTAAGTATATTGTTGATCTGGCTCTTGCTTTTTAAAATTAAACAATGTGTCTTGAATATCATTCCATATCAGTTTTTTTTAAATGTTCTTTTTTTAAAAAATAAATTTATTTATTTATTTTTGGCTGTGTTGGGTCTTCGTTTCTGTGCGAGGGCTTTCTCTAGTTGTGGCGAGCAGGGGCCCCTCTTCATCGCAGGCCTCTCACTATCGCAGCCTCTCTTGTTGTGGAGCACAGGGTCCAGATGCGCAGGCTCCGCAGTTGTGGCTCACGGGCCCAGTTGCTCCGCGGTGTGTGGGATCTTCCCAGACCAGGGCTCGAACCTGTGTCCCCTGCATTGGCAGGCTGATTCTCAACCACTGCACCACCAGGGAAGCCCTTAAATGTGCTTTTTAAGCCTAAAATACTAATGCTGATATAAAACAGGCATTAACATTTCTTTTCCTGTAGTTTATTGTGCTTTAATTGTACATAGATTTGAACCCTAGAAGAAATGGTGCTAGAGCCATTTTCATAAAGGGCATCTTTTTCCATTTTATAATATTTATCACCAGTTTTGTTAAAATTCCAGTTTCTGAGTGATGGTGATAAGATACAGATCGAGGAAATAACAAGTATCCTAAAATTTAAAATATATATTTGGATCTTGTTTTTTAAATAGAATGTTTGGAATCAGTAAAGAAATGCTATGAGCCTCCTGAATCTAGCTCATTTAAAAAAAAAAAAGTCTAGAGTGACTTTTTTTTTTTTTTTTTTTTTTGCGGTACTCGGGCCTCTCACTGTTGTGGCCTCTCCCGTTGCGGAGCACAGGCTCCAGATGCGCAGGCTCAGCGGCCATGGCTCACGGGCCTAGCCGCTCCACGGCACGTGGGATCTACCCGGACCGGGACACGAACCTGTGTCCCCCTACATCGGCAGGCGGACTCTCAACCACTGCGCCACCAGGGAAGCCCTAGAGTGACTTTTTAATAATTTAAATGTGGGTACTATTAATCAGGCTTAAAAAGTGTTATCCAAACAAGTCACCATTATTAATTTTTTTTCTTTTGGAGTTATCAGACAAGGCCATGAGTCATGTGTTCAAAGAGTTAAAAAAACAAATGGAGGCAAGTCATCTTTATAAATAACTATTTAATATACAATCCTTTCTCTAAACCTTATTGTTTTTTATTGTATCTGAGTAGACTGGTATGAGAACTATTGGGAAGTGGAAAAACAATTTATAAAATTTTAAGGGAGACGTCCCTGGTGGCGCAGTGGTTAAGAATCCTCCTGCCAGTGCAGGGGACATGGGTTTGAGCCCTGGTCTGGGAAGATGCCACGGAGCAACTAAGCCCGTGTGCCACAACTACTGAGCCTGCACTCTAGAGCCCATGAGCCACAACTACTGAACCTGAGTGCCACAACTACTGAAGCCCGCACGCCTAGAGCCCATGCTCCGCAACAAGAGAAACCACCACAATGAGAAGCCCGCGCACCGCAACAAAGAGTAGCCCCCGCTCACCGCAACTAGAGAAGCACGCGTGCAGCAACGAAGACCCAACCCAGACAGAAATAAAATTAATTAATTACTTTTTAAAAAACTTTTAAGGTATTAGTGATACAGGTATTCTGGACCATTAATAAAATATTGGTCAGGAACAACTGACTTAACGCTAGAATATTTTATAATACTGTGAATATAATCTGATTTTTAGAGGTTGTCTTAACCCATTTCAAATGTCACCTTCTTTCTGTCTTTCCTTGACCTTTCCCCACCTTTAAGACAGGAAGAATTATTTGAGCTTTTGTAGACCTTTGATATAGAACTATCACAGTACAGTGTAGAAGGAGACGGGAGCCATCTCTTCTGTAATTCCAGCACTTAATACAGTATTGCATTGTTCGTTTAAATTGAATTGTGTACAGATTTAATTTGTACAGGAGCTCGACTGAGCAAAATTCTTTTTCTCTGTTTTTTTGGAATGCCTTCTTTGTGTTAGTCACTGTATTACATAATAATAAACTAGAACTAAGGTATGTAAATTGCTACATTATTGCTACAAATTAATTCAGTAGTGTGAATCAATTTTGAATAATAGTTGGGTAGTTCTAGTTACTTGGATTTTCTTACTTTGGTGATACTGAAAAAAGTAATTCCGAATGCTTTTTTATTTCCTAGTGTGACTGTGAAGTACTATGGAAAAGCATCTCATGCTGCTGCTTATCCCTGGGAAGGACTAAATGCATTAGATGCTGCTGTCCTCGCCTACAACAATCTGTCTGTGTTAAGACAACAAATGAAACCTACCTGGAGAGTTCATGGTACGAATGTCAAATACTTTGGGTAATAGATGGCACTTAATATATTTTAGTGCAATATAATTCCTTAATATTTGATTAAAAAAACATTTGGGAACATTTTACGTATTTTATGAAAATTCCAAAATTTTTTAACATTTTCAGAAATTCCTGGGACAGGATACTAGATGTTCATTTATATGTGGGCAAGAAGATAGTTAAGATTATTTGTACATAAATAGAATGGTGATTTTGAGTATTAGAAATAATGTTTTTATGTAAGGATCTATGTTCTTTCTGTGGATTTTTGAAAGTTAGAACTTGATTTTTCAGTTATCTTCACTGTCTCTTAATATTCTGCGGGTATTTGAAAGTTAGAACTTGATTTTTTCAGTTATCTTCACTGTCTCTTAATAACAAAATTTCATCATTTTCTCATTTAAAAAAAAAAGTGGTGGTTACTGGTTTTATGTACTCAAGTGCTGTTAATCCTAAGTAACATCTTTTTAAATTATGTGTATCACCTTAATATATATGCAGTAATAAAGTATTGTCTTGAAGGTACAGATTTATTTTTTAGTTTATTTCCTTATGATTTAAGAAATTATTATACTTTAAGATCTGTTCTTTGCCTGATTTTGCTATAGTCTGAAATTAGTTTGTAACTGCACTTTTACCAATTTTCTACGTTAGTTTCTTTAAAAAGAATAAACAGGAATATGTAAAAAATATATTTTTTAAAACAGGTCATATAAAATAGGTTTTGCATACTTATTTTCATTATTATTTTGAATGGATACATCTTCCTTCTCAGTCTAGTTCCAAATAAATGCATTTGTTTTGACAGTGGTAGTATATTTTGTCATCTTTGACTTACATTTGTTTCTTGTTGGCATGAAACTTATTCTCCCAGAGCCAAATGCTATTTAAAATGGGATTCCTGAGGTATGAGGGTAATTACAGAGGCTCATACCATTGGTTTTTTTCCTTATGTCAAAAGTTTATCATAATGTACAACTGTAATAAAACGCACTGAAATAAAAGTCTCTCCCAGAAGGCATAAGATAGTTGTAAAAATTTGTAGCAGTTTCTTTATAGTCAGGAATCATAATTTCTTAACATTGTATAAATTCCTCAGACTAAAGTACATATAGACAGTTATTTTTTTCCTATTAGCGAGAAAGTGTCACACTGTGCATAGAAACTTGTTGTATAACATCAGAATCTTTGGTTGGCATATATGTGACGCTAATAAGTTTAAATTATTTTTCTTTATGTATATATTGGCTGAAAAACTTTATGGGTGTATTTAAGCTTAAAGAAATGATCTCCAAGCTCCAAGCTCAATTCCAGTAATTTGGTTCTTTTTATAGGTATAATAAAAAATGGTGGTGTAAAACCCAATATCATTCCCTCTTATTCTGAACTAATCTATTACTTCCGTGCACCCTCAATGAAAGAACTTCCAGTTTTGACCAAAAAGGCAGAAGATTGCTTCAGAGCTGCAGCTTTGGCTACTGGGTGCACAGTAAGAACTTTTAAGAGTTAATCTAAGTTATAATCAGAAGTATATATGTGGGCTGGGGTTGTTTATATTAAGTTACATTTAGAACCTAATTTGTCTCCCTTTTATTTGGCAATCAGTGCCTTGAATATGCAAAACCAGTTGACTGAATAGTTGATGTGAAAATCTTTCATTCTTATTTATTTTACTCAGTGTCTGCATAGGGAAGACTGCAGTCGTCTTATTACACAGGACTTAGAATAACTGATATTGCTGAGCTAGACTCCCTGCCTTTTTGCAAGTTATATTTTTCCTTATTGGCAGTTATGCTTTTGGAAATGCTGTATATAGTTCCTGTAAAGGGAACTTTATGGCAAAATCAGCCAAACCTATTTTTGGTGAAGTCACAGGTGTGTGTAATAGTGATATAAATACTTATGGCTTGCTGGAATGAAAGTTAAAATAGACACAGTAGTCAAGAGGTTTTGTTTATTTGACTCATAAAGTCGGCAACATTTATGTACTAATCATATAGGGCATACAGTGGGATGAGAAGCTCCAGAATTGCATAAATCTTGCCCTGGGGCAAGCCTGTAGTCTGGTTGGAGAGAGAGAAGATCTGGATTTGTGCCTCTCAGCCTCACTGATTCTGTAACTTTTGGAAATGTTATTTAGTATCTCTGGGCCTCCATTTTTTCTTGAAAAATGGAGATAATGATGTAATCTATCTTAGGGTTCTTATGAGAATTAAATGGCATAATGTTTGTGAAGAGTTAGGGCCAACACCTCATACCTTATTTTTTTCTGCCCTCAGTAGACTAGAGATATATGATTTATTCAGATAGTAAGAGTGATTCTAAGACAGTATATGTTAAGTGGCCAAAGAGTAAAAATTTAAGCATTCATCCCTTATTTATTCATAATTATAGATATTTAAAATATTTATAACATAAAACATGAACTATTATCACTAGCTAATATCCCAAGGTATAATATTGCCTTATAATAAGGTTCATTATCATTAGATTTGAGTCTATATTTAAGTCTTTTTTTCCTCAGTTTTACTGAGATAAAATTGACATACAGCACTGTATAGGTTTAAGGTATACAACATAATGATCTGACTTACATACATCATGAAATAGATTATCACAATAAGTTTAGTGAACATCCATCATGTCACATAGGTACAACATTAAAGAAATGGAAAAGAAATTTTTTTCCTTTATGATGAGAACTCTTAGAACTTACCCTAACTTTCATGGATAATGTACAGCAGTGTTAATTATCTTTATCATGTTGTACTTACTTACCTTATAACTGGCAGCTTGTACCTTTTGCCTACTTTTACCTAATTCCCCCTCCCGCCAGCACCCGACTCTGGAAGCCGTAAATTTGATCTATTTTTCTGTGAGTTTGCTTGTTTTTGAAGTATAATTGACCTACAACACTATGTTAGCTCCTGGTATACAACATAATGATTTCATAGTTCTATTCATTTCAAAATGACCACCATGATAAGTCTAGTTGTCATCTGTCACCATACAAAGATATTACAGAATTATTGACTGTATTCCCCACACTGTACATTTCATACCTGTGACTCATTTATTTTGTACTGAATGTTTGTAATCTCCCTCACCTACTACTCTTTTCTCCCAAACCCCCTTCCCTCTGGCAACAACCTGTTTGTTCTCCTTATGACCCTGTTTCTGTTTAGTTATAGTTGTCCATTTGTTTTGTTTTTTAGATTCCACATGTAAGTGAAATCATACAGTATTTGTCTTTCTTTGTCTGACTTATTTCACTTAACATAATACCCTCTAGGTCCATCCATGTTGTTGCAAATGGCAATGTTTCATTCTTTTTATACAGCTGATTAATACAGCTGATTAATATTCCATTGTATATATGTATACCTTTAGCTATTGTTTTTACGTTCCATCTGTTGATGGACACGTAGACTGCTTCCATATCTTGGCTATTGTAGATAACGCTGTAGTGAACATAGGGGTGCATATATCTTTTTGAATTAGCGTTTTTATTTTCTTCACACACCCAGAAGTGGAATTGCTGGAGAGTATGGTAGTTCTATTTTTAATTTTTTGAGGAATCTCCATACTGTTTTCCATAGTGGTTGTACCAATGTAGATTCCCACCAGTGGTGCACAAGGGTTCCCTTCTCTCCACATCCTTACCAACACATATTTGTTGTCTTTTTTGATAATAGCCATTCTGACAGATGTGAGGTGCTATTTCATTATGGTTTTGACTTGCATTACCCTAATGATTAGTGATGTCGAGCATCTTTTCATGTGCCTGTTCCTGTCTGTATGTCTTCTGTAGAAAAATGTCTATTCAGGTTCTCTGCCCATTTTTTAATGAAGCTGTTTGGTTTTCTGCTATTGAGTTGTATGAGTTCTTTGTATATATTGGATATTAACCCCTTGTTGGATCTATTGTTTGCAAACATCTTCTCCCGTTCAGTTGTGGCCTTCTTATTTTATTGATGGTAACCTTCACTGTTCAAAAGACTTTTAGTTTGATGTAGTCCCATTCATTTATTTTTACTTTTTTTTCCCTTGCCTGAAGAGACATATCCAAAAAAAAAAAATTGCTAAGTCTGATGTCAAAGAGCAAACTGCCTATGTTTTCTTCTAGGAGTTTTATGGTTTTGGGTCTTACATTTAAATCTTTAATCCACTTTGAGTTTATTTTTGTATATGGTGTGAGAAAGTAGTCCAGTTTAACTCTTTTGCATGTGGCTGTTCAGTTTTCCAAACGCCACTTATGGAAAGACTGTCTTTTTTTCATTGTATATTCTTGCTTCCTTTTTTGTAGATTAATTGAGCAAAGGTGCATGGGTTTATTTCTGGGCTGTCTGTTCTGTTCCATTGCTCTATGTATCTGTTTTTGTGCCAGTACCATACTGTTTTGATTACCATAGCTTTGTAGTATAGTTTGAAATCAGGGCGCATGATACCTCCTTTTGTTTTTCTTTCTTAAGATTGTTTTGGCTATTCAGGGTCTTTTGTGTTTCTTTACAGGTTTTAGAATTATTTGTTCTAGTTCTGTGAAAAATGCCATAGGTATTTTTATAGGGATTGCAGTGAATCTGTAGATTTCCTTGGGTAGTATGGTCATTTTAACAACATTAATTCTTCCAAACCTTGAACATGGTATATCTTTTCATCTGTTTGTCTCATCTTCATTTGCTTTCATCAGTGTCTTATAGTTTTCCAAGTACAGGTCTTTTACTTCATTAGTTAGATTTATTCCTAGGTATCTTATTCTTTTTGATGAGATCATGAATGGGATTGTTTTCTTAATTTCTCTTTCTGATAGTTCATTGCTAGTGTATAGAAATGCAACAGATTTCTCTATATTAATTTTGTATCCTGCAACTTTACGATATTCACTGATGAGCTCTAGTAGTTTTTTGGTGGTATCTTTAGGGTTTTCTATGTATAGCATCATGTCATCTGCACACAGTTGACAGTTTTACTTCTTCCTTTCCAATTTGGATGCCTTTTATTTCTATTTTTTATCTGATTGCTGTGGCTAGGACTTCCAATACTAAGTTGAATAGAAGTGGGCAGAGCGGGCATCCCTGTCTTGTTCCTGATCTTAGAGGAAATGCTTTCAGCTTTTTACTGTTAATTAAGATGTTGGCTGTGGGCTTGTCGTATATGACTTTTTTTTAATTATTAATTTTTATTGGAGTATAGTTGCTTTACAATGTTATGTTAGTTTCTGCTGTACAGCAAAGTGAATCAGTTATACGTATACATATATCCCCTCTTTTTTAGAGTTCCTTCCCATTTAGGTCACGACAGAGCATTGAGTAGAGTTCCTTGTGCTATACAGTAGGTTCTCATTAGTTATCTATTTTATATATAGTAGTGTATGTAAGTCAATCCCAATCTCCCAGTTCATCCCACCCACCCCTTCCCCCCTTGGTATCCATACATTTGTTCTCTACTTGTGTGTCTCTATTTCTGCTTGGCAAATAATTTCATCTGTATCATTTTTCTAATATAAGCAATATTACATGATATTTGTTTTTCTCTTTCTGACTTACTTCACTCTGTATGACAGTCTCTAGGTCCATCTATGTCTCTGCAAATGGCACAATTTCATTTCTTTTTATGGCTGAGTAATATTCCATTTTATATATGTGCCACATCTTTATCCGTTCCTCTGTTGATGGACATTTAGGTGGCTTCCACATCCTGGCTGCTGTAAATTGTGCTTCAGTGAACATTGGGGTGCAGGTGTATTTTTGAGTTCCAGTTTTCTCTAGGTATATGCCCAGGAGTGGGGTTACTGGGTCATATGGTAGTTCTGTTTTTAGTATTTTGAGGGACCTCCGTACTGTTCTCCACAGTGGCTGTACCAGTTTACATTCCCACCAACAGTGTAGGAGGGTTCCCTTCTCTCCACACCCTTTCCAGCATTTATTGTTTGTGGATTTTTTGATGATGGCCATTCTGACTGGTGTGAGGTGATACCTCATTGTAGTTTTGATATGCATTTCTCTAATAATTAGTGATGTTGAGCATGTTTTCATGTATTTGTTGGCCATCTATATGTCTTCTTTGGAGAAATGTCTATTTAGGTCTTCCACCCATGTTTTGATTTTTTTTTTGATATTGAACTGCATGAACTGTTTGTATATTTTGGAGATTAATCTCTTGTCGGTTGTTTCATTTGCAAATATTTTCTCCTAGTCTGAGTGTTGTCTTTTCGTTTTGTTTATGGTTTCCTTTGCTTTGCAAAAGCTTTTAAGTTTAATTAGGTCCCATTTGTTTATTTTTGGTTTTATTTTCGTTACTGTAGGAGTTAGGTCAAAAAAGACTTTGCTGCAATTTATGTCAAAGAGTGTTCTGCCTGTGTTTTCCTCTAAGAGTGTCTGGCCTTACATTTAGGTCTTTAATCCATTTTGAGTTTATTTATTCTTTTACATGTAGCTGTTCAGTTTTCCAGCACCATTTATTGAAAGACTGTCTTTTCTCCATTGTATATTTTTGCTTCCTCTCTCATAGATTAGGTGACCATAATTAGGTGCGTGGGTTTATCTCTGGGCTCTCTATCCTGTTCATTGATCTATATTTCTGTTTGACTTTTGTTATTGAGGTATGTTCCCTCTACACCTCCTTTGTGGAGAGGTTTTTGTTTGTTTGTTTTAATTTATTTATTTTATTCTTGGCTGCGTTGATTCTTCATTACTGCGTGCAGGCTTTCTCCAGTTGCGGTGAGCGGGAGCCACTCTTTGCCATGGTGTGTGGGCTTCTCATTGCAGTGGCTTCTGTCATTACGGAGCACGGGCTCTAGGCACGCGGGCTCAGTATTTGTGGCACATGGGCTCAGTAGTTGTGGCTCGCGGGCTCTAGAGCACAGGCTCGGTAGTTGTGGTGCACGGGCTTAGTTGCTCCGCGGCAGGTGGGATCTTCCCGGACCAGGGCTTGAACCCGTGTCCCCTGCATTGGCAGGTGGATTCCTAACCACTGCGCCACCAGGAAAGTCCCTGAGAGTTTTTATCATAAAGGGATGTTGAATTTTGTCAAAAGCTTTTTCTGCATCTACTGAAATGATCATATGATTTTTATTCTTCAATTTATGAATGTGGTGTATCACATTGATTAATTTGTGGATATTGAACCATTCTTGTTGCATCCTTGGGATAAATTGCACTTGATCGTAGTATATAATCCTTTTAATGTATTGTTGAATTCAGTTTGCTGATATTTTGCTGAGGATTTTTGCATCTATGTTATCAGTGATACTGTCCCGTAATTTCATTTTTTGTGACATCTTTGTCTTGTTTTGGTGTCAAAGCAATACTGGCTTTATAGAATGAGTTTGGAAGTGTTCCTTCCCTGCAACTTTTTGGAATAGTTTGAGGATAGGTATTGACTCTTTTCTAAATTGTTTGGTAGAATTCACTTGTGAAGTCACATGATCCTGGACTTCTGTTTATTAGAAGTTTCTTTTTATTAGTGATTCATTTCATGAATTTCATTACTGGTAATTGGACTGTTCATATTTTCTGTTTCTTCCTGTTTCAGTCTTGGGAGATGGTACATTTTTAGGAATCTGATTATTTCTTCTAGGTTGTCCACTTTACTGGCATATAATTGTTCATAGTAATTTCTTGGGATCCTTTTGTTTTTCTGTGGTGTCATTTGTAACTTTTTCTTTTTCATTTCTGATTTTAGTGATTTGGGCCCTCTCTTTGTTTCTTGATGAGTCTGGCTAAAGATTTGTCAATTTTATTTATCTTTTCAAAGAACCAGCTCTTAGTTTCTATATTTTCTGTTGATTTTTTAGGCTCTATTTTGTTTATTTCTGCTCTGATCTTTATGATTTCTTTCCTTCTACTAACTTCAGGTTTTGTTTGTCCTTTTCTAGTTCCTTTAGGTGTAAGGTTAGATTGTTTATTTGAGATTTTTCTTGTTTCCTGAGCTAAGCTTGTATTGCTATAAACTTCTCTCTCAGAACAGCTTTTGCTGCATCTCATGGATTTTGCATTGTTGTGTTTCCATTTTCATTTGTCTCCAGGTATTTTTATTTCCTCTTTGACTTATTTAGTGACCCATTGGTTGTTTAGGAGCATTGTTTAGCTTCCACACATTTGTGATTTTTGCAGTTTTTTCTTGTAGTTGATTTTTAGTCTCATATGTGTGGTCAGAAAAGATGCTTCATATGATTTCAGTCTTCTTAAATTTACTGAGACTTGTTATGTGGTCTAGCATGTTACCTGTCCTGGAGAATGTTGTATGTATCCTTGAAAAGAATGTGTATTCTGCTGCTTTTGGATGGAATGTTGTATATATATCTGTTAAGTCCATCTGGCCTTAATGTGTCATCTAAGGCCAGTGTTTCCTTATTGGTTTTCTGTTTGGATGATCTATTCCTTGATGTAAGTAGGGTGTTAGTATGTTACAGTCAGTTTCTCCCTATATGTTAGCTAATATTTGCTTTATGTATTTTGGTGTTCCATATGTTGGGTGCATGTATATTTATAAATGTTATATCTTCTTGTTGGATTGACCTCTTGATCATTATGTAATGTCCTTCTTTGTCTCTTGTTACAGTCTTGTTTTAAAGTCTGTTTTGTCTGAGTATTGCTCAGTATTGCTATCCTGTATTGCCAGTATTGCTATCCTGGCTTTCTTTTCATTTCCATTTGCATGGAAATGCCTTTTTCCATCCCTTCACTTTCAATCTGTCTATGTCTTTAGATCTGAAATGAGTCTCTTGTAGGCAGCATATATATGGGTCTTGTTTTTGTATCCATTCAACCACTCTAATCCCTTTTTTTTTTTTTTTTTTTTTTTTCCAGCCACACCATGTGGCTTGCAGGATCTTAGTTCCCTGACCAGGGATTGAACCTGGGTCCCAGCAGTGAAAGCAATGAGTCCTAACCACTGGACCACCAGGGAATTCCCCATATTTGGATTCTTCTCTTTTTTTGTATATGTATCTATTATAGACTTTTGGTTTGTGGTTTCCATAAGGTTTATAAATAGCAATCTATATACATTTGTGGTTATTTTAAGTTACTGATCTCTTTACGTTTGAATGCATTTTAACAACCCTGTGTTTTTATTCCTTCCCCTCACCTTTACTGTTTTTGATATCATATTTTACACCTTTTCTTCTGTGTATCCCTAAACTCCTTATTATAGATAAGATATATATCTGTATCCTTCCTACTAGCTTTATAAGTGGTTGATCTATTGATACTACCTTTACTGTGTATTTACCTTTAGCAGTGTGGTTTTTCCTTTTGTAATTTTCATATTTCTAGTTGTGTGGCGAGAAGTCCTTTTAACGTTTCTCGTAAAACTGGTTTTGTGATGCTGAACTCTTAACTTTTGCTTGTCTGTAAAACTTTTGATCTCTCCTTCAAATGAATGAAAGCGTTGTCAGGTAGAGTATTCTTGGTTGTAGGTTTTTCCCTTCCATCACTTTAAGGATTGATATATTGTGCTATTCCCTTCTGGCCTGCAGAGCTTCTGCTGAAAAGTCAGCTGATAGCCTTATGGGAACTCCTTTGTACGGAACTTGTTGCTTTCTCCTTTCTGCTTTTTATATTCTCTCTTCATCTTTTAAATTTTTAAAAAATTTATTTATTTTATTTATTTATTTTTGGCTGTGTTGGGTCTTCGTTGCTGTGCACGGGCTTTCTCTAGTTGTAACGAGCGGGGGCTACTTTTTGTTGAGGTGCACAGGCTTCTCATTGCGGTGGCTTCTCTTGTTGCAGAGCACTGGCTCTAGGCATGTGGGCTTCAGTAGTTGTGGTGCAAAGGCTCAGTAGTTGTGGCTCGCAGGCTCAGTAGTTGTGGCGCACGGGCTTAGTTGTTCTGCGGCATGTGGGATCTTCCCAGACCAGGGTTCGAACCCATGTCCCCTGCCTTGGCAGGTGGATTCTTAACCACTGCCACCAGGGAAGCCCCTCTCTCTTTATCTTTAATTTTTGCCATTTAAGGACGGCATGATCCTCTTTGGGTTGATCCTATTTGGGATTCTCTGTGTTTTCTGGACTAGATATCTGTTTCCTTTCCCAGGTTAGGGATGTTTTCAGTTATTATGTCTTCAAATATGTTCTCTGCTCCTTTTTCTCTCTCTTCTCCTTCTGGGACCCTGATAATATGAATGTTAGTACTCTTGATGTTGTCCCAGAGGACTCTTAAACTGTCTTCATTTTTAAAAATTCATTTTTCTTTTTTCTCTTCAGCTTGAGTGATTTTCACTACTCTGTCTTCCAGTTTGCTGGTCCATTCGTCTGTATCGTCTAATCTACTATTGATTCCTTCTAGTGTATTTCTTATTTCAGTTATTGTATTCTTTAGCTCTGAATCTTTTTTATGTTTTCTAACTCTTTGTTAAAAACTTCTGACTCCTCACTCTGTTCATCCATTCTTCTGAGTTTTTTGAGCATCTTTATGATTGTTACCTTAAACATCTTATCAGATAGATTGCTTATCTCCTCTTCTCCTATATTTTAAATAGTCTTTTAATAATTTTTTATGTTTTGGCTGACTTGTATCTACTTAGGTTGTCATTGTTTCTAACTTAGATGTTGCTAAAAGTAGAATATTATCTCTGCCATTTTATAATTGGTTTTTGCTAATGCTATTGGGATTATCTGTAGTTTGTGGGAGTATTGCCCATTTTTGATTTAGTCAAATCTAAATCTGTAAATCCTCTTAACTGGGCACATATAAACTGCTTCTGTATCTTCATGCACTGAAATTAATAAATGAGGACCATAGTCAACCTTTCCGCATTGTGAATCTTCTGTCTTGCTCAGGATATGTTATGCCTTTCAGACCAGGCAGTGGTGTCAGTGTCAGTTTGTATATTGGAAATTGGTAAATCTTGATTTCTTTCTTTTAGAGGCTATAGCCTACGGCAGTATTTCTTAAGCATGTGATTTGGGGACCACATGCATCAAAATTACTTGGGGGTGCTGGCTAAAATGGAGACTCCTGGCCTCTCCCACACCTTGTTTAGGGACTGAAGTTGAGACTCAC
Organism: Phocoena phocoena; assembly: GCF_963924675.1. NCBI lineage: Eukaryota > Metazoa > Chordata > Mammalia > Artiodactyla > Phocoenidae > Phocoena > Phocoena phocoena. The sequence continues at coordinate 67,263,617 of NC_089230.1, read as the reverse complement.
TGACTAGGTGACCTCGTGTGCTTTGGTGCATATATAATGTAAAGGAGAGAGGGTCCTAGGAACTCCCGTTATAGAAAAACATGCTTTTTTAAGGTAAAAGATTTGAGAGAGTTTATATCCTGAAGGGGGGGTGCCTCCTCTTAAACCTCTTTCTGTTAGAGAACTATTGCTAGTTTGAAAATTAGATAGTGAATTTGAGTTTCTTAATTCAAAATTTGTTTTATAATTTTTTTCTTAGGTAGAAATTAAAGGTGGAGCACATGATTATTACAATGTTCTTCCCAATAAGAGCCTGTGGAAAGCTTATATTGAAAATGGAAAAAAGCTGGGAATAGACTTCATTTCAGAAGATGCAATGTTGAATGGCCCTTCAGGTGATTAAGTTCTTTCAAACATATATTATATGCTATTTGAGGAAGGGAAGTACCATCCATGGTTAAATGGTTTTGTTTAACAGCTTTCGGGGTTGGGGGAGGTATTGCTCGTGATTTTTAATGAGTTTTTTCACAAACTTAATGGGTAGGGGAAAGACACTAATGCACTCCTCAGTGAATGTAGAATGTTAAGTGAACAGATTTGTTTTTAGAAATAGCCAACATACCCTTTGCTTTATATTCTAAATATTTCTAGTGTTTAAATTTGCTTAGTTCTAATTTTTAAGTAAGCTACTTAAAGGGGAAATAGAATTTTAATTCATCTCCAGTCATCAGTAAGCAGGTTACTAAGGACTTAGTTATATGGGGGCATTTTCAGTTTCTGAGGAGTAACAAACAGTTATTAGAATTTAAATAATCATAAGCATATCAGGTTATTTTAGGTTTTTTTCCTTTTAAGAGCATTATTATGTTTGCATGTTAGAAAAGCCTCTCTTAAAATATAATAATAAATGTTGATGAAATAGACTCAGAGGGACTTGGAGATAAAAACAGGGTGTTGATGTCATTCAGTGAGATAAGAGTTCAAGAGAAAGAGCAGGCTGGAGTATGGTAGGTTGCTATTAATTATTAGTTTGTTAAATTTGAGGTGTTCACAGGACTTCTAAGGAAAGCTGTCCAGTAGCCTGTTCCAAAAGTTGTTTGGGAGGAGACTCAGGGGTTGTCAATACATGAGAGGTGATTGAAAACATAGGTTTCAATGTGGATGAGGTTGCCCAAGTACACAGGAGAAGGAGTAGCCCAGAGACGAAACCCTAGGGATCACCAGTACTCAGGTGACAGGTGAAGGAAAGTGACTAGAGAGGGAGACAGAGGAAGCCAGACAGTCAGGAGAGTGGAGTCATGGAAACCAAAAGAGTAGAGAGTTTCTAGAAAGGAAGGAGCGGTAAATCATGTCAGGTGCTATAGAGATTAAGGTAAGTGTGCTTTAGCGTCCATTGGACTAGCAATTAGAAATTCATGGTTTGTCTTACCTTTCCAAGGATCTACTGATTTTGGAAATGTTACTTTTGTGGTTCCTGGGATTCATCCATATTTTTACATTGGCTCTAATGCCTTGAATCATACAGAACAATATACTGAAGCTGCAGGTAAGTGTTATTACAAGTGAATGTTTTCGCATATACTCTTTTCGTAGTAGTAGTTGCCTTTCTAACTGTTTAGGTTAGCCTGTTATTACTTCTTTACCTAACAACACCTCAGGAAATACTATATTGTGGTGGGCAGTTGGAGAGGCAATTTAGATATTGAGAGCTAACCAGAAAACTAATAAAGTAATTGTAATACATATGAGGTTATCTTTATTCATTTTATCTACCTTTTAGGATCACAAGAAGCTCAGTTCTACACTTTGCGAACGGCCAAAGCTCTGGCAATGACTGCCTTGGATGTTATTTTTAAACCAGAGCTGCTAGAAAGAATAAGAGAGGACTTTAAATTGAAACTTCAAGAAGAAGAGTTTTTAAATACAGTAGAATAAAAGGAAGATTTAGGAGCCACTCACGGATCATGAAGAAGTGATGATTTTCTTCTTTAATCTTTTTTAATGAGGGAGGAGGGCATGGCTTGTTTTTCAGTCTTAAGGGAGTCATATTCCCCTTACCTGAAAAGTGAGGACACGATGTGGAGAAAACACATTACCTCATATCTAGAGTGAAAATTTCACAAATCTGTATATGATGGAATTGTGACATTTCAGGGCTGGTATGTAATGGCATTTCATAAACAACCTGGATGACACATGGTTTATCAGTGATAACATTTTATAAATCCATATGTTGTGTGAGTGTATTTTGAAAGATCCAAGAGATTTCAAGCCTTATATCCAGAATTGCCACATGAAAGATTTTTTTTGATATAGGGTGGTAACATTGTTCTATAAAATTGCTTTAAAATTCAAGTTCTAAATTTAGGGAAGGTTCATTTGGAATATCTGACTATATCTGTTTTGGTTTAGAGAATTTCTTCATTGACAGTAAAAGTATGCTTTTTATCAGAAATGCTGTGGGGAAACAACTAGAAACTCAGGTACAAAGAATAAGCTTTAGTTTTACCATTTGAAGGAAAATGAAAATGTTCTTTTTTATATATAATTTACTCTGAGAGGTGGCATTAAAGTGCTATTCCTCATTCCATATTTCAGTAATAGAAAAAATGGTAAATGGATAGGATTAGACTCTTCCTATCTTCCTATCTACCAAGGTGTTTGCTTGGTAGCCCCATGGTGTTCCAGAGGAATTTAATTAGAGGAGTGATGTCTGCTTATCTTGAATGTTAATGCCATATAACTGATCCCCTCCACCTAGCAGCCCTATTCAGGTTTCTTCTCAGAAGCTAGCCTGTCCAGCTTGAGTAAACTCAGTAGTTTATTAAGTTTAGGGGACAGAATTCTAAGCCTCCTTAAGCCCCATGCTAGCTCAATATAAACTAAAAAGTATTGTAAGTTTTTCCTGGTGTGACTTTCTTGAACATGATAAAAGAATGTGAAACAAGTATCCGGTAAAACAAATATTTTACTCTGTGAATATAGTAAAGGTCCAGTAGACTTTATTTTAAAGGGAGTCCTCAAGTTTGAGTGTAAGCATTCCAGAAATGGAAGGGGAAGGAGGGAAAAGTGAGCATTTGGCCTCTGCTGTAAGCAAGTCACTTGGGTGCTCTGTGCCTTCAGCTCCTCGTTTGGAAAGTTAGATTAGATCCCTCATCCTTACAGTCCTTTAAACCTCTAATTCCTATTCTATCTGAAATTATTTAAAGTTGAAACAAGGAGAAGGGAATTTGAGTGGAGAGTTAGTAGTTGAGAATTGCTTTTCTTCTGCATCAAAGGTCTGCAGACTGCGGCCTGATTTGGCAAGCAGCCTGATTCTGTATGGCTAGCATTCTGGAAATGGTCTGTACATTTTTAAAGGGTTGTAGAGAAAAATAAAGCATCAGAGACCAGATCGTTTGACCTGCGAAACCTAAAATATTTACAATCTGGCCCTTTGTAAGATAAAGTTTGCCAGCCCATCCTACGTAACAGTAAAATAAAAACTGTTTCTCTTTGACTACATCATATAATCAGATCTTCTCCTAGAAGAAAACTTGAAGCCTCTGAATTGAAAACATTAAGAAAGGGATTTAGACAGCAGTGCTCTGTGTTGACCATTATAATGCATCAGTGGTTTCTCCTCATTGAGGGTTCTGGCTCTTTCGAAGTTTGCTTTCTTTTAGCATTTACTTTGTTCTGGGATACAGCTACCCTGCTGCCTTAAGGCTGTCCTCTATGCAAGCTGCTCTTCTAACCCTTCACATTAGCTTTTAGAACATGATCCTCCATGACACTCTGATTATTTATAACCTCAAACAGGCATGGTTGGTATGTACTTTACAAACAGAAGAGGGATCAACAAAGGCTTCACGCTGAGAATTGGATATGTCCAAGACCTCTGGTTTATAAAAACAGAATTAGTTTCCTAATTATCAATTTAATACATTTCTCAACTACAAGCTTCAAATTCCTTATATAAATCCTGCACTCTAAGGAATGTGGTTTTATTTTCTAAAGCCTCGCTAAAATTCTAGAACAGTGATTGTTAACTGGTGTCCTGACACACTGATATTCTCCTGTCTCTTGTGAACTGTCACAAGTTTATTGTTACTCATACAAAGTATTTGTGACGAATTTACTTGTTAAAACCGAATTAGAGAAAATGTCAGGTTAGCATTCTGTTGTTGGCGATTCACTTGTGTTCTGATAAGCGTCCTGCATGAGAGAGCAAGGTGTCGAGTTGCTGCTGATGTGCAGGGGAGAGGTACAGTCTGTACCAGTGCTATCCGCCACAACCCAGTCAGAGGAGGTAATGTTGACAATACCGCTAAGATCTCCGTCCCTTCAGAGTTTCTGTAAGATTTTGTTTTCCTTTCAACATTTAAAAAACTTGGTCAAAATATGGGATTACCCATTGAAATATGTCCTGGATTTATCATGTCAGAAAAGAGGTTGAGATGCTCCAGAGTCTATCTAGAAGTATGTCTTTTTTTTCCCCAGATCTCACCTTGACATTTTACATTATTTTACTTTAAGTTATTTAATATAATTCAGACTTTTTAAATCCCTTTTTATATATCAATGAATTAACTGAGCCATATTACACTGAAAAGTGTAAATAAATAACATAAATAAATGCTGAGTCAAAAAATCTGTCCAGAGGAACAATTGTAGCTAATCTTCACTCTGCCACTTGAATTTGGGAGACTACTTCATTTGTAATGGTAGTTTTTCCTTTTGGAACTAAGTTCTTTCTTTATCCTCATACTTCAATGGCATGTTTGGAATGTGCTAAATTTTCATAAACATTTATACTTAAATTATCATTATTGATTAGTCCTCATATTTTGGATTAAGTCTCCAAAGATTTTGGAAGATAAATGGGGAAGCACTCGATTACAGGAGAACAGTGTCACTTCTAGATAAAAAGGGTTATATATAGCTCTTTATATTTAAAAGATGAATATTTATTTTTAGGAGGTTGACACATGAATAGGACTTTTTCAAAATTTTGTGTCTTGATTTTGAGGAAGGGGGCAACTAAGTTTTTCTCCCAGAATTAATTTGAATGATGACACTTTACTGTCACTTGGATTCAGTGATTGTGTGTTATTCCTCCACTAGATTGTATGTTCTTTGAAGCCATTGTCTTCTCAATATGCTTAATTTCCTTCAAGTACACTAAAACCTGACTCATCTGGAAAAAAACAGGCCAAGCTGAGTTCATGTAAAGTTTAAAATAATATAATTTTTTAAATATTGAATTAGTTTCTGACCTAAACTAGAGATATAGGTGGACCTGCTTGAGGTATCTTTGTTTTTATGGAAAATGCTTTTATTACATGCTTTTTTTTTTTTTTTTTTTTTTTAACTTTCACTGTTCACAGGCTGAACGAAAGGCCTTTTCCTCAAATAGCAACGTTTGGCTGTCTTTGTTAAATTAATAGACTTTAAAGGTATAATTCAAATTAATGGTTTAAATTTAATTACAGATTGAAAATGTTTTCTCTTTTGTGACTTAATTTTAAAAGCAGGCCTGACTGAATATGGGGCCTGTATAAAACAATTATACTGAACAATTATATTAGACTGAGTATAGCTAATATTTAGCTTGCCTCTTAAAATTCTCAGACTGCTATTCAGTTTTAAAAACTACCCATAGTTTATGAACTACTCAGGAAGATTTTCCCTTTTAATTGTTTCTTCGTGTAGTACTCATAAGGGCTGGGACATTTGGGATAAACTAGAACATTTTCATGTGTTTTATGAATACTTGTATAAACTGAAAGTGTTTTGATTTCCCGCAATCCTCCAAAGGACTGTTTATTTATTGATGAGTTGTGTTGATATTTTTGCTGTTACAATTTCAGCAATGGAGTTCAGTGAACGTTTGTCGAGGAGAGCCTACTTCTAAGCACTGGGGGGAAGACAAAGAGTAAGATATGGTCCATGCCCCAAAAAAACTTGTGGTTGGTGGTAAGTTCTCATAAGATTTGCTTCATCTGAGCACACTGGGATTGAGGGAACATCTGAAGGCTGCTGTCTTGGAAATTTTTGAGGAAGTGTTTCTAAAACACTTAAAAATACCTGAGTCATGTCAGTCTGTTTGAATAGAAGAAATCGATATGAAAAGTCTTTTCTTAAAAAACGATTGTCTTATTTTATAGTATATTCTTTTTAAAAAAACATTTCTGATAGCTGTGTTTTATACATTTCTTTTTATCTGAAGCATCTCTGGTCTTCTGGAAAATGTCCTACATAGTGCTAGCCTTCAAACTATCAAAGTAAATTTTCATTGTAAAATAAATTAATTGTCTTTGTGCCAGCTAGCAACTCTTTATAAGTCTGTAAGGTATGAAAAATTACATCTTTATTTTTTTTACATACTTCAGGCATTTTACAAACCAATTAAATAGTTGAGGATAATGCATTTTGACATGTATAAAATAATTTTTTCAAGTAAGCAATCAGTCTCTACTACCATCAGATCATAGTCATTTTTAAAATATTTAATACATACATATTAAAGTATGTATGAAAAAATCTAAAATGTTAATAAATATGTTTATCAAATAGCAATGGTCTTGGGGTTTTTTTCAACATAATTAAGGAGTTTTAAAAATATATGAAGATAAAGCACAGTTACCCAAATACAATGTGATATATTATATTCCCTCATGCATCAGTATTACAGATGTTGATTTGCTTTTAAACTTTAAACGTATTATTTATATGAGAATTTTAAAAGAACAATTAAGTTCTTTTGTTTAAAAATAAATGTTTTACTAGTCTCGGATGCTGAAAAATGCCAATGCAAGTTTTACATGGTAAGAGGTAGGTACATAATTACAGTATTGAATTTTCTTTAAAAATTATTTTTCAACTTCAATACAAAGTAATTTCATGTAATAACTCAAATGCAGTAGAGCAGGTTTTTAGATTCTTAACAATGGCTAAAGAATAAGTGTCTCACGTAAGAAAAATTACAGGTGTCTGTGTTTTTTGGTTGAAACTTGCTTTCAAAATAGAGTCCAAGTCTGTTCTTTTTTTCCAGTGATTAAAATGTAAGATTAGCTTTGGTTGGTTCAGTGGATAAAAGCGTCCAATCACCTTAAAATATAAACCTCAGAAATACAAAATACAAAAGAATATCAGGTCAAGGTCTTAAATAGACAAGAATCTCGTTTAGGTCAAAGACTAAGTAGACATTGCCCCACTGGGTAAACAATAAATTGCATTTGAGAGAGTTTGAACTTTTATCTGTTTGTTGTGTCACTAATGCCTGACAATATTTTGTTTGGCTCAAGAGAATGGAAAGCAGTTCAAAAACGTCATGTTTTCCCACTTGAGCTTAATTTATTCAAGGAATACCAAACCTTCTAGGTCCAAGCATTGTTGCTGCCTGTAAATGATACGGATTCAGGATTCACGACCACTTCATGCCTTGTCATCTGATCTGAGTCATTCCCTGCAGGAGGATCATGTGTTGTGTATGAGGACCTTAAAGAGTTTGATGTGAACCTAAGTACCCCTTGATTGTGAGTAAAGAGTTCAAGTTTGCTTATAGCTTGATAGAGGGGTAGGATGCCACCTTTGAAGAAGTAGGCTTAGATGCAGTTGAAGCCTAAAGTTTTAAACTATTGTCCAAGCCCCATTAATCTCTGAAAGTGGTGATGGATACTAAGTTATCGTTCAGCCTAATGTTTCTTTAGAGATGGAGCGGTTACCCATAGCAACTGTTTGGTATACCTCCCATTGTCTTTATTTTTATTTTTTTATATATTTATTTATTTATTTATTTTGGCTGCGTTGGGTCTTTGTTGCTGCGCATGGGCTTTCTCTGGTTGTGGCGAGCGGGGGCTACTCTTTGTTGTGGTGCACCGGCTTCTTGTTGCAGTGGCTTCTCTTGTTGTGGAGCGTGGGCTCTAGGCGCACGGGCTTCAGTAGTTGCAGCATGTGGGCTCAGTAGCTGGGGCTCTCGGGCTCTAGAGTGCAGGCTCAGTAGTTGTGGCACACGGGCTTAGTTGCTCCATGGCATGTGGGATCCTCCCGGACCGGGGCTTGAACCCGTGTACCCTGTGTTGGCAGGCGGATTCTTAACCACTGTGCCACCAGGGAAGTCCTCCCGTTGTCTTTAGAAAGCTTTTAGCTTCTGCCCATTTATCCCAAGTCACAAAACCCACTTAGGTGGGTTGTGTGTTTCTTAAGTGAAGCTTCCTTGTAAAAAAATACGTATATAAGAAGAGTTTGTGATAGAAAATCCCAGCCAGAAAGAGATTGCAACCATGGTTATTTTGGATTTTTATCTCTCCAATAGATAAAGTAGGTGTCTCCAATCAGATTTTAGCCATGTTCCCCAGCTTCTGATGTTGCTATTACCCCACCCACTCTCTGCCACTTTTTAAGTTCTGGCCTAAATATTTATTCCATTGATCCAAGGTTGGACAAAAATGAATTTAGAAAATCAAGGGGAAGAAGCTACAAAGGCTTAGAGATTAACGCACAAAGCACAAATTTCTTATTCTAAGATGATAACAAATAATTTGACTAATAAAACTTGTTTTCTGTCTTCACTCCAATATGTCATAACCACACTTATTTCCTATTAATATATGGCCTGATCTGTCCATTCCCACTGCCAAAGAAATATATTTTCTGCATATTCAGAAGCATGTTCTTCATGTTGAACCAGTTGTTGATGTTTTGGTTATTTGGAGGGTTTGTTTATTTGTTTTTAACGGTGTGAAGGATCCTTATTCTGGCCTCATTTGCAGACAGCCATCATTGAGCTCAGGGTAGTTTGAGTAGAAAAAAATCTAATTCCAGCTCTGGTTACTAATTCCTTTCACATCTCCTGAAGGGCCAGCTCACCCTCTTTCAGCTCTCTAGAAGGCCTGTACAAACTGAAATGGAATTCTGATAAGGGTGGAGAGACTCTTGAATTAGCTCTCCTGGAAATTTAGAATTGAAGTGAGGCCATTTAGGTGATGATGAGCCCTGGAATTTTAAGGTCAACAAATCTGGAGCTGAATGTCATGTGTGGGCAGAGGACAATGTTCATAGCAAATAAAGCAATCAACCAGAAAAATGTAAAGGTAACTGCCTAGAAAGAGAAGCTGTCTAAAATCTTTGCAGTTCTCATCAGGCACAGCTCTGCCTCTATTTACTTCATGTCTGTGCAATTCCTGTGTTTTTCTTCTTAAGCTAGTTTGAGTGGGTTACTATTCCACAGAATCAGATACCACTAAGGTATAGTTTAATACCTTTTGTGCTTTTTAAAGTCTTAAAAAGCTAAGGACCTGAAACTATACTACACAGTTTGTTCAACATAACAAAGAGTATTGGTCTCAAATCAACATCCATTCTATACATTCATTGTTAATATGAGGAAGTATCTAGAGTGTGACAAGAATATATGCTTAAGAATATTCATCACAGTATTATTTTTTATCCTGCGTTAAAGAAAAGATTGCCTTGTACATCCATAGTATGGAGTGATTTTATTGGCTGCAAAATACAGGGAGTTTTTAGTAGGAAAAATGGTCATACTATGTCATGGAAAAGAACTTATATCAATTTGTATCTAAAATATGATGGCAACTATATAAAACTATATAGAAAAAAAGACGAGAAGTAATACTTGCCCATGGCTGATAGGATTATGAATGGTTTTTTTTCTGCTTTTTATAACTTGAACTTTACAAATTACCCCTGCCCCACCAAAATAAAGGTGGAAAAGAAAGGAAATACACCTCCCAAATCTGTACTTAAACTTCTGGTAACTCAGATTCATACTCCCTTCGAATTAAAAAAAATTTTTAACTCAATTGAGCTTTGTGGTAGAGGAATATTTTTTAAATATTCCTGGAAAAACATTTCTTCCTAATTTGTAGAGGCATTTGTGTTTCTTTAATATGGGTTTGGTGCTTGAGGGCTGTAGACTTTAGGAGGGTTCTTTACCAACCTGAATGAGATCAACAAATCAGCTACAGCTCTGGACACAGTGCTTATCACATAGAGTAAGTCCACAATATTGAGTTGATTAATGTGTAAATGCAGCTCTCATATCACTTTTTGTGAATGATACTCAAAGGCATATGGTTAGGCGAACCTAGTTCAGTGCTTTGCTCACTCGAATGCACATAAGACTCACCTAGGGAACTTGTTAAAATAAGAGTTCTAACTGGGTGTGGGGTGGAGCTTGAGATTCTGCTTTCCTAACATGTTCCTAGGTAACGCCAGCACTGTTCTGGGAATTGCATTTGTCCCAATTAAAAAGAGGTGCAGTGATTACCCCAAAATGGAACTCCAACTTGAGGAATTCCATGGTAATTAAATCTTATTATGGAACAGTATTACAAAATGGGAAGGTAGTTGTAATACTGTAGCTTAAATCCTTGGATTTTAGCTCCCAGATATATTGGAGTACAGTCATGCCGTATTTCATAACTAAATACCATTGTGCAAAGATTGTTAACTATTTGTAACGGCAAAGCCAGTAACTGTGTTAACTAAGTTCATATTAAGTTGTAGTCATGGTATATTTGGGAAAAGCCAGAACATTAAAATTGATTTTTAAATAAGGATAGTTATATTCAGATGCACAACATGAGAAAACGGTGCCAATTTGGGGTGAAGACTGAGAAATTTTCAGATTATCGTTTTCAGATAATTTTTTAAGTTATCATTTTTTCATACTTGAACTATTTTTCTGGGTGTATCATTAAGTTGGGCAATACTAAAGTTGGTTGCTTTCCAGTAGCTCTAAGAGAAAGAAACCTACTGGAAAATTACAAGTGGAATCCTGTTAGAACATGCCTGAGTGAGATTTAAAACTTGGCCTTTGCTCAAAGGAAATCTTGCTGTAGTAGCCAGGAAATTTTCCTAAAGCAACTTCCATGACTCTTTATTTAATCCTTATCAAACAATTACGTTGACCTCTGCAAAAATTTCTTTTTCCTTGGAATCCATCATTTTTAGGGACAACGTTCTGGAGTTACATTTATCTAGGTTCTACATTGCAACAACAACAAAAAATTCACATTTTATTTGTTGCCAACACCAGTTTTCTTGCTCCAATGGCTTTTCCCCAGCCACCGGGGAACCACAAAGTTTATAAATTGGAGAATCAAAATTTAGATAAGTAAGGAGGGTTCAGTCTACAAAATGCCAAAGCTACTGTTCAATTGATCAGACTAGTCAAACTGTCAGACATTGTATAGACCCAAAAGGCATTGAATTTTATCTCACAGTCACTAGGGTTGTGTTTAACCCTCACTTGGAGACTCCCCTGGTGGCACAGTGGTTAAGAATCCGCCTGCCAATGCAGGGGACACGGGTTCAAGCCCTGGTCCGGGAAGATCCCACATGCCGTGGAGCGACTAAGCCCATGCACCGCAACTACTGAGCCTGCACTCTAGAGCCTGTGCGCTGCAACTACTGAGCCCATGCATCGCAACTACTGAAACCCACGCACCCTGGGGCCTGCATGCTGCAACTGCTGAGCCCACTTGCTGCAGCTACTGAAGCCCATGCTCTGCCACAAGAGAAGCCACCATAATGAGAAGCCCGCACACCGCAATGAAGAGTTAGCTCCTGCTCCCCGCAACTAGAGAAAGCCCTCGTGCAGCAGCAAAGACCCAATGCAACCAAAAGTAAAAGAGTAAGTAAATAAATTTATTTTTTTTAAAAAGAGCTACTTGAAACCCACTAAACTCACCAATAGGTAAATTGTTTTTGAAATAAACAGAGTTTATAAAATACTCTGATGTCAAGAAAAATCAAAGATGTCTCCTTCCACACAAAGGAACTAATACTAAAAAATGATTGAAAGAAAATAGATTAAATTCAGAATATGAAATTGAAAAGTTAAAGCGTCCCATTATTTTGAGAATTGTGATAATACTAAACCTAACTAAATGGTGTTATTCTAACGTTATTGGTGTGCTCACTGGATAATGTGCTTCCTTATTACTGCAGATATGGGAATTTCCCATACACAGAAACTCAGTTGTAACAGTTGTTCTTAATAACATCAAAATGAAATTGTTCTTTCTCCACATACTTTATTGTGATCGTTGTGACTCACATCCACACACGGTTTTGAGCACCATGGTCAAACCCACAAGTCCGTGTTCCTAAAGGGTGGAATGCAGGCTCAGACCTGGGATTGTGAGGAATTCTCCACTGGATTGGAAATATAAAATAATTAAACAAACTGGTCCTTCACCACAGATGGTTTAAGAAGCACTGGTCTTGAACATTGCGTGCTACACAGTAGGTGCTCAGAATTACTTGCTGAATGAAGGAATAGATAAAAAGATGCCACTGGTAAAACAAAATTTCCTCATACTAATGTTTTGTTTTGGTTGTTGTTTTAAAAAGGGCTTCAAATGCTTGGCTATTTATTTATTTATATTTATTATTTATTTATTTATTTATTTATTTATTTAATGGCTGGCTGTGTTGGGTCTTCATTTCTGTGCGAGGGCTTTCTCTAGTTGTGGTGAGCGGGGGCCACTCTTCATCGCGGTGTGCGGGCCTCTCACTATCGCTGCCTCTCTTGTTGCAGAGCACAGGCTCCAGACACGCAGACTCAGTAGTTGTGGCTCACGGGCCTAGTTGCTCCACAGCATGTGGGATCCTCCCAGACCAGGGCTCGAACCCGTGTCCCCTGCATTAGCAGGCAGATTCTCAGCCACCGCACCACCAGGGAAGCCCCCTCATACTAATGTTTATGTATTGTGCGTGACAGTTTGTTTACTTGTTCAGTATTCATCCATTATCTGTAATAAGGTGAATGAGAACTGGGTTAGGAGTCTTCTACCTGTTAGCCATGTTATCAATACATGCCAGTCAGTCTTTCTCTGCCTTTAAAATTTCCTCATTCAGCTTCAAATGAAACAGCGAATGTGAAAGTACTTTTTCCTTTTTTAATAAAACTGGGTTTTACAAATGTGAGGTTTCATTGTTATTAACAAACCTTTTTTTTCTTTAAGTGTAAGTTTCAGGTGTACAGCATTATAATTCAACATCAGTATACACTGTAAAGTGATCACCGCCACAAATCTAGTTACCATCCATTACCGTATGGTTGAGCCCCTTCACCCATTTCTCCCCCCCTCCCAACCCCTTCCCCTCTGGTAACCACTAATCTGATCTCTGTATCTATCAATCAGTTTGGTTCTGTTTTATTTTGCTTGTTCATTTTTTGTGTGTTTTTGTCTTGTCTTGTTTTTAGATTCCACATATATGTGAGATCATATGGTATTTGTCTTTCCCTGTCTGACTTATTTTGCTTAGCGTAATTCCCTCTAGGCCCACCCATGTTGTTGCAAATGGCAAGACTTTGTTATTTTTTATGGCTGAGTAGTATTCCATTGTGTAATACATATACCACATCTTTATCCATTCATCTGTCAGTGGACACTTAGGTAGTTTCCATTTTTTATTCTCTCTAAAACCTAGGATCACTACACTTCTCTATGAAATATGAATTATGAAAAAACTAAAGACTATTGGTTAGGAACATAAAACACAGGAAGAGAATACTGCCGTGAAATAAAAGCTGGTCTGACGAGCCCCAGTGCTCTCTTGGCTAACACTCTGCACATCTTTGTGATGTCCACATTGTATCACAACAATAATAAGAAACCCTCAGACTCCTGGAGTGCCTTTTGAACTATCCAACAGAGAATAAATTATTTTTGATATAGTTTTAGTCAAGTGTATTTTACAGTATTTTAACTCTTTAAAAATTAATTATTCAATATGGCCATATGGTACCTGCATATTAACCAGACAGTATTATTAACCAAATCTTCCTACTCTCCAGTCATGCCAGCAAAAGTTGATTAAGTACTATAGATGCCCACATATAAGGCGAGGTTTTCTCCAAAATTATCAGAAAAGAGAGTTGCTTTGTATTTGGGTCTTTACAAAGTCAAATTACAGAGTTCTCTCTCAGTTACATAGCTTTGAGAGCAAAGTACTGTCTTGGGAAAACATTACCATGGAAATCACCTCAGTCGATGCTACTTTTAAATGCTTGTAGAGGTCACCTGAGAGAATTGCTAGAAAAGATAGCAAAGAAACAACATGAATTTAATAACTTATTCTTCATAATCAATCAATAGTATAGATATCAATGTAAACTAGCCTTTTAAATATAAGTTTAAAAAACAATATATGATTATGTTGCAAAGATCAAGAGTAAATACCTATAAGATGCACTGGATATCACTATTATGCAGCTGAATAATTCCCATGGGCATCTGTTATGGGCTAAATTGTGTCCTCCCCAAATTCGTATGTTGAAGCCCTCACCCCCCAGTGCAACTTATTAAAAGATAGGGCCTTTAAAGAGGTAATTTAGGTTAAATGAGATCATAAGGGCTGGGCTCTAATCCAGCATGACTGCTGTCCCCAAAAGAAAAGGAAGCGACACCAGGGATGCATGTATTCAGAGAAAAAAGCCATGTGAAGACACAGCAAGAAGGCGGCCGTCTGCCAGCCAAGGTAAGAGGCCTCAGGAGAAACCAAACCTGCTGACACCTTGATCTTGGACTTCCAGCCTCCAGAACTGAAAGAAAATAAATTTCTGTTGTTTAAGCCACCTAGTCAAGGGTACTTTGCTCTGGCGGCCTGAGCAGACTAATACAGCATCCTATATGTTGATTCGAATGGTGGAGTTTCCCAAATGGGGTAGATGGAAGTTCAGATTACATGCCCCAGAAACCTGCCAGATGGTTTAAAGTGGCCTTGCTCATGAGGACAAAGCAAGTGGCAAAGATGTTTGTGAAGTTTGATTGAAATTGTTTCATAAAATATGCATGAAAAAGGTAATGTTCTAAAAATATTTTTTTATATTAAAAGTTGACGTTCAACTATTTCATGTATATTCCTTTACGTTTTTCTACTAGAGTTTGCTAAAAAATCTTTTTTTTTTTTTTGATGAGCTTTTATTGGAAGAAATGGGAGATTGCCTTGTAATTAGGCTTTCTGCAAATTTGGGTCTTTTTAAAGATTAAAGTATAGCCCTCATTAAGAAATAACATGATATTATTTAGTATAGGGATCAGTCAAATTAACTTTGGAATAAAAATGGTATTACTGTGTACAGAATTTAGTTGAGTTTCAAACAAATGCTGTTGGGATAAGTTTGGTAGGGGTTGATCCTGTAGATATATGGTATGAATAGCTATTGTTTTTAAAATAATAGAACACTCTCCTTTATCCCATGCTCTTACATCAGTGGCCATTGTTTTCTGGTTCACAGAAAATGCTGGTATTCACTGAGTATAAATGGAGATGACCAATGATGTGCTCTCATTTCTTTTTTCAAAATTCAGAAACCGTGTATTTCTCATCCTAAAGAGTTACAGGTAGTCCCAAATTATGCATTTCCTTGAAAAGTTTATGCAGAAAAAAATCAGTCTATTCCCAAGTTCCTCAGTGAAGATATCACATTACTGACTTCACTTTGAACTTGGACATGCTCCAAGGTGGAGATCCATGAAGCAGTAACTATTAAACAGGGAACACTTACACACAAGTTTTCTAGGCTAGTTACCTCTATGACAAAACTGACAAAATGCATGCTTATACCCTCTTCTTCAAAGTTTCCCTGCCAGGGAAATTTCCTACCCAAATCAGAAGCCATTGCACCCAATCAAAAGAGCTTTTCTGGTGAAGAGGTAAAACCTCAGGAACCACAAGAGGTAAATAAAAGGAGGAATATTAGTATTGCCTTGTATTGAAATCAACATGAGGAGATGCATATAAAATAGGTAAGAGGCTATAAACAAGTATGAATTTTGATCAAAGTGGGGTTTAGGTGCATGTATGTTCCATATAAATGAACTTTAGGTGCTTCCCAGTTCCACTTGGTCCAGAGAATAGAATGACACTCACATAAGGGACATGGTTCATATGAATAAGCATTTAGGGTCTAAAAGAGGTTGAACCACAGTGTGCCCACCTCACTGGCAGTGTGCTTTTCTAGGGGATCTCAGTAACAACTGTCATCAGTTGCTATGGGTGTTTATACCTGCAGCACTGAGTATAATGCTGTGTACACAATAGGTGGTCAGTAAGTGCAAATTAAACCAGTAGGTATCTTGTCAGTAGTTTTGGAAAGGTGGAGAAGGGTGGGTACTGTGAACTTTCTTTTCATCATAACCTTAAGTTATTTTTCATCATTCAGGTATTTCTGTAGTACATATAGAAGAATGTGAAATTTATAGAATTACAGGCATTTATGAGAAAATTGACCAGTATATTAAATTGAATAAGATGTATGCAGCTGGAAAAATGATTCTGGAGTATTTATCAATGGCATGAGTGTCAATCTTCATGCTCACGTAGCTGCTCCTCTGGCTTTTCCTCTGTGGGGAGCTCCTCTCCGAGGCCAGCGTCAGCTGCACCATCATCCTGTCTGGCTTGTCTCCGTTCTCGGGCGTGTAGTTGCCCAGGTCATTCACCTCCCCATCACTGTAGCTGCCATCCAGCAGGACCGCGTGTGGCTGAGGCAACCCGCAGGTGCAGGGAAGCTGCGGACACAGCAAACGCACGTTGGGATGTGAGCTCAGCATCCTCTCTCAGAAGCCCTTCCAAAGAAGCTGCCTAGTAGAGAGCATTGCCTTTTTCTAGTTTTTATTATGGGGTTGGGGGAATAATGGTGGTGGCACAGTAAACATTCTAAAACAGCAGGTAACCCATCAGCTGTTAGGAAACATCACGTCATATCAGAGACGCACAAGAAGGTTCATGATCAGATAATCGGCATGTTCTCCATGAGATCATAAACTGATATGAACCCTGATAAAAATGTTTACAATTATTGCGTGTGTGTGTGTGTGTGTGTGTGTGTGTGTGAGAGAGAGAGAGAGAGAGAGAGAGAGAGAGAGAGAGAGAGAGCGCGCGGTGGGGTGGGGGGAGAGGGATGGGGGGAATTTGAAAGGTGTGGCATTGTGGGGATAGTTCCTCCTATGTAGCTAGAGTTTTCTGGAGGAGATAACCATTGAATTGCAGACAGGAGGATGAAAGGGAAACCAGGTAGGAGGGAAGATGATCTGGGAAGTGATGGGGGATGTATGAGGTCACATGTGGAGGAAAATTTCCTAGAATGGAGGATATGTTTCCCTGGAAGCTTTTATATATATATAAATATATATGTATAATATATATTATATATGTTTATATATATAATGTTTATTGAAGCATTTATTATAGTGGCAAAAAATGGAAACAATATACTGCCATTAACATTAATAGGGGAATAAATCATGTTACATCTAAGCCATTTATTATTATACCACTATTAAAAAGAATGTCTTGGAAAAAGAAATACCTGGAAGTTTCTTTTATGATACCTCTACGTTCATAAATCATTTGTTCCACTGTGTTGAACTGCCATTTATTTTTATCACTAAACTACCAACACCACCAAGATTAAAGGGACCATGTCTTAGTTAACTTGGCTTAGCAGCTCCTGGTATATGGTAGGTGCCAAATAAATATTTGAATGAATGAAAGAAGTAGCCCAGAGTAAATTTCACACCGTTTTTGTTTGCTCTTCACACCAACCCATGAAGTAGGTGGAGGAGGGGGTGTCACTGTCCCATTTTACAGAGGAGGTTGGACCTGGCCAGGGTCCAGAGCTAGTCCAGGCGCCCATTCCAGGGCAGACACTCCAGCTCATGGTAAAGTCACCTTCTCCTGCGGCTTCCGCTCTTTCCTCTCCTGCACGGTGGTCAGGTAGTTGACGGCCGCGTACTCCAGCACCGAGAGGAACACGAACACGAAGCTGACCCAGAGGTAGATGTCCACGGCCTTGATGTAGGACACGCGGGGCATGGAGGCGTTCACACCCGTGATGATGGTGGACATGGTCAGCACCGTGGTGATCCCTGCAGACACAGTGAGAAAGAAGCATGGGTTTGTCTTTCACCAAACCCACTGGATGGCTTCGTGCCTCTGTTCTTTCTCCCAGCTGCTCCTCTAGCCTAGTCTCCATCCCTGCCCCCTCTGTCCAGCAAACACCTGCTCACCTTTCCAGTTTTAGCTTTTATGAAGCTTCTCCTGTTTCTCCATCCCCCGTGCTCACCCTCTCCCGGCTCTGTGTCCCTGCATCTTCATCACAGCCTTTGCATCACTCTGTTCTTCGGCAGAGAGCCCCTGACAGGTTGGCAGGGTCTTCCCATTCAATTGCTCAAAACAAAGATTGCAGGGGACTTCCCTGGTGGCCTAACGGTGAGGATTCCGGGCTATCACTGCCCTGACCCGGATTCAATCCCTGGTCGGGGAACTGAGATCCCGCAAGTCGCGGGGCACGGCCAAAAAATCAATCAATAAAATAAAAATAAATGAATAAAAAAAAAACCCAAAGATTGCGTATATGAGCATGTATGTATATTTCTTGTAACTCCTTCTCCAAAAGAGGGTAAAAAGGTACACAAGTTTTATTTTAATCTTTGTACCCTCGTTGCTGGTGTAGAATCTTGCAGTCCTGGGCCTACGTTACCAGCTGTCAGGGCACCTCTGGCAGAGCTCCATCCCGCTCTGCAGCACCTGGCTGCACATTCTGCCATGTTGACTTGAGGACTCAGTCAATTTTACCAAGAATGATGTTAACCTCATTTATGGGGAACAGATTCTTCAAACTCGAATGTTTATTTATTGAGCACAGTAACTGTTCAAGCTACAGAACAACCGTTAAAGGCCAGGGCATCTGTCAGTGGAAATTTCCCCAAGATTTCAAATTAAGCTCAGAACATTTGCTTGGCAAACACCAAATCACAGCGGATTGGGGTCATCTTAAGGGCCAGCGCCAATCCTATTTCACTAAGACCTGGTGGGTCATCTCTCCCTTGAAGCTCCTGGACGTATTAGCAATGGTGCCGTGTGCGGAGTGGGCACGATATTTAAAGCGGGGAAGAGGTGATAGCAACTAGCTGTTGATGGAAGGCTTGTAGAGTAGGGATTCTCAGACTTGAGTATGTATAGGAATTACGGGGGCGGGGTAGGGGGGGTGGTCAGTAAAACAATGATAATAATAGCTAGCTCGTGAGCTTTTTTTATGCGAATTAAGTGGGATAATGTATGTAAAACAGCCCAATACTTCACAATTAGTACTAGCTGTTACTATGTTACCTTATGGATTGAAAGCAGTGACAGACACCAATGATAAGGTGTTTTTATCTTTGTGAACCAAGGCAAAAGATCAGGAAGACTTGATCAACAGATCAATGAGTAAGAAGAGGAAACCAGTCAAGACAGGAAAAGGTAATAGATGCGCAAGAAAGTGGAAAAATAACAATAAAAAAAAATTTGGACAAGCAATTTAAAAAAGCGAGACTTCCTAAAATCTGGTTAGTTTTCTGACTTTAACTTGAAGAATGTGGGACTTCCCTGGTGGCGCAGTGGTTAAGAAACCGCCTGCCAATGCAGGGGACATGGGTTCGAGCCCTGGTCCGGGAAGATCCCACATGTCGCAGAGCAACTAAGCCCATGCGCCACAACTACTGAGCCTGCGCTCTGGAGCCTGCGAGCCACAACTACTGAGCCCACGTGCCACAACTACTGAAGCCCGCGCGCCTAGAGTCCAAGCTCCACAACAAGAGAAGCCACCACGATGGGAAGCCCGCGCACCACAACGAAGAGCAGCCCCCCGCTCGCCGCAACTAGAGAAAGCCGTGCGCAGCAATGAAGACTCAATGCAGCCAAAAGAAAATAAATTTTTAAAAACAGAGATAAATTGAAGAATAATTTGCTTACAATAAAGTACATAAATCCTAAATATTGAGCTCAATGAATATATATTTCTATAACTACCATACAAATCAAAATATAAGACATTTACAGAAAAAAAAATTACTGGGGGAGCTTGTTCAAAATGCAAATTCCTGGTCCTGTCTCAGAGCTTCTGATCCTATACATGTAGATGGGACCCCGGATTCTTCATTTTAAACAATTTCCCCCAAAGACTGTCACAAAGATCCCTTGGGCCACCTTTGGAGAAACCCCATTACAGAATGTGACTTTCTTAGGCAGGTGGGCAGAGAAAGCACCACAGACCAGGACCACCCACCCCAGAACTCAGCTCTAACAAGATTAAAGATGAGTTGTTTACGTGGGAACCTATGGGGACCTAGAAACAGCTTTGCTGCATAGTTGTTTTTTTTTTTTTTTTTTTTTTTTCATTTTTGGCCTCAATGCTTTTGGGATCTTAGTTCCCAGACCAGGGATGGAAGCTGGGCCCTCAGCCATGAAAGCACAGAGTCCTAGCCATTGGACCACCAGGGAATTCCTACTATATAGATTCTTAATGGTGGCATTTTACCTGTGAATGAATAACAAAGTTTTTCCAAGTTATAATACCAACAGGGGTTCAGGGCCAATTTGGAAAGAATGGTTTTATCTGGAAGGAATTACTTGTATTTTCAGATATCTGGAATGTGCACTTGAGAGGTTTCTTACCTAAAGGGACTCTGGCGGGCACAGCTCTGCGGTCGATCCAGAAGGACACCCAGGACAGCATGACCATCAGGGTGGCGGGAAAGTAGGTTTGCAGCAAGAAGAAGAAGATGTGGCGACGCAACGTGAAGTTAATGTAGAGACGGTTGTACCAGCCTGGGGGACACAGGAAGAAAAGAGAACACACAGCAGAGGCACTCAGCTCCTTCATAGGACAAACTTTATTCAGAGAATCATAAATGCCTTAGATGCTTCCCTGGAAACTTACGCTACCTTTATAAAGGGGAAGTGAGAAAAACCATGGAACAGGGTGATTATACGATAACTCATACCGCATGGGTGAGTCCATCTCAAGGAATTTTGGCCCTCATTCTGTACGTAAAGGGAACCAGGCCATTGAAGACTCTTGTTACTCAAACTACAGTACAGGGCCCAGCAGTACCGCCATCACTTGGTTGCTTGTTGGAAATGCAGACTCTCGGGCCCCGCCCCAGATCCTACTGACTCAGAACCTCCTTTTAACACTCCTCCCCACATGATTCCTGTACACGTTAAAGCTTGAGATGTATGGATTTAACAACGCCCGTTGGATTTCTTATGGGGGAAAATAGGTTTGAAGTTAAAATACCAAGCTAACTACAACAATGCATTTAGGCTATGCTTTAGCTCCACCCGGTTGTTCTTTACAAGGAAAACTTACAGGGAGGAGTTGAAAGGAACAGGAGAATGGTGGAAAGAGAGGAAAAGGCAGGATAAATTTGACATGATGAGGGCTGAAAATAAAATGGGGACTTGGCAACATTAACTAGAAAACTTCGCATCCAGGACAATTTTAGTGCAACGGTTATAACAGCTCCAAAAAGTGACTGTGGAGGTGCTTACGGACTGCCTGTGTCCTTCTCAAATTCGTGTGTTGAAACCTAATCCTCTATGTGATGGTATTTGGAGGTGGGGCCTTTGGGAGGTGATTACATCATGAACGGGATTGCTGCCCTTATAACATGTGTCTCAGAGAGCTCCGTCGCCTCTTCCCCCATGTGAGGACACAGTGAGTCTCTGAATTAGGGAGCGGGCTCTCATAGACACTGAATCTGCCGGGACCTTGATTTTGGACTTCCCAGCCTCCAGAACTGTGCGAAATAAATTTCTGTTGTTTGGCAGCTACCCAGTCTATGGTACTTTGTTATAGCAGCCTGAAATGGACTCACGCAAGGAGGAAGGTCAAAATGCTAAGAGTCAAAGGAATGGGGGATCCCCCAAAGGACCAAGACTGGTGGGTGATGTATGCAAAAGATAAGAGACGCGGGATCGCCACATGCTGGAAGGGAGCAGTGCCCTCTGTTACAGATCAGAGAGACTCAAACGGTGGCACTTCTCTGGGTAGTCAACCATGCGATGTTTTAGCAACAGAAACTGCATAAAGATTAGAGCAAAATCAGCCTGAAAGGTAATTGGTCAAGAAAGAGGCAAGGGTTGGAGAGAGTGAAGCTCAGCTGTAACCTCAGCTGCCAAGAGGAATACCACAGCACCTGCCCTCAGGCAACGTTGGCGCGGGGGAGGGTTGGCAAGCTTGCCCAGGCCCTTGGTTCAGAAAGCAACAACACTGCCCACAGAGAATGACCAATGACCAGTAGTTCCTGCACCGTGGCTCACCAAGAGGGTCGTGCAAGCAGTATGGTAGGAGGGTATTGGTTAAGAGAGAAGCACTCAAGGGGGCTGAAGCCAAGAGAAAGTGAATGGAAAACAATAAACCTGAAATTGGACTATTTCTTGCCCATAGGAGAAGGCGCTCTGGGAGTTATATCAGGGTGAGATTCCTGCCGCTAAACTGGCGATGCTGTCGTCTCAAACAGACCTCCCCATGGGGTTTATGTTGGAGCCCTTACCAGCATTTTCTAGGTTATCACTTCTGATGCTTTGGACGTAACAAAAAATCACCCCCACCCAATGCTCACCACCCTCTAGACCTGATCTAGAAGTCCAGATCCTTGGTTTCAAATCCAAGTGGCACAGGCTCTGCTCACTTGACCACAAATTCACAGGCTTTCTGAGATGGAGGATGCCCCGCCCCTCTCTTAGCCCCACCCCCACCTGTGCTGCTGTAGAAGGCCAGTTTGGTGGTGGTGTGGAACTCCTGGATGAGGAACTGGGAGAGTGAGATCCGCTCATCTGTCTTTAAAGAGTCATTGCCTTTCTTCCAGTATAGCATGAGGTCGTCTTCCGTGTAGGCATCTGGAAAGACAGAGACAGCGTCAGACGCCAGGAAAGACGACGAGCCTGTGAGGCTCTGTGGGGATCGGGATAAGATGGTCTGAATAAACAAACCGCAGTCTAAATGAAGCAAAAGTAAATCCAAAGAGACAAATCTAATTCTCGGCCTTCCAAAAGTCATCAGGGCAAAGCCCTCAGGCCTAAATGATCATCATCGCTGCAAAAGTGCTCACCCCTCAATTCAGCCTTAAACCAGATGAAATTGCTATACTTGTAGACCAGAAACTACAATTTGCTCTTTTAAAAAATGTGTTTGCAGGTTAAATAGCGGCAACATTTCACATGGTTCAGCTTTCTAAACCATGGGTGATTTACACCTTTCTTCTTTCAAAGGGTGACGATGCATTATTGATGGCAAATACCTTTGTTGTTCTTTTCTTGTTTTTAGCGGCATGTGGGATCTTCCCGGGCCAGGGCATGAACCCGCGTCCCCTGCATCGGCAGGCAGACTCTCAGCCACTGCGCCACCAGGGAAGCCCGGCAAATACCTTTTAAACACTCTCTCAGGTAATAAGGGCTGCATTCCAGCAAGAAAGGACCCATAAAGAGATGCAGCAGAACAAGTCCCTTCTCTGCAGGCTTCCAGTTGCTCCTGCCCAGGGTAGAATCAAAGCGATTCCCCTGAGGATTGCTTCCCCTCTGGCACTACACTTCCCCACCCTGCCCACTTGGCTGAGCACACCACCTACCTCAGCCAGGCAGACCTACCTGCTGCGTGGGCAGAACTGGGATAAAACCCTCAGGGGTTGCCGGTCCAGTCTGCTCGTGTGTAAACAGTTCTTTCTGGGGCTCCCTGAGGCTCTATTTTATTCCTGTTTTATTCTGCCTCTAACCCTTGACCCGTGTGATGGCTGCTTTCATGTGTCCCCTTGGCCAGGCTATAGCAAGAACCCAGTGATTCAATCCGACACTAATCCAGGTGCTGCTGGGAAGATGCTTTGTAGTTGTGACATCCACAACCAGTTCATGTGAAGTAAAGGCGATGACCCAGATTAATCTGGGTGGGCCTGATCCAATCAGTTGAAAGGCCTTAAGAGTGGACCTGAGGTTTCCCAGAGGAAGAAGACATTCCACCTGTGGGCGACAGGGTGGGCTCCTGCCCGAGAGTCCCCAGCCTGCCCTTCCCCACGGCCTGCCTTGCAGGTGATCACCGAGCCCTACGCTCCGGTCCCCTGTACTAACTCTCTCCCTGTGTATCTCCTATGGTTCTGCTTCTCTGGT
Organism: Phocoena phocoena; assembly: GCF_963924675.1. Classification (NCBI taxonomy): domain Eukaryota; kingdom Metazoa; phylum Chordata; class Mammalia; order Artiodactyla; family Phocoenidae; genus Phocoena; species Phocoena phocoena. Next base: position 67,239,689 of record NC_089230.1, on the reverse strand, counting down.
GGAACCCTGACAGATGCTGCTGCCTGGGTATTGTGGGGAAAGCAAGGTCTGGAGCCAACAATTCGTCCTTCGCTGTGTTACGCCCCTCCTCTGTGTAATGGAGATCACAGGGAGCTTGGGAGGATTAAAGGACAGAGCAGGTGGAAAGCCGTGGTGCAGGAAGCAGTCACCCCCTTGGTCCTGGGGTTTATTCCCCCTGATCCCACACTAAGCGCCCTGCAGAGCTGTCCATGCGGCCCCTGCTACATGGGGGTCCACGTCCCTGCGCTCCTTGGCCCTGGTTGACTGGAGCCAGGGGACCCCTGCTGCACCACCACCGCCCGGAGAGGCTTACCAAGGTGCCCTGGGCCAACATGACTCCTTACGGGACTTTGACACAGGCTGAGATGTGGCAGTGGGTGTGTGTTGGTTCGGGAGAAGTATAGGAATGGGAGTCATGGGAGGGTCCAGACTGTGCCCATCAGAGAAAACGTTCTGGCAGAGATTGGGGCACGGGGGCAGGTTCGCAGAGAGCTAGAGATGCCAGCGGCTAGTCCTGGATGCTGCCGCAGTCTTGCTCTTCCTGGGGCTGGTGTTTAACTTTCCAGGGCGTGTGTGTGTGTGTGTGTGTGTGTGTGTATGTGTGTGTGTGTATGTATGTGTGTATGCGTGTGTGTGTGTGTATGTGTATGTGTGTGTGTGGGAGGGGTAAGTTTCCCGAGGTCCCTTAGTTGTACCTGAGCATCTCAACCACCACCTGCACTCACAATGGCTGTCCCCTGGGGCAATTGTTGCCAAACTTGTTTTTGCCAGGAAAGTGTTTCCTCAGTGGAAATCTTATTCAGAAGAGCAATAAAACAGATCCAAAAGGAACTTTCTGGTGGGCTGCGTGTGTGAGTGCTGGGCTGGGGGGCTTGAAAGGAGACCCACGTTTGCTGAGCCCTCTGCTCCCCCTCCCCGAGCTCTTGCCCTGGCGAACTGGGAAACATCTAGGTTCCACAGCACCAAAGTTCAAAGCCATTGCCATGGGCATTAAAAGGGTCAGTTATGGGAATAGAAGGTTTGAGTCCCAAATTTGTTTCTGATTTTCAAACTTACCCCAGACTTCGCTTCTATCTAAAAAGTCATTTTAAAAGCACACGCACAGATTAGGAACACGTCCTGCTCCTGTTGAGGGTCAGAGGTGTTTAGAGTAACTTCAGATGTGTGTGTGGATATCTGGGCACAAGTCTACTCACAGCTCTCAATTTCGAGCGAGCACGTTTGTGTGTCCAGGGGAAACCGGCTGAAGTCCATGTTGCACATGGCGGTCACTGTAACCCTAGAAACAAAAAGACAAAATCCAAGTGTGCAGAGGCTGCAAAGTACAAGTGCAAAATGATAAAACAAGCAGAAAGCCCTCTGCTTCCTCCCAATACAACTGCCTCCTTCTTGTAATTCATAAGCAGTGTGCCAGGATCTAGAGAACCAAGCATCTTATGTGTGATACCCACATTGGAGTACGCTTGGGTGTTTATGTTTAACCCCAGGGTCACTGCGGGGAAAACAATGACTGCACTAAACTCCCATCACATGCAAGCATTGTAGTGAAGCAATGGTCTCATTCGATAAAACAATGTGAAATCACAACTCATCTGATATGGTTCCTTAAATCATAAGAGCATTTACGGCTCTCCTGTTTCAGATCATTCAAATTCTTCTTTTACTGATTTTACTGGTATTCAATATTTGTGTCCAGTGTCTTAGAGATAATATTCATGAAGTATTTATGCCAGTTGCCAGATCGGCACTTTTTTTTTTACAATGTTGATATTTCTATATTGATAATAACATCTACTAGTGGACGCAGGTGTTTTTAATGGGTAATTCCATGGAGACCACAGTAATGGAAAAACACTGGAAGATCTTACGGTATCAACATGCAAGCACTTGTTGGCATCTAACGGTTTTGCTTCAGAGTTTACACAGGAAAGTAAGATTCTGCATCAGAGAAGAAGCAAATACAGATTGTCAGTCATGGAAGAAAGACCTCCTGCCCAGTGTGGAATCCCATGGCAGGTTATGATTAACAGTCATTGGCTAGTGAACATACTATTTTTCCTTCAACCACAGAAAATTGGTTATGTATAAGTTGTAAAACTTATCTGAATAATTCACGGCCAAAAAGGAAAAAAATTCACTTGTAAATGGAAATTTCAAGGAAAAGAGCTTTCTTGAAGAAATTAATTATCCATGTATTCACCTTATTTCCTCGTTCCATTTGAGTGTTGGAATGGTTGTGTTCTGGGAGGGTTTCTGTATTGTTAACAGCTGGGTCATCTTATCGCCCCTAGAAATACTGATATACAGGATGTTTTTGGGGGGTTGTCAGGCTGGCCCCTGACTGGGACACCTAGTGGGTAGCCAGCCTCCCATTTCTCTGGGCACATCATCAAATAACCACACCTGATAGCATCACCAGCAAGAAAGAAACTAGGAACTAAGCTTGGAGACGCTTGTGGCACACTTTGGGGACATGAAATGTCAAATGCAGGCAGTTTTTGCTGTGAACAAAAGGATTAAAAAGCTCTACTCTCTGTATCAGTAGGTACAGGAACAGACGTTTTTAGAACCACAGACATCATCAGACTGGTTCTTGGCACCCTGACTTGATGATTTCCACTTGTAGCCCACACACTGAACAAGCACAGTGTGTGGTGTGACCTCACCCGTGTTTATTATTATGCTTCCCACAAGTCCCTTTAAACTGTTCCAGTGGGAGGATCGTCCCGTCTTGGATGAAAACTTGCCAGGTCCTGGGATTTTCCTGCTTACTCTCATGTGACAGGCAGTCAAAACCCTCAGAAGTGACAAAACACATCTCGCTTCCGAAATTAAAAGAACTTTGGGCCGAGATATTAATCAACACTTCAAATTTCATTGAGACTTCTTCTCCCCGTCCCCAGCTAAGGCAGAGCTGACGTTTGAGTGGTGTCTGCCCATCTCTGGTCGCCACCTACCTACGTGGGTGGAAGTGAGGGCAGGACAGTTCTCTGGGGAGGGTGGCTTCAAGCTCTCTGGGCCTGCTATGTAGTTGAAGCGGAGACTTCCTTTCCTGTGTCCTTCATTCCCACCGCTGGACACCTGCATCCTTCAGCCGCATCTCCCATGCCAGCTCTTGGCTCACCCACTGTCCATCCCACACACACTGAACTACTCCCAACAACCCTGGTAGTGCAGACCGAGCCCACCTGGCTCTGCCCCTAGGTGGTTAGGTAGCTCTTCTCTCGCCCACTAACTGCAGTGTCCCCCAACCGTAGGCACACATGCTCCAAGCTCTCCAAGGGGTCCCCGTGGTCCCACTGCAGGCCTGCTCATGCGGTGCCCCCAGCTCTCCCCCAAAACATCTCTTCCTCCCACAATCACTGACTCTCATATCTTGAAGCTGACTGGGAATTCAAGAGCCATGGAATTGGTTTTTCAAGCCACCTAGTGTTTTGGTCTAGTCCTGTGAATCCCCGGTGTTATTCGATCGTGTTCTTTTGTTGGTGGTTGTTGAGCTGAAGATGTCTTGGCAGCTGCCTCAAATGTGAGGACTCCTGGGAGAATCAACCCAACATGGCTTGGGGAAGGGGTTGCACACCCTTGAGCCACCTGGGCACTCCTGCGAGAGGAGGTATTTCAGGCCCTGCAGAGGAATACCCCATGACCCTGCTCTGAGTCTGGTATCTAACTGCTTAGATTCCAAGCCAGCATGAGTAATGAAGGATGATTATAAATATTCCTTTGGGAGATGGGCGTGGAAATTCAGCTTCGACACTGCCATCTCTGACTCTGAAGATACACTGCATCCACGCAGACACCCCCTACATAGACATTGGTGTGTGGATTCAGCTTTACCAAAACCAAGTCTGTAAAACTGAAATGTAGCATCAGCACAGCACAGAAGGAGTAAATCTCAGCCAGCAGCTGAGTCGCTTCTCTGTGAAGGCCTGAGCTCATCTCCACACGCCCTCCCGGGGTGGGGCGGGCACCACAAGCTTCTAAATTGGGCGTACAGGGAAAGCCCCACTGCATGCCTGTGCTTAAGGAAAGCTTCCCCACGTCAGTGTTTGATGAGCAATTAAACATTTCTAAGGCTACTGCACAGCACAGGGAATAGAGCCAATATTTTCTAATAACTGTAAATGGAGTATAGACTATAAAAATATTGAACCACTATGTTGTACACCTGAAACTAATGTAATATTGTAAATCAGCTATACTTCAATAAATAAATAAAAAGAAAGAAACATTTCTAAGGTACCTAAGCTTGTGAGAAGATTTTATTCTTTATGTTTTCAAAGTGATGCTCAAAATACCATTTAAAATCACCAAGCGGCCCAGGGTCCCCATAGTTTCTCAAGGAGAACACCAGGGAGAAGGGACAAAAAACAAGCCTGAGCTGCCCAGGCGAGGTAAACACATTTTTTTCTAAACCAAAATTTCAAATCGGAAATTGGGAATCGGAGGAGTTGAAGGAGGCAGGTCTTTGAGAAGAATATGTTAGCTACTTCTCTGACCCCTACTAGAGAAATAAAACTTTCATTAAACGTTTGAAATTGAACTTGAATAGGGCATAAATCATAAGCACCAGCCTGAGAAATTTCCCCAAGTGTATTTGCAAGACGAAATAATTCTTTAAAATGTTTACTCTGGGGCTTCCCGGGTGGCGCAGTGGTTAAGAATCCGCCTGCCAATGCAGGGGACACGGGTTCGCGCCCTGGTCCGGGAAGATCCCACATGCCGCGGAGCAACTAAGCCCGTGCGCCACGATTACTGAGCCTGCGTGCCACAACTACTGAGCCCAATGAAGAGTAGCCTCCCTTCGCCACAGCTAGAGAGAGCTCACGTGCAGCAACGAAGACCCAACGCAGCCAAAGATAGATAAATAGATAAATAAATAAATGTTTACTCATGTGTAGAGTTAGGTTTTCTTGATGTTGAAAAGTCGGCAGCTCCTGGAAAGTTAGAAGCTAAGCTGTTCAAAGCCAAAAAGCAGAATTCCCTGGCGGTCCATGGTTAGGACTCCGCTTCGACTGCAGGGGGCACCAGTTCCATCCCTGCTTGGGAACTAAAATCCCACAAGCCACAAAAAAAGGTAAAAGCAAAACTGCTGTGCTGGGAACAGTGATGTTCTTGGCTGACAGAAGTTTTCCCTTCCTCCCAGCTTCGGGAGTAAGAGGACTCCGAGAGAAAGAGGGAGGCCAGGAAGGGCTCACCTGAGGCTGTAGAGCACTTTGCCGTCGGGCTGGACCCGCAGCATCACATTGTCCGTGGTGGTGTCGTGGATGAAGGAGCGCTTGGAGTGCACGAAAAACATGTCGGGGACCCAGATCTTCTTCACCAGCCGGCCGTCAAACGTCATGCTGAGGTTTTTGGTGCTCGGGAAGGACAGCCTCTCGTCCTTCCAGTAGTGCCGCAGGTAGAGGGTCATCGTGAAGTCCTGGGGGGCAAGGGCAGAGAGGGAGACCCCACCCACTGAACAGCTGGGTGATGGCAGGACCCTCTGTACCCCAGGCTGGGGAGGGAACTGAGCCCGGGAAGTCCTTGCTTCTAGTCCCTGGGGTTTGCTGCCGCAGGAGGCTCTCGAACCCTGCTTGGGGCGGGGGGACTCAGCAAGAGGCTCTACAGAGGGGGGACCTGAGCCCCACTCCATCCTCTGACACTCGCCTCCACTGGGCAAAGGCTGCTACCGCTGGCAATGAGACCCCCAGCCTGAGAGCTCCCAGCCCACGCACAGGGCCAGCCCCAAATGCCAGACAGTTCAAGCCTCTGGAAGCAGCCCTCAGCCAGGCAGTGGAGCTGGGGGAAGGGTTGGGAGATGGACAAGTAACCCAGCTCCCGGCCCCTCAGCTGCGACAACGCTGAGGTGAGTTCTTTGCTGACTCGGAGTACCCCCGAGGGACAGAGTCTCCCGTAGATCTGGTTGGATGGCATGGCCCTTTCTGCTTCCTTCCCTTCCCCTGTCCCCAGCCTCTTCTTGTGTTTCCCGGGATCGCCTGCAATAAACTGCTTGTGCTGGAATGCTTATCTCAGGTCTGCTTCTTGGGGAACCCAAACTAAGATAAGGCCCTACAAAGTCCTGTAAGTCAAGGAGCTGTGGAATGTTCTATCTTTTATCTAAGTCCACTAAAAAGGAAAAACAGAGGAAACTTTTGCTTTTTCTGCATTTTCACAGCCAGACACAGAATCCACAGCAGTAGCATATATCTGGATCCTTGGACCCTGCTGTTTGTGTTGGAGAGCCTTTGCCCGGAGAACAATCCCAGTGGCAAGACCCTGGACACTGGGGCAGGGAAGATGATGTTTGTCATCTGGCTCTGTTTCATACCAAGTGGGTAGCTTTGAGCAAGTGTCTCAACCTCCCTGAACTGTAAAACGAGTGTGGGAATTCCCACCACCTGGGGAGTTATGAGCCTGGTGAATTCTGGCGTGTGGAGCTCCTGGCCCAGCATAGGCTCTGTGGGAATCTCCCTGTCTGCAGCTCTGGTTAGAGAAGCACTTACCATGTCGACCTCTGAGATGCTGTCCAAGCTCTCCACCTGCACATCCACGCCAACAGGAATGGCCGGGCCTGGGGACAGGGCACGGCAAGAGCATTTATTCTTTTCACTTGAACTCTGACTGTGAATGAGACAGGCGTAAGCAGCATTTCCCCTGGAACCTCCGTGTCTTGTCAGATTTGAAGGTTTGGTGTCCCACATGCCAGGATAACCAGAGATAAAAGGGTGGAGTCATGGGCTGGCTCCCTGGAATATTCCAACTAAGGTGAAAAGAAATGTTTTTGGTCTGAATCATCCAGGTGATTCTGAAACAATTAGATTAATATAAAGCATCTGTCTTTGGTTACACATGCTCATCTAAGGGGACAATGAAGACCTAGATCAAAGTCAGGTCCCATCTAAGGAGTTACTCCTCAGCACGAGGTCACACATTTTATATTTTTATATTTACCTCCTGGTTTTGTACCCTCTTTCATCTTGGAAGCCAATGTCTCTGGCCATAAGAAAGGCATTGCTTGTAAATCAGTGCCCAAAGTCATATTCAAAACATTAGCCAAGTCCACAGATCTGCGTCTTTGCTACATGATGGAGTAGCTTCCATGGGGGATGTGATACACTGGGATGGATATGAAAACATTAGATTTGGGGGGGGGGGCTGTTTCTAGGCCATAAACACAATATTCATAAAGAGAAAGAAAGTATTATAAGGGAAGTAAATTGTTGCCTCTTTTCCTCCCTGCTTTCAGGCGTGTAGGGCAGGTATGGAACACACTTAGATCATCACAGAGTAAAAAGGTGGGTTTGGATCCAACAGCAGCTGATTATGGACTGGACAGAGACTCCCTTCCAGAACCTGTTTATTCTTTAGGCAAAGGTGACTGGAAGAAATAAAAGGCATGAGAATGATTTCTGAAATAAATATTTTTTTTTCCAGGGAAAAAACCCATAAGGATGAAAACCCTATTTGACACTAAGAAAGCTGAAACCTGGCAGCTGCAGGCTAAGCTTCAGAGGGCTTTGGCATCCCTCAGCACTAAATCATTATTTTCTCTAACTATTTTCATTTAATTAAACCCAGCAGACCACACTCTGCCCTTGGATGTGGACCCAGAGTTCTGTCTGCCAGCTCCCAGACGAGAACAAATTTAGTCCAAGATCGTTCTTTCCGAGCATTTTCAGGAGGCAGTTTTGGGATGCAGCTGCCCTGTCTTCCCATTGCCGTCCTCACAGCCAGCTGCTGGGCTCCCCGATGCTGAGCCATCCCTGTCAGCAGTGGCCCGAGGACAGCTCGGCTGGGCTGGCCTGGCCACCAACCAGCAGCCGCCTCCCAAGAATGCGTTCAGTAGAGCCCAGGGCAGGCCGGCCAGGGGAGGTACTCAGATGACGCTGGGGGCTCAGGGGCCTTGCTCCCCAAGCACAACCAAGGCAGACTTGAATGCAGGGAGCAACGCTGAGTGGACCCTTGGCTTGATTTCTGCCCACAGACAGACAGAAGGACCTGTAGAAAGAAGACAAGCCCCCACAGTGCGTGTTTCATACCTCCAAAGCCAGGCCTCATGCTGAAATCGTGGTCATCTATCCTCAGGAGCTGTTCTGACTTTGTCAGTGGCGATTTGGTAATATCAGGGCTGCGTTTAAGAACTGGGCTGCAGAGGGAGAGAAAACAGGTTGATCACATAACCTAATTAAGCCAGATAAAACCCATTTGCATTCAGACTTGATCTTGACAAGTTTGATGGGATGTGTTATTTCTTCTTTAAAGCTGATGGAAATCCTCTCTTCCTCCAGCTTTCTGGATAAATGAACTGACCCAGAAGGTCCAAGACAGGGGTTTAGGAGTGTGAATGAGGGACTTTAAAAATACCAACATCCAGGGCTTCCCTGGTGGCGCAGTTGTTGAGAGTCCGCCTGCCGATGCAGGGGACACGGGTTCGTGCCCCGGTCCGGGAGGATCCCACATGCCGCGGAGCGGCTGGGCCCGTGGGCCGTGGCCGCTGGGCCTGCGCGTCCAGAGCCTGTGCTCCACAACAGTGAGAGGCCCGCGTACAGCAAAAAAAAAAAAAAAAAAAAAGGGAAAAAAAAAAAAAATACCAACATCCAGGCCCCATCTTAGAGGTGCTGATTTGGGTGGTCTGGGAATGGGGCCTGGACATTGGTGTTTTTAAAAGCTTCCCAGATGATTTTAATGTGTAACCAAGGCTGAGAACTGCTGGCCCTGGGCTTACTAATAAGTCTAACTCACCCAAAGTTCCTCGGCCATTTTGGGCAGGTTGGAGCTAGAGGAGAGAGGCGGCGGGTGTGGGCTGAGCCCAGCTCCCTTGGCCTCTGCTGGCCCATCCTGTGGAGGGAGCATGGACTTGCCCTTGGGTCAAATGCCAATCATCCTGGCTCCCTGGGAGGAAGTTTCTTATGCTTCTGCTTCTGAATCGCATCTAGGGCCATTTTAATTTATTTTCACTTTTTCTAAATAGGCATTATATTTGCAGGGTTTGACAATTTTTTAAAACGGAAATACAGTCAAAAGTTGGCCTCTTACCTGTGCCTCCACCCATCCCATTCCCCCATCCTCTGGTACCTCTCTTATTGGTTTCTGGTCTATCTGTCCAGAGTATCTTGTAGGTACAAGTAAATACAAATATATATTCTTAGATCTCCTACTTTTTTCCAGTTTCACTGAAATATAATTAACACATAACATTGTCTTAGTTTTAGGTGTACGACATGATGATTTGATACATGCATATTTTGCGGTAAAATTATCACTGCGATAAATCTAGTTAACATCATTGCCTTACATAGCCACAGATTTGTTTTTTCCTTGTGATGAGAAACGTTGAGCTACTCTCTTAGCAGCTTTCAAATATACAATACAGTATTGCTGACTATGTCACCGTGCTGTACATCACCTCCTCAGGACTTATCTATCTTATAACTGGAAGCTCGTACCTTTTGATCCCCTTCACCCATTTCACCCACACCCTATCCCCACCTGCGGCAACCACCTGTCTGTTCTCTTGTGTCTACAAGTTCGTTTTTTCAGATCCCACACAGAAGTGAGATCACACAGTATTTGTCATCTACGTTGTCACAAAGGGTCTCCTATTTTTATACACAAAGTTTACATATTATATAAACTCTTATACTTTTTCTTTCTTTCTTTCTTTCTTTCTATATGACTTGGATTTGTTTCCCATAGCAAAGTGTCCTAAGCCTCATATTCTGTTTCGCACTGCACAGTGTCCCATTGCACGGATGCACCATTGCTTACACACTCAGTCCTCTATCGGTGGACATGTGAGTTGCTGCCAGTCTTTTGCTGTTTCAATCAGTGCACGGCCTTCATTTACCCATCATCACCATCTCTAAAACCCACAGAAACAATGAACTGCTCTCCTAGCTCCTCCTTGTTCCAACACCAGTGTGTGTGCTCTCCCGGGTAACACATACACACACTTCTTCCTTTCAATGCACATTTCCCACACTTTGGCCTGCATCAGCATCTCCTAGAGGGCTGGTTCAAACCTAGGTTCCTGAACCCCTCTTTGCCCCATAGCTTCTGATTTAGTAGGTCTGTGCTGAGGTCTAAGAATCTGCCTCTCTTAAGAGTTCCCAGTTGCTGCTTCTACCGGTGGTCAGCAGACAGTACTTTGAGAACCACGGCCCTGATGCCTTCATCCTCAACACACAGTTTCCTTACTTATAACTGGCTCCATCCACCTTTAAAGTCCTTTGCTATCTGCTTTCCTGAAGAAATTCCTTATCCTATGGGGTGGGGGGGATATATGTCTGGGAGACAGAAAAACAGAGCTCTGCCCTCCACTGACCTGCCTACTCTGTGCCTATGGGCATCTTATTTCCCTGAGACTCGGTTTTCTCGCCTGATTAAAGGTGAAGCTCTGTGACCTGACCAGGGGTGTGAGGGGCCAATGAGATCGTGCGTGTGCTTTTCAAACTCTAAGGTGGAAACGCAAATGGGAGGAGCCATTGTCGTTTCTGAGCCAATAAGGAAGATTCCTCCTAAAGGAAGGAAATCATTGTGCTGGCAGCAAAGGCAGCAGCCCAGGGGAAGAACTGGGACTAGTGAATCAGGCAGAGCTACACTGCTGGTGGATGGAATGGAGGAAGCTGGGGTCCCCATGGCCGCCCACCTCCTCTCTCTCTCCCACTGGAGCTGGGAGCCACCTCCCTTCTCCTCCTTTCCAGCTCCCCCTTCCCCTTGTCCCACCCTCTGCTTCCCGCCCCTTGGCCAGGGTTTGGGGTGCTGCTGAAAATCACTGCAGCCGAGGTGTGGGGAAGAGACCCCCTTAGGATGGTGTGTGTGTACCTCTGGCTAGTGTCTGCCTTACTTGAGGGCACCTTTGTGTGCTCCTGGTCTCTGTCTTTGAGGCTTACCATGAAAATTAAAAATAAAGGTGTTCTAGAGAGTCTAGGTACTCCAATCAACAAAGCATCCCTCACCCTCCAGATCTGCTTCAAATCTAACCAGAATAAAATGTGAAAGAAAGAAAAAAAAACTATGAAGCTGCAATGCATTAATTTAGCTTTTTTTTTTTTTTTTTTTTTTGTGGTACGCGGGCCTCTCACTGTTGTGGACTCTCCCGTTGCGGAGCACGGGCTCCGGACGCGCAGGCTCAGCGGCCATGGCTCACGGGCCTAGCCGGTCCGTGGCATGTGGGATCCTCCTGGACCGGGGCACAAACCCGTGTCCCCTGCATCGGCAGGCGGACTCTCAACCACTGCGCCACCAGGGAAGCCCTAATTTAGCTTTTTGATGAGCATTTTCGCAGGACCCACAGGAAGAGGAATTGGAGGATTAATTACTCAGTAGGCCTGATTTGAAAAGGTCTGACCTAAACTATCTCCCCCACTGAAATTGATGGCATTCTTAACCTGGATCTACCATGAAGCTGTCAGTACGGAGAGGAACACATTGCCAGGTGGACTGTATCACTTGGGCGTCCTTGCCCCCGGGCTTAGGGATTCGGCCAAATGGGCACTGGCAGGAGATGAAACACAGAGTGTTTATTCCTCCTTCTCTCTCTGCTTTGATGCCAGGGACTAGCAATGTCTGTGTTGCTCTGTGATTACAGGTAATCACAGTATCGTCGATAAGCTCCAATAACACAATTTACCCTTCAGGCCTGTGGGTCATCATGGCTTCCTTCTGTTCCTAGTGCTTGGGGGGCATCCACCTGCCTGGGTGCTTCCCTGAACCCTTTGCACAGCTCTGCGAGCAGTCCCTTTGTTCAATTATTAGTTAAGCCCTTTTGAGTGCGGCGCTGTTTTCGGTCAGGACCAGACTGATGCCCAGGGACACGTCAGGGCTGATGCATAGGGATTATGTCATCCGCGGCAAAGTGGAGCAGGGACAGGTGTGCGGGGGCAGGTCCCAGGGGGCGGGAAGGGCTAAGATTACAGGGAGGGCGGCCTGTTGGGCAACAGGCAGGTGGTCAGGAGGGGCAGGATGAGATCACAGGCCACCGAGGGCAGAGTCCTCTCCATCGTCAGCACTTTGCACAGTGCTGGGCCCCCGTGGACTCCCAGCACATGTTCGTGAATGAAGAAAGGGATCAGCACCTTGGACAGGCACCAGGAAAGAGAGCCAGGAGGGACCAAAAAAGGGGGCAGGAATGAAAATCAGGTTTGGCCCTGGTCTTACTGTGGCTTTGGGCCAGGCTGAAACAGAACTGGGCACTGACTAAAGGGAGGTTTGTCAAATTCTGAGATGTCACTGCCTTTGCCGTCATGAAGCTTAGATTCTAGCTTAGAAAAAACTGATAAATAGGATGCTTAAAGTCTTTTTTTTTTTTTTGGCCTCACCACACGGCTTGCAGGATCTTAGTTCCCGGACCAGGGATTGAACCCCGGGCCATGGCAGTGAAAGTCCCAAGTCCTAACCACTTGACCTCCAGGGAACTCCCTTAAAGTCTTTTTTTTTAATTGTTGTTGTTTAATATTTTAAAATACCTTTTTTTCTGTTTACATGCCCATGTTAAAACTTCTTGAAAAACAGATTTAAGCATAAAGGAGAGGCTGAAAACCACTAAGAAATAACCTGTACCATCCTGAGTATATCCTTACACTCCTGAGAGAGAGATACTGTAACTTGCTTTTAACTCAAGTTACGGTACATCTTCAAATATTTTTCCTGTCATCAGCATCTTTTTACCAGCCGAGGTATGATTATTAACCTTGAAATGAAGTGTGACACACATCAGATAATGGGAATAACTAACACTGCCTGAGCGCTCTGCCAGTTATCATGCTAACTATATTACACGTATTAGCTTGGGTTAGCGTTCAGAACAACCCTGTGAGGTATGCTTTGCCACTGTCCCCATTTTATACACGAGGAAATTGAGACACAGAGGGTTTGAATAACTTGTAAAAGTGAAGGAGCCAGGAGTCAAATCCAGAGGCTCTGGTTCCGAGGGTGAGAGGCTAGGTTGGCCACAGTGTCTGGAAGGAAGACCTGGCTCCCATTGCCTGGAATGTGGGTTACATGCGGAACATCCAAGCTTACCTTTCCCCTCACAGAGAAGCCAGCATGGACCTTGCAGAAAACTGGTGGCCACTCACTGATTAAACGAGTGCATTTATTGAATGAGTCCCTGGAAAGTTATGAAGAAGGAATTGCCATGTCCCAAGTGATGATGATACAGGATGACATCTGAGACAGCTTTTTAGAATGAACAGCGGGTGTACGTTTTTTGAACATCTATTGATATCTTTTTTCTATCCTCTTGGAGAGAAGGAGAAGTTCTGACCTATGGTTCTTCTTGATGTTTCCTTGCTGTAGTTCCTCATCAGTTTGTGTGTGGATGATGTTTTCTCAGAACATCTCCCAGAGGTTAGATAAAACAGGGATGGGGGAGTGTGAGAAACAAGTGATCTGCCGGAAGTCTCATTCAGCCAATAGCAGAGCACTTGATAAGTTATACTTCACTTTGCTGATTATCTCACCTCTGAGAAGGTAGAGAACTTAATTTTGACAAGAAAGCAAGAACTAGCTAATGAACCATATGACCCAGCAATTCCACCCCTGGCCATAGATCCAAAAAAACAAAATAAAATTAATTCAAAAAGATACATGCACCCCATTGTTCATAGCAGCATTATTTACAATTGCCAAGATATGGAAGCAATCTAAATGTCTATCGGCAGATGAATGGATAAAGAAGATGTGGTCTATATACACAACAGAATATTACTCAGCCATAAAAAAAGAATGAAATAAGGTCATTTGCAGTGACATGCATGGACTTGGAGGGCATTCTACTTAGTAAAATAAGTCAGACAGAGAAAGAAAAATACTGTATATCACTTAAAAAATAAAACAAACTACTAAATATAACAAAAAAGAGACAGACTCACAGATATAGAGAACAAACTAGTGGTTACCAGAGAGGAGAGGGAAGGGAGGAGGGGCAAGATAGGGCTAGGGGATTAAGAGGTACAAACTACTATGTACAAAATAAATAAGCTACAAGGATATATTGTACAGCACAGGGACTATAGCCAATATTCTATAATAACTATAAATTGGGTGTAACCTTTAAAGACTGTGAACCACTATACTGTACACCTGTAACTTATTTAACATTGTACCTCAACTACACTTCATTTTTTTAAAAAATCCAAACAAAAAAAAAGGTAGAAAGAAAGAACTTGCTAATGAAATGTTCTTGCTTTCTTGGCATATGAATAGCCAAGGAGAGAAACCCTGAATGTGGGGTCCAAATCACCTGGATGTCATCCTCCTTCACAGCCCCATCCAGGGCCATGGAGAGCAGTGGGGCATGTGCAGCCCTAGCCGCACTGCTTGGAGGTGTGTCTGTTCATAGGGCTGCCCTCCTGGCTCGGCCAGCCTCGCCCACCCCAGGCGCTCAGCCAGTCCTGGATGAGCCTCCCCTCCACGGCCTCTCTCCATATCCTGGCCTCTCCATTCCCACCCCCTCTGCCCATCATCTCTCCCATGGGAGGCAGAAGACTTCCTTGCCTCTGGTCTCACCCTACCCTGATCCAACCATCACACCAACAGCATGGTATGGGAATCACAATCATGCCACTTCCCCTCTTAAAACCCTTCACCCTCAAAGTGAAATCTACACAACTTAGGCATACAAGGCCTATAATAGGCCTCCTGCCCACCTCCCCAGCCGCAGCTCCCTCTCTGCCCCCTTCTTGCAGCTGCCAGTTATACCCCCCATGCCTTTGCTCCTGCTGTCCCATCTATCTGGAAGGTCCTTTCCACTAGTCTTCGTACACTTTCTTACCCAGACGATGCCTTGCACACCCAGATCAATATCACCTCCTCCGGGAAGAATTCCTGGGCTTCCCTCCTTCCCACTGAAGTCAATACCTTCATTAGAATGTGCTCCATCCTGCACAGCAGGGGCTTTCTGATCAGCCCACCCACTTCCCTATGCACTCTATGTCGGAGGGACTCTATCTCATACATCTCTGTGGCCCCAGCTCCTAACCGTTTGCACAGCTCAGACTTTACAAAGATATATACAAAATATGGAAGGAGAAACACAAACCCACAGGTGTATTCCAAAGAGATGAATGGGTCCATAAGCAATGTGGCAAGAAGACCAAGGTGTAAACGAGGCAAGGCTCAATCAAAAAAGGTGCTAAAGACAAGCAGAATTCTTTAAAGTTGGATTCTGAACCAGGACAGTCAGTAGAAGGAAGTACTGCTTGGAAAAGATGGAGCAATGTGAACAATTACAATAGACAGTAATTCTGCTAACAGAATCCAATTTTACTTTGATACTCTCCATCAAAGAGAATGGTCTTCAAATTGGGAAGGGAAGAGTGAAAAGAATTAGCGGCTGACCAGCGTGATGAAAATGATAACCTGAGATAATCTCACTCAGTGTTTCTCAGCCTTGATCACACGTTGGGTTCACTTGAGAGACTTAAAAACTCCCAGGCCACACCCCAGACCAAGGGTGGGGCCCAGCCATCAACAGCTTTCAGACCTCCTCAGCCAACATAGAGAACAACTGCTCTAGCTTTTTAAATGGAACTCAAGCCTACCGACCCAGATAAATTACAGCTCAAGAAACTTAAGGATCCTGCAGCAGAGAAAACCTGGAGACTAGGAGAGAAGCCAGAAAACTGGAGATGGAAAGACGCTTTCCTGAGGTTCACAAAGAAGAAAAAGAGTATCGCGGGAACTGCTGAGGTTAAGCTCCAGGTTGATTCCTGGCCATGTTCTAGAACTTTGATTACAAAGACGACTTAGGAACATTATTGGGTCCCATCATGTCAATAGCATGTGAGTTCAGTGTGAGTTCAGACAGGGCAAGACACCCTGAAGTGGTCTCCTTCCCCTGGGCAGGACCCCCATGTTGGCAAATCAGGGAGTATCACTGGGTGATGTGTAGAGTACAACTGTCCTCAAAGCAAAGGCAGCTCTACGGGGCTCCTGGTGGATGAGGGTCTGCGCTGGCCTTTCTGATCTGTGTCCGCCATAGGATGGCATAAATGAGGACCAGCATCTTTATGGGTTTTCGAGCTTTACAGTCAAAGTTCTTCGACATGCATTGGCCCACACGATCCTTACAATAACCCTGAGGTGACAGACATAATTGACTCCACTCTATGGAAGGGGCAGACTTGAAGATACCCAGCGACTTGTCCAAAGTCACGGTGTGAGAGTGTCGCAGTGGCAGGTCCCAAAGCCAGGCACTCTTACAGTTTGAGCCTGACTTCCCACCGTGGCCCCTCTGGCTTGGGAGCTTTGGTGATGGATTCTTGGGGTTGCCTGTAACTGTTGGTGCCCAAGCCAAAACTTCAAAGGAAATCCTCATGGACACACATCCAGGGCTCCATCTTACCTTATGGGAACAAAATTCGGGGCTATGATGGTAAGCAGGGTTAGGGGTTAGGGAATGGGCCGCTGGGGGGGCTTGTTTCATATTGGTGGCCAGGGAACACATCCCTGAGAGGGTGACAACCTAGCAGAGGCCTGAGGGAGGTGAGAGAACGACCTGCCGATTCTGGAAAAGAGTGGTCCAGGCAGAGGCACAGCAGGGACAAAGGCCATGAGATGGGACTTGCTCGGTGTGGCCAAGCTGGTTGGACAGCAGAAGGGAGAGGAGACCCATGCCAGACCAGCTGCGCTCCCTCTGCCGCTGAGCTAGGGTTGAACATGGGCTAGTGTCTTGGTTTTCCACCCAAGTGATGCTGCTGTGACGTTTGCACACCCTGCTCTTCTGCACAGGTCTTTGAGGCAATGACCTGTCGTGGCACGGAAGGCACTGGGCAGTTAGGGGGCTGGCACACTGCCGGGAGCCCCGGCTTTTCTGACTGATGAGGGAATACGGCACGTTCCTCCTCTCTCTAAGTCTGTTTCCTCTGCCATGAAATAAGGGATTGGGCCACAGGGCAGCTTTGAGACCTTTCAAGTCTGTTCCAGCAGCATCATCCCTCAGACGTTAGAGGTACTTTACAGCTCTAGTCCTATTGGCAGACAGTGATGTGGAAAGGGTCAGTCCACCGTCAGGGCCCCACAAAGACGGTTTTGTGTTCCCCTGGACCCGCCAGCATGGGGTGTGTGTGTGTGCATTTAATTTGTATTTATTGTATTTATTTATGTTACCATAATGTTATTTACATTGCACTTCTTGAATTGCTATAGAGGCTGTGCATTCGTCCGCATCATGAGTCAGTATTGTGTATTTTCCCTCAAGTATAAATAGTTTATTTCCTTTGATTCCTCACTAAGTGGATTTTGGGCTAACCAACAATCTTTTTCAAACCACTGCCTCTAAGAAGGTGTGATAGATAATTTTTGGTGTCAACTTGGTTAGGCTATGGTACCAGTTTTCAGTTAAATGCCAGCCTAGATGTTGCTGTGACACTATTCTTAAGATGTAATTAACATTTAAATCAGTAGCCTTTAAATAAAGCAGACTACCCTTCATAATGTGGGTAGGTCTCACCTAATCAACTCAGTCTTTTCTCCTAAGGTCCTCTGAGGAAGAGGGAATTCTCCCTGCAGACTACCTTAATTTTTTTGTGTGTGTGTGTGTGGTACACGGGCCTCTCACTGCTGTGGCCTCTCCCGTTGCGGAGCACAGGCTCCGGACGCGTAGGCTCAGCAGCCATGGCTCACGGGCCCAGCCGCTCCGTGGCATGTGGGATCTTCCCAGACCGGGGCACGAACCCATGTCCCCTGCAGTGGCAGGCGGACTCTCAACCACTGCGCCACCAGGGAAGCCCAGACTACCTTCAGATTAGGGCTGTAACATCAATTCCCTCTGGAATTTCCAGCCTGCCTGCCCCATAAATTTCACACTTGGTGGCCCACACAATCATGTGAACCAATTCTTTAAATAAATCCTCCTCCCCCTGTCTCTCCATGTACACCCACACCCACAAACACACACACACACACACACACACACACACATATTACACTATATATATGTTACACAATACACATATGTGTGGGTAAGATAGATAGAGAGAGAGAGAGATAAATAGGTATTATATATATATCCTATTGGTTCTACTTCTCTGGAGAACCCTGACTAATCCAGAGTGTGAATATTCCTTGACACCTGAAGTCTGCATACCCGTGGCAGGCCTGAGTCACCTGGACCCAGAAGGCTGTGTCCGGTGTGGGTGGGACCAGCCCAGCTTGGATGTGGCTTCTGTGTTATCTTGGGTTCCTCTGATCAAGCCTTCTTCTCGCCACCATGACAGACCCAGGTTCCCACCAAGCTGATGGGTCCTCAACTCGCAGACCCGGCCTGCTACGGCCCTCCCAGGGAGACAAGAGGGCACAGCAGGACACGTTTGTCCACCTGCTTTTCAGGTAAAATCTCGACCTAGATCATCCCTTTTTCCTTGTTCGTATGTCTGAACATAAATTCTCTATGCCTTCCCATTCGAAGACACTGCATTGCTTTTTTTTTTTTTTAGTTTAAAGCTCTGAATTTTCCCCACCTATTCTCTTTATCAGAATTCTTAGGTTGTATTTTTCCCATATGTTATAGAACGTTCTACTTTCTAACTTGTAGATCAATATCTGTCCCTAATACCAACACCACCTGCTTTATGAGCAACCTTTGTTTAGTGATCATATCCTATTCACAATGTACCTATATGGCTTTGAACATTTTAGACTTGCAATAAATGTCTTATGAGTGGAATTCCCATCACTAATTAAATACACCAGCTGTTAAACAAAACAAAACAAAGCGTATGTACATCAAGGAGCCTGTGATGCGTTTGGGAATGAGAAGTTGCTGGGTGACTTCTCAGCCTAGTGCCCTCCCGCCCTCTCACCCAAGGAATGGGGAGGAGACCAGGCCTAGAACCGGGGGTCACAGATCCCAATGTCACAGAAATCACAAGTTACAATCACTTGTTGGAAGTTAGATTTCTTTAACGAGGCTGCTCGCGGTATTGGAAGGGTCACTGATTTGGCACCATTCAGACTTGAGTTTGAATCCTGGGGTGGCCACCAACTAGCTGTTAACCTTGGGTGGGTTACTTGATCTTTCTGTTTCCCAGTTTCCCATAAAATGGGGGAATAATACTAACCTTAGGGGGTCACTGTAAGGATTAAACAAGAAAATGTTAGCTAGAACCACAGGAAATGGCTGATATTCCCCTGTTTTTGAAGTATCAGAACATTCTCATATGGTTCAACCCAACTTTCACATCCATGAATAGAACTTCCTGGTCTCATTTTATGGTGGTCAGAGGAGGGCACAGGAAGTAGAGAAACAGGGGACGCGGAACTCTGAGGGTACGCAGGGTGGCATGAGTTCCATACCTTTCTGGGCCTTTCTCTCCTCATCTTTAAAAGGAGGGGATTTCTAAAGTCTTTGATATTCTGACATTCTGTAAAAGTTATTGGATTAAGGTCTGTCACCCCCACTAAACTGTCAGCACGTCACGGGAAGGAGTGAGGTCCACGTTCCTCTCCATTGCCTCCAGTGTCTGGGGCAGTGTGGTCAACACATATTTGTTGAACGAATGAATGACTGAAGGAATGAGTGAGTGAAGTACAGGAATAGCAAGGGTTAGGAGTCACTTACTTATTCATGCCCAACATTTCTTGAGCAACTACTATCTACCAGATATTGTACTTGAACCTGGGGAGACAAGAATAAATGTGCTGGTTGAGCCCTTGTTCTGAACTGAATTGTGCCCCTCCCCGATTCATATAGTCCCCTAACTCTTTGTGTGACTGTATTTGGAGATAGGGCCTTTAGGGAGGTACTTAAGGTTAAATGAGATCATGAGGGTAGGCCCCAGACCCAGTAGGACTGGTGTCCTCATAAGGAGAGGAAAAGACACCTGGATCCTCCCCCACTACCCAACTCCGCATTGACGAGCACAGAGGAAAGGCCACGTGAGAAGGTGGCATCTACAAGGCAGGAAGAGAATCCCTACCAGAAATCGAATTTGCCAGCACCTTGGTCATGGCCTTCTAGCCTCCAGGACTATGAGAAAATGAATGTCTGTTGTTTAAGCCACCCAGGCTGTGGTGTTTTGTTATGGCTACCTGAGCAGACAGCCCGCAAGGGGCTCACAGTCTAGAAGCTGAGACAGATGAAGAAAAGTGATAATGCTGAATGATTAGTCCTCTGAGATAGGACCGATCAGGGGCCGTGGAATTTCGGAAGAAAGTTACCTGAGACTTGAGAGGCAGGGGTAGGGGAGGGCCAAGGAAGGCTCCTCAGAGAAGGTGACATCTGTGCTAAATATTAGAGGAGGAAAAGACTTGAGCCAGAGGAAGTGGGAAGAGACGGGTGTCATAAGCATGGGAGCAGCCCAGCAGAGGCTCAGGAAGCCATCAGTATGAGGGGCAGCTCATGCCAGATGAGAGAGAAGCACAAAGTGGAGACTCAAAGTTCCAGCAAACTCTCTGGAGAATGAAGGGATGAGATGAAGAAAGAACACTAGTAACTTAAGAGGAAATCACATTCCACGGTGTTTAGGGCAATCAGAGAGATGCTGTCCATAAGCCAGAGGCTTGCGCTTTGTCAGGACAGGATGTGCCAGCAGTGCCTCGTGCGTGATCACTGCCTCCCTCCCGGCCTCTGCCCTTCATCACCTGAACCCGCTTGTCTCCCCTTGCCTGGAAGCTCTTGCCTTTCTCTCCCTCTCACCTTCTCTAGTCTCAGTCTCCCAGTTCACAGCCAGGTTTCTTGTTAAGAGTGAACCACATTCACTGTTTTCTCTTCTCAACACACCACCACCCGTCTCTTCTCACTGAGGTTGTTCATGGCTCTTCGTACCATATCTCTTGGCCCGCTCACATCTTGGCCCTCTACCTAACTGATTTTGACTCTGGTGGGATCTGACCCTGTTGATCGCTCCCTCTTTCTGGAAACCCTTGACACAGCACTGGAACACTTCTCTGGTCTGTAAGCCTCTTGCAGGCAGAGCCTGTATCTGATTCAGTCATTGGCAAGGCACCCGTTGCCCAGGGCAGTGTCTTCCCTGTAACAAGCAACTGGTAACTGTCCCAAAGATGCTCCCTTCGCCTCCTTGATACCTCTCGATTCCAGTGCTACATCTATTTCTCTGGTCCCTCGTTCTCAGCTTCCTTCACTGAGTCCTTTTCCTCCAACCTCTCCTTAAATGTCGTTCATCCCCAAGGCACTGTCCTTTGTCCTGCTCTTATTTTATGCTACACACTGTCTTTGGGTCACCTCACCCACCACCACCTAGGAGGACTCTCTTTACATCTCCAGGCCCAAATTCCCTCCCGAGCTGCGGACCTGTAGGCCTTCCTGTCAACTGGACAACCATCTCCTGGTATCTTGCAGGCACATCCAGGTCCATACGCTCATACTAAAATCATCATCTTTTCCCCCAAACGTGCTTCTCTTCCTGCTCTCCCTTCCCTGGTACCACCCTCTACCCAGCTATACCATCCAAATACCTGCTAGACTTTCACCCAGTCTAATTCTGACAATTCTACCTCCTTAAAACTCTCATCCATCTTCCCCATCCCTGTTCATTTCATCCTACTCATATCCTGGTTCCGGCTCTCACCATCTCTCATCTGGTCTAAAGCAGACACACTGGATGACTTTCTCTGTCCCCCCTGTAGCACTTTTCCCATCCTCCTGCCATCCTGCCACCAGTGTCATCTCTCCAAAATGGAAATCAGCTGAAACTATTAGATCCTCTCTACCTTCAGAGTAAATTTGAATTCTTTAGCTAGACAAAGCAATATGATAATGGTACTTTGTTTCTGATGGGATCAGTTTACCCTCCTAGAGCTTGAGCCAGCATTTGTCCAGGGGCCTGTGGTATAGACAGGCTAGATCTTTATTCTTTTTCTTTTTCTG
This sequence comes from Phocoena phocoena, assembly GCF_963924675.1. NCBI lineage: Eukaryota > Metazoa > Chordata > Mammalia > Artiodactyla > Phocoenidae > Phocoena > Phocoena phocoena. The sequence goes on along the minus strand of NC_089230.1, from coordinate 67,217,854 downwards.
GCCACACAGTGTGGCCTGCAGGATCTTAGTTCCCCAACCAGGGATCAAACCCGTTTCCCCCTACATTGGGAGCACGGAGTCTTAACCACTAGACTGCCAGGGAAGTCCCTAGATCTTCATTCTTCCAGGGAGGAAGGAGAGACCATACGTATTGATTCATTCTAGAAACATTGCCCCGGCATTCTGATCTTTACCGAGAGTCAAGTAAGGCACAAAATGTAAGGAGGCACTTCCTCTCAGGTCGTGCAAGGGCCTCCTTAAATTTCCCATCGTAGCCACCTTATTTGCCTCACCCCCATTGTATGCATGAGTTCACCTTGCTTCCTATGTTATTATTATGACCCCTGAAACGAAGCCTGGATACGAATTACCAGCAGCTTATGAGTTTAGAGTCTGGCTGAAATTAAGTGAGCCTTTAAAAGTTGAGGCTACATAAAAACAAAAACCTGGCTGGGTTCACCATTCTGGAAAGCAATTCTGCCAGTTATATTGGAGCTTTAAATGCTCTTCTGCTGTTTGACCCAGTACACTTCCAGGAGTCGATCCTAATTAAATAATCGTGCATGTAGACAACCACCCTTATGTACAAAGATATTCATACAGAATATTTATAATAACAAAGAGGAAGCAATTAAATGTCCACAAATAGAGGAAGATGTTTAAATGGTGGTAATTATACACTATTATGCATTGTAGTGTGGGCATTCAAACGATAATTCTATAGACTTCAAATAAGTAAACAAAATCATTGTATTAAATACAATGAGGTTACAAAATTATATGCATAGAATAATCCCAGGCTAGTAAATACTCAATATATGCTTAGAGAAAAAAAAGACTGGAAGAAAATACACAAAAATGTTAACAAGGTTACTTCTAGGTTTGGGGATTATGGGTGATTTCTGTGTGTTGAAAAAATTTTTGTTCCTATGGTTTTTAAAATAATGGTCATATATGGCTTTCATAATTTAAAAAAAGTGAAAGTTCTTTTAAGTAATTTTTAAGAGAAAATCTATTTCACTCTCTAGACTTCTCTTCCTCAGTGGTATTTACTAATAGGTCACCCCTCCAGCTCTGGCTTGGGAGAGAGGCTGAGAAGTTTTTGGCGACAACCCATAGGATTTGTTGCTGTCGTTGTTTTTAATCCTCATCTCTATGGCAGCACCGCTCCACTGATTCCACCATTTGCCCAGCAGCTTCTGACTCTTGACTGTAACAGGACATATGGCTTGTGCACAGCGGTCTCTGTCTGTGTCCCGGGCTCACCATGACCACTGGATATTTCAGCTCCTAGCTTTGTGATGTTGCTAAAACAGCTTGAAACAAGCGCTGTGAGCCAGAGCTGGCTGTTCCGGATCCCATGTGTGGAGGGCTCTCTCAAACACAGAGCTGGGCACTGAGGAACAAGACACCACTAGCCCCAAACTCCAGAAAGCTGGACTTCCTTCCATGCTAATTGCTTTTTTATGACCTCTATTCATGTTAAGTTCAGAGATGAAGAAAGCTGAAGCTCAATTTGGACTCAGGCTGATAAAGAACCAAGAATCAGTGCCCTTCCTGCCTCCATCTCTTCCTCAGTGAAAGAGAGAGAGTTGGATTGGGGGATCTCCAAATGTACTATTTTATTGATGCATATCGGACAAGCAGGTATGCAGGTATTCCATTACCAGCTCTGTCACAGAGCTGCCCAGGTGAGACCGATGCTGAAGGATAGGTCTGGCTCTGTCTAAGCTCCCTCCGCAGGCTGGTATGGCCAGGGTGACACGTACCATGCTGGTAACCAGCAGCGGCTGGTCCTCAGGCAGGTCCATCCCTGCATCCTCCCGATTTACTACTGGTGGGGACAACCTAATGATCCTCCTAGCCACACAGCTTGAAGACAGCTGCTTTCTTCTCTTTTAAAAGGGACTTACACATCTAGCAGAAATAATTAGGACTCACAGAATCATTCTCACTAATTAGAGGTCCCATGGGTTATTTGAGAATTCCCAGGTTTGTTCCAACCTAGGATGCACACATCAAATAATTGCCCTTATTTTTTTTTAATGTGCATATATTCTTTATCCAGTATCTACTTTTACCCAGGACAATTCCTAAGAGATTGAAGAATATGCAATGATAGCACTGTATCCAATCTAGCATCATTTAAAAAGAAAACATAATTCTAACTTCCTAAAAGGGGGAGTAGGCGGAAGCAGGAAAACAAAGGGAAAAGGAGTAAAAAGGCAAAAGGCATCCACGGGAAACACCATCTATTGTAAACGATTCCACAACAAAACCAGAAGCTTGCTTTACATACCCTCTTCCCCTAAATTCTCGATCAGGAGAAGTCCACTCACCTGCCTTTCTTCGACATCTCCTGTACGTCTCTTTTTCGCCAGTGCACTCTGCTTTCAGTAGCCAAAGCCCATGGCCACCACAACAGGAAAAGGCCAACTTTCATGTTCTGGACAGCCAGCATGCGTTTCCAAATCCAAACAGTTCTCTCAAGAAACAGCAAAAAAGGAAAAGGATGTTCTTTTTCTCTCTTAACACATTATTGTTCTGTTCATTACTAGAAAGATGTTTACTCATGCAAAAAAAAAAAAAAATCAACCCACAATCTGTAATCTGGAGGGCAGGAGAAAAAGCAATTTCCACTAAACCTATAAATCCTCCTACGTCAGATGTCAGGGATTTTCTGAACTGAGGTTGAAGTCCTGTGTCCCTGTCGGACAATTATTTTGGCTGGTCTAAATGAGTTCATCGTCAGACGTGGTGAATACGTTCGTAAAAGGTCTGTATTTCCTGTTCCAACAGAATAGAAGGAAGTAAAAACAAACCAAAGCAATTTCTGAAACAAGACATACCTGAGGTGCTGCACTGCTTCTTATGCCCCGAAAATGAGCTCCTCCCTGGATCTATTTAAAGCTTTTCGCCATTATTATTTGCTTTAGCTGAGGGCTGGATTTGGATGGTTCCCCACCCTCACTCCTTCCTGTGGTTGAATCTGTGGAAACTCAGGGCTCTGTACCTGTGCCATTATCTATCTGGCTGCGGTTGGGAGGGCTAGGGGGAAGGAGGCTTTTTTTTTTGGTCTTAGATTTTGCACAGTAAGAGTGAAATTCTCTTATCAGTAGTACTATTCATACTGTGAACCTCATCAGACTTTTCACACTTGGAAAATATCAGTAATAAATTAACAATAGCAATTAAGTCTGAGTTATCTATTGTTAAAAACAAGACAGAGGCCCAAAATGGAGCTCCACATCACCAAAAGGAGACAACTTCATTCGTTTTAGCTCTCCCAGAAATGGAATCTTTTTTTTTTAACATCTTTATTGGAGTATAATTGCTTTACAATGGTGTGTTAGTTTCCGCTTTACAACAAAGTGAATCCGTTATATATATACATATGTTCCCATATCTCTTCCCTGTTGCGTCTCCCTCCCTCACACCCTCCCTATCCCTCCCCTCCAGGCGGTCACAAAGCACCGAGCTGATCTCCCTGTGCTATGCGGCTGCTTCCCACTAGCTATCTACCTTATGTTTGGTAGTGTATATATGTCCATGCCTCTCTCTCGCTTTGTCACAGCTTACCCTTCCTACTCCACGTGTCCTCAAGTCCATTCTCTAGTAGGTCTGTATCTTTATTCCTGTTTTACCCCTAGGTTCTTCATGACTGTTTTTTTTTTTTTAATTCCATATATATGTGTTAGCATACAGTATTTGTCTCTCTCTTTCTAACTTACTTCACTCTGTATGATAGACTCTAGGTCTATCCACCTCATTACAAATAGCTCAATTTCGTTTCTTTTTATGGCTGAGTAATATTCCATTGTATATATGTGCCACATCTTCTTTATCCATTCATCCGATGATGGACACTTAGGTTGTTTCCATCTCCGGGCTATTGTAAATACAGCTGCAATGAACATTTTGGTACATGACTCTTTTTGAATTATGGTTTTCTCAGGGTATATGCCCAGTAGTGGGATTGCTGGTTCATATGGTAGTTCTATTTTTAATTTTTTAAGGAACCTCCATACTGTTCTCCATAGTGGCTGAACCAATTCACATTCCCACCAGCAGTGCAAGAGTGGTCCCTTTTCTCCACACCCTCTCCAGCATTTATTGTTTCTAGATTTTTTGATGATGGTCATTCTGACTGGTGTGAGATGATATCTCATTGTAGTTTTGATTTGCATTTCTCTAATGATTAATGATGTTGAGCATTCTTTCATGTGTTTGTTGGCAGTCTGTATATCTTCTTTGGAGAAATGTCTATTTAGGTCTTCTGCCCATTTTTGGATTGGGTTGTTTGTTATTTTGTTATTGAGCTGCATGAGCTGCTTATAAATTTTGGAGATTAATCCTTCGTCAGTTGCTTCATTTGCAAATATTTTCTCCCATTCTGAGGGTTGTCTTTCCGTCTTGTTTATGGTTTCCTTTGATGTGCAAAAGCTTTGAAGTTTCATTAGGTCCCATTTGTTTATTTTTGTTTTTATTTCCATTTCTCTAGGAGGTGGGTCGAAAAGGATCTTGCTGTGATTTATGTCATAGAGTGTCCTGCCTATGTTTTCCTCTAAGAGTTTGATAGTTTCTGGCCTTACATTTAGGTCTTTAATCCATTTTGAGTTTATTTTTGTGTATGGTGTTAGGGAGTGATCTAATCTCATACTTTTACGTGTACTTGTCCAGTTTTCCCAGCACCACTTATTGAAGAGGCTGTCCTTTCTCCACTGTACATTTCTGCCTCCTTTATCAAAGATAAGGTGACCATAGGTGCGTGGGTTTATCTCTGGGCTTTCTATCCTGTTCCATTGATCTATCTTTCTGTTTTTGTGCCAGTACCGTACTGTCTTGATTACTGTAGCTTTGTAGTATAGTACGAAGTCAGGGAGCCTGATTCCTCCAGCTCCGTTTTTCGTTCTCAAGATTGCTTTGGCGATTCAGGGTCTTTTGTGTTTCCATACAAATTGTGAAATTTTTTGTTCTAGTTCTGTGAAAAATGCCAGTGGTAGTTTGATAGGGATTGCATGGAATCTGTAGATTGCTTTGGGTAGTAGAGGCATTTTCACAATGTTGATTCTTCCGATCCAAAAACATGGTATATCTCTCCATCTATTTGTATCATCTTTAATTTCTTTCATCAGTGTCTTATAATTTTCTGCATACATGTCTTTTGTCTCCTTAGGTAGGTTTATTCCTAGATATTTTATTCTTTTTGTTGCAATGGTAAATGGGAGTATTTTCTTGATTTCACTTTCAGATTTTTCATCATCAGTGTATAGGAATGCCAGAGATTTCTGTGCATTAATTTTGTATCCTGCTACTTTACCAAATTCATTGATTAGCTCTAGTAGTTTTCTGGTAGTATCTTTAGGATTCTCTATGTATGGTATCATGTCATCTGCAAACAGTGACAGCTTTACTTCTTCTTTTCCGATTTGGATTCCTTTTATTTCCTTTTCTTCTCTGATTGCTGAGGCTAAAACTTCCCAAACTATGTTGAATAAGAGTGGTGAGAGTGGGCAACCTTGTCTTGTTCCTGATCTTAGTGGAAATGGTTTCAGTTTTTCACCACTGAGGACGATGTTGGCTGTGGTTTTGTCATATATGGCCTTTATTATGTTGAGGAAAGTTCCCTCTATGCCTACTTTCTGCAGGGTTTTTATCATAAATGGGTGTTGAATTTTGTCAAAAGCTTTCTCTGCATCTATTGACATGATCATATGGTTTTTCTCCTTCAATTTGTTAATATGGTGTATTACGTGATTGATTTGCATATATTGAAGAATCCTTGCATTCCTGGAATAAATCCCACTTGATCATGGTGTATGATCCTTTTAATGTGCTGTTGGATTCTGTTTGCTACTATTTTGTTGAGGATTTCTGCATCTATGTTCATCAGTGATATTGGCCTGTAGTTTTCTTTCTTTGTGACATCCTTGTCTGATTTTGGTATCAGGGTGATGGTGGCCTCGTAGAATGAGTTTGGGAGTGTTCCTCCCTCTGCTATATTTTGGAAGAGTTTGAGAAGGATAGGTGTTAGCTCTTCTCTAAATGTTTGATAGAATTCGCCTGTGAAGCCATCCGGTCCTGGGCTTTTGTTTGTTGGAAGATTTTTAATCACAGTTTCAATTTCAGTGCTTGTGATTGGCCTGTTCATACTTTCTATTTCTTCCTGATTCAGTCTTGGCAGGTTGTGCATTTCTAAGAATTTGTCCATTTCTTCCAGGTTGTCCATTTTATTGGCATAGAGTTGCTTGTAGTAATCTCTCATGATCTTTTGTATTTCTGCAGTGTCAGTTGTTACTTCTCCTTTTTCATTTCTAATTCTATTGATTTGAGTCTTCTCCTTTTTTTTCTTGATGAGTCTGGCTAATGGTTTATCAATTTTGTTTATCTTCTCAAAGAACCAGCTTTTAGTTTTATTGATCTTTGCTATCATTTCCTTCATTTCATTTATTTCTGATCTGATTTTTATGATTTCTTTCCTTCTGCTAACTTTGGGTTTTTTTTGTTCTTCTTTCTCTAATTGCTTTAGGTGCAAGGTTAGGCTATTTATTCGAGATGTTTCCTGTTTCATAAGGTAGGATTGTATTGCTATAAACTTCCCTCTTAGAACTGCTTTTGCTGCATCCCATAGATTTTGGGTCGTCATGTCTCCATTGTCATTTGTTTCTAGGTATTTTTAATTTCCTCTGTGATTTCTTCAGTGATCACTTCGTTATTAAGTAGTGTATTGTTTAGCCTCCATGCATTTGTATTTTTTACAGATCTTTTCCTGTAATTGATATCTAGTCTCATAGCGTTGTGGTTGGAAAAGATACTTGATACAATTTCAATTTTCTTAAATTTACCAAGGCTTGATTTGTGTGACCCAAGATATGATCTATCCTGGAAAATGTTCCATGAGCATTAGAGAAAAATGTGTATTCTGTTGTTTTTGGATGGAATGTCCTATAAATATCAATTAAGTCCATCTTGTTTAATGTATCATTTAAAGCTTGTGTTTCCTTATTTATTTTCATTTTGGATGATCTGTCCATTGGTGAAAGTGTAGTGTTAAAGTCCCCTACTATGAATGTGTTACTGTCAATTTCCCCTTTTATGGCTGTTAGTATTTGCCTTATGCATTGAGGTGCTCCTATGTTGGGTGCATAAATATTTACAATTGTTATATCTTCTTCTTGGATCGATCCCTTGATCATTATGTAGTGTCCTTCTTTGTCTCTTCTAATAGTCTTTATTTTAAAGTCCATTTTGTGTGATATGAGAATTGCTACTCCAGCTTTCTTTTGTTTTCCATTTGCATGAAATATCTTTTTCCATCCCCTTACTTTCAGTCTGTATGTGTCTCTAGGTCTGAAGTGGGTCTCTTGTAGACAGCAAATATATGGGTCTTGTTTTTGTATCCATTCAGCCAATCTGTGTCTTTTGGTGGGGGCATTTAGTCCATTTACATTTAAGGTAATTATTGATATGTACGTTCCTATTCCCATTTTCTTAATTGTTTTGGGTTCATTATTGTAGGTCTTTTCCTTCTCTTGTGTTTCTTGCCTAGAGAAATTCCTTTAGTAGTTGTTGTAGAGCTGATTTGGTGGTGCTGAACTCTCTCAGCTTTTGCTTGTCTGTAAAGGTTTTAATTTCTCCATCAAGTCTGAATGAGATCCTTGCTGGGTAGAGTAATCTTGGTTGCAGGTTATTCTCCTTCATCACTTTAAATATGTCCTGCCAGTCCCTTCTGGCTTGCAGAGTTTCTGCTGAAAGATCAGCTGTTAACCTTATGGGGATTCCCTTGTGTGTTATTTGTTGTTTTTCCCTTGCTGCTTTTAATATGTTTTCTTTATATTTAATTTTTGACAGTTTGATTAATATGTGTCTTGGCATATTTCTCCTTGGATTTATCCTGTATAGGACTCTCTGTGCTTCCTGGACTTGATTAACTATTTCCTTTCCCATACTGGGGAAGTTTTCAACTATAATCTCTTCAAATATTTTCTCAGTTCCTTTCTTTTACTCTTCTTCATCTGGAACCCCTATAATTCGAAAGTTGGTGCGTTTAATATTGTCCCAGAGGTCTCTGAGACTGTCCTCAGTTCTTTTCATTCTTTTTTCTTTATTCTGCTCTGCAGTAGTTATTTCCACTATTTTATCTTCCAGGTCACTTATCCGTTCTTCTGCCTCAGTTATTCTGCTATTGATCCCATCTAGAGTATTTTTAATTTCATTTATTGTGTTGTTCATCGTTGTTTGTTTCATCTTTAGTTCTTCTAGGTCCTTGTTAAATGTTTCTTGCATTTTGTCTATTCTATTTCCAAGATTTTGGATCATCTTTACTATCATTATTCTGAATTCTTTTTCAGTTAGACTGCCTATTTCCTCTTTATTTGTTAGGTCTGGTGGGTTTTTATCTTGCTCCTTCATCTGCTGTGTGTTTTTCTGTCTTCTCATTTTGCTTATCTTACTGTGTTTGGGGTCTCCTTTTTGCAGGCTGCAGGTTCGTAGTTCCCGTTGTTTTTGGTGTCTGTCCCCAGTGGCTAAGGTTGGTTCAGTGGGTTGTGTAGGCTTCCTGGTGGAGGGGACTAGTGCCTGTGTTCTGGTGGATGAGGCTGGATCTTATCTTCCTGGTGGGCAGGTCCACATCTGGTGGTGTGTTTTGGGGTGTCTGTGGACTTATTATGATTTTAGGCAGCCTCTCTGCTAATGGGTGGGGTTGTGTTCCTGTCTTGCTAGTTGTTTGGCATAGGATGTCCAGCACTGTAGCCTGCTGGTCGTTGAGTGAAGCTGGGTGCTGGTGTTAAGATGGAGATCTCTGGGAGATTTTCGCCATTTGATATTATGTGGAGCTGGGAGGTCTCTTGTGGACCAGTGTCCTGAAGTTGGCTCTCACACCTCAGAGGCAAAGCACTGACTCCTGGTTGGAGCACCAAGAGCCTTTCATCCACACGGCTCAGAATAAAAGGGAGAAAAAGTAGAAAGAAAGAATTAGTAGAAGTAGAAAGAAAGAAAGAAAGGAGGTAGGGAGGGAGGGAGGGAGGGAGGAAGGAATGAAGGAAGATGGGAAGGAAGGAAAAAAAGAAAGAAAGAAGATAAAGTAAAATAAAATAAAGTAAGATAAAATATAATAAAGTTATTAAAATAAAAAAATAATTATTAAGAGAAAAAAAACGGACGGATAGAACCCTAGGACAAATGGTGGAAGCAAAGCTATACAGACAAAATCTCACACAGAAGCATACAGATACACACTCACAAAAAGAAGAAAAGGGGAAAAAATTATAACTCTTGCTCTCAAATTCCACCCCCTTAATTTGGGATGATTCGTTGTCTATTCAGGTATTCCACAGATGCAGGGTACATCAAGTTGATTGTGGAGCTTTAATCCGTTGCTCCTGAGGCTGCTGGGAGAGATTTCCCTTTCTCTTCTTTGTTCTCACAGCTCGCGGGGGCTCAGCTTTGGATTTGGCCCTGCCTCTGCGTGTAGGTCGCGGGAGGGCGTCTGTTCTTCGCTCAGACAAGACGGGGTTAAAGGAGCCGCTGATTCGGGGGCTCTGGCTCACTCAGGCCGGGGGGAGGGAGGGGAACGGAGTGCGGGGCGAGCCTGCTGCGGCAGAGGCCACCGTGACGTTGCACCAGCCTGAGGCCGCTGTGCGTTCTCCCGGGGAAGTTGTCCCTGGATCACGGGACCCTGGCAGTGGCGGGCTGCACAGGCTCCCGGGAGGTGTGTGGATAGTGACCTGTGCTTGCACACAGGCTTCTTGGTGGCGGCAGCAGCCTTAGCGTCTCATGCCCGTTTCTGGGGTCCGCGCTGATAGCCGCGGCTCGCGCCCGTCTCTGGAGCTCTTTTAAGCGGCGCCCTTAATCTCCTCTCCTTGCGCACCAGAAAACAAAGAGGGAAGAGAAAGTCTCTTGCCTCTTCGGCAGGTCCAGACTTTTCCCTGGACTCCCTCCCGTCTAGCCGTGGCGCACTAACCCACTGCAGGCTGTGTTCACGCCGCCAACCCCAGTCCTCTCCCTGCGCTCCGACCGAAGCCCGAGCCTCAGCTCCCAGCCCCGCCCGCCCCGGTGGGGGAGGAGACAAGCCTCTCGGGCTGGTGAGTGCCGGTCGGCCCTGATCCTCTGTGCGGGAATCTCTCCGCTTTGCCCTCCGCACGCCTCTGGCTGCGCTCTCCGCTGCAGCTCCGAAGCTTTCCGCCTCCGCCACCCGCAGTCTCCGCCCGCGAAGGGGCTTCCTAGTGTGTGAAAACCTTTCCTCCTTCACGGCTCCCTCCCACTGGTGCAGGTCCCGTCCCTATCCTTTTGTCTCTATTTATTCTTTTTTCTTTTTCCCTACCCAGATACGTGGGGGGTTTCTTGCCTTTTGGGAGGTCTGAGGTCGTCTGTCAGCGTTCAGTAGGTGTTCTGTACGAGTTGTTCCACGTGTAGATGTATTTCTGGTGTATCTGTCGGGAGGAAGATGATCTCCGCGTCTTACTCTTCCGCCATCTTCCCGGAAGTTGAAATGGAATCTTAAACCAGTCAATGAGGTGTCATTTGATAAGCGCTAGCTAGCTAATCTGCCTGGTTGGCCCCTGCTGTCCCCTAGAGGAAAGTAATCTTGCAATAACCAACCTGCTTTTTTACCTAGTGTTCCCACTCCCTTCTGCCTGTAACAGTCTTTTATTTTGTACCACTCCTCGGAGCTCCTTTCTAGCTTCTTGCTAGACTGAACGCTGCCTGATTCATGAATTGAATAAAGTCAATAAGAGCTTCAAAATTTACTTATTTGAATTTTGTTTTTTAACACTGTAGATAGTTTTTCTTTTCCTTTGATGCTTGATCAAAGACTCTGCTATGGGGGCTTCCCTGGTGGCACAGTGGTTGAGCGTCTGCCTGCAGATGCAGGGGACACGGGTTCGTGACCCAGTCCCGGAAGATCCCACATGCTGCGGCTAGGCCCGTGAGCCATGGCCGCTGAGCCTGCGCATCCGGAGCCTGTGCTCCGCAACGGGAGAGGCCACAGCAGTGAGAGGCCGGCGTACCGCAAAAAAAAAAAAAAAAAAAAAAAAGACTCTGCTATAATCTACAGGCCAGAGTTTGTGTCTTCAACCAGGAGGGACAGTCACAGAGCCTCGTGGAAAAGGACAGCAACTTTCAGAGCATATTGGTAGATGGAGTCAGGATTTCTAGGATTCTTTATAGTTGAAAAGCAAAAAGTTTTCATCAAACTGCTAAACCAAGATCTAACAGAACAAGAATTCATTACACAGAATGGAACGAATTGATGGGGGAAATGTTATTGAAGTTATTTGGAATATTGTTGATTTGTGTTAATGTTCTATTTCCTGGATATGTAAGGAAGCCCTTTCTTCTTCTTCTTATGCTATCTGTAATTCACAATAATTTTGTAAATTCTGCTGTTGTAAACCAAAATGAGACACTTAAAAATGATATATGGGGCTCCCCTGGTGGCCCAGTGGTTGAGAGTGTGCCTGCTGATGCAGGGGACACGGGTTCGTGCCCCGGTCCGGGAAGATTCCACGTGCCGCGGAGCGGCTGGGCCCGTGAGCCATGGCCGCTGAACCTGCGCATCCGGAGCCTGTGCTCCGCAACGGGAGAGGCCACGACAGTGAGAGGCCCGCGTACCGCAAAGAAAAAAAGAAAAAAAAAAAAAGATATATAAGTCTTACTGACACAATTCCCCTCCTCCGAATTCAGAAACTCTTACACAATATCCTTACTTCCCATGGCAATATAGTGGCATAGGGTCACTAACAATATGCCTTCCCAGGGAGCTCCCTGGTGGCCTAGTGTTTAGAATTACGGGCTTTCACTGCTGTTCCCTAGGTTCAGTCCCTGGTCAGGAAACTGAGATCCTGCAAGCCACAGAGCACGGCCAAAAAAAAAAAGTATATATATATATATATATATATATATATATATATATATATATATATGCAAACACACACACACACACACACACACGTGTATCTTCCCTTCACAGATATAGAGAACAATTGAGAGGTTATCGGTGGCGGGGAGAGGGGCAAAAATGGGGAGGACTGGTAGGTACAAACTATTGGGTATAAGACCCAATATGTATTCAAGTATGTATTGTACAACATGGGGAATATAGCCAATATTTTGTAATAACTGTAAATGGAATATAACCTTTAAAATTGTATTAACATTTTTTAATTCAAAATTAAAAAACATTTAAAAAAAAAAAGACTATGTCTTCTTTTTTACCAGAATATAATTGGAAAAATCAATTCTACAATCAAGGCCTTGCCTGGAATGGTGTAGTTGAGAATGATGTTCCGTTAACTAGGGGTGACAAGCCATTTTAAAGAACAAAGTTTGGCTGTACTTATGAAGCCAATGGCTACAAAGTCCTCCCAGGAAAACTGACCTGGGACTAGTTTATAGGATCCAGCATCACAGGTAGCAAGGAAGGTCACTTCCAGGCAGGTCTTTGGGGTAGTTTTTGAAACTTCAGGAAGAGAAATTCACCCAAATATATAGGTACTTGCAGGTACCTACCTTAAACCAGCCAGAAGAACCTAGAATTGTTTAAGAATTAAATTGGCATGAGACACATCAACAGGAAAAAATCAAACAAAAGTTTAATAACATGTATACATGGGAGAGACCCAGGAAAATTGAGTAACTCACCAAAATGACTTAAACCCTCACCTTAAATACCATCTTCAGCTAAAGATGAAAGAGGATGTTGCAGGCAGCTCATTTGGGACCTCAAAGGGGAGACAGGCAATTCACTTGGAGATGAAAAAGCAAATATTTGGTAAACAAATGTTTGCTGGGTCCTATAGAGACAATGGGACACAGAGAGGAATTTTAACAAACAGATTTTGCTAGGATCCTTCCTGTCCATACACCTAATTCATACTACAGTGATCTACGGTGATATCTCCCTTCCCAGAACAGGTCCTCTAACTTCATTCTTTTAGGCAGTTAGGGGGAAGTTCAAGAGTTCTTCCTGAGTCCTTCAGGCCTTGATGGTTTTCAGCTCAAAATAATCCGCGTGCCAAAGAGAGACATTTTGGGGTGGCAAGTTTTGCTCCCCTATAATAGCAAATAAAAGTTGCTTTTAAAAGTTCAATCTAAGATTCCTTATAATTTCCAGGCCGAAGTTTATTTGGAATCATTCAATACTCTATGGCTCTAGATTTTCGCAAAGCAGGCTGAAGGAGGCCTCTTTGGTGAATTAACACTCTTGACGCACCTAGTTCAGTAATCAAGAATAACCTTGGGCTTCCCTGGTGGCGCAGTGGTTGAGAGTCCGCCTGCCGATGCAGGGGACGCGGGTTCGTGCCCCGGTCCGGGAACATCCCACATGCCGCGGAGCGGCTGGGCCTGTGAACCATGGCCGCTGAGCCTGCGCTCCGCAATGGGAGAGTCCACGGCAGTGAGACGCCCGCGTACCGCAAAAAAAAAAAAAAAAAAAAAAAAGAATAATCTTGTTGATCAAGAATAATCTTTCTTTGAAATTATGTATGATCACAGGGGAAGGAAGACTGTCAGGAAAAGCTGTCAAACTTTGAAATGGGCAAAAGATATTACTGGAGGTCCTTTCAACAGAAGGCTAAGTCTTGTCCAGTGAACCCTCCAGGGATTTTCTGATCCTCTAGGGATGTGGTTTGGATTATCTTTGTTTTTGTTTTGTTTTGTTTTGATGTGGAGAGTGGTAAATATGTTCTTTTATTGTATTTTTTCTTTTTTTTTATATTGGAGTATATTTGATTTACAATGTTGTGTTAGTTTCAGGGGTACAGCAAAGTGACTTAGCTATACATATACATATATCTATTCTTTTTCATATTCTTTTCCCATATAAGTTATTACAGAGTATTGAGTAAGAGTTCCCTGTGCTATACAGTAGGTCCTTGTTGATTATCTATTTTATGTGTAGTAGTGTGTATATGTTAATCCCAAACTCCTAATTTATCCCTCCCCACCTTGCCTTTCCACTTTGATAACCATAAGTTTGTTTTCTAAGTCTGTTAGTCTAATTTCTGTTTTGCAAATAAGTTCATTTACCATTTTTTTAGATTCCACATATAAGTGATATCATATGATATTTGTCCTTCTCTGTCTGGCTTCACGTAGAATTCTCTAGGTCCATCCATGTTGCTGCAAATGGCATTATTTCATTCTTTTTTTTATGGCTGAGTGATATTCCATTGTATATAGGTACCACATCTTCTTTATCCATTCGTCTGTCAATGGGCATTTAGGTTGCTTCCATGTCTTGGCTATTGTAAATAGTGCTGCAATGAACATTGGGGTGCATGTATGTTTTAGAAGTATGGTTTTCTCCAGATATATCCCCAGGAGTGGGATTACTAGATCATATAGTAGCCCTATTTTTAGTTTTTTAAGGAACCTCCATACTGTTCTCCATAGTGGCTATACCAATTTACATTCCCACCAACAGTGTAGGAGGGTTGATTGTCTTTGACCAGGCTATTTTACGACTCTGTGAAAGGTAGATATTAACATGTAGAAAACTGAGAGTAATGCATATCTTTCCTGTCCATAGCTATGCAAATTATTCCTTTCGTCAACTGGGAAATATAAATCTCTGTAAATCAAATCTTCATTTGAACCAGTTATAACATCCTACTGGTCCCCTCACTAATTAATGAGTTAAACAAAATCTTTGACACATGTTCATTTTATAGTTATATGAGTCATGATTCAATCCTCTTATATAAATCAGCCTAAAGCACTTTAAATAAACACATGTTGGAAACAGTTCAACATACAGAAATAAAGGCAGAATGTGTGATGTCTCCAGAGGTCAATATAAGCTAAGCACGATTAGATACGTAACTGATAGTGACTTGCTGATCTGAAGAGCCAAAGTAGCAAATAGGGAACATTCTGGAGTTGAGTACATGAAAAACCTCAGGCCACGAGGGCACTGAGGGAGACTTTAGATGGCTTTTTTTTTGGCCGCACTGTGTGGCCTGCGGGATCTTAGTTCCCCAACCAGGGATCAAACCCGTGCCCCCTGCAGTGGAAGCTCAGAGTCTTAACCACTGGACCGCCAGGCAAGTCCCTAAATGGCTTTTTGATGCTCAGATTAGAAAATGTCTTTCTTTCTTATATGGAGGACCCTGGACTAGCTCCAGGGGCCAGGAGCCTGGACATAACCAAAGAGCAAATCCGGATGGCCTCACACATGCATTTCTTAACCTTTTCTCTGTAGCTTAGCAGAGAGCTGGCTCAGTAGGTCTGGGTTAGCTCTGTGGGAGGAACAGGCTGATACCAGCCGCTGAGCCTTCCCAACAAGGCCACTTCTTCCTCTACCAGGAAGTTCCCATGGCAGAACCAGAGGGCAAGGGCCCTGTCTTGGGAGGGCCCTGGCCAACCATGCCCAACCCAACTCAGGGGGATCATGACGGCTAAGAAAGCCATGTGCATTTTGCTACTTCCCTGCTTGTAAGTGCTCTTAATAAAAAAATGTTTTTCCCATTAACACCACATGGCTCTGCTGTAGAGTATCTGTGCCCTCTCTGCAGGACACAGACATGGGAGGAGTTGTCAAGAGGACATGGGCCTGAGAGAACCAGCTGGGGCCAGCCCCCAGATTCAGGAAGGCAGAGGAGTTAGGAAGCAGAATCAAGCCTTACTGGGGATCCAGACTGACTTACCCAAGTATTGGATTTCCAGACCAATTTTAAAAACCACTGTGTTTTTTGGTTTCTTTCTTTCTTTCTTTGGTTTTGTTTTGTTTTACCAAACCCTCCTTTCCCTTTACTCAGTACACCAGTCTCCTCTTTTTCCCACTCCCCTTTTTATTCCTCAATCATCATGCCCTTCCCTACATCAACGTAAGGCAGCCAGGGTAGTAACTTCTTCCACGGAGAAAGGACCAGGCAGTTGGGGCTCGCTTACTTTCTCATTGCCTCTTCTAGGCTCTGCAAGTGTCCCCTTGGCTGCCGCCCTCAGAACCAGCCAACACTCCACACCATAGGCACTCACTGACTGAGAGGGTCAGCTTCAGACACCATGCTCCCAACTGCTCCCGGACGATGACCCCAGGCCCACATTAACTGTTTTCGAGTTGCTCCCTCTAGTACATTCTCTAGCTACATGCCCACCAATAATTCTCTGGCTCTGAGTTCAGTGCCTAAATGTGGTTTCCCAGCATGGATTGGACTGGACCTTGCCAGGTTAGGAATTAGGCATAAGTAAAAGAACAAAGGAAAGGAGTCTGTTGAAACAATGACAAGAAGCATCCCTGATACAACAGTGTATTACTCACTGTATTGCCTAGCCTACAAATTCAGCTGCTGCTGTAATCAAGACATTTAAAGATCAACAAATAAGATAGAAAAGTAAAAGTTCAGAGGCAAATAGTCCAGGCTGATGGGGGTATCTGCTCCATATGATGGCCTTTCTGTCTTGTTGCTCCTTCTTAGCGTGTGGTCCTTAGATGCATGGTTAAAATTGGGTTGCCTCTAAGATTGTGGCCCAGGCCACCGGGAGAGGCAAAGAGAAGAAATGAAAGGCAAGCATTTTCACTAGTGACACAAGAGCTGTACTCATCATTTTTTTTTTTTTTTTTTTTTTTTTTTTTTGCGGTACGCGGGCCTCCCACTGCTGTGGCCTCTCCCGTTGCGGAGCACAGGCTCCAGACGCGCAGGCTCAGCGGCCATGGCTCACTGGCCCAGCCGCTCCGCGGCATGTGGGATCCTCCCGGACCGGGGCACCAACCCGTGTCCCCTGCATTGGCAGGCGGACTCCCAACCACTGCGCCATCAGGGAAACCCCTGTACTCATCACTTTTATTCACATTCCATTGGCAAGAACTTGGCCACGTAGCCACTCCTAGCTGTGAGGAGTCTGAGAAATGCAGCCTCTAGCTGAGTCACCTTCTGTGTAGCTAAAACTCCATCGCTATGGGAAAAAAGGAGAATAAACTGGGGGGAACACTCAACAGTCTGCCAAACTCCCCAGTTTTGCTTTCCATCTTAGGAATCAGGTAGCAGTGACCTGAATCGCAACTTCTATTCCTATAAACCCCTTTTGCTGGGGTTTACTGGGCCCCTTTCCTCCTTGGCCCACTTTATATGTAGAGCTAAACATTCCAGGTCGGTCAGAGCATCCAGACTAAAGAGAGAGGGGACAAAATGTCAGTCAGACCATTAATCTGAGGCATGTTGAGAAGGCTGTGGTATTTATGGCGAGCATCCACCCCCTTCTGCATCGCTATTTCAATTCAGGTCAGAGTCCTTGATCCCTAGGTCTTTTAAAGCCCATCTGTAATGTGCACTCTCTTTGTCATTTCCCTGTGGCCCCTTCCCTGTTGAACCACCAATCCCACTAAAAGCACTTAGATTATTTAATTCAAGTTATTTAATATAGCAATGACAATAGGCTATCTGGAGACTACCCACCATCTATACTGAAATTTGCATGATTTGTGGGAAGTCTAAATTAACAGGAAGCTTCTGGTTACCTAGAGTTGACTTTTTTTAACAGTGTAAATCTTGTGATCTGAACAGACCTTGTTGATATCCCTGACTAAGATTTTAATCATCAGTGAGGCATATCTGTTTTGCTCATCACTTAGAACATTAGCTGGTAAACAGTAGGTGCTCAATAAATATTTAGTAAATGAATAAATGAACCTATTAAATGCCCAATGCTTTTATTTCCTAAGGAAGATAATGTATAAATTTGTTTACATTTTTGTCTAAGTTTAATTTCAAAATATTCTAAAATATTATAAACAATTTCAGATCCTCATGTATTAATACATCTTGGGAAAATCTTTAACAACAATGCTTGAAACAAAAATTATTTATGACTAGTATTGATTTAATTTTTTAAACACCATACCATAATTGCCCCAATTTTCTCACCTTGAAAGTTCATCCACATCCAAACCATCCTGTTTAACTCTTTTCCTCCATAAAAAAGTTTTCCTGATCACAACAGCTCATTCTAAGCCCTTTTCGCTGTGTACTGATAACACTTATTCTATACCTCTTAACTTGAGCATTTCATTTTCTGCTGCCTAAAATATTTGGCTACTTATTTCCCATATACTGTATGGGTCTTCTTTCTCTAAGGACATCTTTTAATCACAACATTACTCAGCACAAGACTTTGTATACTGTTGGCTGAAAAATTACATTCCTTTTTGATTCTTTTTCTTTTTCTTTTTTTTTTCTCTTCTGCACAGCTTGCAGGGGAATCTTAGTACCCCAACCAGGGATTGAACCCTGGCCATGGCAGTGAAAGCACCAAGTCCTAAACACTGGACCACCAGGGAACTCCCCTCCTTTTTGATTCTTTATTTCTCATAATTATGACAAAATAATAACTGTTTCATGAATGCTTAGACCATTTATCTCATGATTCTCTGAACAATCCCTCAAACACTTGGCCAAAATCCTTGGAATATTGGGCCCCCTGGTCTCCTTCCTGTGAGGCAACCACTACTTCCTGCTTTGGTAAGCTCTTTCCAGCAGGAGCCACAAGAGGCTTTTAAAATGTGGTTTTTGGTTTAAACTCATTAGAAGTTATGAATATAAACTAGCAATGAAAAATCAGTAAGAAAAAACACATGTATAATCCCCCAACCTTGAAAAAGAGAACAGGGACTTCCCTGGTGGTGCGGTGGTTAAGAATCCACCTGCCAATGCAGGAGACATGGGTTCGAGCCCTGGTCCGGGAGGATCCCACAGGCTGCAGAGCAACTAAGCCCGTGCTCCACAACTGCTGAGCCCGCGAGCCATAACTACTGAAGCCTGTGCTCTGCAACGAGAAGCCACCACAATGAGAAGCCCGCGCACCACAATGAAGAGTAGCCCCCGCTCGCCGCAACTATAGAAAGCCCGCGCACAGCAACGAAGACCCAACACAGCCAAAAGTAAATAAATAAATTTATAAAAAAAAGAAAAAGAGAATGAAGTAAGACAGCACTAAAGATTTCTGTTTTTTAAAACTACCATAGTTTGCTATGTTAGATAACCTGAATTTTTGCATCAGGCTAGCACTACAAATGAGAAGAGCACTTATGAAGTACACAGTATTTTCAGCACAGTCATGGACATATTGGGTGACTTTGTACATGTTTTGACTTACTGTACTGCAATCTCTCACTTAGAGATAACCCCTCTAAGTTATAGATCCATCTAGGACTAGGAATAAATAACAAGTATCTCTAAAGCACTGGGTTAACGAAAAGGGTAATATCACAGAAATAATACGCAACAACATCCTCAGCAAGTGACCCACGGAAAACCAATAGATAGTTTAAGATAAAAAATAGTCCAAAGTAGTTGCTCTCAACCACTATTTCAGCCCACCCAGTGGGTGGCCTTGGGAAAAGTGAAGGGAGCTCATTAATCCATATACGTATGGTATCTGCAAAAAATAAAGGCGTGACCAAAGCAGGTTTAAACAGAAATGTATTATCTCACAAGACAAGAAGTCTAGGTGACAGGGTTGTTGGATTTAGTGGCATCACCAAAAACCTGGGCTATTTCCTTCCCTCCTTATTTTTCCTCTGGCCATCTTACCCACCCTTACAATATGGCTGCCAATAGCAACAAGTTTCCTCATTCATATCCAGTGGGAGAGAAAGAGGGAAAACTTTTTCCCAGATCAAAGAAGATAAGCCCTACACTTCAGTCTGACTGGGCCAAGTAAAGCCCTAAGTCCATCCCTGGACCAGTTACATCTACCAGGTTAAAACATGCTCTGATTGGCTTAGACTAATCAGGACATTCTTCTGGACTGGAAATGGGACAGATGCTTGAACAACCCCCAGGTTCTGATTCAGGAAGAAAGAAAACAGGGTGAATGCTGGCTCTGCCACCAATGGTGGCCACAGGTGTGAAGCATCCGGAGACTGAACACATTACATGCCTTTGTTGCTGTTTCCAAATGCCCTAGTGGATCCTGTGATTTAAAAAATGCAGACCCATTCTGGAAGTGTTTGGGAAGTGCAGATGAATGCATAATGGCCTTCAGCCATGTCTTTTCTCTACAAAGAGGTATTAAAATTATGACTATAATCATCTGATTAGAAAGGAAAGAAGGAAGGCAGGCTCTGTGTGTTGTTAACCTTTGAATTACACTGCAGTTCCTGTGGGAGAGTCACCGCGGCACTGTCGCCCTCTACTGGAATCATAGCAAAATTGTTGAACTTTTTATTTGTTTCCAAGTCTGTTTTTAACCGAAATGCATAGGCTTCTAGGTTCAATTCTAACTTCGCAAAAAGTTGCCTAGTTTCTTGTTGATAGACTGTGATATGCTTGTCATGGCTCCAGGGGAATCGTTGTGGAGAAAAGAGGAAATTCTATGAGATCAATCCAGGCCTAAAGCCACAGAAACCATGAGGAACCCCTTAGGGGGTCTGCTGGGTTAGAAGAGGGCATGCAAATGTGGGGTTCCCTCAGCAGCATTACGTGGTCTGAGGGCTGAATGTAAAACACGAGGACTTTTTCTGCTGTCTCCAAAGCAACCCAACTACTGAATAATTGTAGTTTGCAATTGAATGGTCCTTTGGCATTTACGAAACATTTTTACATGATTCATTTGGTCCCAAGAATGAGCTCTGGAAGCAGGCATAGCAGGTTACTACCTCCACTTCATCAATGAGGAACCTGAGGCCCCAAGACATTAAGTTATTTTCCCCAGGACACGTGGTTAATAAATAGGAAAATTTGTGCTTTCAATCCCAGGGCCTGTGCTTTTCCATTGACTCTATACCCTCTTCTCCCTTCCTGGCTGTTCTGTAAAGTGATTTTATTATCTTACTTAACATGTTTCCCAAGGCATTTTGATAACAACTCAGATCTTTTTAAATTTCATTTATTTATTTATTTTTTATACAGCAGGTTCTTATTAGTTACCTATTTTATACATATTAGTGTATAGATGTCAGTCCCAATCTCCCAATTTATCCCACCACCATCACCACCACACCCCTCACCCTGCTTTCCCCCTTTGGTGTCCATACGTTTGTTCTCTACATCTGTGTCTCTATTTCTGCCTTGCAAACTGTTTCATCTGTAACATCTGTAACATTTTTCTAGATTCCACATACATGTGTTAATATACGATATTTGTTTTCCTCTTTCTGACTTACTTCACTCTGTATGACAGTCTCTAGGTCCATCCACGTCTCTACAAATGACCCAATTTCATTCCTTTTTGTGGCTGAGCAATATTCCATTGTATATATGTACCACATCTTCTTTATCCGTTCGTCTGTCGATGGGCATTTAGGTTGCTTCCATGACCTGGCTATTGTAAATAGAGCTGCAATGAACATTGGGGTGCATGTGTCTTTTTGAATTATAGCTTTCTCTGGGTATATGTCCAGTAGTAGGATTGCTGGGTCATATGGTAATTCTATTTTTAGTTTTTTAAGGACCTTCCATAGTGTTCTCCATAGTGGCTGTATCAATTTACTTTCCCACCAACAGTGCAAGAGGGTTCCCACAACTCAGATCTTCTAGTTAATTAGTTCTAGATTATTTCCTGCTAATTAGAGGAGCTGATTCATTTGAATGAAATAGAGGGTTTTTGGCGATGGTAAGAATGAATTCTTTGAATGAAAAGTCACATTTGGAACTATTCAACTGTTGAAGAAAAGAATGTAATTTAATTGTATGACAAAATAAACAAGAGGCTTAAAATGAACTCATGGGTAAATGTACAACAGAAAAGGACAGTTGGGCAATTTAATATATGACTATTCTAGGGGTGGCAAAAATTTCCATTCTAGGTTCTTTGGCTGGTCTAATAAGTAAATTGACATAAGACAGATTAACAAGAGAAAACCAAATTTAGTTTTGACAAGAGTCCCACAAAAATTTGAGACCTAAAGGCAAGTTGGGCAACTGAGGCTTATTATATGCCGTCCTGAGTCAAGGATTGGAATAGGGGCCCGGGGTCTTCAAAGGGGAGGAGGATAATTCACAAGAAGATAAGAAGAGCAGGTGTTTGACGTATCAGATGTTCACCCTGCCATGAAGATAGGTCATTCAGATAAAACGTTATCTCTGGTAGTATCTCTCTTTCAGGACCAGGCCTGTTATCTAAATTCTTTTAGGCAGTTAAGGGAAAGGTAAAAGTTTTCCCTTAGTCTGCTGGGTCTTGATTACCTTCAGCTCAAAATAATCCACGTGTCAAATTGGACTATTTGGGGGTGCCCTATTCTGCTCCCCCTCACTATTTAACCTTTTTCAGCATGTCACTATCTCCTTTTTTTCCATTTTTTTTTTTTTTCCGTCATGCATCATGTGGGATCTTAGTTCCCTGACCAGGGGTCAAGCCCGTGCCCCCTGCAGGGGAAGCAAGAAGTCTTAAGCACTGGACCACCGGGGAAGTCCCAGCATGTCACTATCTTGGCTCACAGATTAACTTTGGTTGCATATAATTTCTTAAAGTAATTTAACATAAATTCCATTTTTTCTTTGAATCCGTTGAAAAAAATTTTTAAATAGCAAACTTCAGAGTGTATTCATTTGTTGCCATGTTTCCAAATGATTTGGTTCCTTGCTTTAAGGAGAGAGAAGCCACTGGAGATCTTTAAGAGTCAGTGACACAAAGGATTTTTGTAGATTTGTGTCCACCTTCTGCCCTCTGAGGGTTAGGGTTAGGATTTCTCTGGGGGCTTCTGCAATCACCCTGCCACCCCACCGGGAGACCACCCAGGACAGCTCAGAGGTGAACATCACAGGTGTGTGGAGGATTGCAGCCCTTGACCGTTGGTGGCCCAAGTGTACAGAATCATGACTCTTCCAGCGGGCATAGGTGTTGGGACTCCCCCAGGTTAACCTACCTCACTTACCACCAGAAGATGGATCCAGATGGGTTATTTGGTTTTAGTTGCTTTTTCCAAGTGGCTATAAAGTCAAAGGAGGTTCTTGTTTTATTGGTTCCATTTAGTTACAACTAGTATTTCCTGGTTTTAGTCAGTGCTGGAGATAGAGCTGGCCAATCCCTGGTGACTGTGGGATTGGAGCCGTGACTCCTGCTTCTAATTGTTCTGTAGAAAATGCAAAAGAGAGCAATGCCAGTGGTTTTCTCAGTTGATTCTTGAAGCGTATAGTCAGTCGTTTCAGGAGTTGCTGAATGAAGTTTCATCTAACTTTAGAATTTTCACAGTTCACGCTCTGAAACCTCATTGTTAGGGGCATATAATTTTTAGACATGGTTCGTTTGCTTAAAAACCACATTTTACTTTCAGGTCCATTTATAGGCGTTAACTGGTTGTCCCTAGTAATTGTTTTTTTAATTGAAGTATAGTTGATTTACAATGTTTCAGGTGTACGGCAAAGTGATTCAGTTATACATATACATATGTGTGTATATATATGTATAACTTTTTCAGATTCGTTTCCATTATAGGTTATTACAAGATACTGAATATAGTTCCCTGTGCTATACAGTAGGTCCTTGTTGTTTACCTATTTTATATATCGTAGTGTGTATCTGTTAATCTGAATTTATCCCTCCCCCCTGCCACCTAGTAATTTTTAAATGGAAAGGAAAAAGGAAAGCTGGGCTGCCCATCCCCGCCTGTCCACACCCAGTCTTGCAAACGGCTTCCCCAACTCGGTTATTCACGACCTCTCAGACAGAAGGAGGTGGGCCCTGAAGTACCTTAGGATTCTATAAGAAGCAAGTCCAGACCGTCCAGGCACTGAGGACAGAGACATTGAGTAAATGACCAAATGCCTTGGGTGTGGAGAGGCTCTCTTCTTAGCAGTCAATGCCATGGGGCATTTCCCACCTCCGTGGGACACCACGCTGTGTGTCCTTAGAAAGGCAGCCACATGTAGGAGCTCACTGGATTTTGTTCCAGCTGGTTAGAGGTTTTGATTGTTTTGCAAATACAAAGTTTACCCCAAGAATACGGCTGACTCAACCGTCTCAGTGCAAACCTCCAGGAAGACCAAAAAGGGAAATCATTAAGATTTTAGGCAAACTTTCAGCTTCCTTCTGTTACATCTAGTAGATAACATGCCAAAGAATTTGAATATAGCAACCCTCCCACGAGGAAAGAAAGGCTGTGGATGAAGACATTTACTGTACAGTGGGCGGCTAGGAGGAGGTATGATGACAAGTGCTTAGAAAGGCAGATGGCACAATAGTAACAGCTCGGATTTGAGCTAGTTTGACCTGGGTTCAAATCCCAGTGCTGCCATGTATACCTGGGTGGCTTCTGGGTGTAAACCTGCCCAGGCTTCAAGTTCTTCACCTGCAAAATGGAAAGACATCAACTGCACTTACTTCTTAGGGAGGTAAATGAGTTAATAAACAAAGCGTGTGCGACATGTAAAATGTTCCACTGTAGTCTCTCAAGGGAAAACTGTGAAGCTGTGATAGATCCCACCACCACCTTGCCCTTACAGCTTTAAGGTAACATTCTCTCATTTGCTTCTCACACCAACCCTAGGAGGTCGGCTAGGTAGGAATTAGTGCCTCCGCTTTACAGCTAAGGAAACTAAGAGCCCAGGGATGTTCTCCACCGTAAAATGGAACAATTAAAAGCCCATCAGGATTGCCTCATCTCTAAATTGTAGACATGCCTTTTCAAACCAAGCCTATTTTCTTCATTTGATTGCAACTGATAGATAACAACTTTTTTAAACTGCATGAATTTTGCTTCATCCTACCAACTTCTACAAATTCTTTATTCCTGTCCCGCCCCTAGGTTCTTCAGAACCATTTTTTTTTTTGATTCTGTATATATACGCGTTAGCATACAGTATTTGTTTTTCTCTTTCTGACTTACTTCACCCTGTATGACAGACTCTGGGTCCATCCACCTCCATACAAATAACTCAGTTTCGTTTCTTTTTATGGCTGAGTAATATTCCACTGTATATATGTGCCACATCTTCTTTATCCATCCATCTGTCGATGTAGTCCAGGGACTTCTTGATGAGCGTGTTTCTGTGCTGCTAAGTCAGGCACACACACCTGCACACCTGCCAGTTTCTTTGCTTATGAGTTATAAAGTCATTATTTGTTTATTTAACTTATTTATTTTAATTATTATAAGAGGCTTTACTTCTCCAAACTGGAAACAATCCAAATATCTATCACAGGAGAATGGATAAAGAAATCACAATTTATTCCAACAATGGGCTACTTCTCAGCAGCAAACAGGAATGAACTACAGATACATGTTAACTACATGAATTCATCTCAAAAATGTTACGTAGAGTGAAAAAACATGAAAGGGTGCCTACCTTATACTACCATTTATATGCAGTTTTAGAAATGACAGAGCAAATCTAACGGTGATACAGAACCTTAGCTGTCGGGTCATGGGGAGGTGAACATGAGGACTGACTGGAAATGGGATGCGAGGAGGCTTTATGAGGTGTCAGAAATGGTCTATCTTTCAACGGGAAGGTGGGTTAAAGGTTATATACACTAAAATTCATTGCACGGTACACTTAAGGTCAGCGCATGTAAATCATGTCCAATAAAAACTGTCAGCTGTAGGTTATGTAATAATTGTTTATTAAAAGGTAGCTTTTCCAGAAATACAGATATGACTAGACATGCCAACTATTTAGATGTCCATATTCATGCGGACTATTGACTAACGTTCAATAGACGAGAGCCGGATAATTTGGTAGAAGACAACAGATACCTTTGTTCTTGGATACTACGGCCTTAAGGTAAGCAGTAACTTGAATCAAATTGTCCAGACTAGTAACTCATTTAGTGACACATTGTTATTCACAATGTTGTTTTTAAATGTAGTCTTTTTTCTTTTATTAAGAAAGAACTCCAGCTACTTATCTCACTCCGGTATTCTTCTTATTTTCAATACATGTCTATCATATGTGCTTACTGACTCGATTTCTTAAAAATATTCAAACTCAGAAGAACCTCTCCTCTCCTCTGTGATCACATTTATATCCCTTCAGCCAGCAGGACATCTCAAAACAATGTACTATTGTTGACGATGAGGATGGGGGTAACTGGGCAAACACTCCACCACTCCTGGGAAGACAACTAAGGAGGTGAATCACCCTGGAGGCCGTGTGCTGCCCTCTTGAATCTGGTGATCAATCTCCCCTTAGAGTGTGCAGAGGACAGGGGGCAGCCGGTGGAATTGGGGGCTTTGGGACTCCGCAGTCTACCCCAAGGAGAATTGCTCAGATTTACCACCCCCATTGCTTGCCCCCCAAATCGGCAGAGCTGGAGGGAAAGGGAGAAACCCTACCCTCTCCTAAAATAAACAGCGGTGGGGACTCACTGCCCAGGCCCTATTTCTAGGCACAGAAACATTCCAAGTCTCTCTGAGTTCAGCTGTAACAGAAGCTCCTGGCATTACCACAATGCTTTAGAAAGCCCCATTTCTCTCCGCCTCACACTTGAGGTAGAACAGGAGGGAGGGACAGGCAGGGAGGGAGAAGGCAAAGGCTAAGTATTTCGTTCTCAGATATGAGCTTCCTCACAATTCCCAGCTGGTGCTTAATGGAAACCGGTGGGTGTGCTCTTGCCTAGTATGGCAGGAACTGCTCTTTCCTACGCTCTATGCTTTCCCTTTCTTCCAGACTTCCCTGTTTGGGGCTAGGTATATGTCTATTCAGAATAAGTACATTTCCCAGCATTCTCTGCAGGTGGATGTGACCAAGGGACCAAGTTCTGGCCAATGGAAAGTGTGTGGCAGCCTCCTCGAACTTTCCTTGAAAGCTAGCCAGCATGCCCTTTTTCTCCTTTATCCCCTTAAGCTTCCTGCTTCTCCAGTGGCAGAAATGATGGCTAAAGCTCTTGCCACCATCTTAGATCATGAGGTCAAGGGTCACACTCTAGGGCCACACGCCATGAGCTGGGAGGAGCCTGAGTTTTCAGTCCCTGAGGACTGCATGGAGCAGAGCTGCTATACCACGCTGGACTGCCACTTCCAGACTTCTTTCTTCTTAAGCCCATGTTCTGTCGCTCGTAGCTGAGTCTAATTGAAACTGAGGCAGGTGACATTCAGCAAGTCACTGAAAGCAAATGCATCAACCTGGATGGTATTCAGTGACGCCAAGCAAATTTTTTCAAAGGACTTCTCCTGAGGCCAGAAACATACTCTACGATGCTCAGTGAAAAGCATGATTCAGTGAAGAATCCTGAGAGGTGGGCCGTCATCTTCCAACTTCACAGAGAACCTGTGCAGTCTGGGTGTTCACAGGTGTCCCAGTGGGTCAGAGGGCTGAGAGGATGAAATCTGTAGCCAAAGTGACAAGTCTCAACCCAGGTCACGTGCTGTCACCAACTGCATGTAATTCGATGCATATTAACTAATTTGAATTCTATAACCAGCAGAAGAGGATATCTGGGCAGGCACTTTTCCTTTAAAAACTAGCTGTCTCACATGATGCCTGTTACTCAACCTCTCCGGGTCTTTTTATCTGCAAAATGAAGGGCGAGACATCCCCCTAGAAAGGTGGTCCCCAAAAGCTCCGTGTGGCCTCTCCCGTTGCGGAGCACAGGCTCCGGACGCGCAGGCTCAGCGGCCATGGCTCACGGGCCCAGCCGCTCCGCGGCACGTGGGATCTTCCCGGACCGGGGCACGAACCCGCGTCCCCTGCATCAGCAGGCAGACTCTCAACCACCGCGCCACCAGGGAAGCCCTATGGGGTGGTTTTAAATGTTTTCATCTAGCAAAGTTAAAAGTTGGCAACGCTCTTCCTCCCCTTCTTCCCTCTCCTTTCCTTCTCTTCCTTCTTCCTTCTCCTCTCCTTTGTCTACTTCTTATTTTTCTGGCCCAGCACTGGGCTGAGTACTTCAGACACTTTAACTCAGTCCTCACACCCATCCCAAGAGGCCAAAATTATCACCTTCTTTTTTTTCAAATGGAGAAACTAAAACTCAGAGGGTAGTAGATTACTCAAGGGCACACAGCTGGCAAAATGCATTCACTTAATCTCTAGTTTCCTGCCTGCATATTGAACAGGAATAAGATTTGCAACAGGTAAGAGCAAATGACATGACGTAAGTAAAGCATCTTTTTTTTCTAATTGCAAAGCTATAAGGCAATATCTTTGAAACAATTTCTCTACAAACAGGAGAGTTAAAAAAAATGTTCTGTAAAAAATATACCTGTGTCCTTATGTGTAAACAGTGTAACTATGAAGAATATCTTAGTTTGAGGAAGTTTATTACATTTTTGCAATAGTTGAGGCACAGCTGTCTCCTGCTTCTCCAACATCTCAATTAAAAAAAGAAAATAATCAAGGAAAACAGTGAAATTAAAATTAAACAAATACAAACGCCTAAGGTTTTTGGAGAGAAAAATGACCATAATCTGTGTGTAGCACAGCATCTAGAGCATAGTGGGTACTTACAAACGGTAGCTTTCGTGTCGCTTCAGCAGCACATATACTAAAATCAGAACAATACAGAGAAAATTAGCATGGCCCCTGCTCAAGGATGACAAGCAAATTTGTGAACCGTTCATATTTTTTATGTATAACAAAATCACTTTGCTATATAGCAGAAACTAACACATTGTAAATCAACTATACTTCAATTAAAGAAAAAAAAGAACGACAACAAAAAAACCCAGTAGCTTTCATTAATTCCTTCTGTCAGTACTTACTGAGCATCTAACATGTGCCAAACACCGTTATGTACCCTGAGATACAGCAGCTAAGAAAATAGACAAAAACCCTTCTCCCTGGAGCTGACGTTCTAGGGCTTGTTACCTCTGTGATTACATCCTCTGCTACAGCTTTCACCCAGGTGTACTCTCTCTGCTCACAGGAGGAAGGAGAGAGGTTCGTGGCCATGCTCCACTCTGCAGCCCTTCCGATGCCACGGCAGCGCAGACATGGGGGAGAAGAGGTGCTCTCTGGGGGAAAAGGAAAGGTGACGGGAGGAGGACCTGGATAAAGGCTGGAGGCTAGAAGAGTCTGGCAACCGGAGGACCGGGACCTGGGGTTGGAATATTCCTCCCAGCAGTTTGGGCAAATCTGATGTCAGAGCAGAAAACCAAAGCTCTGTGGGTGGTGGTGCCTGCCTGTCCCTCCCACCCCCGGCCTCCATTCCACCCATGCCAGGAGGCTAGGTACCTTCTGGACTGATGGGAGGAATGTTGATAGGAGAAGATGGAAACTTCCCTTGGGCCCTTTGTGTCTCGGACCCCAGAGCTTTATAGGAGGAAAACGTAAAAAGTGAAAAGATTTTAGGGCCAGAAGTTCCATTTCTGGCCTGTAACTTGCCATCTTTACCTCTTACTGCCTTTAAACCCTACTTCACTGGATCCTTGGAAGGATTAAAGGACTGGGTTCCTGTAAAAGCACCTGCTCATAGTAGGTTAAGTATCCCTGTTGGGCTGGTTTGTTTGCCCAAGATTGGGATGAACAGATCGCTGGGAAGAGGATGCCCTCCCTCAGTGCCCTCCCTCACTTTCTGGCTGGGTCCACAGCCCAGTCCCCACACACTCTGCTCATTCCTGCTCTCCTATCTCCCACGGTCCTCCCCCAGAGCAGACCCTGAAGCACCCCCAGAGAGCCCCTTGTATCCCAGGGAACCCAGTTTGCAAACTATGCAAAACTCTCCCAGAGAAATTTATTTCAGACTTTAGTACCAGCCTTTAAAAAAGAGTTAATGTTATTAACAACAAAAACCAAAAAAAGAGTTGTGAGTACAAGAAAACCAGGAACTCTGGGGATGGGCTCAGGCACTGAGATTTTTTTCAACAGCTCCCCAGGTGACTAAACCAGGGCTGGGAAGCATGGATTAAGGAGAATAATCACAACATAGAGGAAGTGCGTCAGTGCACAAATGCATAAGATGCTTTGGAAACACAGGTGAGTTAAAAATAAATTAAGCCTGGGCAAGGAAGAGGATGTCAGGAAAAGTCACAAAGGGGAGGTGACATCTGAGCTCAACTTTAAATGAGGGAAGGTGGTCTCTAGGGCCTCCCTACTTGAGATATGGTCTGCAGACCAGCAGCACTGATGTCTCCAGGACGCTTGTTAGAAACGCATAATCCTAGGTCCCCTCCCAAACCTACTGAATGATGAACTGCATTTTAACAAGGTCTACAGGGACTTCCCTGGGGGTCCAGGGGGTAAGATTCCGCGCTCCTAATGCAGGGGGCCCGGGTTCGATCCCTGGTTGGAGAACTAGATCCTGCATGCATGCCACAACTAAGAGTCCGCATGCCGTAACTAAAGATCCCATGGGCCACAACTGAGACCCGGCACAGCCA
This sequence comes from Phocoena phocoena, assembly GCF_963924675.1. Classification (NCBI taxonomy): domain Eukaryota; kingdom Metazoa; phylum Chordata; class Mammalia; order Artiodactyla; family Phocoenidae; genus Phocoena; species Phocoena phocoena. Next base: position 67,187,658 of record NC_089230.1, on the reverse strand, counting down.
AAATAAATAATTTTAAAAGTTTAAAAAATAAAAGTTTATTAACAGGGTCTCCAGGTTACTCATAGGCACATTAAAGTGTGAGATGCCTTGGGCTAAATGCACAAGGCGAAGTGCATTTGCCATCATAAACCTGGCCAGTTTAGATTCATCAATGGTTTCCTACACCTGAGGTTGGTTTTTCTATTTATCTTTTAAACCCCAAACGTAATGTTCTCAAGGGTTGACCCGAATGCCATTCCATGATGACATCTGCAGGTCTGAAGGTGAGGACTGAGTGTTTTAGTCAATCCGCTAGTGGGGAATGTATTTATACTACAGGTGTGGACACTCTTCGATGGCTCTGGAGGTTGGACAGGCTGGAATGTAGGGCCCTTCTCGCACCAGATTTAGCTCTCAGTGCAGATAGACCAGTGTACTCGCCCTCAGACACATGTTGGGCACACAGCCTTCCTTGTGGGTACCATTTTAACTTGTGTCACATTTCTTAGGGACTGGTGGGGAGTTGGGGGTGGGTAGGACCCTCTGAATGGCTGCACGTCCCACAGGCCAGCTTCCAGCCTCAAGGAGCCAACCCCGTGTTCTAGTTTAATTCCAGGTTCCAACTGGGTGTAGGGATAACTCCAGGCCGGCATGTTTCAGCACAACCCAGGCCAATTTGGGTTTTATTTTCAGCCCCTTCTCTGTCCATCTAAGTAAGGAAATAAATCACTTTTCCCTGAAAATACCGTGAGAAATGAATTGTTTCATGCAAAGTCCACATACCTGATGTGTTCACACACTTATGGAAGGCAGCACTCTTCTGTGGGGAAATCCTTCCAACCTTGGCAGGGTTTATGTGAGAACTGAATTAGGAACCCTACGTCCCGCTCTCACCCAGGCACAGAGAAGGCACTCGATATGCCATCCTTTACACAACGCAGCTGCCCACACTGTGCGGCATGCGAGATCCTAGTTCCCCAGCCACAGATCGAACCCTCGCCCCCTGCAGTAGCAGCTCAGAGCGTTAACCACTGGACCGCCAGGGAAGTCCCGGTGCAGTTGCTTTAATGTCTGTCCTCCCGTCTTCTGTGGTGGCTGAGGCAGGTGCCGCGCTCCCGCCCGGCAGCGTCCACCCCACATGTATGGAGACGGAGGACGGCACGAGTCCTCGAGACTGCTGCTCCCCAAGCTCTGTCCACAGACCTGGTAGCTGGGTTATAGACTCTGTTCTTGGACCACGCCCCCCAGTTCCAACTGAAGAGTTTGGGGAACGCACCATTGAGACCACAACCTTCACCCACACAAGGTATGCCACAGTGTTATTTTTAAGTCCTCCAAGTAAACAAGAGTCTAAAATAGTCTTCCATGGTATTATTATTTTTTTGGCTTCTCCACGCAGCTTATGGGATCTTGGCTCCCCGACCAGGGATGGAACCCACACCCCCTGCACTGGAAGCGCGGAGTCTTAACCACCGGACCACCAGGGAAGTCCAGTGTTCCATTGTAAATAGCAGTTCTCTGAACGCTTTTCCTTCTACCGACATAAACCTCTTATACTGGAGAGAACAGTCTCTCTTCTTTGCCACGGAAGGCCATCTACCTGCATGATTTATCCCACCTAGCCTCTGGACTCCATCTTGCCACGTCTGTTCATAGCCCTTATCCTTCTCAAGTTTTGTGGTTATTATTTGGCCCCAGCCCTACCCTCCTCCACTTAAGAGTATGCCTTCTTCCTGCATCTGTGACACACTCTTCTGGTTCTCCTTCCATTTCTCTGATCAACCCTTCTCTTCCCACCTAAATAAATACTCCCAAGCTCTCGTTTGCAGGCCTTCTCTCTTCCGCTTCTCTCCTTAGGAGTTTTGTCCACCTTGATAGCTTCATTCATTGAGCACATTAGGGAGGGTAGTCCCAAATCTTTACCTGCCTCCAGCCGCAGACCAGTGTTTATAACTTTTTACTTGACATCTCCACTTGCTTGCCAGACCAAACTCCTCAGCTTCCACTGGAATAGCGCCTTCGCCTGGCTTCCTGGTCTCCGTCAATGTCAGCACACAGGCGGAGGTTCTCAAACATCACTGAGCTTAACATTATTATCATCATTTTCCTGCCTCATTGGTTCCCTGAAACTCAGCAGCTCTCCATTTTCCAAATTCACGCTCTCCCTTCTGCTGAGGTTTACAAAAAGATTGAACCAAATCAAAGTGGTTTCAAAGAGTTCTGTCTCAACTTACTCACAGCCCAGAACACTGATTATCTTTGACATACACGGCCCAGACCAGACCCGTCCAGTTTCTTCCCCAGGTTTATTCTAAGCGGAATGAACCTGGAAGGACCCTTGACACCAGGGTCGTGGAACTAGAAGGATGAGAACCCAAGACTTTTGTGCATTTGGTGGAGTGTCTGCTCGCTGTTCCCTAGACACACCCAAGCTTTCCTTCTCCATGTTAATATTCCCTCCCCAGTTGAAATTATACCTATCCATTGCTCAGAATTTACCATAAATAACACTACTCTTCAAATGCTGGAATCTCCCCCTCCTTTGAACCATGCCCGCTGCCACTGTAAGCTTCTTAATGACTGAAAGCTGTTTCCCATGCATTTCTTTATCTGTCACCGCCCCCTCCCCTCACCCAGGCACAAGGCCTTGAAGACAAGTGCACGATACATGTTGGTTCCTTATTGTCAAAGAGGTATGTCTGATCATCAGTTTTTGTATAACACCTATTTCTTTTATTCTTACATGCACATGTTTCACAATTTAATATGGGTGAAGTCAGGCTTCATCTTATAATCACTGGCTGCAATAATTTAATTAGCAGCATTTTTTCTTTCTTGGTGGTACATAAACTATGGGTGCATCTTACACTTGACAGGGTCTTAGATTCAGTGAAATAAAGTATCATTCAAGCATCCCTGATAACAATTCTGTTTACTCTTCTATCTTCCTGTCTCTAAGGTGAATCGTTCCGTTCTCAAAATTTCCTTAGTTCCTGTTCTCCACTCCTACTGTTGTGTCCTTTTTACCTCATTTAATTTTCTACTTTTCTCAAGGAGAGTCAGATTATCACACTGCAATAAAGCTGTGCTAAATCTGATGGTGTCATTGGTTCATGGTCCCACACGATAAAATGCTATTTACAATTCTACATGTTTGCTACAGAACGAACTCCAGTTTCACTGTATAAGCTAGTTAAAATACATCTTTATTTTTTTTTTAAGTGTGATCAGGCCACCATGTTACATGAGCCTCAATTTATGAAGACAACGTAGCCAGCAGCAGAGCAGTATTGGAATTACATAAGACAACCAAAGCAATAGGATATATTTAACGACAATGTATCAATAATTATCATTCTTTGAGTAGCACTGTGGCCTAGGAGAGTCTCTAGAGAGTAGAAGTTTCTAAACATGTCCAGGTGCCCTGTACCATCCAATTTCCTTGTTATGTACCTTCATTCTTCATTTGTCCCTGAAGCTGGGAGAGCCGCTGGTCTTGGGCCAGGCAACTCCATGGAGGGGAAGCTGTCCTGATGAACACTGGGAGGGATGGGGGACCTGCTGTGACCCCTAGAGTTGCAGAAAAAGCTGGTCTCTCACCTCTTCCTACAACCTAGGATCCAGCCAAAACAGATGACTTGCCCCGCAAACTATACTCTGCAATCCCAAACTTTCCTGCCTCTCTCATGCCTTTGCTCAGGCCAGCCCTTCCATCTGCAGTAGCACCGTGTAACAGGACTTTCTGTGACTGTGGAAATGTTCTCGAGATCTGTACTATTGAATACAGTAGTCACTGGCCACGTGTGGCTGTTGAGTAGAGCACTTGAAATGTGGCTAGCACAACATGGCAAGAACTGAGTTTTAAATTTTATTTAACTTTAATTAACTTAAATTTAAATAAATATATAGCCAGTGGCTACCATATCGGACCGCACATATCTAGCATGTACTTTCTACATGTGCACCTAGCGTGAACGTTTCTTCTCCAAATCCCCAACCTTCAAGGAGCAGCTCAGAAGCTGTTTTCTCCACGAGATCCAGTCTTCCACTGGAAATCGTTCTTTCCTTCCTTAGAATTCCCATTACATGATGAACCATTTTTGTTTTGCTTAATGCTTTTTTAACTTACATGTAATCGTATACGATATCCTTGACCAGTCCTTTTTCTGAGAGCTATACAAGAATAAGATGATCTCTTACTCTTAATGTGGACCCTACTGTATCTAGTGCAGGGATTTTTTAATGTTTGCTGCATGAATCTATACTAGAAGCAGAGTAATTCACATTAACACTGAGGCATTGACAATGATTGCTGTGAAGTACAGGATTAACCTTGACAAAAGAAAGGTTTGGGCCTTGGCCTCTAGCTCCTGGGAGGTAACTTCTAAACCCCTGGACTCTCCTGCCTGACCGGAGGGTCTTTGTTCACCTGGGGGCCTACGGCCATGCCAGATGGTCTAAGCCAACAACGTGATTTATGATGGGGTCTCAGGCTGAGATTTATCAGCTCAGCCTCTGAAGGAACTGGAGACTAAGGTCAGCCATACAGGCGGTCAGCTGTATTCAGATGGCCAGCCCCCAGTAAAAACTCTACACTTTGATGGGTTTGGGTGATGTTTCCCTGGTTGGCAATACTCAGTGCATGTCGTCACACATTGCTGAGAAAAATAAGCACTGGCACAGGGCAGGTATTCAATATTTAATGAATGGTTGAATGGACGTATGAATGAATGATGTCCCTTAATACTGCAAAATCACGCGAGTTGCCAGACTCACCCAGGTCAAATCATTTCATCTGGGATCTGAGTTTTCTTTTTCTTTCCTAGATAGGCACTTAATCCAGTGTAGGGTTTACAGATTTTTTTATTCCTATTTTGAATCTTAATTTCCTGTCTCCTATCCAGAATGCCCCTAAGCTTACCCTTCCTTTTTCCCTTCCCTTTATAACTGAATCCTAGGCTTCATAAGGGTCTCAGAACATTCATCTGGGAGGCATTTGAGTCTTTTTGGAGGGAGGCTCTCATGAACCTGTTCACACACAAGAACAGAAGAAGACAGTCCCAGAGCGGCAAGAAGTGGGACACAACACAGCATGAACAGTGAGCAAGCCCACGAGGCCTGGGGGAGGGCAGCTGGAGGGCCCCTGGGCTCCTCCGGGAGCCAGGATGCTGCTTGAGGTGGTCCAGGGGCTGCTGCTCTGGTCCATGAGGGGTCACGCTCAGCAGGTCCACGTGTGGGCGGCCGGCCAGACACCAGAGATGTCCGTGCCCTTCCCCAGGCATAGCCTCAGAGCTCCTAGGCTAACACTGACCAATAAATTAAGTTGAAAAATATGTAGGAAGCTGGGAATATCAGCCGGGAGTATTTGTCGATGGCGTGGGTGTTCTGGAAGATGCGAAGACCCACCTGGCCCTTCAGAAGCCCCTTCTTCCTGGAGGAGTTGGATTCACTGCTCAGGGCCAGGTGGACCACTATTTTGTCTTGCCTTTCTTCTTCTGTCTGAATATGGCTTCTCGGGTACCCGGCCAGGCTGTTGGCCTCAGACTCACTGTAGCTTCCACCCAACATCATGGTTCTTGAGTGGAGCATTCCACACATGCATGGGAACTGTGGGCAGCAAACACAAGGGGAGATGTCAGGCATGTTTCGGCCTGTGAGAGGCCCAGAGGAGGCTGCCTGGGCCGAGAGTAAAGCCCATGGCTTCTCAGAACCACAGAAAAGGCAGAACTAGAAGCATCTCCAGAGATCACTTTGTCCAACGATTCTCTATCCTGGCTGTGTATTGGAGTCACCTTGGGAGCTCTTTAAACTGGCCATGCCCAGGCTCCACTCTAGACTAATTAATTTAAGGTGATTAGGTGATTCTGCTATGTAGCCAGGGTCCAGAACCACTGATTTAGTCCAAATGCCCTCAATTGCAGAAGGAAAAACTAAGACCAAGAGAGGCTATACAATTCTCCTGGGATCAGACAGTTAGTGTCAGATTCAGGACTTTAAACACACATCTTCTGGTTCCAGCCGTGGACCTCCACCACTATGGGCATGAATCAAAAGATGATTAGGTAGGAGAGTGTCCTTATTCTAAAGAGTTCCACTTAAGGGTAAAGGGTCATGGTACCTATCATGTATTTTTATTTTTATTTTTTTATTTATATATTTTTTCTTAGATAATCCTCCAAGTTTTTTTTTTAAATTGATGTATAAGTGATTTACAGTGTTGCATAATTTCAGGTGTACAACAAAGTGATTCAGATATATATAGAGAGAGAGATAGATGCATACACATATATGTAAAACGTTTTTTCAGATTCTTCTCCATTATAGGTTATAACAAGATAGCTCCCTGCACTATACAATAGGACCTTGCTGTTTGTCTCTTTTATGTATAGTAGTGTGTATCCGTTAACCCAAACTCCTAATTTATCCCCCTCTCCACTTTCCCGTCATGTATTTTTTAATGGTTCAGCTGCACCAGCAAAAGTATGTTTATATGAGAAAAAGCTCACACAAAAATGGCAAAATGTCAACAACGTTGGATGGAGGGGCAGGGTGTATGAATGTATATTATCCTATTTTTTCCAACCATTTCCGTGAGTATGAAAATGTTTATAAGAAATTATAAGGTGGAGGGAAGGGAATGGTCTTGTCTAACTCCTCCCCACCGTTAGAGTCAGCAAAGCTGGCTCCGGTTAACAGCTGGTTCATGAACCCATATTTGTTGGATGAAGGCTTTGCTATGTTTTTTTTATTTTATTTTATTTATTTATCTTTGGCTGCTTTGGGTCTTCATTGCTGCGGCACGGGCTTTCTCTAGTTGTGGCGCGCGAGAGCTACTCTTCATTGCAGTGCTCGGGCTTCTCATTGCAGTGGCTTCTCTTGTTGCTGAGCACGGGCTCTAGGTGCACAGGCTTCAGTAGTTGTGGCACACGGGCTCAGTAGTTGTGGTGCATGGGCTCAGTAGTTGTGGCGCATGGGCTTAGTTGCTCCATGGCATGTGGGATCTTCCCGGACCAGGGCTCGAACCTGTGTCCCCTGCATTGGCAGGCGGATTCTTAACCACTGCGCCACCAGGGAAGCCCTGAGGCTTTGGCATGTTTTGAATGACTCTTACAGGAAAGTCCAATGCATTATAAATCAAAAGTATTTAAATATAATCCAAAGGTACTTGATAATAATCAATGTACAGATTATTGAAAATTTAAACAAGGATTCACATACCCAAGTAAAAAAGGTATGTGTTTGGCTGTTGCTGGCCAGAGGTATGATGCCTGCCTGATCCAGCCAACTGACCTTGGGTTTATTCTCAACCTGTTGGCTTTAATATGTTTCTAACCTGGCTCTCAGCCCTGTGGTGCCTCTGTTTTTCCATCTGGGAAAGTGAAATAATGACATTTCACACATTTCCTCCTATTGTCATGGATCCTGAAATACGCACGCAGATGGATACCAGGAAGCTTTAGAACGCAAAAATAGATGAATGATTTTATGTCAAATCAGAATGACTTGAAGTACTTTTACACTTGAAGAAATCTGTGGTTTGGAGAGCTATATTTTTAATCAGGCATGATTGTTTCATTACTATTTCTATGTCTTGTCCCATCAGCAACAATAATTAAGTAGCACATTAATACATTCCTAGAATAATTAACTCATAGATTTTAAGGATAGAAGGTCAGGGAGAGGTCATCTATTCAATTCTTTGCATTTAGATAAAATCACACCCAAACTTTGGTAAAATTGTGAGATATTGTTATATCACTGGGGACTTCTTTTTTTGTAAGACATGGGTCTTCTTTTTCCTTGCTCTAAACTGAAATTCTTTCTGCTAAAATAAAAAGAGACATTTAAGGTTTTGAGTTAAAATCAGGAAATGCCCCAAATTATGGAAAATCTCTTTTTCCCACATCAGCTCATTTCTAAGAAAAATTAAGTGGCACCTGGTGCATTGGACAGGTCTGGATGATCAGCCAAAGCATTCAAGCACATATAGGGAAGCAGAGCTATACTCTGCCTGCCGGCTTCAACCCAAAGCAGCGTGGGTCCCCTTTTGAACCATGGTGAACCTAGCAGGCTCCAGTCAACTTTGCCCTCTGCAGAGCAGAAGTCAAACCTCAGTGAGCATCAGAATTGCCTGGGAGCTTTTCAGCAAGGCCAATTCCAGGGTGCCATCTCTGGAGATTCTGAGCCCGTAGGTCTGGGGTACAGCCCTTAATCTTCATCTTTAATAGGCTGAGAAGGTGAATCCAGGCCAGGTGCTCCTGGGCTCCCACTTTGGGAACCTCAGCTCCACTGGGGGCCATGTTAACGTTGTGAACAGTGGCTTCTCTGTGGGGCAGCGGGAGAGAGATTTCACGTCCTCCCACCGGTCTGCCTCCCCAGCAACCACAGCTTCTCAGCCTTTCAACTGCGTGCTTGACAACAATGGAGAACAAGCCCTCGCTTCCCGGCTGTACGTTCCCATAGACATGGAGCTAGACTCGGAGCCCTAAGGGCTGTCCACGTATGATTTCCTCATTGCTCTTTAGCCAGCATCGTATCATCACTGGCAAACACCGGGCCCATCATATGGTAACAGGTTAATAATGATCTGCCTGAGGACAAGTTATGTGCTGTTAATGGTTCATGGGCGCATATCTGTCGGATGAAGGCTTTGCTATTTTTTGAACAGCTCTACACAAGGAAAGCCTAACAGATTACAAATCAAAAGTGTTTAGGTATATTCCAAAGGCATTTGATAATGATCAATGCACAGATTATCAAAATTTGAGGGAATTCCCTGGTGGTCCAGGGGTTAGGACTCGGCACTTTCATTGCCAAGGGCCTGGGTTCGATCCCTGGTTGGGGAACTAAGATCCCACCAGCTGGGGAAAAAAAAAAAAAAAAATTGAACAAATCCTCAAATGCTGAAGCAAAAGTATTTTGAAGACAATTTAAAATATAAACTCTTAAACAATCTAGCATATTTGAAGACAATTGGAAATATTTAACAGGTATAATGTGGGCATTAAAAGACTATTTTTAAAAAAGGCAACAGGTCCTCTTTCCTATAATTTAGAGCTCCCTTTGCTAAGGAGCTCCCAGCGCTAGACACACATAAATGTAGAATTTTCACGTCCCCTGATCTCTACAACTTTTAGGTAAACACCCATTTTGATCAGTACAATGACTAGCAAGGATTTGGTAACAAGTTGGCATTTTATTTCTTAATGTGATTAATAAGAGTCCGCATATGAATAGGATAGATTTTCCCTCTCTGCCCAGGTGCATTGCCCTGAATTCCCCCTTTGCGTTCCATCCCATAGTAGACTTTACTATAGTGCAGTATCGTATAGATAGCATAGTATTTCCAATGAGTCTAAAGGCTAAGGTTGTGTGTGGCTGAATTTTCACTGGGCCAGAGCACTGATAAATACAGGAGTTTTTTATTCTAGAACTTTCCTCTTGTCTGTTCACAGGACGTAAAGACATTCTCCCTAGACAGGTTCAGTAATGATAGTGATAATTTATGTGCATCTAGAACCACACAGTTTCAAAACAACTCTCATACATTTTTGTAAGGGTATTGTGACCCTTACAATAACCCTGGGAGGAAGGTGGGGTGAGGGTTCTGTTATACTTTTTTTTAACAGATGAGGAAACTGAGGCCCAACATAAATGGCAGAGTTGGGCCCAAGAACCCAAGTCTTCCTTGTCTTTGTCCAAAGGCTTTCTACTTTCTGGGATCCTTTGTGATGGAAGCTAGAATATTCTAAAACGGATCCTCCTCCTTTTGCACAAACATCTCCCTTTTCTCCATGAAAGCTCCCTCCCGCTATTCTCATCCAACCAGCAGCATGGGCTCCAACAAGGAAATGAATGAAACTTCTCTCACCTTCTCCTGCAGCTTCCGCTCTTTCCTCTCCTGCACGGTGGTCAGGTAGTTGACGGCCGCGTACTCCAGCACCGAGAGGAACACGAACACGAAGCTGACCCAGAGGTAGATGTCCACGGCCTTGATGTAGGACACGCGGGGCATGGAGGCGTTCACACCCGTGATGATGGTGGACATGGTCAGCACCGTGGTGATCCCTGCAGCATCCAGCTTTAGTTCAGCCACTGACAAGGGTACACAGCTGCCCTCACATTTCACTAAGTCCCTTTTTTTTTCAACTATTAACCATTTTATATAGATTTTTATAGTATGTTTCTTCCAAGGTCTTATGATGCTTAAAGAGATTTTATGTATAGTAGGGTGTATACGTCCATCCCAATCTCCCAATTTATCCCTCCCCCTCTGGTAACCATAAGGTTGTTTTCTACATCTGTAACTCTATTTCTGTTTTGTAAATAAGTTCACTAAGCCCCATTTTACATTTGCTCTCTCTTTTTTTAATTTTTTAATTTTTTTTTTGCGGTACACGGGCCTCTCACCGTTGTGGCCTCTCCCGCCGCAGAGCACAGGCTCCGGACGCGCAGGCCCAGCGGCCATGGCTCACGGGCCCAGCCGCTCCGCGGCATGTGGGATCTTCCCGGACCTGGGCACGAACCCGTGTCCCCTGCATCGGCAGGCGGACTCTCAACCACTGCGCCACCAGGGAAGCCCCATTTGCTCTCCCTTACATCTAATAGGAAGTGGCCAGGGCACGTTTCCACCTCATAGAGGTGTGAGGATCTGCAAGGCTCTGCTCCCGAGCAGCCAACCCATTCTCCTCCCAGCCAACTGCCTGTCCCCTTTCACTCTGAGCCACTTGGGAGCCTGGGTTTCTGTGATGTGGTTGCTAAGATCAGCAGAGCTTCCCAGAGGATCTGCTCAGATGTGGACTTTAAAACAGCGGCTATGAAAATCAACTCTACTTCAATAAAAAATAAAAATTAAAAAGCAGGGGCTACAGGACCCCTCTCAAGGAACCTTCCCAAACTTCAAGGAAAGAACACATCCTCCCTCACCTGAGTCCAGGAAGACTGGAAATTCCTGGAATTTCCTGTCATACAGGTTTCTTCTTCACTGTGCCTTGCTGGTCAAACCCTCACATGTCTCAGTGCCCAGCCTGATTTTGTCCAAATCTCGATGATGAGTTGCAAATGTTTACTCTGGCATTTAGGGTCTGTGAAGGACTAAACCACAGCTCCAGGAAGTACAGCCCTCTCCTTCCCAGAAATCATGAAATATGGGCCCTGCTCCCAAACTCTCAGTCTGTCTAAATAAGGCCAACGAAGTTTTTGTATTTGCATGGTAAGTTTGGGCATTTGTCGAATTGTCTTATTTATCAAAGTACTGAGCTCTGATACGGCCAGTGGTGGAAGTCTACACCCCAGGTAGGTGCTATCTTTCTGAAACGATCTGAGCAGAGCTGATGCGGTTCGAGCGCCCTGTGGTTTTCACAGTGTAGTCTGGGAAACTGAGGGCAGTATGTGAATGGAAAGCAAGAAGCAGGAGGAAAGTTCGCTCCTTCTGACTCTGACAGCCCATCGGTTAAGGACCCTGAATGATGATTTTACTTCTTCTTTACATAGTGATTGATTGAAAAAAAAAATAACCACCCTATCACACCTTATCAAATGCTTTTACCCAGTGAAACTCTGGCGGGCACAGCTCTGCGGTCGATCCAGAAGGACACCCAGGACAGCATGACCATCAGGGTGGCGGGAAAGTAGGTTTGCAGCAAGAAGAAGAAGATGTGGCGACGCAACGTGAAGTTAATGTAGAGACGGTTGTACCAGCCTGGGGGACACAGGAAGAAGCCAGTGAGGTTCCATCGCAGAGGCAAAAACAAACTCCTTCCCTGGGGGCCCTTCCTCCCCTGTCACCACACTCATCTTCAGCAGAAAGGTAAAAGTTAAGGATTCAAGGGGCTTCCCTGGTGGCGCAGTGGTTAAGAATCTGCCTTCCAATGCAGGGGACGTGGGTTTGATCCCTGGTCAGGGAACTAAGATCCCACATGCTGCGGGGCAACTAAGCCTGCGTGCCGCAACGACTGAGCTCACACAACACAACTAGAAAGCTCATGCACCACAACTACTGAGCCTGCATGCTCTGGAGCCCCGGCACCACAACCAGAGAGAAGCCTGCACACCACAACGAAGAGCCCTCACACTGCAGCAAAAATATCCCGTGTGCCACCACTAAGATCTGGCACAGCCAAAAGTAAATTAAAAAAGAGTTAATGATCCAAAAAAAGAAAAAAAAGGGAATTCCCCGGCGGTCCCGTGGTTAGGACCCCTTGCTCTCACTGCTGGGGCCTGGGGTCAAACCCTGATCGGGGAACTAAGATCCTACAAGCCTCACAGTGCGGCCAAAAAAAAACAGTTAATGATTGGTTGGCTTAGTATAATACATTTCCTTTCTAAAATCTAATCTCTCTAAGTCTCAGTTTTCTCATCTGTAAACTGGGGATACTACGATCTACACCATAGATTTGTTGGGTAGAAATTAGTTAATTCATACAAAGCACTCAAAACAGTGACACATAGTAAAAGTTATACCGGGACCTCTTAAAAATGGCTTTAGAAAGAGAGTTGATTTGAACTTGCCAAGAACAGATGAGAAAAGAAAATTGTGTGGCAATGCACATCAGAGCAAAAGAGAAGAAAGGGGGCTTCCCTGGTGGCGCAGTGGTTGAGAGTCCGCCTGCCGATGCAGGGGACGCGGGTTCATGCCCCGGTCCGGGAAGATCCCACATGCCGCAGAGCAGCTGGGCCCGTGAGCCATGGCTGCTGGGCCTGCGCGTCTGGAGCCTGTGCTCCTCAACGGGAGAGGCCACAACAGTGAGAGGCCCACGTACCGCAAAAAAAAAAAAAAAAAAAAGAGAGAGAGAGAAGAAAGGGATGGGGGTGAGCAGTATGGGCATAAAGGGAAAGTAGGTGTGGGCTGTCCTGACACCAAGGCAACCTTGGCTGGGGCCTGCTCTTCTCCAGTGTTTGATGTTGCGAACAGAAGGGTGGGGCTGGGGGCAGGCGAATGGGGAGATGGTGGCCATGCAGGGGCAGACGGTAGCCCCAAAGCTTCTCACAGCCAGGCCTAGGCTTCTCAGCACTGGGACAAAGGGTAAGGAAGTGAGAAGTCCTCCAGGGTCCCGTGGCTGCTGCAGAGCAGCTCTATATGGCAGAGCTGTGTAGCATATAAAGGTATGTTGAAGTCCTAAACCCCACCACCTGCGAATGTGACTTTATTGAGAAATCGGGTCTCTGTACATGTAATCAAAGTAAGACGAGGTCATATTGAGTTAGGGTGGCCCATAATCCAGTGACCAGTGTCCTTAAAGAAGAGGGATGTTTGCACATAGATGCACAGAGACACACCATGGGAAGACCAGAGTCACAGGGAGAATGCCACGTGACAACAGAGGCAGAGGTTGGAGTGATGCCATAACCACCAGGACCAGTAAGAGGCAAGGAAGGAGTCCTCCCCAGAGCCTTCAGAAGGAGCATGGCGCTCAGGCTTCTGGCCTCCAGCACTGTGAGTGAACACATTTCTATCGTTTCAAGCACCCAGTTTGTGGTACTCTGTTAGGACGGCTCTAGGAAACTAACACAAGGGCTGACGGTGAGATTCAAGAAGAGCGGACAAATGGATCCTCTCAAAACTTCAACCACAGCCCCAAGGTCCAAGAAGAGGTCACACTACGCATAAGAAGTGAATCTATAGCTCTGAATATAGGTAATAAATACATAGGTAAATCCAGTAATAAATACATAAATAAATAGGTAATAAATACATTTCCCCACATCGTTAAGTCAAACGAATCAGGTTGCAGAATAGCGTGTACACTCTGACCCTACTTCTGTAAAATTACATAATTAAAGCAGGATGTCTGCAAGGGTGTTTGCTGAATTGTTCAGAATGACTACCTCTGACCATGGAGCTTCAGAGGGCAGCAACTTTTAAAGCCTCTGCTTTTAAGTGTTGTTTATGTCTTGTTGGACTGGGCATTATTAGAATAATGAAAAGTTATTTTCATTGGAAGTGGAAAAAGTTAACACTGAAAAAGAATTCTCATGTGTTTTCTTCCACATTTGAATCCGACCATGGCAGAAGTTAGCTACCAGTGCTGCTATAGAAGGCCAGTCTGGAAGTGGTGTGGAATTTCTGAATCAGAAACTGAGACAGGGAGATCTTCTCATCTGTTTTCAGGGATTCATCCCCATTCTTCCAGTACAGCATCAGATCTTCATCTGTATATGCATCTTTGGGAAGAGGAAAATAAATTAATTTCACTCCTTTTCTTCTGAGGCAGGAGCAACAGGGCCATCCTACCTCAGCCAGGGATTAAATAGGTCTTATCCCTGGCAGGCAGTACTCAGTCTCATAGTTACTAAAATGGCACAGAGAGGGAATAAGGCAAAGAGTTCTCATTACGAATACAGACACTTACAGCTTTCCAGCTCCAAAGAACAGGTCTGGGAGTCCAGGGGAAAGTGGCTGAAATCCATGTTGCACATGGCGGTGACTGTAATCCTAGAACCCAAACAAACATGTTGGCTCGTGCAGTGAGTTACTGGCTCATATACCTGCCCAGAGTAAGGAGGACAAAGACACGACCAAGGGCAGCTGCCTCTTCACGTCTACGTCAGAAGCTTGGAAACCCAGGACTCTAACTTTTTTTTTTGCGCCGCACGGTACAGCATGCGGGATCTTAGCGCCCTGACCAGGGATCGAACCCGTGCCACCAGCATTGGGAGCACTGAGTCTTAACCACTGGACTGCCAGGGAAGTCCCTCTAAGTTAACTTTTAGAGTTTTGTCTTCCGTAGATGATGGTATTTGCTCTGCCCGGATCCCAGCTCCTGAGGCTGCTGGCTGTGCATGGCCCACACCTGGACCCTTCTCTGGGCATTGCCCACATCCAGAGACTCGTCTTCCCCAGAGATGCCCGGAGGTTATGCCCTGCCTCCCTAGCCCCGACTCAAAGCTATTAGCACTGAATTCTGGCGAACTGTACAAGGTGTGGGATGAAACTGTGTAATCACTCAAGTCAGCCCAGAAGCCAATCTGCAGTAGCACCTAATAAAGAGTAGCTATGGTTATTTTCCTAATTTTTGTTTCTTACCAATAATTACCTATTTTTGTTTATTACCAATAAACTAGAATCATAGCTCTCAGGGGTGGAGGGTACATAGAAGGTCACCGTCTCCCTCAGATCATTCAGGTTCAATTAGTCTCCTAACCTAACCTTAACACCCCCGATGACAGGGAAGTCAGCACCCACTACGGTGCTCATTTCGTCTTTAGAGAGTTCTAACTATCACCAGAAGGTTCAGACCCTCCCATGTAAGCCGCAGACCCAAACACAGTGACAAACTCTTCGGGGCCAAAGGGACAGACCACACATACACATTTTTTTTTTAAATAGAGGGTTTTTTTTGTGGTGGTTTTTAAACCAAGAGTTGACTAGCTAATTCATTCCACAAATACTGTTTTCTCACCTACTGTGAAAAGCACAGTTTAGCTCTGACGATACAGTGGTAAATCAGTCAAACGATCCCTGGCATTGTCCACACATCTTAGGATGCCATGGCCCCGTGGACAGTTACCTCAGGCTGTACAGCACCTGCCCATCTGGGAACACCCTCAGCATCACGTTGTCCGTGGTGGTGTCGTGGATGAATGACCTTTTGGAGTGAACAAAGAAGACGTCGGGGACCCAGATCTTCTTCACCAGCCGGCCGTCGAAGGTCATGCTCTTGTTGCTGGTGCTGGGGAAGACCAGCCGCTCATCCTTCCAGTAATGCCGCAGGTAGAGGGTCATGGTGAAGTCCTGTGGGAGTGGGGGGGAGACCAGACAGAGATGGCTTACAAAGCTCTCTTCCTGACAGCCGACCCTCCGTCCACCGCTGTGACGGACACCTCAGGCTCAGCCTCCCGAGTTGAAGGAAACAGTTCTGCAGCCCCGCGGGATGATGGCCAAGGCAGTGGCACTGCTGCCACAGGAAAGAGAATGGCTCATGTTTGTGCCTCATGAGGTTGGAGCCCAAGAGACAGCACAGCCCCTCCTTCAGGCTTCGCAAAGGAAAATGGCAGCTGTGATGCCCACCGCCTGCCCTGGGGCCAGCAGGGCTGGATTCTCACAAAGCCCTGCCCTCTCACCTAGACCTTTGCACACATGGCTCCTTACCTATTGGCTAACCATTCAATTCAACTTAGCAAACACTTCTAGAAATCTGAACAGTCAAGTGTCCCATTTTGCCTTTTTGTGTGAGTGTGTGTGTGGCCACACTGCGTGGCATGCGGGATCTTAGTTCCCTGACCAGGGCTCAAACCTGTGCGCCCCTGCAGCGGAAGCATGGAGTCTTAACCACTGGACCGCCAGGGAAGTCCTAAGTGTCCAGTTTTGGAGGGTTTCTACCATTAGGCTTGTAGTATCTTTAAAGGCAGAATTGTTTCCTGCCCACCCCTGAATCTCCAGACCCTAGTTTAGTGCCTGGCAAGGCACAATAGTGGATGCTCAATAAATATCTGCAGAATGGAAAAATGGGGGGAAATGAATGAATGAGGAGATGGGCAGCTGCATGTCTAGTATAATTTCAGCCTGAAGGCTTATCCTGTTAAAAAGCGTCTCCTCGTCTGCATAGCCGATGCCTGAAACCAAGAGTGTAGCCCTTACACCGTAGCCAGAGCTAATACATGAACGCCAATGAATAAATAACTACCCAAAAGAGCCTGTTCCAGGAGCAGGTGAAGGAAGGCTGGAAGGACGCATGCGGTGGCCCACGTCTGCTCTGCCAACCACACCCAGGCTCCTCCTGCCTGTCCCGGAGGCCCGCCCGTGGAGGGGGGCACCGCCCCACTGGCCCACCTCTGCAGCCCCTCTCTTCCCCGTTTTGTCCGCCACTCTTTCAGTTTGCAAACTCCCTGTTCTTCTGCCTCAGAGACCTCGTATGCGCTCTTGCTTGGCCCTCCCTACAGCTGTCAGGTCTCAGCTGAAACGAGGCTTCTTCAAAGACGCTCCGGTACCCGCCTGAGCCTGCTGGGCGCTGCCAAGGAGTGAGCCGAGAAGCTGTGCTCCCAGCGGGCGTTGGCGCGCAGAGACCTACAGAATTCGAAGGGGAACAACATCCACCTCCGGCGCTCCTCCAAGTGTGGCGGGTACAGCCCCTCACACCGCTAAAGGGGCGTGTTCAGGACGTAGAGGGCTGGGCCTCACCCCCATAAACCGAATCAGGAAGTCTGGGGCGGGGCCTTGGATCTGCATTTAACACACACACACACACACACACACACACACACCGCACACACACCGCCCCCAAGTTATTTTTACCCACGAAGCTGCAGAAGCCAGGCTCTGGATTTTACTAAACCTAGGCCAACCTCCAAATCCCGGCTTTATCCCCTCAGCTCTGGCCCCGCCCCCAGACGCAGCCTGCCCCAGCGTGGCCCCACCCACCGCAGGCCCCCAAGGGACCTTGGCCACAGCAGCCAGCCCCGGCGCTGCCCGCCTTGCGCGCCTCCTACCATGTCCACCTCCGAAATGCTGTCCAGGCTCTCCACCTGCACGTCCACGCCCACCGGGATGGCAGGGCCTGCAGAGAGGCAAAGACGGCTGGTTAAGGCGCCTTCCTCTCTAGCACTGGGCAAGCAGACAGCACCTAACCCCTTCCCAGGGGAGCCTGAGCGGAGCAGGGGTGAGGCAGTGGTTCAGATTCCATGAGGGTTTTCTTGCTACTTCCTGGCAGGTTGGGTGCCCGAGCTTTCTCCATGAGGGCGGGGACTGTGTCTACCTTAAGTGCCTCTCCTGGGCCAACATGAGTGTTTAACCCATGCTTGTTGCATGAGTGGATGAGCTGGATTATGTATGTTTATGCTTCCACAAAATGTGTTTTTAGATTTTAATATTTTTTAAAAAGCCTTAAATGGGGAAAACAAAAAAACCTGTGTCTGTCATGCATATTAATGAATGCTATTCCATTCACAGGCAAAAAAATGTCTCTGAGAGCGTCAGGCGGCATCTGGGCGGGGCCTCCTGAGAGGCCAGCCCACTGCGCCTGGGTCCTCTGGGCCCTGGCCAGGGAGTGCAGGACCAGGGCGTGCCGACCCACCGTGGTCTGAGCTGGGAGAAGCTTAGGGTGGCAGGGGGAGTCTGGGTCTTAGGGAATGAGGACTGGAAGGGCCGGGGACTTTGGCTGAAGGCAGGGGAGGAGGATCAGAGATCCCGACAGGATCTGGTGGGCCAGGGCATCGAATGGGCTCGCCGACTCTCCCCAAACCTCCCCGCTGGTAGGTTTGCTAAGACTTGCAATCCCACCATGAAAGATTTGGGGCTTGTGGCTGAGCCCGATAGAATGGGAGCATTTTATTTATTACTGGTGGGATTTAGTGGCTATTTTCTGTGTTCTTAAACGTGAAAGCAAATGAGCACAACGTTTTTTTTGTTTTTTTTTTTAAACCAGGGATCGAACCCGGGCCCACAGCAGTGAAAGCACCGAGTCCTAACCACTGGACCGCCAGGGAATTCCCACAACATTTTATTTTTACTTTTCCCCTCCCAGATAAATTGGGTCATAAGCTGATTTTTAAATTTTCCTGTGCTCTCAACCGAGGGCTCAGGTCAGGCCCCATGAGAGATGACTGCTCTAACAGCCGGAGCCTTCTCTCACTCCAGGCTCCAGGAGGGCACTGAAGGGGCAGAGTGGAATGGCCAGTGTGAGGCTGAAGCCCCCTCCTCAGGGCTGACTGGCCTGCTTTCCTCCCCCGAGGGGCCTGCAACATGAGGGAGGGTCTTCCAGCAGCCTGGCTGGGGCCCCCTCCCAGGACCCAGACCCCTGAGCCCCTGTGCAGGACCGTGTGTTCCCAACATCACCATGGGAAGCAGGGCTGGTTAATTCCCCGTCCCCTGGACGGACCTTCCTTCACTTGAGACATTAAAACAGCCCAGGGCTGGAGCTCTTAACCCTCATCACCTTTCCCCCTTGTTCCCTTTCTCTAAAGTGCCACATCCAGTCGTCCCAAGAGCCAAAGGGCAGAAACAGTATAGCCATCACCCTCTTTGGACCCACTTCCCTGTGGCCTGGTTTTCAGATAATGGGCACAGTGTTTGACCAGCAGCTGGTTTTGGCAAAGGACATTTTCCAGATAAAGTACAACAGCTTGCTTGGTGCCTGCCACTGTGTCTCTCTGTCCCCCGGGGCCTGCCTTGTTCTCCGCAGTTCCAGCCGTCTTCTGGAGAGAAATTTGATGACGGCTGTGAGGGTGGCGTTCAGCCTCTGGAGGTATTGCCCACATGGGACTGCAGGTCAGGCTCCAAGGATCCTGGATTGTTGGAAAACATCTGTGTGCTCAGGAGGCTCCAGAGCTGCACTTGGGGACTCGCACCCCAAGCTTGAACGGGACCAACAGCTCTGCCCTCCTTGGTCCAAGTGCAATGGAGGTGACCTTTGCCTCTGACTTGCCCCACAGCCCAAGACTAACGCTCCACCCCCAGGATCTCCCGAGCTCTTCATTTTGTGGCCCTTCCCAACCTGATTTTCGAGAAATTCTTCCAAATTACCGGTCTTTCTCCTTTTTCTGTGAGCAGTTTTATGTTTAGAGTATGATTGAGTCCTATAAGGTGTTAGAAAGAAAATAAGCTAACTAGGCATTTGTGCCTTGGCCCCTGTACTCTGACGTGGGTTTTTCTACTTTCAGAGAGGGATCTGGTGAGCCAAATGGAAGTCATTGGTGGAATTTCAGGCAGTATAGCCAGTGAGGCAACAAATTCAGAAGGGAAATACGTGTTTAGCCAAGAGCTATTCTTGGTTCCTAGCCTTTCTGCAATTATTTCTCCTCACATGGTCCTGGAAAGCACACGTTAGGGATTTATCCATTTTTGAAATAAAGCTATATGTCACTTCTTCTCCACTGACTACAAGAATAAATGTGAAGTAGAATTTTAAGACAAATTAAAACAGAATTTGCCAACAGGCATCCTGCCCTAAATGAAGGTGTTTTTCAAGCAGAAGGAGCATGATCCAGAAAGAAAGCTGGAGATGCAAGAATGAAAGACCAACAAAAACAGTAAATATATGCATGATTCTAAGGGAACACTGACTATATAAAACAATATTAACCATGTGTTGTAGGATTGAGAAAACTGAATAAAAATATACAACATTTAAGAAGGGAGAGGTATAAATGGAGTGAAAGTGTTCTGAGGTCTTTGCATTGTCTGGAGGACAGTAAAAATAGTTACTTAACATCCTAGTACTATAAGCCAAAGACTCATGTTGTTTTCTAGGGAACCACAAAAAAAAAGTAGTAAGGGTATATATTTTCAAAACTAAAATAGGTAAAAAAAGCCAAAATAGGTATAACCAAAAAAAAAGCCAAAATGGGTATAAAAATAGGTATAACCAAAAATAATCAGTCTAAATGAAAGCAAGAAAGGAAGGAGAAAAAAAAGAGAGAACATAAAGAATAGGTTGGACAATAAAAAGGATGTGATAGGGGGCTTCCCTGCTGGTGCAGTGGTTGAGAGTCCGCCTGCCGATGCAGGGGACACGGGTTCGTGCCCTGGTCCGGGAAGATCCCACATGCCGTGGAGCGGCTGGGCCCGTGAGCCATGGCCGCTGAGCCTGCACGTCCGGAGCCTGTGCTCCGCAACGGGAGAGGCCACAGCAGTGAGAGGCCCGCATACCGCAAAAAAATTAAAAAATAAAATAAAATTAAAAACTCCTAAGAGTTCCATTAAGAAAAAATCAGACAATCCAATACAAAAAGGGGCAAGAGATTTGAATAGGCATTTTGCAAAAGAAGAAATAAACAATAGACAAATGAGAAAGTTCTCAACTGCATTAACAGCTCCCTTAGAACCACAATGAGATATTACTACTATATACTAACAAACTTGGCTCATATGAGAGTAGCTACACCAAGTGTTGATAAGGATATGGAGCAACAGGAACGCTCATACTCTGCCAGTGGTGGGTGTAAATTGGTACAACTACCTTAGAAGGCATTATCCAGCAAAATGGAAGCTATATAAACCTCATGACGCAGTCTATCTACAGAATAGGTTAAATACATTGTGGTATATTCATACAATGGAATGTATAGTTACACGCAACAACACTATAAAATTTTCATCGCTGCAGGTTGCATGGCTTGACTTTCCTCCATGGCCCTTACCTTTCCTTGAGGACTTCTTGCAAAGTCTGAGTTAATTTGAAATATTGGTTGAGACACTTTCCCTTATTGTTGGGTGTAATCAAACATTTCAGTTTTAAAAGAGGCCTGACTTTTCTCATGGTGAGCACTGCTTCCTGAGCAGGCAGTGAGTGCCATGTGGCAGGCATTTAACCATCCACCTGGGGTGGGGTGGGCGAGGCTGGACTCAGTCAGGGGCTCTCCCTTCCACAAGCAGCATCAGCGTCACCAGGCATTTGTTAGAGATGCAATTCTTGGCCCACCCTGAGCCTCCTGCACCGGAGACATCACAAGTCCTGCAGTGATGCTGATCCACAGTCAAGTCTGAGGGCACTAGACAACTGATCTTTTTTTTTTTTTTTTTTGCTGTACGCGGGCCTCTCACTGTTGCGGCCTCTCCCGCTGCGGAGCACAGGCTCCGGACACGCAGGCTCAGTGGCCATGGCTCACGGGCCCAGCCGCTCCGCGGCATGTGGGATCTTCCCGGACCGGGGCACAAACCCGTGTCCCCTGCATCGGCAGGTGGACTCTCAACCACTGCACCACCAGGGAAGCCCTGGACAACTGATCTTTAAGGAACCCCCAGGAGTGAGATTTTACAACGTCCCATGTCCTGGTTACCATTTTTCTCTTGTTTTCAAACTTTTTCACGATCCCATCTCCACCAGCTGGCTCCACTTCCTACCTATCCATGACTTCCTTCCCCCATAATACTTGCTGAGTCGAGCAGTCTTTTCCCAAGCCTGACCTCCCTCCCATGACCAACCTCCTTAGCTGAAACCCCCTCCCTCTTCCATCTCTGTGACACAGCTCTTCCCTGGCTCCTTCTCTGAGGTCCTTGGGCCCCTCCTGGGCTCGATCTCTGACCCGGACTCTGACCCTGTTGTTGTTGAAGTCTAACAGAGGTCCCCCCTGGATATCTAACCAAGTTCTTAAATTTAACATCCCAAACAGACTTGTCTATTCGGGGCCCAGCCCTGCCCCACTGCCCAGCACCCCGTCCTTCAGGCGCATGGTGACCTGCTTGGTCACCGGGGTTAAATGGGGTCAGGGAGGGAAGGAGTGAGATTGCCTGGAGGGGATTGAAGAGGAAGAAGAGGCCAGGAAGAGGAGTTTAATTTTAGGGGAAGGAGCCAGTAGTTGTGAAACTGAGTCCCACTGAAACTGAGTTCCTCTGCCGAGTTTATCATTAACGCCTCTGTCCAAAACTTTGTTCCCTTTCTTGTCCTGCCCTTGTTCCCCTGATGATTGAGGAGTACCAAAGAAATGTGGCAGTTGAACCTGAACAGGACCCTGTGAGGCCCTCTTGGGTACAATACCCCCTACCATGTGCCCCATTTCTTTTTTGTAGAAAAAGGCTTTATTCTCCTAGGCCTTCCCTGAGTGCCAGTCTCAAGCAGTTACTAATCAGGGAAGTGAGGGAATGCAGAAACAAAGGAAGAGCAGTCAAACAAGAAGAGTAATGACAGCTTAAACAATAGTTCAGCGATAAAACAGAGTCCTAGTTCCTCTTCAATGGGCATATATAATGATCTGACCCATATCTTTGAGCTGTTCTGCAGAAACTAAGACCCCCCCCACCCAAGTGGAGGATGGTGATCACATGCAGACTGGTTGGAACCAAAAGGCTGATGATTAAGATTCCCCAAGCCTCTCCCTGGTACCCCACCACCACCCAAACAGAAGGAAGTCCACAAGTTGCAACACTTACTCCAAATGTTGCCTTTAGAAACCCTTCCCTGAAAGGAATCAGGGTGGTCAGGTCTTTGGAGCACAAGCTGCCCTTCACCACAACCCAGGGACAGTAGACTGACTTTGCTATGAGGTGGCCAAGTGGACCCAAGTTCAATTTGGTAATGGGAACAGGGTGTGAGTGTGAGTGAGGGTTTGTGCTCCAGAAGGGAAGGGCCAAGGGCAATGAGGAGGAATCAGAGGGGTCTCCTCTGAGGGCAGCAGATCCTGGGAAGAAGGCTGCCGGAGACTCAGAAGGCTGGCTTTCTCCCTAGCTTTGGCTCTCTAACCCATTCACTGTAACAATGAAGCACTAGACCTTACCCAGCATGGGGAACAGGGGAGGCAGAGCCAGGGAGGCCTGAGAAGCATTCGGGAAGGAGACGCCGGCTCCAAAATGAGGCATGACCCTGCCTTGAACTGGCTCCATGGGCCTCAGCTGGGCCAGCTGAGTGGCATTTGGGGCCTTGGTGGCCAGACTCCAGTGGCTTGGAAGTTCAGGGGTTGAAGGCTACGGAGTAGAGCATGGGAGCATTCGGGAGGGTCTCCCCTCACAGTCTGGGTGCCCCAAACACAGAGGGCACCTTAAATGGGGGTGGAGCTAAAGTATACTGGGTGAAACACATGGGTTCCTAGAAAATTCCCTAAGAAGGCATCACATTGGAGACAGCCCAGCTGGAGACGTAACTAGGCATTAACCTTGCAAAGTGACACAGCAGTTGTGATATCATGATGTGATATTGTGATATAATGAGAAATATGTATTTGGTCCTCAGCCCCAGTTCCTGGCACAGAGCTCCTAAAACCCTTGTAAATTCCTGAGTGAGAGGGGTGAGAGGAGTGTATTTTGTTATTTATAACAACCCCTTACCAACCACACCTGAGTTTATGCTAGTGTGGTGGCTCTCCTGGGCTCCTGGATAGTTTCAAGATGGGGCTGGTTGCCAAGGAACAGCCATGTGATTAGAGGGTTGGAACTTTCAGCCCCACCTCCCAACTCCCAAGGAGGGGGAGGGGGGAGCGGCTGGAGGTTGAGTTAATCACCAGTGGCCAATGATTTCATCAATCGCGTCTACAGTGGAACATCCATAAAACCCCTGAACGACAGGGTTCGGTGAGCTTCCTGGTTGGTGAACACATCCACATGCCAGGAAGGTAGTGCCCCCAACTCCGCGGGACAGAAACCCCCGAGCTCAGTACCCTTCCGGTTCTCACCCTATGCCCCTCTTCATCCGCTATCCATCTGTGTCTTATATAATGTTCTTTAGAATAAGCTGGGAACCATAAGTAAAGTGTTTCCCTGATTCTATGAGCCATTATAGCAAATTATCACACCTGAGAAGGGGGTTGTGGGAACCCTCAATTTTGCAGCCAAGTCGGAGAGCTCGGGGACCCACTACTTGTGATTGGTATCTGAACTGAGGGGCAGTCTTCTGGGCCTGAGCCCTTAACCTGTGGTGTCTGCACTAACCCCAGGTAGTGTTAGAACTGAATTAAATTGTAGGACACCAGCTGGTGTCCACAGACAACGGGGGAATTGCTTGGTGCGGAAAACCCACACATTTGAGTCAGAAGCGTTGTGAGCAGAAGAGATCATAGCAGTAACAGTACAAGCCTTTATCCCAGGAGAGGCCCTAAGGGAGCGTATGCTGTGAGTCTAGGAGGCCATGAGCTCCCTGGGGCCGTAGCCATGTCTTTATCACGTCAGCAACCAGTGCTTTGATGCACTGCCTCCGCCATCCCCTTCCCCCCCAACACACACACACACACACACATACACACACACACACACACACACACACACGGTCTCTGCTATGTTCAGTGCTTCCTGTAGGACACTTGAGTCCATCGTCATGACAATCTGGTGAGGAAGGTACTGATATTACCTCCATTCTACAGGTGAGAATCTGAGGACTAGAGAAGCGACGGAGGTCCCCATCAGAGAGAGGCACACCACAAGCTGATCCCAGGGGTCCACCTCCAGAGCCCCTGCTCTAACGAATGCATTATGCTGACCAGAGCATTCCTTTTTTTTTTTTAAATTTTATTAAAAAAATTATTTTTTATACAGCAGGTTCTTATTAGTTATCTATTTTATACATATTAGTGTATACATGTCAATCCCAATCTCCCAGTTCATCCCACCCCCTCCCACCCTCCCACCCCCTCACCCCCACTCCCCGCTTTCCCCCCTTGGTGTCCATACGTTTGTTCTCTACATCTGTGTCTCTATTTCTGCCTTGCAAACCGGTTCATCTGTTCCATTTTTCTAGATTCCACATATATGCGTTAATATACAATATTTGTTTTTCTCTTTCTGACTTACTTTATTCTGTATGACAGTCTCTAGGTCCATCCACGTCTCTACAAATGACCCAATTTCGTTCCTTTTTATGGCTGAGTAATATATGTACCACATCTTCTTTATCCATTCACCTGTCGATGGGCATTTAGGTTGATTCCATGACCTGGCTATTGTAAATAGTGCTGCAATGAACACTGGGGTGCATGTGTCTTTTTGAATTATGGTTTTCTCAGGGTATATGCCCAGTAGTGGGATTGCTGGGTCATATGGTAATTCTATTTTTGGTTTTTTAAGGAACCTCCATACTGTTCTCCATAGTGGCTGTGTCAATTTACATTCCCACCAACAGTGCAAGAGGGTTCCCTTTTCTCCACACCCTCTCCAGCATTTGTTGTTTGTAGATTTTCTAATCATGCCCATTCTAACTGGTGTGAGGTGATACCTCGTTGTAGATTTGATTGGCATTTCTCTAATAATTAGTGATTTCAAGCAGCTTTTCATGTGCCTCTTAGCCATCTGTATGTCTTCTTTAGAAATGTCTGTTTAGATCTTCTGCCCATTTTTGGATTGGGTTGTTTTTCTGATATTGAGCTACATGAGCTGTTTATGTATTTTGGTTGCCTGTTGCTTCATTTGCAAATATTTTCTCCCATTCTGAGGGTTGTCTTTTGGTCTTGTTTATGGTTTCCTTTGCTGTGCAAAAGCTTTTAAGTTTCATTAGGTCCCATTTGTTTATTCTTGTTTTTATTTCCATTTCTCTAGGAGGTGGGTCAAAAACCATCTTGCTGTGATTTATGTCAAAGACTGTTCTTCCTATGTTTTCCTCTAAGAGTTTTATAATGTCCGGTCTTACATTTAGGTCTTTAATCCATTTTGAGTTTATTTTTGTGTATGATGTTAGGGAGTGTTCTAATTTCATTCTTTTACATGTAGCTGTCCAGTTTTCCCAGCACCACTTATTGAAGAGACTGTCTTTTCTCCATTGTATATCCTTGCCTCCTTTGTCATAGATTAGTTGACCATAGGAGCGTGGGTTTATCTCTGGGCTTTCTATCCTGTTCCATTGATCTATATTTCTGTTTTTGTGCCAGTACCATATTATCTTCATCACTGTAGCTTTGTAGTATAGTCTGAAGTCAGGGAGTCTGATTCCTCCAGCTCCATTTTTTTTTCCCTCAAGATTGCTTTGGCTATTCAGGATCTTTTGTGTCTCCACACAAATTTTAAGATTTTTTTGTTCTAGTTCTGTAAAAAAAAAGCCATTGGTAATTTGATAAGGATTGCACTGAATCGGTAGATTGCTTTGGGTAGTATAGTCATTTTCACAATATTGATTCTTCCAATCCAAGAACATGGTATATCTCTCCATCTGTTTGTATCATCTTTAATTTCTTTCATCAGTGTCTTATAGTTTTCTGCATACAGGTCTTTTGTCTCCCTAGGTAGATTTATTCCTAGGTATTTTATTCTTTTTGTTGCAATGGTGAATGGGATTCTTTCCTTAATTTCTCTTTCATCTAACAGGCTGTCAGATGAAGCAGGACAGCGCAGGGGGGCCACCATGGACAGATGTTCATAGCAGACTCGAGCACGGACGTACAGCAAGAGAGAGCCTTCTACGACAGAAGAGTCCTGTCAGGGGGAGGTAAGCTGGGGAGGCAGCTGGGCCAGACCGTGGAACTTTCCGGACACAGAGGGGAGAGGCGGGTCTGCATTTCATCCCGTAGAATATGGGAAGCCCTGAAGTTTCTGAGGGAGCAGCACAGGGAAGGGGTGTTTCCAGAACGTGAATTTGGCTATGAGGTGTGGTTTGGGGGCCATTGTGTTGGTGTCAGTAGTGCTTCCAACCTTCTTATCATTATCATCGACGAAAGAGAAAATTTAATTTATTTAAGTATGAATTCAGTTAAATTTAAATTAAATACTAAGGAATAAGATGGGAAGGGAAGGTGGAGCTTTGGAGGGCCACAACCATGGTAATGTCTAAGATTTTTTTCACCCCCCCAAGAAGGCATTGAGAATGTGTGGTGTGAGGGGGCAGATCTGAGAGACACTGTGATGCATGGGTTGATTCAACTTGGTTGATCTAGGAGGGGAAAGGGCAGGAGGAGGGGAGCAAAATCAGCAAGGTCTCCACAGCCCCCTGCCTGAGTCACCTAAGAGAAAGCTGATAGAAGATCAGCAGGTTCCCTAGGTGATGGCCGGAAGTATGGGTTTTGCAATTATCTCAAGGAAGCACAGGAGCCAATATTTCGTCTCCTACATCAGCCCTTTGGTGGTTGCATGTGGCGCAGGGAGGGTTCTCCTGTGCTCTAGAAGCTGACATGGGGAGAGTACTGCAGGCCCAGCCACTGCCCCGACCTGCCCCTGGTCCCACCTTCCCTGCTCACTCAATCTCGGCCGGTCCAGCCGTTGCCCCTCTGGGAAAGCAGACCCACACTCCGCCCTGCTCTGTGCGGGGCAGCTGAGCACTAAGGGCAGCGTCCACATTTACAAACCCACCCCCAGGCAGGCGTACAAGTGGGGGCCCATATGCCACATGCTTGAATGTCTAAAGGTTATAAATCAAGCTAAGAAACTGCAGAACGATATATAGCCTCGCCTACTGCTTTGACAAATACACGTTCATATCAACCCGGAAGGCCAAGCCCAGCCTCAGAACTCTGACTCCTGGGAGCTCCAGCCGGGACATGGCAGGGTAGGGAGAGCGGGCCCAGCTCCGGAGCTGCCCTTTTCCCACCCACAGCAGCAGCCGGCACAGAGAAGAGGCTGGCGTGTGCCGGTGGACACCTCTGCCCACTATCTGAGCTCTATCCAAAGCCGTCTGAAAGGCAGCCTTCAGCCCCCTCTCAGCACCGGGGGGGCGTGGGGGGGCGGGGAGGGGAGGGGGAAGGGGAGGGGAGGGGGAAGGGGAGGGGAGGGGGGAGGGGGGACCCCGCATGCGCAGTACAGCACCCACCCCCACCCCCGGGGCTCACCTAGGGAGGAGGCCCGGGCAGGTCCCGAGGTGGGCTCCGGGCTGTGTGGACATGATTCTGGGTCCCAGTACCCAAGTGTGGCCTAGAAGGGAAATCTCAGGTGGGCACGTCCTCTTGGCCCACAGACCACGCCCTGAGTGCAGGTGAGTGATTGCACACAGGACCCCCTGCCTTGGCCTATGGCCACTGCTCACAGCGGGCCCTCGTCTTCTGCCTAAGGGTTGGTTCAGCCAATGAAGGTGCCAGCAGGTCTCAGAAGGCTGGAGGAGAAGGAGAGGAACTGATTCTCTCTCCCAGCCCTCCCTGCAGGCTTCATGGGCCCGTCCTCTCCTGGACGCCAGGGCTCCCCTGTAGGGCACCCCCTTCCCAGGGCTCTGGCTCTTTTCCAGATTCTGGGAACTGCTCCCTCCTCTTGCCCTCTACCCCTAACCTGCTGAAGGCTCCACACTCTTCCAGCCCTCAAGGCTTCACTGCCAGCTTGCTGGTTTCCTTTAACCCTGCCCACCTGTTTGTGAACAGACCTTCATTAAACTCTCCACTGTTCCCCCACTGTTACTGTAGCTTTTCCCAATGCCTCTCCCCTGGGCTCCGTCTGGGCGGATGGCCGCCCCCAGGCAGACACTCAGGTGTCCCAGCTTCCTCTGGTTCCATCAGTGGCTGTCTCCCTCCTTCACTTCTCACGATCCCTCCACTTTTTTTTTTTTAATTGGAGTATAGTTGATTTACAATGTTGTGTTCATTTTAGGTGTACAGCAAAGTGACTCAGTTATACATATACATATATCCATTCTTTTTCAGATTCTCTTCTGATATAGGTTATCACAGAATATTGAGTAGAGTTCCCTGTGCTATACAGTAGGTCCTTGTTGGTTATCTATCTTATGTATAGTAGTGTGTGTATGTTAATCCCAAACTCCTGATTTATCCGTCCCCCTAACATTTTCCCTTTGGTAACCATAAGTTTGTTTCTGAAATCTGTGAGTCTGTTTCTGTTTTGTAAATAAGTTCATTTGTATCATTTTTTAAAATTAGATTCCACATATGAGTGATATCATATGATATTTGTCTTTCTCTCTCTCACTTACTTCACTCAGTATGAAAATCTCTAGGTTCATCCATGTTGCTGCAAATGGCATTATTTCATTTTTTTATGGCTAATATTACATTGTATATATGTACCACATCTTTTTAATTTTTTTTAGTTTAGTTATTTATTTTTGTCTGCGTTGGGTCTTCGTTGCTGCACGTGGGCTTTCTCTAGTTGCAGCGAGCGGGGGCTTCTCTTCGTTGCGTTGTGAGGGGTTCTCATTGCGGTGGTTTCTCTTGTTGCAGAGCACGGGCTCTAGGTGTGCAGGCTCAGTAGCTGTGGTGCACGGGCTTAGTCGCTCTGTGGCATGTGGGATCTTTCCAGACCAGGGCTCGAACCTGAGTCCCCTGCATTGGCAGGCGGATTCTTAACCACTACGCCACTGGGGAAGCCACACATCTTCTTTATCCGTTCTTTCTAGGCCTTAGCTTAACCCCCATCAACTCAGACCTGGACCATGGCTGAAGTGGCCAGCTAGCGTCCCGCATCCATTCTTAGCTGCTCCAGCCTCCTCCTAGCAGACCCTCAAGGAGCTTTCTAAAGCACAGGTATCATCTTGCCCTTCCGCAGCCTGGGCTGCACTGCCCCCTCTACACACATATGCACACACACACACACACACACACACACACACACACGCACACACACGCTGCTCGCATTCCGCTGCCCTCCTGTTATCCGGGAGCGCCCTCCTCCCTGATCCCTCCTTCCCTCCCACCCGCTGGGCTCACCCCCTGCGCATCTTTCCTGACTTATTGCAAGCATCGCCTCCTGAATGAAGGCGTCACTGCCAGCTTGCTGGTTTCCTCTCTCTGGACGGAACTGACCACTCAATTCCCCCCGTCAGCAGAGATGCCCTACATTGCTTCTGTGATACTTGACTGCACTTAGTCATTTCTCTGTTTCCCTTGTAGACTGTTAGCTTCCTGGGAACACTCTGTCGTGTCAGGCGGAGTGACCGAATGCACACCCTTCCCGGCAAGGGTGGCTCCTTGGCCTTCGTCCTCCCAGGCTCCTCGGGGCCACCCTTCCCTGGTGCCCATGGCCAGACCCTGCTGCTTGCACCCCACGGCTCCCCTGTCCTTCCAGCAGCTCTCCATAATTTAACAACTTGATGTGAGGATTTCATTAACACTGGTCTCCCCGAGCAGAGCATTGACACTCCAAGGACTGTGGCTGTCTTGCTCACTGCTGGGTCCCCGAATGCCACGGACCCTGCTTCACACATAACAGCTCCAAAACACACCGTACTTGTCTTATGAATGAAAGTTAAAGTATTTTGGTTGGAGAACCTAACCTACTTTGTGGTCACTTCCTGACCATCCTAACAAACTCCTTGGATGTAGTTCAAAAGAATCCGTGATGACATCACACCCCTCCTTTACCTTCCATTTCCATCTCTACAGTTTGAATTAAAAATCAGTATCATGCTGGTGAAGATGTAAACTGATGCAGCTGCTGTAGAAGAAAGTGTGGGAGTTCCTGAAAAAACGAAACATAGAACTACCATGGGACCCAGCAATTCCACTTCCGGGTATATACCCCAAAGAATTGAAAACAGGGTCTTGAATAGATGTTTGCACACACATGTTCATGGCAGCATTATTCCCGGGAGCCAAAAGGCAAAAACAACCCAAATGTCCATTGACAGATGAATGGCAATTAAACAAGATGTGATATATTCATACAATGGAATATTATTTGGCCTTACACGCTGCAACATGGATGAACCTTGAAGGCGTAATGCTAAGTGAATAAGCCAGTCACAAAAAGACAAATACTGTATGATTCCACTAACATGAGAAACCTAGAGCGGTCAAATTCATAGAGGCAGAAAGTGGAATGGTGGTTGCCAGGGGCAGGGGGAAGCAGGAGTAAAGAGTTATTGTTTCGGGACTTCCCTGGTGGTGAAGTGGTTAAGGATCTGCCTGCCAATGCAGGGGACACGGGTTCGATCCCTGGTCCAGGAGGATCCCACATACCGCTGAGCAACTAAGCCCGTGCGCCACAACTACTGAGCCTGCGCTCTAGAGCCCGCAAGCCACAACTACTGGAGCCCACGTGCCTAGAGCCCGTGCTCCACAACAAGAGAAGCCACCGCAATGAGAAGCCCGCGCACCGCAACGAAGAGCAGCCCCTGCTCACTGCAACTAGAGAAAGCCCGTGCACAGCCAAAAATAAATTTATTTTTAAAAAAAAGTTATTGTTTCATTGACAATTTAGGAAGATGAAAAAGTTCTGGAGATGTATGCTGGTGACGATTACACAACGTGAATATTCTTTCACCACTGAACTATATGGTTAAAATGGTCCATTTTATGCTATGTATGTTTTAGCCCAATCTTTTTAATTTTAATTTTAAAAAATCAGCGTTGCACTCTTTCTCCTAACAAATGGAGGGGAAACCCCAGGCCTCTGGAGGTTCTCCTAACCAGGACACACCAGCGAACCAGGCAGCTGGGAGCTTAGACCAGATATTTTTGTTTCAACTGATCCCTGGGATTATTAGGAAGCTGCTAGATTTTTAATCTTTTCTTTTTCCAGACGGAAAAGGTCATCCGAGAGGTATCTAGTCTTAGGCAAATTCCTCTCTAGCAATTATTTTTAAATGTCAGTCCACAAGGAAGCCCCTCTTCGAAAAACAAGTTAGGAAGAGAAGACAGGGATGCAACACATACCCCACAATTGTTGATGGGCATCTTGTTGGCACGGCCTGCTGAGTGTGCATAGCTGCTCTTTAGAGGGGCGTGTTGGGCTGGGCCGGCATTAGGGCCGGTTGAGCCCAGGCTCCGCTTTGGACCAGGTATCTGGCACAGGGCTGCCCCCAAGGAAGGCGGGCTTTCTCTTACTCACACAGAGCCATCTATGTGCTGTCTGCAAGCCTCCTTCCTCAGAGACACACCCACCCCCTGGCCAGTGCCTCTGCGCAGGAGTAAGGGGCTGAATGGAATGGAGACCCTCAGGAGGACCTGCAAGGAAGGCTTCTTGGCTCTAAACCATCTGCAGATGCTCCAGGGACTATGGATTATGGCAATCATTGGAACCCCAGGCGGTGGGAAGCTCCCTCCTCCGATGGCCCCACCCAGCCTGCTTGGCCATGTTGCAGCAAAAATAGAAATGAGACCTTTCTGATAAACAAGGAAAATAAGGAAACAATGAACAGCCTGGGGAAACAACATAAACAGGTCTGAAAGAGTTAAGCAATCTTGGTTACTGTTTAGCTGTTACTACTAACAAACACTTGTAGCTAGACTTGTCCTTCACAAAGCTGATTACTCTTTGACTCCATACAAATTACCCATTGCACCTGGCCTTTCTTCTCCCCCTACACTCCCTTGTAGCACTCTTCATCTCAGAAAGGAGTTCACGGGCTGATAACTTCAGGGACACCAGACCCGGGTGCTGAGCCTGATGACAGCTTTGGCCATGAATTTGCAGAAGAAAAGAAATGTAAGACCTTCACTACTTTTGATCCTTATCATATACGCGGGCACAGTTCTTGAGGCGTTAGCCTCCTGTGTCTTCCGTTTGCCTGGCGAGGAAAATCAAAAGCCTCTCTATTTCTTATCTTCCAGTTCTCTGTCTCCGTATTTTTATTCGGCATCGGTGCACAGGGAGCCAGATTGGCAACAGCCAGGACTCCACGGGTTGCAAAGATTCTTATTTATGAGTTCATGTGTGTGTACCTCACCATGTGCTCCCCTGGTCCTATTTCATCCAAGTGACATCTAGACATCCAGGAAAGCCCTGCAGGGGAGAAAAGGTGCCCAGAAGACCAGCTGCTCTGGGGGGAGGGCTTGGGAAGGAGGAGTAGCCCCCTCCCTTGGCTTTGGTGACCGAGATCTTGACAGCTGATGTGTAAGAGCCTCAGGTCTTACCGCACCTGCTGGAGGTGACACCTCCTTCCCTGGCGGCTTTCCCTAAAGTCAGGGTCTTTCCCAGCCTCAGAGGCTCACTCAGGCAGGGGCAAGGGACTGTCCTCATCCTCCACACTCTGGGCGACACCAGAAGTTGCGGGGATCAGGATACAGGAAGTCCAATTTGCTCCTCAAACGTGGCTTGAAGAAGGAGCACCCTGACTGAGGCTGCATGCAGCCTGTTGGATGATTCTACTCAGAGCTGGGTTTTCTGGAAACGTGGCAGGATTTCACCTGCCGGTCCTGAGAGCCAGCTCCTGGCTTTCCCGGCTTTCTCCCAGAGGAGGAGGGCGTTTTAATGAGGCTTTCACTTTTGCATGTGACATCACAGAGGAAACCCAAGTTCTGCCCCCAGTTGTTCTGTGGCCATCACTTAACCCCCTGGACCCCAGGCTCTTCTTCTGTAAACTGAAAGTCCTAACCGGGTGATGGCTCAGGCTCCTGCCGCAACATCAGCCTCCGTCAGAAAGTTACAATGTGTTATTCAGAAGATCACCCACACCCAGACACACACAGCTGCCCTACAACACTGTGCGCCGAGGCAGGGTCACGTTGTGACTTTTGAGGGTGCTGGGTACTTTTGCCTTCGTGGGCCCTTCCACCAGAAAAAAACATGTAAAAAGCATACAACTGTGGTGGTATAAAGATGAATATATTACTATTATATATTAACATTTTCTTCTACCTAAAATTTTATTTTTTTCTTCTGACTTTAAAATAACATCTTATCAGGGGCCCCTAGGAGTATTCCATGTGAGCCCTAAACACGCCTGCTCTGCCTAGTGGCCCAGCACTGGGGGACATGCGGATTGAGGGGGTAAGAAAGAGACCCAGCTAGGAGAGTGGGCCTGCCTCAGCAGCTGTGTGACCTGGACCAGTCACCTCACCTCTCCGTGCCTCAGTTTCCCCATCTGGGCATAATAATAGTACCTACTTCACGGAGTTGTGAGGCATGAAGTCAGATCGTGTCTGTAAGTACCCTGAGTAGAATGGTGCCTGAAACAGAAGTCACTAGAAGTTGTTCGTGGTCACTAATGCTGTTGTTTGTCAACCTGGTTCCAGTCGCCCTCTGCATCTTACCCGACCCTCTAGAAGAAAGGCAAGGGGAGCAAGGATGTCTCGCTTGGACTTCCTGGAGCGCATACAGCTAATTTTAGAGCTGCTTATTCACGGAAATGTTATTGAATTTTAGAAAAAACTCTTTGGTGGCATTACCCAAAACAAGCCCTCGAGGGCACCAGAACCCCTAGCTGTGCAGCATTCCATCGGGGGCAGGAGGAAGAGGCAGGGGCTTGTCATCTGTCACCTGCTCTCTTCTCCTGCTCGGCAGGTGTCAGGCCTCAGGGAACTGAGTGGGAGGCTTTGAGTCCTTGTAAAATGCAACGGCCCCTGGGATAAATTAATGTCCTAATCCCCTAACAGTCACAAGAGGGAGGCCTGACAGCTGGGTTTTTCTAAGGGGCTGTGAGCCTGTATGTGCCAGGGCTTTACATACATTATCTCGTTTAATCCTGACAGCAACCCCAGATGGACGGATTACTATCCCCATTTCACAAACCAGCAAGCAGAAGCTCAGAGCGCGTCGGTGACTTGCCCACAAGTCACCTCTACTTCTTCCTGCTGCCCCGGGAGAACGTTTGCACCTGAGAGCGAGATAAAGGGGAAATGGAAACCCGTCTGCCTGGGTCTCTCTGGCCGGAGGCCCATCATTGGCCATGCTCTGGGCCTCAGTTTCCCCACCTGCACAGGGGGGACGTGGGCCCCGTGTCTCATGCATTCCACAGTTCTAATCCCTCTCCCTGCCTGGTGGGTGCAGATAGCTGGCTCCTTTCCCAGCCCCCTCCCCTCTGTGGCATTCCTCCTGTTCCGGCCACCACTCCTCCCCACCCCGCCGAAGCAGGGAAGCTCCTTTGGGGCAATTCTGCAAGGGAGCTTTGCCAGGCGTTAAACTGTCGCTGCATTGGCAAGCAGGGGGCCCCCCTCAGAACCCCAAATTCCCAGCCAGGCACGGGATAGCAGAGCCGGGGGGTCCTTTTCTGTGTGGATGCTCCAGCCCTGCCACCCACCCTCCCCCTGCCCCCTGCCCATGCAGCTCTTATGCTCTTATTTTTTTCATAAAGGAAAGTTGGCAGCAGCAGTGCTGGGCCTCCCTGAATGTAAACAGCTTAATCACCCTCAGGTCCTTTTCTCAACAGCCCTCTCCACTCACTTCCTTTCAGCTCTTTTCTCCTGGGGATAATTAGTGACTGGGAGCCAGCTGGGCTTCTCTGAGTGTGAGGGGGGAAATCAGGGACCCCGGGGGGAGGGCTGTGTCTGAGGGAACCCAGTGCAGGAGCAGCAGGAAGCAGCCCTGGGATCAGTCCCCAGAGGGCTGAGGGGAGGACGCAGTCTTACCTCCAAAGGCGGGCCTCATGGTGAAATCATGGTCATCCACTCTGAGAAGTGGCTGAGGTTTTCCCTTTCGGATTTTGGTCACATCAAGGTTCTTCTTATATAGGTGACTGCAAAGGCAAGCAAGAAACTGTTTTCCATCAGCCCACCAAGACATCGCGTGAGAAGATTTGGGGAGATGACTTCCTGCAGGGTCTCCGTGTTACTCACCTTTTCGCCCATCCTACCATCTCTTTCTCCACTGAAGGGAGATCGAGAGATAAAGGGTCCCCCCCACCCCTTACCTCCACCAACCCGGGCCTTCACAGGTGGGCTGGCCTGAGGACCTGGCCCTTCCAGAGGCTTCCTAAAGTAGATCCCCCCGAGGCAGGACACCATCCTACCTTGGCAAGCTCCTAACTGTCTTGCCCAAAGTCACGATTGGATGACCAACGGTTGGATCTAATGGTGGAGAATTATGATGGGTCTTTATTTTTCTGTTAAAATATTTCTTCAGTGCTGTTATAATATTGGTTTTGCGATAAGGAAAATTCTTAGGGACTTCCCTGGTGGTGGGTAAGACTCCACGCTCCCAATGCAGGGGGCCCCGGTTCGTTCCCTGGTCGGGGAACTAGATCCTGCATGCCGCAACTAAGACCTGGCACAGCCAATATAAATAAATAATAAATAGTTTTAAAAATCAATATACCAAAGTGGCATATTTTAAAAAACAAGATAAAATTCTGAGACAAATGTAGTTAAAGTTTTAAAAGGCTGGTGTTATCCTAGGCAGTCCTGATGCTCTTTACATCTGTCCAGTTGGCAGCTGTCTGAAGAATCCACCCTGGCGGAGAGAGCCTCAACCCTCGGGAGAACAGACAGTTCACAGCCAGTGGGCATCAAGGCCACAGCTGGGCACAGATAAGACTCTGCGCTCCCAATGCAGGGGGACTGGGTTCAATCCCTGGTCGGGGAACTAGATCCCGCACGCATGCCACAACTAAGAGCCCGTATGCTGCAACTAAAATACCCCACATGCTGCAACTTAGACCCAGCACAGCCAAAATAAGCAAATAAACAGAAAGTGCCATAAATATAGAGCAGGGTAAAGAAGAAGAGGGAGATGGGGTGGGGTAGAGGGTGATCAGAGAAGCCCTCTGAGCCCTGGAAAGGGTGAGTCATGAGAGGAGCTGAAGAAAGTGCATTCTGAGAGAGGGAAGAGCAAGTGCAAGGGTCCTGAGGTGAGTGTGGCTTGTGTGTGGAACAGTAAGAAAACCAGTGGGCAGAGAATGAGGAGGAGGAAAGCAGTAAGAAAGGAGGTGGGGGACAAGGCCAGGGACTAGATCCCAAGGTCCTCAGGGGTATATACTGGGTGGGGAAACCCATGGGAATTCTGAGCAGGAATGTCAGAAGGTCTGGTTTAACACCTGGGAAGATCACTCAGGTAGAGGAGACTGTGGGAGGGCAGAGAAGAAATGGGAAACCGTTAGGAGACTTCTGCTGAGAGAACATGGTTGCCTGGGTTAGGGCGGTAAGGGGTGAAGCTGTAGAGAAGTGATCAGAAAGGCTTTGCTGATGGATTGGGTATGGGGTATGGGGGAAACAAAGAGGCAGGGATGGCCCAGGTTTACGACGAGTGCCTTGGTGAACGGTGGGGCATTCGCTGAGATGGTAAGAACTGGAGGAGTGGCACGTTTGTGGGGATGACAGTGCATCAAATTCTTAGAAGCCGTCTTGATGTCCAGACGCCTGTGAGACACCAGGTAGGAAGTGCAAATAGGGTGGGTGCAACTCAGAAGACAGTAGCAGTAGCAGTGTTTTCACTTCCTCCGGCCTTGTAGGTTCCGGGGGTCCCTGGGGGCTCAGCAGACGTGCCTGACCCTCCTTCTCCCAGAGCCCTTTGACTCTGCCCTCAACACCCTGGCCTGGCTTCCTCAGCTTGTCCCCTTCTCACTGCTCGTTCTCATCAGCACTCACGGATTCGAGTCTCTCTCACCTCGAACCAAAATGAAGCAGAAAATCTGTCCGGACCCCACGTCTCTTCACGCAAAATTAATTGAAAAGTGATGGCGGGACAGTGGTAGTAGTTATACTCTTCTTTGAACATTTCCTTTTTTAAAACTAAATCTCTCCCCACCTCTCAATAAATCAATAACTTTCCCAAAGAGCTGCTGCCATTCCTCACTCCTGAGCACTTCTTGCCCCACTTGTGCCTGAGCCGAGGCCTTGAAGGTGCACTTGCCAAGGGTCAGGGAGGACCAGCCTCTGCTGGAAACCTCGTCTTCCAGGACAGGGTGTCTGGTCCTCCTCCCACCTCCACTGCGGCCTTGCCTTCCTCCTCAGCCTGTCCCTAGATGTCAGCATCCCCAGGACCCTGTCTCAGCTGCCTTCTCTTCCCTTGCGACACTCCCTTTGGCAGTGGCTTCAACTGTCTTTCACTTACTGATGATCCCTAAATCTACGTCCCTTGCTCTACACCTTTACATCCTACTGTCTAACAGATTATCCCCAGTTGGGTATCCTATAGGCATTTAAACTCAACACGTCCATAGTTTGGGACCCGCTGAGTGGGAGGTGAGCCAGCTGAAGGACAGGTGGGCGTTATATGAAACTGTCAGAAGGGTAAGAGAGGTGAGGCTGAAATGGACAGACTGCAGCTGCAGGGGCTCAGCCAGGGAGAGCCTTGAAAATCCTGTTAAGATTTTTTATCTTTACCCATGGGCCTTCCCTGGCGGTCCAGTGGTTAAGACTCCCCGCTTCCATTGCAGGGGGCGCGGTTCGATCCCTGGTCAGGGAACTAAGATCCCGTGTGCTGCGTGGCCAAAAAAAGAAAAAAAAAAAATTTAATTTTTATCCAAAAGCCAAGGAAAAAGAGGAGGGGTGTTGGGCACTTGGAGGAAGAAGCTATGATGAGACACGCTTTTGGACAAGCCCGTTGCAGCTGCACACTCCGAGGACGAGAGGCCGATGGCTTCCTCCTGTAGCTGGAAGGTGGGACCTGAGTTCCCTAGAAACACGTGTGGTCACGGAGCGGCCCTTCCAAGGAGCTTCTGCCCTCCCGGGTCTCTTCCGCAAGAAGTGGAGCCAGACCAGGCCCGGCTCCCCGCGCAGCGACTGCTGGGGGGCCGTATACAGAAGCCCCAGCACAGACACCCGGGAACGTGGAAGCAGAGCTCAGTCTGACGGCTTAGCCGATCACAGACATTAAATTGTGAGGGCAGCCCTGGCTCGTGGGGAGCAAATCCCTCCCGGTCAGCACAGTTTCTCAGTTGAGAGGGGAGGATTAGGGGAAGGGAAGTTCCAGCATGCCAGCACCCTGGAGAGAGGGAGGAGATTGAAATCCCAGTGCCATTAATAAGGACCCAGAATTTTTCTTATGGGTCCAGTTATTTGATAACACAGGCCGCTGATATCCTGATCCTTGGGCTATTGGTGTAAGCTGGATGCCCTGCATCCATCCTCCACAGGAGATGCCGGCCACTGCCCCGTCCCAGACTCCAGGGGCTTGGCTCTCCCACCCCAGACTCCAGGGGCCATATGCCGAGCCCCAGCCCCGCGGTGGGGCTGCCAGAACTTTCACGGAACCTCAAACCCAGCCTTGTCGGGGTGTGGAGTGAGGAGAGAAGAAAAAGCGTTCGCTATGCCTTTGAGAAGCAGGGCTGTTGAGCTGCAATCAACACATCATCAGTGGGTTTCAATTGGAGAAATCAGGTTCAGAAAGATCAGGAAACATGGCCACACAGCCAGGGAGCAGCAGAAGCAGGGCCTGAACCTGCCTGAACCTGGTTTCTCCTGACTTCCCACCCCCAACTCCTTCCCCAGATCCCTAGGGAGGGTGAGGGTCACTGGGTAGCAGGAGAGCAAAGCGGCTCCTGGGTCCAGCACTGGAACCATGATGCCAAAGGAGAGAAGGATGGCCAAGGGCAGGTGGAACCAAAGGGGCAGCAAATGGGAAGGAAAGATGAAAGGGGACCTCAGGCTTCGGGACCAGGAGGGGCCACACAGTGTGATCAGGGCAGAGCCCAGACTCCCAGATCTTGGTGTATTTTCAGATCTCAAGGGAGAAGGGCGTCTCTTTGCAGGAAAGCAGTCATGTGGTCAGGAGGCCGCCTTAGGCAGCAGGGTGGGGAATAAACCTGGGAGGCTGAGAGGCAGGAAGAACAGAACGAAACAAACAGCTAAGAGCAAACAGGCTCACTTGGCAGCAAGTCAGTAAAGGGACACAAAGGATCAGAAAACCGGAAGCAGTTTTGAAAAAGCAGTTGCTGGACAGAATAATTGTTTTGTGAGGGTGTGTTGGCCAGGGTGACACAGGGAAGGCTGACAGGTTAGAAGAAGTCCTCTCGGTGTGTGTGTGTGTGTGTGTGAACAGGTCTTCTAAGAGAAGGAGCTACTCCACAGAGCTGAACTGCTCTAAGACTGTAATGAGAAAGGTTCAGGTCATTTCATTCCTATTTATTAGCATAGCTTAACTCTTGTGTCAATAATGAAAGTACCTTTTAGTCAGATGTTTGGCTGAAATTTTTCACAGACAGATGTAGCTCTATGATTGTCTGAGCGTGTACACGCCCTGGTGGATTACAGAGAGGCCTAGAAGCATGTTCCCTGATACATTTTCTCTATCCTTTTTCCCAGCTTCTGTTCAATAATTATTTTATATTCTTTGAATGTGTATGTTCATCTTTTCATCCACTTTAACACCTCATGGGATAGATTTCAAAAAGTTATCTTCACCCCTAAGGTCAAATTCAATCCATCCATAAACAGTATAAAGTTTCCTCAAAAAACTAAACATAGAACTACCATATGATCCAACAATTCTACTCCCAGGTATATATCTGAAGAAAGTGAAAACACTAATTTGAAAAGATGCGTGCACCTCAATGTCCATAGCAGCATTGTTTACAATGGCCCAAATGTGGAAGCAACCTAAGTGTCCATCAACGGATGAATGGATAAGAAAGTGTGGTTTATATATACAATGGAATACTACTCAGCCATAAAAAAGAAAGAAAATTTGCCATTTGCTTGCAACAACATGGATGGACTTGGAGGGTATTATGCTAAGTGAAATAAGTCAGACAGAGAAAGACAAATACTGTATGGTATTACTTATATGTGGAACTAAGAAACAAAACATACTAGTGAATATTTAAAAAAACAGACTCACAGGTATAGAGAACAAACTACTGGTTACCAGTGGGGAGAGGGAAGGGGGAGGGGCAAAATAGGGCTTAGGAGATTAAGAGGTACAAACTACAATGTATAAAATAAATAAGCTACAAGGATACACTGTACAACACAGGGAATACAGCCAATATTTTATAATAACTATAAATGGAGTATAATGTATAAAAATTTAGAATCACTATGCTGTACACCTGAAACTAATACAATATTGTAAACCAACTATACTGCAATTAAAAAAATTTTTTAATAAATTCAGTCTGTCCACAAGCTCATGCAGGTGTCTGGGAATGAGACCGTGGGTCTTCTGAGAGTAACAGAGATGCTGTAACTGCCCAGGCTGCCAAGTGTGATCCCTGAGGGTCCCTGAGGGGCTCATGCTGAACCCCAGCACCATTATTAGAAAAGAGACAGGTTCAGACAACGACTTCCCTTCAGACCTAGTAAATCAGGATCCTAGGTTCTGGTCCTGTCAAGCTACCACCGAGCTGTATGAATTACTCATGCCGACGTTTTAGCATCTGTAAAATAAGACAGTGTTTCCCCATGTGTGCTCTGTGTGAATCCCACAAGATAGTCCAAAAAAAAAAAGTTGTTCTTTTTATTTAAAGAAAAACCGCATAATTTATCCTCCTCTTCAAGATTCACAACTCTGTTGGCATAATAAATGTTCTATAAGTTCTGCTATAAAGATATCTGTCTAAAATGGTCTAACCCAGGATTTCCCAACCTTCTTTGACCCTGGAACCCCCTCTTCATACAACACCTATTCACATGTCACAGAATTAGAACTCAGGGGAATTGCTGGACCCCGTGACCTCTGAAGTTCCTGCCACTTCAACAGCCTAGGATTCTGGCTACATAACCAGGATGAGTCTTCGAGAGTGGTGCCTCTTTCCTAATATCCTGGACAATTTGTACCTGTTTGCTTTCTGACTGAGTAGAATTAGACTTCACAGAGTATTTACATCTCCCAGAGCAGCAGTCTCCAAAGTAGGGGCACAGCTGGAGGGCTCAGGATGCTCCACTGGGACGCAAGAAGTAGAAATTGTAACTCTCATTTATAGTTAGTTTTTATCTAAAAATAAGGACTTCCCTGGTGGCACAGTGGTTAAGAATCCACCTGCCAATGCAGGGGACACGGGTTTGAGCCCTGGTCCGGGAAGATCCCACATGCCGCGGAGCAATGAAGCCCCTGTGCCACAACTACTGAGCCTGCGCTCTAGAGCCCACGAGCCACAACTACTGAGCCCGTGCGCCACAACTACTGAAGCCCACGCGCCTAGAGCCTGTGCTCCGCAACAAGAGAAGCCACCGCAGTGAGAAGCCCGCACACCGCAACGAAGAGTAGCCCCTGCTCAACGCAACTAGAGAAAGCCCGCGCGCAGCAACGAAGACCCAATGCAGCCAAAAATAAATAAATAAAATTTTAAAATTTATATAAAAAAAAAACTGTGAGAAACAAGTGTTTAAAAAATTAAAAAAATAAAAATAAGGAAACTTTTCAGCTTTAATATACATATTTATAATAGTACAGGTATGTAATTTGTGTATATATATGTATACACATCACGGGGTATGGTTTCAAAAAACTGTCACTGATAGCGGTACGTGATCAAAAAGGGAGACCACTGACCTAGAAAATGTGCCTCAAGGTATTAGTTAATATTCATAATCACGCAGTGCTTAGTAGAATGGAAAAACAGACATGTAACATGGCGTGTTACACATGGCGTGGATATCTGAGCTGCTTGCTCTTTTCTTCATGCTGAACAGGCCTAGAATATCGTGTTTCGTACATCAGTTCAAAACAAACGTATTAAGGAACTTCGATTTGTGATGTAATTATGTTAAGTGCAAATTCTGGGCCTAACCAGTTATTTCTTGGAAGTGTTTCCATTACATCATGAAACAGCCTTCACTGTTGTCCACATGTATATTTTTAATAACCTAGCAAATTTCAAACATCTTCTCTAAGATTCAAAACAGTACAATGAAACCTGATAGCATTATAAAATTGTTCCCAATCAAATAATTTAAAGAAGACAACTCCCAGTTACATTTTTTTC